>NC_049173.1:24663475-25323225 GCF_009769625.2 Cygnus olor
ATTAAGGGCAACTAGCTGTCTCTTGGTTTTTCCTTTTTATATAACAACTAATCTCCTTCTAATCAGTTATTATTAAATTATATTCCATTTTTAATTCATTCACAGATCATTGGTGGCACAATTCGGACATCTGGACAGATAATTGAATAGAGATAATTTATGTAAATGAGGAACAGTTGTGTACAGAGGTGGGGGAGGGGATATTTGGGCTCCTGAGGCCGGCGACCTAATGAGGAGCCTCCAAGAGCTGTCCCCGCTCCCTGGGAGGACTCAGGTGCAGGGGGAGATGCTGTGGATATTTGGATATTGTATGCTGAATATTAACACATGTACAAGAGGGCATCGTGCCTGAATCCTCTCACTCGACCCAAGGGACCAACCTGTATCAAACATCGCTTCTCCCTCGGGTCAAGACATTGGCCAAATCAGCAAATGAAGCTGCCCCTGGCCTCCCAGAAGAGGTTATTTCTAACCCGGATCATCTCACCACCCCGATTCACAGTGCAATGCCTCACGCTCTGTGACCCAGCAGTGGGGCTGGGGCAGCAGCAGCACAGGAGCGGGATGGAGCTGCTGGAGCTGGATGGTCCCTGCAGCCCAGGCAGGCCCCTGGGCTCTCACCGCACCGGGTTATGGGGTGACTGCTTTCTTCTCTGCTCAGGGTCTGCCAGCATGCATTGCCCCATCTGAGTCATCCCACATGGAGCTAGGAGGCCACCCCATGGCAGCAGCCCAGGGAAGGGCCCTGGGTGATCACCCAGGGCCTGTTCCAGGACTGGGCACCCAGCTCAGTGTGCCCCAGGGAGCCAGGTGTCCTCAGCCAGGGCCAAGGGACACAGCAGGCTCGGCTCAGTCCTGGGCATGCCAGGCTTTGTGAGTGACCAAGTGTCATCCCCAGTGTCCAGGGGCTGCTATTTTGCAAAATGAAAAATCCCTCAACCATCAGTACTGGTGGCAGATGGACACCAGCCAGCTTCCAAATCTAGAACATCATGCAGACCTCATCCTAACCCTGGAGACTATTTCTTACTCCCCAGATAGCCTCTGTGCTCTTTGACAGGCATGGTCAAATCCTTCATTGCGTGTCCCAAAACCTGAATTCATGTCACACGGGAAAAACTTGTTATGTGGCCTTCAAAGGGAGCCATCACGACCAAAGGTAATAGTTGAGCACCACAGAGGATCTGGACTAAAACACTGTGTCAGCAGCAGTAGGAAAAAATATCCCCCAAACTTCTGCTTATTGTCATCTATATGGGAACTATAAGAATGAGCGGATCTGGAGCCAAATCTCCTGAGAGACAATAACGTGGCAATGGCATTCATCAGCCCCAGCAGGAACCTCTGCGGTGCGGGGAGCCCACATTGAGCAATTTCCCATTCTCGTCAGAGGGGATCTGGTCAGCAGGCTCAATGAGCCTAGGACAAAACTCATCTTGCCTGGAAATAACTGCCCATGCTGAATTAGAGAAATTACATCTCCATCGCCTTTATTGACAAGATTGGTATTGACCATAAAGGTAGTCCATGAGATTATTATTGACTACGAAGGTAATCCATGACTAGCTCTGGTGTAGGCATCCAAAGTTACGTGAGATGGATCCCACCCTAAAGGAGATGAGGTATTATTCTGCTTTTGTAATAACAGAACAGCACAAATGCATATTCCTGTGTTTCAGAATGATGGTGAAGATTAAAAACAAGTTCTTGTTTGGGGCTGCAGTTGTATTATTTTTCTGCTATCTTTGCATACCACAGAGCTAGGTGCTGAAGAAAAAAGCATGATAGATAAATTTATCTTCCAAAGGGGGGGAAAGAATGCTGGACTCAATTGCTATGGCAAAAATCTAATTTCCATCACTCTATCACAACAGGAGGAATTTTGCTGTGCATACCAAATTGTCTTAGCATTATGGAACTGTTAGGGAGCACCACAGACGCATTCAACTTGTGGGAAAACTACTCACAAGATTTGTTTGACAAAATAAATTCAGGTTGAATTGCCAAGGACACAATCCAAATGAAATTGAACTGGTTCAAGTGACCTTCTTGCCCAGTGTCTGAAATACACTGGGCTTTGTTCAGCTCTGTGGTTCATTTTGTTCTTTTACTGTTGTTGGTTCTTTTACTATCTTTAGTAAATTCACTTTTCAGGTCTGTTCTTGAACTTCTAATTAGCAAAACATGAAATTGCCCCTGGGAAAATTATTGTGAATTTTCAGATAGAAGTTATCAATGAGAATGAGAATGCAGCCAGATGACTGTAAATAATATGCTTTGAGCATAACTGCCAGGCAGGGACAGAAGCTCTCCAGCTAGAGGAATTTGAGTCTGCCCTTCTTAAGGACTTAATAAATGATCAAGAAAGCAACCCAAGCTGCATATTAATGCCATTTGCAGATAGTACAGAGTTGGAAAAATTTGTGTCATCGGGGAACAGAACCAGAATGCTGTGGCAAAGAGAACACAGATGACATGACATAGATGGCTCAGCAAACTGTCATAGGGGAAAAATTCCAGATCCAAAAATATTTCTGAGAGACAGATGACTGGACAGGGAGAAAGGCTGAAAAAAATAAAGAGTTTGGTGTGATACCAATGTACATTTGCAACATGACAAAGCTCTAAATAAGATCGAGACATCTGTGTTCAGAAACATGACACTGTGGAGCAGCCCATTAATGCTATATTGCTGTAAGGATAAGAGTCAAATTTTCTGTGCAGATTTACACACTTGTTTTTTTAAGGAAGTACTGACAAACTGCACAGAGTCTAGAGAAGAGGCAAGAAAATGAATGGGAATTTGTGGTTTTGGTCTGCAAGCACAGATGTGCCTGACTTCCCTAAGTGGTAACTAAGGGGAGGGGAGTAGTAATCCCTCAGCTACCAGAAAGGTACAAAATCTGAAGAGGAAGACTAAGTATCTGGGCTAGCACCAAGAGCAGAAGAGGTAGTCACTAAGTGAAATGCACATCACCAACGCATGGGATGAAGGTGAGCATTGAGAGGAGACAAAATTAGACTGTTGACATTTCCCCAGAGGAACTGATATGCCTGTGGGAACCCTGTCATGGGAGTCATCTAATAGGAGATTAGATGTTTTCACTCTCGCAGGCTTGCCTTTTTACCAGCAGTGGCCACCAGTGCCAGACAGGGGAGCTGTGCAGTGCTGATGACCTCTTGTGTCCCACGTGCTTGGCTCTGATGGATCCTGGAGAAGGCATCTGCACTGTGGCAACTCTCATACCACATACCATGTCCCGTTGCCAACCTCCTCACCTGCTTGCCAACCTCTTTGACATTTTCCTGCAATCTTCTGTGTCGTTCCTGATACTGCTCTTCCTTAAGCATACTTGGGGGTGCTGAATGTTGTGGGGCCTCAGAACATTTCTCCTTGTGACCATCAAGCCATTTTGGCTGCTGCTAATTCCAAGTTCCCTGTAGTCTGTTAGGAAAGGACTACCACATTTTTGTTTGTTTGTTTTTAACTGTATTTTAAAATATTCATCCCTCTTTTCTGCTGTAGTGGAAAAGCTTCTTAAGAAAGGAAGCCTTGCTGTGCTTCCTAAGTGTATCCAATTTGGAGTAGTGCATTTCCTCTGCAAACTTATTCAGTAGCCAAACCTTCTTGACATTTATCTCCATTTCATCTCCAGTTTCACTCACTTCATCATGGACTTAGTCAACTGCATTTTCCCACAGGAGCAGGTGGGCTGTGATGAAAATGCGGACTCAGACATAATTGACTCTGAGAGAGCTTTGAAGACCAGAGCTAATATCCTGGCTTGGCAGGCAAAGCAATGCGAGACTCATCACTGATGCTGGAACAAAATGGTGAGCTGCTCACAGTGGTCTGAAAAAAGATGGAGCCTGGGAATGTGTCCACCTTTCTGTTCAGATTAAGGTGGAAATGTGTCCAAATTAAGTTCCAACACCTGTCTGGCCTCTTCTTGATCCTTCTCATGGTACATCACTCATCCCAAAAGAAAGCACAAAAGGCTCCTCAGACAGGCAAGGGTGTATGGAGCAGAAATGCATAGGGCCAAGGAAGGAAGGTGACAGAGGATAAACATACAGATTGAAAGAATACAGAAACAAAGGGAAGTGAGCAAGGAAATCTCCAACTTTTACTTGAAAATCCATTGCTTGAGGTGGATACTCATTCCGGCAAGATAGATTTCTACCCTCCCAAGATTTCCCCACGGAAAAGTTGCAGAAGTAGGTACCTCCACTAAGGTATCTAGAGAACTTATAGTAAGTCTTCAAGCCATTGCTTGATTTAGACTTCCCAGCAGGGAGGAGCAGTACAAGCATTCAAATCCAGATATCTGGTAGTGATAGGGAGGCAGATAATCACACCACTGTTTTAACTCTAGCACCAAATAGCCACCAATGTGGCAGTGATCTGGGTGGCATGCCCCCGCCCTTTTCTTTTAGTGACATCCCAGAGTATGGTGGTAGGGGCCATCACTTTGTTCATCTTAAGGGTTCAGTTGTGTCTCAGGTCTCCATCCTGTTATCCTTCCTAGTTAGTAAATATACATTGGTGTGTTAGTGAGGAGAGCAGTGATGTGGTTATCAAACCACGCAATGCCAAAACCGTGCTCAGAACACCAATTTGAGTCCCACCAATGCTGATTAGAATGAAAGACAATTTTCAGAGGTCGACAGCTGTACCCTTGTTTATTCCTCACAGTATGAGGTGTGCTTTTTGCATCAGCATAATATTTTTGAACCTTTTTTTGGAAGAACTGCAGCCTAACAAGTTTTTTCCCAACTCCTGTTTATACATTTTTTATTTTTTTTTCATCAATGATATTCTTTGCATGGTTTCTTAGTGACTTTCATCTGTTTTTTTTCAATCACTTTCCCCATTTGCCAAGATAATTTTGAATGCTAAGCCTGTCCTCCAGTGTGCTTAAAGCACCTTCCAGGTCTGTGTCTTCCTGATGTGCCCACTCTCTTCTGTCGTCCATGTTGTTAATTAAATCACTACGGAACCAGACCCAGAATAGATCTTTGTGGAGCTCTTCTCCATACATCCTTTATTTTAATAGTATAACACTGAGGACTATTTGCTAAGCATAGTTTTCCAACTAATTTTGTAACTATCTAACTAGTTTCTGGTAATTTATATTCCCCTAGCTTACTTATAAAGATTTTTTTTAAAGGAGACTAAACAGCTTACTGAAGTCAAGATACACAACATCTTGTGTTCCATCTTTATCTACAAGACCTGTTGCCTTTCCACAGCAGAAAATGAGAGTAACTAACTGGAAGGGACTGATCCTTGACAACTCCACACTGAATGTAATTGACTGTCCAACTTTTTCTTTGAAATAACTTTAAAAATAATTTGGACATTTATTTCAGAATTTTTCATGGGAATGCTAATTAAGCTGATCGGTCCAAAATTATCCAGCACCTTTCTCTTTGATTTTTAAAGAGTAATGCCTGTTTTGTCCTTTTGCAGTTTTCCTGTACAACCATATCTTTACAGGTTCTGGAAGACAGCCACTAGTGATTCTGAGGCTACTGTAGACAAACCTCTAAGTACCTACAATGAAGCTCATTACACCCAATAAATCTGAATGCATCTAACTCAACAGTATGACCTCTACCATATTCTTCCCTTATTCTAAGCCAAGATCTTACCTCCTTATCACTGTTATTAGTTTCACTAATATTATCCTCTGTCAATAATTTTCACTCCCTGTTGAGCAGTGATCCAATATTTTGCTTAGTCTTCTTCTTGCTACTAATGAATTTACAGAATGATTTCTTGTTCCTTTTGATGATCCTGCTGCTTGCAAACTTATTTTTATGCTTGGCCTTTTAGATTACGTTCCTGCACGCTCCTGGTGTTCTTTTATACTCATCATTTTTGCTCTAACCTACTTATCTTCTGCATTCTTCCTTCACTGGTGTGATGTCACGGGGAAATCATGACTTAACCAGGCTCTTTTAAATTATTTTTTCCCATTTTACCAGGAGACATCCTCCTGTGGAGCAGAGGAGGATGAGGTGGCTCAGATAAATAAGGCTGGTTCTGCATGACTTTGTTGTACTCCTACATTGTTCCAGTGAATGAAGAAGGTTAACAAGCAGGTTGCAGGTTGGCATTTGGATGAGGAGACGACAGAGGTATGGAAATGCAGCAGAGCTGTTTTTTCCACAGTTGTGTTGGTTATCTAAGCAACTATTTAGAATGCTATTAAAGATCATGACTGTAACTTCAATGACATTTATGTGAAGGCAGTGTAGACTGGATCCTTACTTTCGGCAGCCTGAGATGTTACCCTGTTACTCCAGCCTGGGTGAAGCTGGTTGGTCTGAACCTCCCTCAGTCCACCAACTAACAGTGCCAGGGCAGTGTGAGGGATACGAGACTGTGATTCTGTGCTGCAAGCAGTCCCTGCTCTGCAAGGCACCCAGGGACATCGCTGGGGCCCTGTCATCTCTTGCTATGCCACCACCAAACCCTCCTGTCCGCCTGCTCCTCCTGCACCCAACCTCAACAGAGCTGAGGGCTGAGCACGCAGGCAGAGGGCTGTCCCCAAAGCTGCCCTGTGCCTGTGCCTTCGCCAGCATCCCAGGCCTGCTCCCCTTGCCCCTTTATAGCCCACCTTTTGTCCTGACAACAGGTCCTCCCCCTCCTTGCATCATGGGGGCCTATGCAGACAGCTCCCCTCCCCGTGCTTCTCATTAACACCCCTCCAAACAGACAGGCACAGACACCACCAGCAGCTCCTTTCCCCTCCAAACCCCTCCCCTTCCCTTCCATAATCTATCTACATATTAAAATGAGTTTGTCCCTGATTTACATGCGTAAGAAGGGATGTAATAATGAGGACGTAGATTAGAAGATTTAGCACAATCGTTTGTGTAGATTGTGTCCCATCAAAGGGCAGCTCTGACGAGCCGAGATTAAGGAGCAAACAGCTGCCGCTGGAATTCAGTCCATTTGTTTGTTTGCTGTTTTCTCTCTTGACTCCAGCAAACAGTCTCATTAACATGCAAGTGATTTGCCCCTTAAGCCTTTTCCTGTTTATTACTGGGGGAGTTGCTGACGAGGGCTTTGTAGAGTCCCTGGCCCAGTTCTGAGAGATCGACGTGCAAATCAAGATTAAAATGGGAAGTAATTAAAAACAAAGAAGGGGGCACGACACCTTGGTTCCCTCTTCCCTTTGAGGGGTCTTAAAGTTAGGGCACCAGGAGAAGACACACAGAGTGACAGCAAAGGGAGCACTGCCCACCAGGCCTGTGCACGTCCCTCTCAGCCACGGCACCAGGTTCTCTCTTTCTCCTGCTCTCCTCTGCTCCCCCCTCCGCTTCGCCCCTCCTCAAAATGTCTGGCTGTCTGCTAAACTCACTTGCAGCACTTGCTTCAATGGCCTTGTTCTGCAGCACCTTCCATATGGCCCCTGCTCGCTTC
This sequence comes from Cygnus olor, assembly GCF_009769625.2. NCBI lineage: Eukaryota > Metazoa > Chordata > Aves > Anseriformes > Anatidae > Cygnus > Cygnus olor. The sequence goes on from NC_049173.1 coordinate 24,670,911, forward strand.
TCACAATGGTCTCAGGCCGCTGGGCCCATCTCCCGGACCGTGGGTGGAAGGAGCTCCTGTGTTCCCACCCCACATGGACTATCACCTGCACATGCATGGACCCCGGCCTGAGGCCTCCACATCTTCTGCTCTGTTAGTGGCTGTGTCCCCATCCAGCATCGTGCCACCCCCCCCCCCGCCTCCCCCCCCCCCCCCCCCGCCAGTCTCTGCGGTGGGTGAGGGACTCAAACAGGCAGGGACCATGCAATGGCTGTGCTCATGGGCATGGCTGGTGAGGTGCCTCCTCCCCAGGAGCCTCCCAGGAGGCACTGGAGCGACTGGGAACAAACTGGCATGGCATCTGTCTTTCAAGGCACACAAACTCAGCTGGGTAGATCCGGCCCAAATCTGGTGCTGGTGTCCTCAGCACCTTTGAGGCGGTGCAGCACCAACCTGGGCTGCTCTGACCCTTTCAGTTTGGGGTTTTGGCTGCCAGGTTCCAGCTGGAGCCTGTTTGAAGGTGGCTTTCCTTTGCAGGGAAAGCAGTGGTGGCACTTCCATGCTGCCCACCATCTGAGTCCAGCGCACTGTATCTGCAGCCAGCCAGGGATACTAACCATGAAGAACAGCACAAAAGGCATCCTGGTCTGAGAGACTGCCACATAAATCCCCCGAAAATCAAGCAGCCCTTTCTCTTCATTTATCAGAATGCCTGCTGTATCTTCTGCAAGACAAGTAAAAATGTAATGAAGCCTAGAAACTTGCTCTGGGAAGCAGTAATGGTTATTAAGTGCACATCTACACAGACAAGCGCGGACAGATGTGGGTTTGCTCTGCCTGCCCTGCCAGCTGCAGCATGGAGCTGTGCTGGAGCATCTCCCCACCAGCTCCAGGTCTTGGTCCTCCTCCATGAGGGGGCTGCTCATCAGGTGCAGCCACGTGACACTGAACGGCTGTGAGATTTGTGACCCTCTTTCATCGCCTGTTGACTGTTTTTTTAAGGGCCTGACATTGACAAGTTACTGCACACCTTTCATGGTGCCCAGGGCCAAGAGGAGCTGGGGACAGTCAGCTCACTCTAGGCTAGCACGCAGGCCTGATGTCCCTGACAGGGGGGCTGGCTGCCATTTCCAGTGAGGTTACTCAGTTATCACTGAAGTTATTTTCACGCATGAACGAGGAGAGACTGCAGCACTGCAGATACACGATTGCAAATTGCATTGTAATGAATAGGCATAAGAGAATCAAGATGCGCATTAAAAATGCTTTTCAGCCCAAGTGCTTTATTTTTATAATCTTGGGGTAGAGCCGCACAATTAGTCAGGAAAAGCTCACACTCCACATTGCTCCAATTAACTGTCGAGGCCAGAGAAGCCCATGACTTCCCTAGGACTGACCATTTAGTGCAGCAGTGCCTTCCATTAAAATTATTTCTGCTACAAGTCAGGGCAGAGCAGCAAGAAATGCCCAAAAGAAAATGCTGCCAGCCTCAATATTAGTGTGGTGCAGAGCGAGCCAAGGCTTCTGTGGGGCTGTAAAGTAAACATGGTGTGGGTTGCAATTCTTACAAACACCCAGTATTTCGTGCAGTCAGAATGACTTGTTGGGAATTCCCTACTGCTGTTCCTAACTCACTGGTCAAAACAGTTAATGAAATAGTTACAATTTTACTTTGAAACTAAGAAAAAGGAATGGCCTTGTTGATCACCCAGCTTCCTTCGTGTTAGTTTGGAGAGTGCCAAGGGGGAGAGCATTTTCCCAGATGGGGCACTACCTGCAGGACAGCAGGGTCTGATACAGCCAGACTGGGCAGTGCATTTCAGTGTCTGGGTTATGACAGAAATATCTTTTCTTTTTTCTGTCCGGTAGCAGAACAGCCACTGGATTCCTCTGATCTTCTCCAGTGCAATCCTTCCTGCTCCTCTCCAGTGGCACTCCCAGCCAGCTGCTGAGCTCTAGGTGTGCTCCCCAAGGAGGTGGCTACGTGCAGCCCCAGCCAGGTCCTTGGCTTCCTGAGCAAGGAAGGTTCCTTGCACGCTCGCCTGCCCTGGACTACCATCCTCAGTGAGGTCTCAAGACAGCAGCAGCGGACCACCAGCAATAAAGCTGCCTCTCAAAGCACAATTTTTCCACCCATAACAACTCAGCCCTGTCACAATTGATTTTCAGTGGATCATTGAAAGCTCCTCCATCAGTCTAGACCTAACACACTTCTACTGCCTGCTTCTCTATTTTTGTTTGTTTGTTTGTTTTATTTCTAGAAAGATAGAGTTTGGGTTTATAATGGGATAAGAGATCTGTTGCTAGGGCACTTATCCTCATAAACATCTGAGCCATTTTTTTCACCAAACACAGCAAAATCAAAGCAGCCACTGTTTCCTTGGATGAAGATCAGATCTGGAGAACTTCACACTTCCAGACTGAAAGACTTATGAGTGATTAAGAAGGGAGCTGATAATAGAAATGCTTAGTCAACCTTGATGTAAGTCACTTGAGTGCTCCAGCTCTAAATGTGAATGAGCCACTGAAATCGATGCGTGTCTGCAGCATGCCTGTAAATAAACACAGAGCTGTAGGAGAGCACTGCTCACTGCAGTTCATGTCACCATCCAAGATGCAAGCACACAGCGGACCTCTCCCAGAAACATACTGATGGACCCCAAAGAGCAGAACCAGTGATTCAGGCAAAGGAAGACACTAGTCTTCCTTGGAGAATACGGAGGGGGGGGATCTATAAGAAAAACACTCATAAACTGAGGGAAGTGAGAGTACTGTGGTGGTTCGTGACTCCTTGAAAAAGAGCTGTCCCACCAGAAGGGTGGTAGAGAGATCCGTCCTGAGGTGGCAGGTGCAGGAGAAGCTCTAGAAAGCAGTGCCTATGCCTATGGCACAGGAGGGATGCTGAGTCCCCAAGCATCTCCTGGGCTGCAGCATTGCGTGCGTAGAGGGTGTCCCTGCCCAAACCTCCTGCTGTGGTAATTAGCACTCAACTGAGAACAGGACAGGCAGAAAAAAATAGAAAAATAAAAATAATAGAGGGGCCTCATGGGCCTGGGTTAGCTTGTGCCACCGCGTGAGCCGGGAAGGTGGGGGCATCTCTAATCCCCCAGGGCTGGGCCAGGTGCCAGGACTCAGCTCCTTCCTCGCCCCATCCCCTCGTCACACAGTGCCACCCTTGGCAGGGTGGGGGTTCCCACAGCCCCTCTTCTCAGGGCTTGTGCTGCAAAGAGCTGTAGGCACAAAAATTCCAAATTCAACGTGCACCTTCTCTTTAGAGGTCCAAGGCGCTTTGGGGACCTGCACAGACACCTAGTGGAGCCAAAGGGGCAGCTTGCATCTCCTAACTTGACCCTCTACTCACTGGTTGCTACTTGCACCCACTTTTCTAGACATGTGCCAAGCTGTTGCTTTTCCTTTCTGTCAGGAATAAAGCATAAAATCATCTTTCTGGACACAAGAGAGCGATTTTTAATCATAGGCACTGAAAGCAGGCAGCTCCTGTCTTCAGAGACAAGAGATCTGACTCACTCTCCACCACAGCCTTCTTCTGCTGAATATGATTGTTGCTGTATTACTATTGCTATTATGTCATAAATTGACATTTTGTGTTCCTGTTTGTTATCTGGGGATTCTGCTCTAATCTTGACGATCACTAATGCAGTGTAAATCCAGCACGTTGGGTGATAATCTGGCTACATAAAAAAAAAAAAGGACTTTCTAGGCATAATCAAAACCTTTCACTTTAATATCACACACAATACTTTTACTGTGAAATTGCGTTTCCCTCAGCCCTTCTTGTCTGTGGCTCAGAAAGACCCTGTGGACTGCTTGCAGTTAAATAAAGCTGGTGTTGGGTGTGTAAATGCCCGGATTTAGCAGGCAGGGTGCAGGATCCTGCCCGGCACAGCAGAGAACAGTTTGCGTCTTGCATTCTGGTAACATCTGAAAGTTGGCAGGAGACCTGCTCCCTCCCCAGCCCCGGCAGGGAACTTCTTTCCGCCAAACAGAGCTCTGGTGGATTTTTTTGTATTAATTCCACATGAAAATTAATGTAATATGACTCATTTTTATTGGTAGCAATTAATACCCATTGAAACACCATTTTCCATCTACATTTATCTCCACACCATAAGTAGATGTGCTCAGAAACAAGGTAGGCCTGGCTCAATTAACATTTTATTCCCCATTCTCAGAGAGAAATGAAAAACAGGAGCGTAGAAAGCAAACAGAGCAGCAACTACAGAGAGAAAATGGGGAGGGTGAGATGATTTGGGCTGCCCCTGCTTCCCCATGAGCATTTCCTGTCCCAATGAAAAACTAAACACAAGGCCTTTTGCATTGCTTGCTTCAACCCTTCCTCCTGCCCACGAACACACACCGACAGGTCTGCAGTGTGGTCCTGCTGCAGCGGTTTCTTCTGTAACTGCACTTATTTGCTTTTCCTCCTCCCTCTTGTGTCTTGATCCTTTCCGTGTACCTCTTGGGGGTTTCTCTTCTGTCCAGCCCTTTACCAGTCTCTAACCATCCGTGGTTCCTCCATGCTGTCCACAAGCATTAAGGACACAAATGTTAAGCGAGAAAAGAAAAACACAAGACAAATAAAACAAAACTGCACCACGGCTCGTTGCAGGCAGCACCCCGTGCTGCTGGGTGCAGACGAACACCTTCTGCCGCCGCCCCCACGGGCCCCCCTCCATCCTCGGAGCCCCGCACGGGCACGCAGGGGCCGGGGCGCCCGGGTGTCGGTGGCGCGGCGTCCGGGGATGCACCGCTGATGCTAACCAAGTTTGCCAGCCATGCTTTTCTCATGGCTCCCGCACAATGGCCCGTTTTCTGCCCACCTGCCGATTATGCTTAATTAGGCGAGGAGTTGATTAATTTGAGGTAATTGACAGCTAATTACAGGCCTGAGGGCTCATTAACTTGACGTCCTGTCTCCGTGAATTGGCTGGAGGGGGTCAGGTGATGTGCAGCCCCCCCCAGGGCTCTGCTCGCCCCCACGCCACGTGGGCTGGGGCCATGCACTCACCTGGCAGCCCCGGCTGAGTCCAGGGCAGGGCACAAGTGTGGGCACCCACAGAAGACAAACACCCACAAAGGACAAACACCCATGGAGGACAAACGCCCATGGAAGAGACAGGAGGATCCCCATGAAAATAAAACAGGCTCCAGGTGGACAGGGGGGTTGGAGATCAGTAATGGGGTGGTGAGGGAGTGGAGAAGAAGGCCAGAGAGGCTGGTAGGAGCTGGAGGGGACATGGAGTCCCTGTGGGGCAAGGTCGGTGAGCAGTGCCAGCAGAGGGGGTGCCACCAGTCCTCACCCCCCCAGGAGCTCAGAGCTGGAAGCACGTGCTCACTCTACAGCAGGGCCCACTCCCAGGCAGGGTTGTTTCATTTTTGTACTGGAGAATACATCTACTAACAGAAAATAGGTGTTTTTTTTCATTAAGACTTCTCAGTCGCTCCTTACTGCATGTAAAAGACAGCACGAGAGGGCTGTTCACCTAGCATCCTATGTGCTCTGCCTCAGTGGAGAATTCAGGCATGTCCTTTGAATTTACAAATCTGTCCTTACCTCACCCAGGCTCACCCAGAGCAGGCTGGGATACTGGAGTAGAAAGGTTCAATGACATAACCAAGGTCACATCAAAAACCTAAGAACTGAATCCAGCTTTTCTAGCCCAAAAACTAGGGTCCTGACCAGAAAATTAGCTTCACCGTATTCCTCAAGCACAAGCAGGTAACCACTCAAAGACTGTGGCATTCATTAGACTTAATTACTTGGTGGTTGTAACAAGATATGAAATCATGGTGAAAGACAAAAACTCTGAAGGGACAAATAGCAATTTCTGCTTTTCTGCATGGTTTCGTACACGGCACTTGCTGGCAGAGGCCTCTTTGCCTTCGAAGGGTGTTCAGGATCATGACTGACACCCACCCCTGGTCTCGTCTTATGGTCACACTTCTCCTGGGGGCCAGGCAGCTGCAGTGGAGTGCTGACAGGCCTGGGATGTTCTGGCAGTGCTGAGGAGAAGAGCGGAGGAGGATTTCTTAAACTATATACCTGACTGCTGTGTATTTATGTTGGGCAGGATGTAGCCAAGGAAACATACTTGAAAGATCACAAAGAGATGGTGGCCAAGGTTCGTAATGGCTTCGCGTTACTGTGGGGGTGCTCACCACCCTTAAACGCTATCTCATCTTTTGGAAGTCTTGCTCCAAACATGGAACATCCAGATATAACAACTGATCATTAAGCTTGGTTCAGGATTCAGTTGTAAGCCAGTAGAGAAAGTGGCAGAAAGGCTGAACTAGTAATAGTAATAGTAAGCCATGCCAGTGAGCAGAGTGACCACAGCACACCATGGCAGCTGGACTGTCCTGGCAGCCACAGGCTTCATACCAAGGTACTTTGCACTGCTAACTGGCTAGCAGACAGATGTTGAAGGCATAGATGACTGAAGTGGGAAGAATGGGATGCACTTTCACTCTTGGTGAAATTTCAGGCAGCTCTTTGTGGGTGCCCATAAGGAAGTCTGGTGAAAAATTCAAAAAAATCACTTTCGAATACAGTCTGACCTGACCTGCTGGGGCTCTTTGTCCAAAGGAAGCCGCATCACAACTGCAGCCCTCTCAGACACTTCCCTTTGCTCACTGGCAGCACCCTTCTGCCTTACCTTGGCTCTACAGCTGTGTATGTCTCCTATGAATGTGCTGTGCCATCCTCACATTATTGGTGTGGTCTGAAGGGATGAAAAATTGTTAGAGGTGTCTTTTTTGCATATCGCTGAGAGTGGATTTGAGAGACCTGACTAAACAACTTGCTTCAATAGCCCGCTATTCCATTTACACCTAACACATACTTCCCTTTACCTCTTTGAAATGTGCTGGGTTTTAATTTTCTAAGCTCTCTTGTTTAAATTTCATGGAGATGGGTAAACCTGACTGGTCTCTGTGGCAATCATTATTTAATACCCTCCTCTTATTTGTTGCTGCTTCTTTCTACCCTATATACACACAGACTCAGAGATGATTCATGGCACAAAGGCCAAATGGCCCTACGTGATGAATAAATTTTGCTCACCTGCTCAGAACCTCTCCTGTGTCATCTCTTTCAGGGGAAGGTGTACATAATTTAAGTTGTATTTGAGAGGAGAACACCCCAACAACTTTTATTATGGCATTTATCACATAGAACCTGGGAGAGGAGTTATGTGGAGTAGCCCAGACAGGTAGTTGCCTCCTTTTCTCTCTAGATCCATTGTTGAAATTGGCTAAAGCTTGGCCATTTCTCATCTTGACTATTACAAGGCTGTTGCCTTCCAGTGTAAATACATAGACTGTGTGTGGGTGCAACACTGTTAGGCATTAGGTAGTGAATTTCTTCCTCTTTTCTGTATTGACACAGATTCCATCAATAGCACATCAAAGTCTCATAAACAGTGATACATTTAATCACATGCATTGTCTATGAGATCACTTAATGTTATCAACAATTTACAGATGGAGCACTAAGATCTGGGTAGATTAAGTGGTTACCCACATTCAATGGGATGCTTAAGGTAGAACCAGACAGGAAATGCACATGCTCCAAGTTTTAACTCACTGAACCTTTAGACCTCTCTCTTTCTAAGTCTGATCCACCAAGCACCACCCTGTAATGCTGAGTGCCTTTCTGAAGAAGGAATGTATTGTGGGAACCACAACTCTTCCAAGAACTAAGCTTTGGGACAACTTCCTTGGTATGCGGATGTGGATGTGTAGCAACACATATGATCTCTGGAAGAATGGTTAAGTAGCCCTGATAGGATTGTCATACCAATCTACAGATTGGTATAGGTTATTCTTCAAAGTAATCCACATTGTTGCAGTACATTTTGACTTCAGCTGATGTCACCTCTTCTGAGGAGATTAGTTATTGGCATATGTTCATGACAAATTATTGGTATTTGAATACAGGTCACTTGGACATCTAGAATTTCACTGCATTCAAGCTGTCTCCTTTCTGTAGTAAGTCTGTGATGCTGTAGAAGAAAAACTTGAAAAAGTCATTTGCTCTTCTCTGATTTAGTAGATCTGAGCTGCTGTTGAGTTCAAACATCTCTGAAGCATATGTACATCCACAGATGCTAACCTCATAACTGCAATTGTAGCTGAAACTGTCTGAACATATACACAACATTATCTGTAAGAAGTGGCATTTTAAAAAGCATACTTCTGATTTTCCAATATCTTCATATAATTTGGGTAGCTCTGTAACTTGAGATAGTACAACAAGCCAGGAGGACTCCTCTGAGCTTGAGGAGTATGAATAGTATGAATGTCCAGAGGGAGAGTTTCTTAGGTCTGATTTTCCTGAAATGCTTCCAGCTCTTTTTCTCACCTAGGATAATTTCTTCTGTAACGTATGGGAAGAGCAGCCACCACTGGTTCTAGCTGAATTAACACAAGGTTGTGATGCCAACAAATGTAGCTTTATGTACTTTTGCTTTAAAATCAATGTTGTAACTACTGCGTATTTATATATGTGCCATATTTGTACATGCGTATATTCTTGTATACTATGCAGCGGCTAGAATGACAGCTCTCCTAGATCAATGAGAATTCTGCTATTGGCACTCCTGAATTTTAGGTCAAGACTCTCATAAACAAAAGACTCCTCAAAAACTGCCACAAATATCCTTAGCCCATTAAGTTTCACCAGTCAGGTCAACTTCCCAGTTCTGAAGTCCAAGGAAAGGTATTTTTCAAATGCTACTTCCATATGTGACATGCCTATGTGGCATACCTCCCGGTCACCAGCAAACCAGCCCTTATTTTAAGCTTAAATGAGACATTGGGATCAAATTTTTACACTTCCAACCCAAACACAGTACGTGATGCACAAATTACTGATACATGTGCTTCACTTAATGTGCCTGAGAAGCCTGCTAGTTAGCAGGAGAGTGTACACAGGTGCACAGACTTTTTATAGAATTCCAAACATATTTCATCTTGAAGAGCTTTTAAGTAACTATTCTCTATCAATATCTGGGTTTCAGAAGAGAAGCTGCCTGATCGATTGCCTTGCTCGGGAGTAAGAGGGTTACTGTAATTATCTTGTTTGCAAGAAAAATAAGAACATTTATCTCATTTTAGGTTAGCAGGAGAAATAGCAATTGTGAAATTTATCATTACCTCATTTTTTTTATTTATTTTGCTGATGAATAAATGTTGAATGACCAGCCTTTGTGCTAGTATTTTTCCCATTACTTCTATAAGGATTTTATATGATTTTTTCCATAAAACGCTGGAATGTTTCACAACATTTGACCCAAATAAGAACAAACCAGTGATATGTGATTTGCATTTTAATATTGTGAGAGGAGAACAAAAAGCTATCAGCTTTGATGCTGTAGAAAATAAGGAACATTTGAACACTTAGCTTACACAAGACTGTTTAAGTCCATGTGTGGTGGTACTGACTTGTTGCAAACTTGTTTGAATTAAACTGAGGAGTTCTAAGGGGGATCTCATATCTGATTTGTTTCAAGGTGCAGCAGGACAGTAAGTATGAAACACAAGGATCAAAGACAAAGAAACCTTTATTTCTAGATCAGAATGCAACAGAGAGTACTAGTCTCCTGGAGTCCTCAAAAGTGGCTGATTACCTTGGAAAGAGTAAGTCACCAAGCAAGTTTCTCCTCTCAAGGATCCACCTCTCTGTGCATCCAAGCAAAAACCACAAGTCCAGAACAAAGGGGGCTTTTTGGTAAACGTGGGACTGGCATTCGGATGCCAAATGATCTCCTATCCAACAGAAGTCAGGTGCAAGCAGTAATAGGCTCACCTCTGCATGGACTCTTGACCAATGCAGTGACCGTACCTCCTGCAACTCTGGAGAAGTGAGCCTGAGGAAGGAGCAAGGGGACAGCTGATTCACAGTATCTAACCACACCTTCTCCCACATAAAGGCATTTTGAAGTTAGTATGTATTAGACATTAATAGACATCAGATACTCACTCCTTCAAAGTACAGATTCTGTTTACCTCGGTAAAACTCCAAGTTGGGATTTTAACCAATTTAGGTCTTTGAATTTATAGGCGTTGTTTATTTTGGCATTAATTTGAAGACTGATCTCCTATCCAATACTGAGACTAAATACATTTACTGACCTGATAAGATAGCATTCTTTTTGTTAGCTTCCCTTGATAATACGTCTAGCTTACATATATATATGTATGTAGCTTATTTGAATGATACTTTTATTGAATTTTAAAGACTTTTATGAACATTATAATGAAAATCATGTAAAAATACCCTTCTGATACTTCTTCAGTAGGCAAAAACAATTGTCCAGAATGGATATTAGCAGGCAAAAAGCCTGACTGGATTCACTTAAGAAGTTAATGATTTCCACACATTTGTTTCACTGACAGCACTCTTGGCTCATCAAATATATAGCACCTTGCCTATGCAGTCAAGTGTTCAGAATTGGGATTTCTGATGAAGAGATGTCTGTTTACTCCCTATAAGGAAAAGGACAAACATACTTTTTTACCATGAATGATAATTTCGATAAGTTAAAAAAACTGGGAAGCTGTCTGGAGATTAGAGAAGAGGAATTGTGGCCTTGTTCATTAAAGAAGGAAAAAGGCAAATTTAGAGTTGTCAGGAATATCTATTGCCAGTAAAATAATAGAGTAAAAAGTGGAGAAAAAAAAATCAGTAGCCACCTAAGGATAAGAAAACTATTATTAGCAACAGGGATTTATAAAGAACAAATTGTGCTGGAGAAACCTGATTGCTTTTTTTTTAATAGAATTATAAAATTAGTGGATGAAGGGAACACGATGGATTTGATATGTTTGGATTTTAGTAAAGATTTGATACATAAATCCTACTCAAAATTAATTCAAATTGGCTTGGCTACACCACCACATGGAATGAAAAATTGGCTGGAGATCCACAAATAAAGGATAATGATGCATAAAAAGGTATTGTGTTGGAGGGAGAGGTCTTAACAGTGACAGATTAGCGTTCAGTTCTGTCCTATTTAACACCTCTTGACACCTGCCTGGAAATAAGGAAATTTTGTTAAGAGAATGAAATGTGGAGAGACATGAGATAGACCAGCAGAAAATAAAATGAGATTTCTGTAAAAGTTCAAGTATTATCCAAACCACAGTATCCAGTTGTGGGGAGGTCCCTAGAAAACACCAGATGAGAAACACCCCAGCAGAAGCTAGCAAGATGGGCATTTGCAGTGAAGGACAGCAGAAAAATAGTCTGTTTGTCTGAGTAATAGAACTGCAATTCATCCCTATCCAGCAGACCACAACGTCTTTGCAGTATCTGTGTCCCACAGATGTGGTCAGTGAGGTCCCAGGCAGGTGTTGGTGGTATTCCACTCCAGTGATGGTAGAAACAATGCAGGCTCTAGGGAAAAGACACCAGGTTTTCAATTTACTGACTTGCTGAATTACTCCAGCAGAGCTCAAGTAGCTGGTAGGAGAGCACCTGTTCGCACACTGGAGACATAAAACTGCAGTAAAAGATTTTCTTTGTAGAAATGACTGATGCAGACACTCACAGTGAAGTTAGCCTGGTTTGGGAGGAGGGCTTTCAATGGAACTTAGCTAATTCTTCTTTTTTTTTTTTAATGTAGAACTAGGAAAGAAAAAAGTCTTAAAATAAATTAAATGCATTAATAACAGACATAAATCCCCATTTTCCTAATTCTTTAGCCTTCCCTATCTCTCACTCAATCCATTTGCAATTTCAGCTCTTCACCATTTTATCTTACCACCCACTGATGTGTGGATTTTCAAATAACTTTGGATCTTGCCAGCCAATTGTAGACAATTTTGTGGAGGGTAGATAATATACTTGTGTAAATTTTGTCATGTTAAGCAGCTGACAAAGGAAAGAAACCTAATGGCTGCCCTTGCCAAATTGTGAGCTCATCCTGTTAGACATCAGAGAATCCACGCATGACATACTCTTGAGAGAAACATCCATAAGCAAAGCCACACTTCACTGGCTGGTTCCAATGATTATGAAACTTCTGCTCTTTTATTACCTCAGTTTTGCTGAAAACTGGTATCTATTCCTATTTGTTCCCCCTCTTTTTGCTCATTTTTCACATTTTTTCTTGTGAAACTACATTTCTAACAGTATGCCTTCTTCACTCTTTTAAATTCTCCCCAATGCCCACCCATGCCTTGCTATCTTCCAGACTGTGCTTTCTTAGCACTCTTGGTCTCCTCTCCCTTGTTTTTACATCCTGTCTTTTTCTTCTTCTCCCCTTCCTGTCTCTTCTATTCAGACTTCCATATCACTCAATTTCCACAGTCCTCTCCCTCCAAAATAGCTTTCTAATAATAATTTGATACTTGCTTGCTAGTGAAACTCTTGGAAACCTTAAACAGATGCATTGCACTAATGAGACAGGTTAATATTTATTGTAGAAAGTTCTTTCCTTTCCAAACCTATCGAAGCAAATGAGAGAAGCAATCTCTTGTGCTACAGGAAATAGTTTTAGCTCCTTGGGAAGCTGAAAAGAAAGATGCAGTGACTGGTCATTTTAATAATGTTCTCTGTTATGGCAGGATTAGACCCACCGATCATCAGAGCAAGAGTAAGAGCAAGAGCAATTCTTGCTAGAGCAAGAATTTCAACATGGCAGAATTAGGAAAATTACATTTTCAGAAGAGTTTCATCTTCCCTTTCCTGGTCTGTCAGCAAAAATTTGGACTAAGCAAGTGCAGAATGATATAAAATCCGGAAAATAGGACTTACACCTTACAAAGAAAGCCATTGCACCATTTTCCTCCATGTGCATTCTGCATATTTATCACCTGTCTTCGCAATATTCTTGAGTGTTTCTTACCTGCATGAAGGATGCTCTTCACCAGAATGTCTTACTTGGGAAAACACAAAAGCAACAATTTTTGTACACAGTTGATCCTTATCTGCATTTGGAAGTCAGAAATGTAGCATGAAATTATTTATACAGCATCATGACAGGTCACGAGAATAGCGTTGGAACAAACAAGGACCTTCATACTTTCCCAGGCAAAGAAACCGAAGTAAAGTGGGAAAACCAACATGTTCCTGGAGTATTTTCTCCTGATGTCTGCCAGTGAGGCCCAGTCTCTCAAGGGAGTCCTGACACGGGAAGTGCCATCAGCCCTCATTCAGGGAGGTCTCTCCACCCTTGAGCTTCCAGAGCACAAAAATGAAGCTGATGGTGATGGTCTTTAGTTATCTGCCATTGATGTGGGACTCCTCCTTAGACCAAGACGGAAACATTTGGAAAGGAAGGAAGTAATCTGCTGCACTTGGGGGCCGTCTGCATGGTTCAAAATAACAGTAGCTTTTCCTCTTCAGAAACTGCTGTTAGATCTGTTCTGTTGGGACACTTGAAGGCAGTGGGGATGTGGGTTTCACTGAGCATCCACTGGAGAACCTAAGATCAGGTGAAGTAATTACATTCAAATGTTTATCTGCCTACTTCTATTTGTGAGGCAGCATTAAAACTTGCTGCTGGGGCAAGGCAGGAGCCATAAAGGTTTTCCTCTTTCCTCTCTGGGCCTTAGTAAGAGGATTATGTATCTCCTCCTTCTAGAATAAACCTCTTTGCAGGGAAGATATTTTTCAAGCCCTCTTTGGAGATCAATCTGGGCAAGACTCCTAAGATTCAAGACATCGCAGCAGCCAGTAGGAAATGAACCCCACTTAAAAGGGAAAGGCCTCTACAGTTCTGCAGGCTTACAGGGCTAGGACGCAGTGTATACACTGCCACAGGAAAAGGCTCCTTGCTGGGATCACAGCTGTTGGAGACAGAAAAATAAAGAGTCACGAGCAGACAGCAGAGTTCAAGCTTCATCCCAGATGACAGCATACTGTTGCTGGAGCCTTGAAAAGACACAGCTAACCTCACTGGAATGGTTTCACCATCAGGGGCAAATAACCCAAGAAAAAAAATCATAGACCCCTTGTACTTTTAAAACTTGACAAAATATGGCATGGAGAAAGGGACAAAATTGTAAGGGAAATGTCAAAGACAGACCCTTGTTTGGAGTATATCACTTTTCTGAAGTCTGAGGAACTGAAAGGCAACTGGGAGAATTGTCTAAAGAGGGAAGGGCAATTATCCCCAAAGACTGCTTTTGGGAAACAATCCCAAGCACACATTCCAAATGATTTATTTTTATCTTTTTGGAATGTGAAGAACCATCCAGGCTCCTCCTGCAGGAAAAAATGCTGATGCCCCCCTTCTCTTCCTTACTGGAATTGCTGCGTGGTTAAAGAGAGCTATGGGGGATTCGGAACACCTTGAATGCTCCCACTTTTACACAACCTCATCTTTAACAATCCCTTTTTGCACTTTTCCCACAGCTGATTTCTCTCCATGCTGCTCCGTCCTCCTAGCCCTAGGTTGAACACGATTCAGTAAGAGTTCAGGACAGGGTCATGTAACTTCTATCTGGAGCCTCAACAGAGGCACAGGTATTGATACACTTTCCAATTGTTCTCAAAATAGTAAGAGGATACAGAACAAGTACAGAAAGATGTAAAATGAGCTTATTGAACATGAAGGACTGTTTTCCAGTAAGAGGAGTCACATTACCCCTTCTCCACCATAAGGAGATGAAACCTCTTAAAACTCCCTAAAGAAATGCATACTGGCCACCACAAAAATCTACAGGCCTGCTGGCAAGGACATGACTACATGAGACAGAAGGGCAGGGTTCAGCATCTGCTGTGAGAATAACTCATTAAAAAAAAAAAAAGAGAGAGAAGGAAATGCTTCTCCCACATACTTTCTATCCAGGGAATTAACAGTCTTCATAGAATAAAAATGGTTGAAAGAGGACAAGAACTTTGTTTAAACAGAAAAAGCAAATTTAAAGTTTTAGGACAATACCATGTCTGTTTTACTATATCTAGCCCAAAGACACCGATTAATTAAGGACCTTTGGAAGGACCATAACACCCAGCTCAGGCTTAATCACTAATACATTCCCATCACTTTTGAAACCTCAACCAGCTATTACTTGTGCAAGTTACTACACTCTTTTACAAAAACACTTATGTATTAAAAAGAAAATGTGTGACAAGTAAATGAAACTACTCACTGCCACTGGCCCTCATGCTCACTGTTCTTCCCTTCTGCTGAGGGATCTCAATAGCGATGACACTACAGACCTGCCCTGGATATTGTTTTGTTTTCTATTTCTCCCTGCTTTCACTCTGGCAGGTTTAAGCTAATGGCATGAAAAGTGCATGCATTTTTTATAGCGTTTCCTATGACTCCTCTAGTCATCATCTTCACCTGCCTTAACCTGTGTGAATCATTTTGATTTTGCTTAACTGAAGGACTCACAATCTGGGACAACAGAAATATCCTGATATGTACATACATCTTGCTCCTCACTTCTGGCAATGTGTCCCCCTATCAGCATACAGGACAGTCTGATTCACCTCCATGTCACCTCTCATCTTTCCAGTCTTCCCTTTCCTGTTCACACGAGGCCTGTGATGATCACAACAGGGAGTAGATTTCTTGAGGGCACCTGGAGGCCCTTGCAATTCCTCAGGCCCTTGCAATTCCTCCCTGCTGCGCACTTCCCACCTCTGCATGTTAGAAGACACTTTGCACTCTACGTGAATGGGTGTTGGGGAGGAGGGGTTGCTGGAGTTTGACTTACTACTGCAGCAGCTCTTTGCCCTTTCCCATTCTTCGTTGACCACTGTAATGGTCCTTTTGCCCTTTTGGATGGCTGCTGGATGTCATAAGTAAAGCTCCTTCCCTTCATACACAGCATTTGCCTTGCTTGCCCAGGGAGATGGCTGGGTTTTCGAAGCACCAGGTGCAGCTGCTGGGACTGCTGGTTGGAGAAACATTTGCCTCCTGAGCCCGTTAATTAGCACAGTAACGGTAACTGTGCTCCATTAGCCAACCCATGTGGGCAGGTCCCCTCCCTGTCCACCAACCTTGCCCTTAATGAGAGCTGGAAGGGGGACACTCACAAAACACTGCCTCAGAATAATATTCGGCTTTGTCCACGCCGGTAACAAGAGCTGACAGGATCACTACGTCCATTTCTCTTCTAATTAGCACACTTCCAGCTCGGCCTGAGCCAGCAGCCAGAGAAAAGCGATCGGACAACCGTACCGAATCACAAACACAAAGAGGCCCATTCCCCATAATTAGGTGAGACAATCCCTCAGTCTTTTCTCGGCTGGAGCTTGCCGGTAAGACTCTCGCTGTTTTGGTAAGTCCCAGCAACACAAGTTACACGTCTCCCCAGGACACTAATAAGCCCCTAATTGTCTTCCGCTTCACACGGCTCGTACCATAGGTCTGACTTGGGGGAATGCTTCTAACGAGCGGCAGCCATCGCTCCCCACGCCACAGACTGCATCGGGAGCCGCCTCTCGGGCACCGAGTTGAGAAGGGGGACGTGGAGAAACAGTGAGGAAAGCAGCCCTGGTGCTGGGGCCCAGCCACGCAGCACGGGGCCTGTGGCTTGGCAGCAGCCACTCGTTGCTGGGGCCAAAGGCCTTCTCCACCCTCTCTCTAGCTCTCCATCACCATCACCCACCTGCGCACCCCTTCTCCCCCTTCTGACCTACCTTCTCCTTCCCGGTGTCTAGCCAGGGCCTACCTCGACAGAAGTGCAGCACCTGGCACGTGCTTCCCTCCAGTGACACCATGCCGTGGGTCTCCCCCAGAGCTCAAACTCAGAAGCACATACATAAATGAGATCCTCTTAGATCCACTGGAGAGGAACGCATGCAGAGTCTCACAGGACAGGTTTCTGAAGATGGCCCCCAGACGGTCTAGAACATGCAAACTTCCAGAAGTTGGGAGGTGGGTGGGAGACTGCAGTTCAAACTCCCTCAGCAAGGTAAAGGGAGGACACATACTCCCTCTGACTTTCAGCCCAACACCTGCTTGAGAAACTGTCATCAACCAAATATATTTCAGCAAAGCATTTTGTCCAGAACCCAATGATAGTTTTTGACAACAAGCCCACTTTGAATATAACAGTCCAACCAATTCTAGTAAAGATGTTCAGAGCCTGGAGATCCCTTTGCCTTCAGCACAGCTGGTTACAAACTGATCACTCCTGCAAGCCAGGCCAACAAGGCCTGAATTGAGGGACAAAAGGATTGATCCCTCAGTTTTATATTGTGCTATTTGGCTTTGATGGACTAAGCAGGGAAGAGAAACCCTCCCTGGTGGGTGGAAAGGCAGGGGGGAAAAAACTAATTCATGCAGAGTCCAAGAGGAAGGCGCAGGTGACTACCTTGGAAGGCAATTTAGGTTAATCAATATACATATGTATAAGTAAATCAATTAAAATTAGCAATGAGTAATAAAAGTTTGATACAGAGTGAGGAAAACAAAATAAGGGCCACAGAACCAGGCAGCTGAGCATTGATGCCCACTCGGGTGACTCTGCTGGTCTCCTGTCCCTCATTCTGATTTAGCTTGTGAGCCTTCCTACTGACTTTCTGTACATAACCTGATGCATTTGGGGTTATTAAGGTAAGCAGAAGATGTAAAATGGCACATTTCTGATGCTTCAGAACCGGCTTTCCAATTCTGTGATTACAACGAAAGTTGTTAGATGTGCAGGTATTTTTTGGAGGGGAATCCTCCCTGGCATCCACATGCCTGGAAGCACAAAATTTAATTACCCCATATTATTATACCTACTCATCAGCTATTGGTCATAGAGAGAGCCTTTCAAGTGATACAGAATCAAGTCAAGTACTTTGTCCCTCCCAAGATCTGGTCAATAAATAAGGGGCAAGGTCATTCTTATTACCCATTTTTTCTACTAGCAATTAAGTAAGCGCTTTCAAGCTCACCCCTCTTCCTCTTTTCTGTTCCACTCTGAGGTGTCTGTAACAGAGACAGGCAGGGAGCGTTCTGGCTTCACTGGTCACTGATCTGTATTATAGGAATCAGCAGGCAGGCCAGAGGTCAACCACACAAACCCAACAAGAAAACGCCTATTCTGTACACGCATCAGCTGCCAGGAGTCAGTCATCCTGCTCAAAGGGACATGGTGGAAAAGGTCAAGTCTAAAAACCAGCAGTTTCAGCAGATGATGGGAGTCAAAATGTGAAGAGATTCCTCCATGCTGAAAATCTAGCACAACCTAAACATGGCAAAATTGCCCATATTCTATGTAGAACATGGATTACACTTGGATCGGTCCATACTTCTCCAGCTACCTAAGCTTTTAAATATCTTCATAGGACTTCAAATGACTGGCCACATTTCACTTACGGATTTTGCATTTCACGTCTTCCTAAAAGAAACTAAAAGCAACTAAAATATGTATCTTTTGCAGCATCAATTTGAAACTTTCAAAAAGCATGAAAGCTCCTCACTTCCAGTTATGTGAGATGCCACAAGAGTCAGTGAGGCCAGCAGATGGATGCTGAAGAGTTCTGGGTATAAAATTGCTGAAATACTAAATGTGATACATAACCTTAAGAACCATAGAATGTAATCCCTCTACTTTAAATCGAGCATCAGAGGAATGGCAGGTGACAAAACCAGCAAAAACCCATACAAAGGGCTCCTGCTCAAGCTACAGGCCACTAACCCTTAGCATCAGACTGTGTAAACTGGTAGAAGTTGTGGATGTCTGAAGAACAGAATAGATGTAAGGATGGTATACAAAGGGGGAAAGTAAATAGATATAGTAGAGGGTATTTTTTCATACATCCGTTGTGTATCTTATAAGACATTAAGAAGCATATGGATAAAGCATATAAACTTCATGATATTATTTTGGATTTCACTAAAGCTGCTTTCTTGTTCTTGAAGAAACTAAGCTGTCGTGGAATAATAGCCAATGTCCTCCTGTAGACCGATAAGAGACTAAAAAATAGGAAATGAGCAGCAAGAATAAATGGTCAATTTTCATAAAATAGGGAGGTTGGCAGCTTGTCCCACAAGGACTGTTATGGGGCCTGTGCTAGTCAACATCTTTGTCAACGATCCATAAAAAGAGAGTGGGTAATGAGATGATAAAATGTGTAAAAATACAAAAAGTACGGAAGCGCTGGGCTCCAAGTGAGCTGTTCTCTTGCAGGAAAGAGACCTTACAGGCAGTTCTCAGAAAGACCAGTCAAAAATAAGGAAGACAATTTTTATTTTTTTTAATTAGCTGTAGCCACAATAGTCCTAGGGAAAATCAAGAAAGACTTTTAGTAAAATTTGAGAAAACTCATATGCTCACACATTTTATTTTTATTTCCAAGTATGCTTCCCCAGATAGATAACACTTATTTGGCATCGTACATACAGTATCTTCAGAAGTATTTGGCACACTGGCTGATGTATAGGCTGGGATGTGCACATAGGAACCACTTGTTTCTATATTTTTGCTGTAGGATGTTTTTACTGTGTTGACTATAGAAATATATTTACAGCATTTGCATTTGTTGTTCTAACCCCATCCATTCTGTTCAGAGTTTTTTAGGCCATGGGAAGTTTCTGTCCAACAGCAATTTGGAAGATGCAGACAGGACATTCTGGGAATTTTTTTTTCAATGAATTATCTTCTTCCAGTATAGACTGATTATTTAATGACTTTTTAAAAAGTGTCAATACAGAATGGTAAATTAAATGGGTATACAACACTAAGGAGTGAGGATTATTTTCATATTATATAATTTGCATGCCATAAGCAGATAGCTCACACAAAGACAAGATGTATTTCTCTTTTTGGACTGTCCTTGGTGCCAGGGGCTCATCTTTAAGAGGAACCATTAGTTGGTGTATTTCCTATAGCTACAATCTGCAAGTTGCCTTTTCTTTTGATCATGGATGTCTAAAAGTTCATATTAGTTTAGAAGTATTATAAAAATGCTTATGCAATGCTACTGAATTTGTGATAGGCTAAGAGACCAGGCTTTTAGACCACATGAGATAATTTATTTTTTTACATATCACAGAGGTTGATGATGGAATTACCTAGTATCACTTCCTTAACACAAAATGCTTGGCACAACTGTCATCATGATTGGGAAAAAAGTGTTTGTCTATGACAAGTTACTGTGGGTGAAGATGAAGTAGATGAGATCAGCTGCCTGCACAGACTGCAAATCTCAGTGATGATCCTGTTCTTAGAGATACACAAAACAGGATTTAGCTCATGATGATGTGGGAGAAAACAGTGGAGGAACAAAATACAAGCCATAATTACGACTTATACCCCTCCACAGTATGCCTCCACTGAACACGCTGCAGTTTTTATTAAGGTATCTCAGAACAGTTGTAACAGAAGACACAATTGGAAGAAGACTAAAATAACCACAGAACAAAAGCATAACAGATGAAAAACCATGAATAGTGCACAGACAGGAAAAAAAAAACCACACAACACACCTGCTTCTGACAATAGAAGAAATGAAAGGTTCAAAATGGGGTTAGCAAATAAGCAGGTTTAAAACTAACAGTAATGTTAAAAAAATTGACTTGTATAACTGAATTATGGAATTCACTCTCAGGGCATTTTAGAGGCCGGAAGTACAAACAAATTAGGACTAAGACAAATGTATGAGGGTAGGGCCTACCACATACCAGATTCAACTACTAGCTCAGTAAGTCCCTAAAACAGGTTGCTGGAGAAGGTAACCTAAAGCAAAATCTGTGTGTAAGCCTTTTGTTTATATCCTTTCCTATGTGTCTACAACCATTTATAATCAAATCGAACATTACAAGTATGACAGGCTTGTGATTTGCCTTGTAATAGCATGTTACATTTTTACGTAACATAAAAATAAGACAAAAGAGAATAACATTCAAACGTTATCTCTGCATTGGATTAGTCAGTTTTTAAGAATCTGTTATTTTTAGGTGACTTGATCAGGGAAATACAAAGAAAAACTGAGAATCTGTGGGTTATAGGATTGTTCCAAAATTGTTAATTTTGCAATGGCAAAACACTAGATTGAATGGAGTATCGCCCTCTTCCATTGCCAGTGCAGTTAGACTTTTATTTTGATAATGATTAATAGAACAAGAATTTATTCTCAGTTGGATTAAACAGCAAAGCATTTGGTACTCCAAAACTGAACAGCCTTTACAACTAAGCATTTAATACAACACTGGCATTTAATAGGAACTAAAAACATTGGGTTCATTTCCAAGAGCCTGACAACAACATTTAACATACCAATACACAAAAACACTTTATAAAGCAATGCACAAGCTCAAACAGTATTACCAAATTTTGATCTTATTATACTCTTCATTCACATCATTTATCAAAACTTGTTGTTGTTGTTTCAAAATATCTAACTTTATCAGCACTAGAAAGTCACCCAGATTTTTTTGTATAGACAGAGACTGCAGTGATGTTGGGAAGGACATCACTGAAGAAAAAAAGGGAAGAGGTCAAGAGGGCATGAAAATCTTTAGTGCCATTTGGATATTGCCATCTATTCATTTACTGATGGGAATGAAATATTCACGGGCTGAAAACTGAGGTGGTGATAAGCAAAGTGTTCCTTATTACACATCTTAATAGTGAAGAAGAGCCTATGGAAGAGTATTGCCTAAGTGACTAAGCAACAGATTCTGCATCTCAGGGGGCTCTTCTGGAAACCCAGACTACTCTTTGAGCTTTACATTTGTTTACTATCAGACCCCAGAGCAGTAACAGACAGATTACAATTCTCCAGCTAACACACAAAAATACATATAAATATTACCAATAAAAAAATACAGCACTGACTCATCTTAACAGATGACAAGTACAAAGCCAATAAATACCAATTCTAAAGCATATATTATTTGCTGCCCTATAGAGGATAAGTACTGTATGGTAAAGGTTTTTTTGTTTGTTTGCTTTCACACTATGTGTATGTTACCAAAAACTACTTAAAGTTTGAAATTCTTTGCTGAACGTATCAGAAAATATACATATACTTCCATGGCAAGCTTTATCTTCTCCTATATTCCTCCTCCTTTCAGATCTCAGTTTCTTAATGTGTTGGATCATCAAACCTCTATAAAATGAACTCATATTAGTGATACAGACCAAGTATCCCATTATTTCATGTGTGTGTATATATATATTATATATATAGTAAACAAGCTTAAAATTGCTTTCAAAATGTATAATTTAATACTTAAAGCTACATCAACATTGGTTTGCATCAATAGTTTTCCTCTATCTCTGAATTAGCACTTTTAGGTTCTCTTCACATTCAACTTATCTCTCATGGTCTCAAGGGATGGAGGTCCTGTTAAGCTCAGCCCTGCATAAGTAGAAGTATAGAAATAAATCCAGTAAGTTTAAAATCACACTCCTGACACACCTAAATATTCAGTATTTCTGTATGGTCTTCTGGGATTTGGAATTTAACTGCTTAAACATAGTTAGCAGGAGCTGTCCAAAAATGAGTCTCTCTCTCGCTGATAATCACCAAGGCCACAGACTGCAAAGCAAATGGCCACAATCATCTTAGTAAAAATTCAGAGTAGTCTATTTGATTAAAAATCTCCCCCTCTTTATTGCACATGCACCTGAAAACAGTCTCCTCTCTCTGCAAAGACAGAAATTTGCAATGCTCTAAGGACATTCTGTTAATGATGAGGCACAAGTACTATTTCCAAGTCATTTCTCCTCTCACATGTGACTACAGTCTGGGAAATGTCAGATTTTGAAAAGCTACTGTATGCTAAAAATAACATTTCTAAATGGGGAAAAAACTGCTCTTTATCCAACGTTTCAATATTATGTCTTACCCTAGAAAGAGGAACATATTTTTTAATGCTTAAAATGCAGTTTCCTAGGAAAAGGAAACAGGATGAAATGAAAAAAGTTATTCTCTTAAATAAAATAAAATCTCAGCATGCTCTTTACCACTTCTCAGGGATGAACATGCAGAAGTGCATTAACAGAAAGAAAATACATTAAACTATAGGACAAATAAAGTCCAAGATTGTGTGCTGAAAGAGACCAGGTCACAGAAAATTCTCTTTAAAATATTATTTTTGCAGGTGAAGCAAGTTTTGAGATTGCTCTTTTCTAAGTAATGAAAATATCAAGAAAGATTACTTTCAGAAGTGTGAAGACTCCGTTTGAGTAGAATATCCTTGCAATGGGGCTAACACGCCTGTTTCCCTTCCTGGAATACTGAAAACATTACTGCCTTTCAACTTTGTAACTTCCCTCAGTTTCTGGCTTTGTAAGAAGCAAACTGAGAATTGCAGGGGTACTGACAAAGCTGTTTCTTCCTGTATAGGCTCAAGTTTCTCGAGGGATATTTTCCTTCATGGTACAGTAACACCTCTTACTCTCTGCAGTCCGTCAGTCTAGATTTCACTAGAAAACCATTTAGCACTGAGATGCAGCTCCGGGTACACACGACGCTTGATACAAGCCATGTGAAGTGCATGGACCAACGTACTGAAGATCCTCCTCGGTGTACCAGGCACGCTCCTCTGAAGGCAGTGAGCAACTGGAATCTAATGCACAGACTACACCGGCCTTCTACACTAAAAACATGTAATCCTGCAGAACCCACGCTATCAATCTACACCCCAAACTCTGCTCAAGTCATTCAGCACAGAAATTGCACGTAGGAAAGCAATGCATGTAAGACAACAGACACAAGAAGGCCAATGCACCACGATGCACACTGGCCTGCGTCAGAGAGCTGTTGAGTACTTCAAACAGGTGCTGCCGCCAAGAACAACAGAATAAGGACACGACGGCTGTTCACTTTGCCATCCCACATCAGGGTCGAATCCTCCCGTTGGGTATCTTGAGGTTGGATAAAGTCTGAATTCCAAGGCAATCAATCGCAGTCCTTGTGACCTGTGCGTCCAGTGCGTCTCCCCTGCAAAGAGATGAGCTGTGGAAGCAAGAGGTGTTAGCTTCTGAAGGTCTGGAGCAAGAGCTTTGTACTTCTCCTTTAGAAGTTCTGGGGTCCATCTGGATCCGCAGTATGTAAAAGGATCCAGTTGGGGTATTTTTTCTGTCCCAGCTCCAGATGTTGCAGCTACTTTTTGGGCTTCTCTAGGATGTTCAGGAATTTCCCTCGAGTCATTTCTCTAGCTGAAATCACAAGGGAGGAAAAAAAAAGATTAATATTGAAAAAAAGTCAAGAAATCCAAACAGAATTGTATAATTTGCAGTATTTAACCAGAGGGTGAGAAATTCATTTAATTTGTACTTATATTAACAGTAAGGACTTTTTTATTTAAGTGAAAAGCAAATAATCTAGTAAAAAAGTTTAAAAATTCCAGCCTGAATTTCTGACAATCTAGAAATGCAGGCAAGGCCTAGAATCTTCTAAACTCAGCAATAATTCCCATAGACTGCCTCATTACATACAATCTCTGCTTTCTATTCCTACTGCATTATGCTCTTGCAGCATCCCCTTTTCTGTCTCTGTACTATCCTCCTCTGAATGGTATAACCCAGATCTCCATCACTCCGTCTCAAAGCAATTGTTCCTGGATGTTATAATCCGTCAGAGATTATGGAACTCTCTCCATTTCAGGATTATTGGTCCCTGGGTGCTATGATCTTCAACAGAAATTAGACAGCATTTTCTCTCTCAGCACTGTCAGTCCCTGGATGCTGTAATATAATGGGGTTTATATTCCTTCAACGCAGTTCATCTATGGATGGTGTAATAAAGTAAAGTTTATAGAGCTTTGGTCTTCTCACTCTCTCTGCATTGTCATTCCTTTGATGTTTAATACAGCAAGGCAAGGTTTATATGTCTCTCTCTCACTCTTGGCACCATCAATCTCTGGTAGCTGTATTACAGCAGGGTTTACACAGCCACTTTTCTGCACGAGACGTTTCTGACTTCTCAGCCCATAAGCTCACAAGCTGGCAGAGCAGCCCAAATACTATCTTTGTCTCACAACACAACACAATGCATTAAAGACAGCACGATTAGCGACTGAGTCCTCAAGAGAGACAATTTTCCCACTGGAGCTTCCCTTCATTTCTTTTACATAAAGGTGTGAGCTTTGTGCTGGACTGACAGCCATCAAAACCTGGAGGTTTTTATTCACAGGATTGATGAAAGCATGCATGTTTCCCACACCTAGCCTAGAGAGACTCTGAAAGGCGGAGACAGGAATTAATTTTCTGTTTTATTCATTCAATTCCTGACCTCTCTGCTGAGAGGAACAACAGCAATGACAATTAGCATAAAAAACTAGAGGTGGGCTTGTTGCTGATGTTGAGTTTTCTTTTGACATTACTCCTTATCTGTCTGAATGGAAATAAATGTAATAATAAGTGTTTAGCTTAAAACACTCAAATACCATCAGGTAAAGGCATTTCGTTATTCTAGATATAAAGGTTAGAAATTGTGCCTTGAAGCCCGGTCTCAGTTGCTACGTTCTAACTTGACCACCCAAATTTGTAGCATGAGGTGTGGTCGTCATGGACAATATCCCTGTAAAACAGTTAGTGTTATGAAGTGCCCAGTACATATGGATATTCACAGGCTGCAAGGTCCACAGCCCTGATGGGAATGTGCCCCACAGCAAGCTCCTGCTTCAGGCTGACTGCAGATTCAAGCAGATCACCTCATTATTCCCTTGGTTCATGCCTCCAGCTGTGAGTTATATCATCTGGGATCCATTCCCAACTCTGCTTCTGATTCAGGGTGAGCTGCCACAAACATCGTTTACTCATTTGTACCTCTACTTCCCCATCTGCAAGACAGCTTTCAGGGATGCTAAACCGACACATGGGTACAAGGTGCTGCAGAAGGGCAGGGAGTGGACTGCTGTTTTGCCAAGAAAATTGTCACGCACAAAGAAGATGATTAAATAAAAATGCAAGTTTCTAAATATTTCAGCTAGGAACAGGTTTTCGCCACTGGTTCCTTGACACCTCCCTGCCTTGCACCGGCAACAGCGCAGGGTTTTAAAACGCTGTTACGGAAAAATCACCAAACCCAACTACAGCTGATAGAGTGCAAAGTTTTTTCTGAGCGCAAGTCCCATATAGGAGATATACGAATGCATGACAATTCCGTTCCCCCAAAGAGGCTGCACCCTATAAATCAGGCAGAGAGCATAGACTCCTTCTGTGCGCTGAGCGAAATTACTGTGGGTTGGGGGTTGCTCCACAGCACGTGCCCTCCTGTTCACTTGTCATCGGAGATGTTAACATTTCTGATTAATTCACAGACCTCTCATTTTATTCTTCATTCCTTTATCCTTGCTATCCTGTTCTGCCGCAGCTTAAAGATTCTTACCGACCTGCTACAATAATCACCGCCCGCTTCCCCCCCCAACCTGGTGAAATTGTTTAGTGATGCCAACCGCGCTTTTAATTTGCAAGACATCAGACACAGAGGTAATTTATACCAACATCTGTTCATTTCTGACTTCTAAAACAAACTCGCACATGCTGCTACAAAATCCCATTAGGAGCAGGAGACAGCCTTCTGCTATTCTGTATTCCTCTTCTCCTCACATACTCAGGCTTGCAACAGGGCTTTATTTTTAAAGATATGATGCCAAGCTGAAAGAAAGGACCTTACGTCTTTGTATATGTATGAAAACGGCCAGGAAATAACATCCTCGTACCACAAACACATCCCAGCCAACCTAAGGGCAAGTTTCCACAAACATTAACAATCTTGTTTTCCCTGCTTCAGCTGCTTCTCTTGTCTGCCCAGGAACCCCAGCTCAATGTATTCCTGGTAAACACAGGCCAAATACATATTACACGGCGCTGCGTTCAAACGTCTTGGCTACTCCTTCCCCTTTGTTCCTCTCTAATCTGCACTAGGGTATGCCTTCGGCTTGGGTTTTGCACTGAAAAGCCTCGAATACGAAACCGACTCCTCTACTCAGCATCGCTTCTGATAAATGAATTCTTAAAAATGGGAATATCATTTCCAACTGGGCCATGTGGAAGCTTGCTGGAGTGAAGGAAGAGCTTGTAAAGGAAGAAACCGTCGCCCCCATTCTAAATACGATCACAGTCCAAGAGAGACAGCAAGACCTGTCTTAAACAACCACCCAAGGGAGCAGCAGAAGCCCGTTGTGTGGTAGACAGAGGTGGATTTTTTAATTAAAAGGGTGGACAAAACCGTAGGGACAACCTTGGGGATTTTTCCTTAAAATGGTTGCTTAAACTACGGACTTCTAGAGAAGAGAAGGCTTGAGCACAGGTTTCCTTGTCCCAGCAAACAGACACTACAGAGGCTGTGCAGCACGGAACAGAAACATGAATCTCCATGGCAGGGGACGATTTACAACCTCGCCATGGCTGTGCATCTACAACAATAGAAAATCAACAATGGATATGATCACAATAGCTTGGATACCAATTAATCTCACATATTCTGGAGGAAGAAGAGGGTACTGAAGACCATAGGAAAAAAACACCTTTAAGATATTACCAGCACTGGTTCCAATGAAAGTTGAGTGCTGAGTAGACTCTCTGAAAGAGAATTGTACTGGAAAATGGTATCGGGCTGTTATCATTAACAGAAAATGTTGCGCTATGAATTCAGTTTGCTGCCTGGGAGATCTCAAGAACAGGTACTGGACAGGGAAGACTGAGGCTGAAAGGAGAAGGAGAGATTTCTACTTGATAGGGGAGCAGAATAAGATTTAATATAATCTCCTCTTTAGGACTTCAATCCCTCAATCCCGCATTTAGTCTTGTTGCCTGGGGCTCCTTTTCTACTACAACTGTCCCCAAGCTGCTTCTTTGCAGTAAATTTTGTGGTTGCTGGTTGAAAGATTCAGTAGTACAGATTGATTTCCTACAAGTGAGGAGATGAGGGATTACCAAAAGCAGTCCTGGTTAACAAGATTGGGTGCAGATCTCCTGCGAGAGCAGCCCACTCTGCCAGTGCTTTGCATCCTTTCACTATGACATATGGGTTTCATTACACGAAGATTTTCCTGATTTTAACTTGGAGGCGATTACATTGGAAACTCAGAGTTATCTTTACATCTGTAGCAATTTAAAGGTTAAGTAACTTTTAATCAAATGACAAGGACTCAATGTTTTTTTTTCCCTTGATAGAAAATGAAAACTGCTGCTCCAGATATTCCTTCCAGTGACAATTTAATTAGAAAAAACACTGTCCTGGAGATTGGGGTCCAGGCTGATTGCTCCCCATAAAAAGCCTTCTCATACATATGACAGCACAAGACAAACTGTGTCATAAGGTCTGGATAGCCAAGAAATAATGGAAGGATTTACTGCTATAAAACCAGCAACAAAAATAGTGACTTTCACTTATATAAGCAACTTTAAACGAGGAGAATCCCTAAGCAACACACACACACATACATGTTCTTAATACAGCATACACTTCAAATAAGTGTAGACTTGGTGACAAAGTCTACACAAAAGATGTGTGACAAACTGTATTTATCATACATTTATCATGATCATGATACCTTCCACTGCTTACTGCTTCCTGACTTATCCTAAAAATCTCAAAACAAAGCCTGTGAGCATCTTCAAATCATGGATATTTTAAAATGAAGTCACCCTGCCAAAGACACTTCTCTGCCTCTCCCCACAATTTACAACTTGAGCAAATTTGACTGTGCTCCTCCTCTGACCCGAAAATGTAGCCATGTTGGTATTTAAATGCTTTGATACTAAATATATGGAAATACAATTAATACCCTACGAACAGAACACGGTTTTAGCCCTAAAATGCCTTGTAGGATCACACTGAATGCTACATTCTTGACTACCAGAAGATTACTTTGGGCACTGGCATACTTTGTTAGCTTTTCAGTTAAAATATTCCTCCTGTTCAGCCCCTACAATTGTACTTAGGGTAACGAAATAACTTGTTCTTCACCATGAAAGGATTCCCCTAAAGTGCCAATCACGCATTCTCAAACTGCTGTGTCTTAGCACTACATAGACAACAAAACTAGGAGGATTTTGTGAAGAGCTACCAGCGGAAATTACCAGTTCAGGGAAAAAAACATGAATTGCAGAGAGACAGCAAAATACTTCTCTGGTTTAGCCCTTCTATCACAAGTGTATAATGCTTCAGGCAATTGCTTCTTTTGTCCCTTAACACCATGTGAGGATAAGACAACAATTCTTTTCCTTAGTAGGTAGGATGTACAAAAAGCTGTAGTGGATTCTGCCCTGGAGCTTGACAGGACTTGTGAAAGCCAATGGCAAAGCCAAATCTCTGGGCTGCTCTCGACCACTATTGCATTTGGAAGGGAAATAAAATCAGTCACCAGGGGTGAAGGCGAAAAGGCAACCTAAAAACAGCAAAAACATGTTAAGATCGACATTAGTACTAAGCAACTCCCAAAAGAAAATGAGGTCTTTATTAGCCAAAATCAGGAGAATATTATTAGCAAACCAACATGATCTCAACTTCTCTCATCAGAGAAAGCAATCTGTTCACGTCTCTGTCTCTGACTTGTTTTGACTCCTAGGCTCAATGCATACTTATGGAAGAACAGACCCCAAAAATGCCTGCTGGCACTGTCTCGTCCCTCTTCCTTCACAAAAAGATCTCTAATTACTCTGCTAACTTCATACTCTTTTAACGTAATTGTCAAATGAAATACTATTGACAACTGTTCGCCTCGGTCAAACACGAATCAGTGAATCCTGCACCAAGCCCAGTTCCATGAAGCTGGAACTGCCATCCCAGGAGAGCAGAGGCTAGCAGAAGCAATGCCAATTGCCTTTAACGAAGATAAAACCAGCATATAGTTACTCAAACCCGTGCTTCAGAAACATTTCACTGTTTCCACTAAATACCAGCATAATCATCTAGAACTCCTGAAGCACATTTTTCAGGTAAGATGACAGAGACTCAGCATAAACCTCCAGGTGGAGTAAGTTAGTGATACCATGTCATCTTTCAATAATCAGTATCAAAGCACCTGCAAAGTTTATGAAGCTTCATAATATTCTTGAGACATCTAGTGATTTAATTCCTATCTTACAGCTGGGGTCACAGCCTCAGTAAGAAGTGATGCACAGATGTATACTAAAGGAGTCGGAGACAGTGCTAGAATTCGGGCTCTGAAAGATGAGTTCTGTCAAGTCTTGCTGCAGTATTTTAAAATATTAACACCACCCTTGGTACAAAACATTACTGTCCTTCCCTTGGTGGATGAGACAGCAGAATCTACCCTTACCTCAGCTCCAGTACATAGCTTGGCATGACTTGTTTTGAAATGTCAAAGAAGGTGGGCTTGCACAAAACCTGCTGTGAACCAGAGCAGGTGAGGAGCATGGAGTTTTCCTCCCTGTGTGCAATGAAAATGGTCATCTCTGACAGAGAAGTGGTAAATAGAAGAGGCTGATAAAGTTTTAAACCACTGAAATACTTGAGTGAATATTACCTGGAGCCTTAAGAACTTGGAGTCAAAGACCCAATGCTTTCTTGAATCATGAAATCCTAATGTACCCTCGTTCGGTCTCATTTCTCTCCATGCACAGTTGTTGTGTTTTATTGTACACCTAACAAGACAACTCGAGAGCTCATTCAGGATTATCCACAGTGGTGATAACAGATCTGTTTCATGCAGATTGAGATTTCCTCAAAAATGTTGTTGTTAGTATCAATGAAAATTAAAATTGCATCTGCTCTAAAAAAAATGAATTCCTTCTCTGCAAAATAATCACCTTGCCCTCCTAACCAGACGTCCCCACCTTGCAGGGCAGCACCATTCCCTTCGCACTCAGCTGCAAACAACGATGTGCACAGAGCTCTGAACGCAAAAACCTACAAACAGCATTCATTCACGTACAGATGGGCAAGGCCAGGCAGTGGGAATACCTGGAGCATGGGGCAGTAACATCCCTGCCAATGCCCAGGGAGCTACTGAACTAATGTTCCAGGTCACAAATGCTAGGACGTGAACATATATTGTCCCGTGTGACCCCCACTTTAAATGAAACTCCTACAGTACCTCCCACCTCCAGGAACTGCCTGCAGCCAACATCCTGTGAGGCCAAAGACCTGATCCCTTTGACCCCCAAAGCAGGGAAAGAGTTACATCTTCTCTCTGTGAAGCCAATAAAAACCTCTCTTGATTATAATTTAGATAAGAGCCACTGGATTGAATAATAATGTCTGAAACTCCCCTGGCTGTTTCACCTTGAGACGTCCATCACTGGGTTAAACATGATGCTAATTGCATTTGGATTGATTAATTTCTCTCACTCCTGTCTATTCGAATAATGCTTAACAAAATAATCACAGCACCCAGAGCCAAATCTTCTCCGTCAAAGGAATGAAGCCATCAGAACCAGCAGAGATGAAAGAAATGAAGATGACCCGTAATTACTGCTACGGTGATATCATTACCATATTATAGAAAATGAGTGTACGTGGGGGGAGAGGGGGCTGCGATTATTATTTATTTTTTAATGGAACTGCACATCCCAAGAATACAGATCTGACACAGGGGAGCATACAAAAATACAGAACTAAAAAAAAATTATTGTGCATTAAATTGCAAAATACAGTGAACGCTGGGGCTCTCGATGCATTGAGTGTCTTGTACTGTGAGCTATTTGCTCACTTCACTGTTTTTTCATTACAATAATACTCTGCATATGACTAGCATAGAGATTCAAGATGCCTACCTTCCCCAAAAGACCTCAAGTATCTGCAGCAGAACTCACCCATAACCCCTCTCCTTTAATATTACAAGTCATCTTTCTTTGAATGTTGGCGTTCAGATTTTTCAACCACAAGACCTAATTTGCTGTTCAGAGAAAAGCTACTGTGCAAGAAATTCTTATCCCTAAATGCAGATTCCTATCTGAGACCAGTTTTAAATTCCATCACCAGCTGCAGTAGATTACTTTCAACCATTCGTTATGCTGGTTCTGCAAAGATCTCAAATGTGTAAGTCTGGAAGAATTCAAGCTAGGATTCAAAAACAAAACAAACAAAAATCTAACATTGAAAAGGAAGGCCTTCTGCTCCTTTTATTCTCCAAAATATACTCCCAAAGCCCCTCTCATTTGAGAAACAAATAGCTTGGCAATTGTATAAGATCTTCAGACACCTGTGCACTGCAGTTCTAATTGTGGTTTATACAGTTCACTTCTCTCCGTGCTGGTTATGTCTGCCCCCTAGTCTCAGACCGAAGACAAAAAACAACACACAACTAACAGCTTAAAATATTTATTCTGGAGTAAAGCCAAGGTCAAGTACACACAAAAAAACTTCACACGCCAAAAATGTCAAGACCTAAGACCAGGCACTGACTCATGAAGCTAATTACACACAGAAAAATGATGTTCAAGTATTTTATAAGGCTTAAAGGAATAAATTCAAGTTACTCTTCTAGTGTTAAGGCAGTACGAAAGCCAATTTTACATCAAAGTTAAAAACAGTGGCAAGTATACCTGAAGGGGACTTGACTAGGGTAAGTTACCACTAGAACAGATACAGCTTGGAAAAGCTTTGACCACCGAGTCCCACAGATGTTGGAAGCAAAGACCGGGATAGAAATGGGAATGTTTTAACAAGAAGCACACTAAAGGATTTTTTCTGCCTGTTCATACCAATAAGGAAAATAATTTCTTCCTGCTCTCCCAACCCCAGCAGAAGCCCAAGAATTCTTGATCATTTAGGGTTTCTTACCCCTGTATCTCTAAAAGGAATCTTCTTTATCTAGTAACATGCAGAAATGAGATCAAAACTGCTTGCTCAAGAACTCTTGAGCAAAAAACACATGAAGAAACAAGGTGGAGAGGCCTAGACTGAATACTTGCATGCAGCTGGGCATGAAATGTTTTTAAAGGTGAGTGGGTCCTTCTCAGAAGGCATGCAGGCAGAAGCAATGTCTAAACCCCCATAAAAGAGCGCCCTGTGATGCGGCCTCCCTTGCCTATGCAGGGAGCAGGCATTTAATGGCTGGGAGCAAAGCAGGTGAATCTTGAAAGTCACCATTTTTTCAAGTCTTATCAGTGGCCAGGGCACACAGGCCATGGAAAAATCTCAGCCCAAGAGCCAATAGGAACAAAGGGATTAAGAGTTATTAGGAGTAGAGAGAATTACATATTTACAGTACAGTTACTGAAAAATAATCGTGTAGCGATTATGTAAGTCCCTATACTCCTTTTGGCTAATAATGCTGGGATACAAGCTGTATGGTTATGCAAGTCAGGACAAACAAATCCACTCAGAACACAACAAGGCACTCTCACAGGAGGCTTGGAGTCCTGCTTCCAGTATGGCTTCCTTGGCCTCCAAAGGAAGAAGTGAGTCCCTGTCAGTAGGTTATCTAATGGCTTCAGCTGTGAAGCTCTGTCAACAAGCTTCATGAGGAGAGGTGCCTGGAGGGAAGAAGCTCATACCACCATACTCTGTATTTATTTCTCCAGATATGCCTTTACTTTAGAAAAGAGATTACATTTTTCAAGTGTTTTCTAATCCTCAGATTCCTTACTGAAACTTCTTCCATGTAGATGTCTGTGGCCATAGACACAATAATGAATTATCGACACTGACGGCCTCCACGAGAAGATAATATTATTTGATTTACACATGAAATAAACTAAGATTTCTTTTGCCTTTAGTAAAATGATATAACACAATGGAACTACATGGAGGACTTCTATAATTTCTAAAAATCCAAGTAAAAAGTCTGTATGAACGAATTCAAGTAAATTATTGAAATCTCATTGCTCCAAGGCAAAAATCTCAACCTTAGTTCAAGTAGCATTATGGAAGGGCAGCAATATGCAGTTTGTGGGCTCTGGTTGCAGAAGAAAACCTCCACGATCACTTCCATCATTTAATTCTTTCCTCCACGTGAATCAAAGACACTTTCTTCATTGTGTTCTCTTATCCCGATCCTCTTCCTTCCCAGCATATTCACTGTTTGCCTCAGTCCAGCTGTTTTTCAGTTATTCTACTGACTCATTTCAAGCTCTCATTTCAAGCCAGCCATGAGCCTCTTCTCCTGGCAGCAATACCCTGAGCTGAGGAATATCTTAAAGTTCAGAAGAGGGTTCAGGGAATTCAAAACCATCTTTACCAACTCCCAGTTGGTCACAGAATATCTCAGGAAATGCACTGATTTAGAAATGCTATGGTTTTCACAGCATTCAAATGCCACTAGAGTCAAGTTGAAATAAATACAGGAAAAAAACCACATACATTGGCAAGAGTTAAAAATCACAGAAAGAGTGGTGTTATTCAGAGAAAATAACACTAAGTTTAATCTGACTGACTTGATAAAAAATTGCAATACCACTCAGGGCTTTTTGGAATAGATATTAACAGATAAACATGCAGACTCTGCTAAATTAAAACATTTTAGCTGTTAATGAGCTCAAACGCAACTAGGCAAGGCCCAGATGTAAAAAATACAGCCAAAACCAAACCCTCCCAAGACCTATGAACAAATGTGAGAACATTCTGCATAAACATCCTTGCACTTCTGGTCCCCATGGGTTTTTAAGAAAACCTTGAAGCCATGACTCAAACAAAAGAAATACAGAGGTATCAGTCTGCTGATACCTCCTGAGTGTAACAGCCAGAATAAACTTCAGTTTCTTGAAGCTCAGAAATAAAGCATCCTAGTCAACTGTCATCCCTAAGGGGGGAGGGCGGGGGGGGGGGGGAAGCCAAAACAAACAAACAAACCATTCTTTTTCTCTCCAGAAGACTACTGAGAGCAGCCCAGTTAGCCTTGGTACTCTTTGTACTCTTTGGCTTCCAAAAATCTCTTCATGTTTGTTCACAATCCACGCATACCACTGGTCTGAGGCCATGTCTACCATTACTCTCTTCTCTTATAAAACCTGAATTAACAGTGTCATAGCAGACTAGTTAGTGTTCCTCATCCATTACTGGAAACCAAAAATTAAGATATTGCAGCAAAGCAAAAGGGAAACCGTCTAGAAGAGTAAAGTAAAGCTGAAGAAAGGTGGTGATTGCTATGAAGAGTCTCTATAATTTACTGTCTGGTGAGATTGCTCTGATGGATGAAGGGTACTAAAGAAACCTTCCACTGAACTCACTCCAGTTCACCAATGTCTCTCTCACGTCAAGGCATGGAGGACACCATTGGATGTGGTATTACAGGTGTAGGCTAACGACTGCTGAGTAGAGGTGGACAGTCACTACTGGATATGGTCCTATTAGCAGATGTATATGCAACCTTACATTTCTTTCCAAAGCATTACCTACCTGCTACACGTTCAACACTGTTTCCTAACCATCAGTCCTTCACCCAGCCACTGCTTTGGTTATTGTTCAAGGAAGCCTGAGAACCATAGACAGGAGTCCCTGAGAGAGCAACTGTTTTTTCCTCTGAGTTTTATATACACACAGATTAGCAGACAGAAATTGTAAGCTTTTTTTTTTTTTTTTTTAAATTTAATATGCTCTTTTCAAGTAAGCCAGGTACTAGGGATGAAAATCTTGAGGCAACCCTCAGAACTATCTGTTGAAAAGCAAACGACAGCTTGGCCTGCTACCCAGAAACATCCATCACCCAGCCCTTTTCTGTTGGGATTTGTGTTGAATGACGTCTTCTGCAGGTTAAGAATTAGTTTTTAGCATAAGAGCCCGGTGTCATCGTCATCATCTCCCCAGGAGAGAAAAACAGGCTGAATGATTTTTAGATTATATGCTCTGATAAGACGCAGGCTCCTGAATCCCTGTGTGCTCGTGCCACGCAGGCCACCTGCTCTATGGAGCTGCCACTGGGGACACCCTCAAATGGGTTTAGTAATAATGTTCTCTCTAGAGATATACCTCAAAGCATGCTTTGAATGTACATCCTATATCACCGACTGAAAACCTGTATATAAAATCCTATCAACGGATAGGATCTAAGACCAGTCTCTAGAAAAGAGTAATACAGAATACAGTAGACATTTATTTCCTCCTAAACACAAATGTGTCACATCTGTAGCCAAACAAAAATGCAAATGAACACAGGAATTAATAAAGCAGGGCCGATCAGCGATCTACCCAGTCAGGTGTCTTGTCTGCCTGCACCCAGTACCAGAAACACCACAGAAAAAAAAGCAACCCCATTATGAAGACAAACGGAATAATCAGTTCTGAAAGGCTCCTCCTCTTCCCAAGTGCTTGTTTTGTATCCTGAAGCAGTTGATATTTCATACTTCATTTTATATTTTATCCTGATACACCTAGAAATCTTCTTAGCCATTTAATTGCCTGATTCTTTCTCAATAGCTGCTAAGTAGTTGCTCTAAAAAGAATCCCAGTATGGCAGAAAGTTCCACATCGAATTATTCATTGCATAAAAAGCATTCCTCTTTGCCTCTTTTAATATGACTGGCTTCCATTGCTTTTTTCTGAACTCCATCCCCCTCATTCTTTTCAGGGCTGGGAGTCAATATGAATTTTCAATTTATCTTCTCAATTGCAGAGATGTAAAAAAACAACCATGTCACCTTTCAAAAATCAGAGGTCCTTTTTTTTTTTCCCCTCACATTCTTATGAAGAAACCTCTTGATTTATAAGCAGCTCTCCAGAAAGGAATGGTGTATTTCACACCATCTTGAAATTATTCCTGCCAAAAGACTGCCTGAAGTGACCACAGAGTACCTGAAGTTGCAAGAGAGAGAAGTCAAGTAGAGGAAGAGGTGGGAAACAGCACAGTGATCTGTAGCATGAAGACAGCAAATTACAACTACTTTACAACTTCTTGGAAAAAAAGATTTTGCAAGTTACACACAAGGCAAAGCATTTGACAGCATTATGGCCCTCCAAGCAGCCTGCAGCTTATACAGAAAGTGAAGGTCTAGAGAGCAAATGTCACTACACCATCTCCCTTCCTTTACAATATAATAAGCAAGGCTGTGACTAATTGCTGCCATGTTTGAACTTCAAGTACTTCCTTTTCTGCTTCTGATCATAATTCTGAACAATATTATTTTGGTATCAAAAAGCATTACCTCAAATACAAAAGAGTCGTGTTACTTAGAGGTAAAGTTTTGCTTGATGGATGCAATTACTGGGCTAAAATGGCAGCAAGCTCCAGGAGACAGGACATTAGCCTATAAAAGGAAACCTAGTTTTTATTCCTGACACACTCACTCCTGCTATGTGCCTTCTCCGTCCCTTAGGTTCCCCCATCAGTAACTGGTACACACCTTTCTCTGTCAAGTTCCCAGACTAAGGGAATAGGATTTCCTTGTTTCATAATAATCCCATTTTAGTTTCATGAATAGTGAGTGGTTCAGGTCTAAGGCTTAGATCCATGCCAACTAAATTAAGGTTCCTGACTAAGGTGCCTAAAAATCTCATAAAGATCCACAGAAAGAAAAAACGGCCTCCAAAACAGGAGTTCAGCTTAAGATATGACTTCTTGTACAGCTAAGAGTGATTGCATTTCTAATTTGGAGAGTCCAGGTAGATGCTAAAAGGTAACAGCTGCTGAAACTGGTCCCAGACATCAGGTGCACCTTTTTGTGGTATTTCCTAGAGCTGCTTCTTAAGCAATCCATCAAAAGAGCCTTGGATACTCCTGCAGAAAACCACTTTTATG
This sequence comes from Cygnus olor, assembly GCF_009769625.2. Lineage (NCBI taxonomy): Eukaryota > Metazoa > Chordata > Aves > Anseriformes > Anatidae > Cygnus > Cygnus olor. Next base: position 24,708,407 of record NC_049173.1, read on the forward strand.
TTGTCAAAGCCCTTCAAGGAATACTCCACTCGAGTTTATTCCATACTTACCTGCTGCTAGTACATGCAATGCCAAAGCAGAGCAGAAGCCAAAACGTTCAACCAAATGCCAACATAAAAAGAAGAAAACTGCCAGGATGTTAGCTTGACAGGTAACTTAAAATACTGCTAGCAAGCTATGCCCATGTACATCTTGAATTACTTTAAAGCCCAGAAGTTCCTGTTGATCAAGTAGCCTCGCTGCTACAGGGTGTACAAACACACAACAAGGGATTTCTGTCCTAAGGCTCAGAAGAGACACTACACAAACATTGTCAGACAACACAGATGTATAGATAAGTGAGACAACACAGAACAGTGTCTCAAACCCAACACATTGTTAACAGCCAGTCATCAAGACTTCTATAAGTACCGTAAAACAAGTGCAAGAAAGACAAATGAGATCACTCCCTGGGTGTTTACAGAGCATGCTTCCCACGTGTGTGGAAGAAGATTTAGATTATAGCTCGGATGCCAACTTACTGGAGTGTCAACCACAATACCTGGGTCACAAGGGTAAATTAGGGACAGCAGAGCAGTAGTGTTCATAGTCACCAAGAAAAAGGGATCACAGATAATTTGTTGGAGATGACCACAGTTATCAGAGATAATAGGAGGAGGAGAGAGTAAAAAGTTCGTTTCCACATCTACTCAGGTTATCAAATAGAAATGAAATGAATGGGCTAGTAAAAGGCACTTTTAATGCCATAGGTTCTGGAAAAGTAGCAATGTTCATTAGTCCCCAGTGTGGTCTAAATACTCTGAAATGTGATTGTAAACTAGCAACATAACCCAATATGGAATGAAATATAAACAATATCTGGCAAAGTCTTCTTATATGGTTCTGACATGGTCATTCATGATAATTTCATGTGATAATTGCGTTTAATATACATACGTTTTATCATTTCTTGCAAATCACTTGGCTGCTTAGAAGTAACAAAGTACTTTGCCTTGCATATTCGTACAGTAACACTTGTACAGAAATTATATGAAACTGGATATTACTAAGAAGAAATAAAGATAAAAGAACACAGAAAATACAGGAGACAAAGATAAAGTCCAGCAGAACCAAAGTTTTATTCTTGCATAGAAAAGATTATTCACTTCTCAGCTTTGCTGCCATAGCCAGTTACCATCTGAATCATTACACTACATCTACACCCCACTCTCCTTATGATTTAATTAGAAGCAGTGACACCCACTCTAAATATCATCAGCATCCACAATCTCTCCTCCTCCCATATGCAAAGGTCCTACAAATCCCTGTTGTCACAGCCTCGGAGTTTTCCCCTCTCCAGGACAGATGCTGCTGCTGCCTTGAAGAAATTGTGTCCTGCCTGGAAAACCAGCAGCAGGTCCAAGCTAGTGAGTACTGCAGACTACTCAAAAGGATGAGTGCTTAACACTGCCTTTCATGCCGAGCTTATTGAAAGATCACTGCTTATTTGCCCATATGACACAAATACCAAGATAACTGGCAGACAAGCAGATGGACAGACAAACAATGTAAACCAGGAAAGAGAAGACTACTAAAAAGGCTTGCCCAAGTGCTGAACATTTAAAGGAATACTTTGAAATCCTGAAAACAGATTTTGTTGCGGGGTACAGCATGCCAGCATTAAATTCCTTTCTCGTTAATCCATGGATGCGTTGGCTTTTGTTTTACCCACTAGGCAGGGGGCACTCAAAATCCTCATTAGGAAGTGATCTGCAGCTATGCACCAGAGAACAGGGAAGAGTACAGTCTGCAGGATTTAAGATTTTAGTTAAGGCACTGCTCAGCAAGAAGAGAGAGCAGCAGGTACATTTTCATTGCCATCTGCTGGATACAATGGACTACTCTAATGAAGGTTAGAAAGCGCTGTTTTCCATTTATCATCATCAACACATACCAACAGTTCCCTCCTCTTCATACACTGCCTAAATGCAGATCAAAATTGAAGTTGTCTTAATAAGCCCTTATTATTCCCCAGACTCTGCCAACGCATCCAAGAAAGCAAGTAAGCCAACAGTTAAGATGTTTGGATGAGTAAAAATGGCCGCATGTTATCACTGCCGAGAATTGAGAAGGTTCTGACAGTGGAAATTATTTTAAATTAGATTTGATGAGAAGAACTTGATGTCTAGGGTACAAAACACATTTCTGCATCAGGCCCATGTTATCTCCCATCTCAGAATGGTGAATATTTCTTTTTGAAGAAAGCAGTGCAATGAAAAAGTCATAAGACAAGAAGTTTTTTCCTCTGCCCCAAAGAATATTCTTCCCTTTAGAAAGTCCAACATCTAGTGGGGTTTACACAACTAAAGTGGTAGAAAAACTGATTTGTCACAATGACATGGAACAGAACACTACTCTGAAGAGACAAGTAACTTCTACTGCTAAGGAAGGCCAACACAGCAAATATCCTAGAATTTGAGGCCAGCTATTTATTAATACAGAGGGAATAAAAGGTCGGCTTGATCTCTAAGATGAGGAACAACTTTCTGACTTTTGTGAATTATAACACGTTCTGGTTGATCAAATTTAAAAAAAAAATAAAAAATTCATTAAATGTCTTAACAGTTTGCAGAAACCTCTGATGCTAAGGATACCAATAACTTCTTATAAAGGACATCTGGGCCTTTCCTCTTGTGGTAATGAAATCAAAGAATTTCTGGACACTGGTGGGATGACTCTCATGGTCTATCATGCCTTTAAGACAGTCTATTGAATCACCTGGATTCAGTTTAAACAAAAAACAGGGGTAGACATGAAATGGGGTCTGGCATGAGGTCCATATAATTGGTATAATAGGTACAGCAACAGACTGTACTCCCAGGCCCTCAAATAAGAAAATGTACTTGCTGACATGAGAAACCAGCAATTGTTAATACACAGATATTCTGATCTTCAACACTCCATATGGCAATCTGATGGATTAAACACCAGCAGTGTGATCACTCTAAAAGCTCATCGTGAGATGATCTGGGAAAATCTATCTACAATTTACAAATTCTGGTTAATTTAATTAAAATGCTGCATCACTAAGTGCCTTAATATGTAGAAAGCCATAAGCTTGTGAGGCTCGTGGCACGTGCCTGCTTTCAGAAGATGCTGCGGACCAAACCAGCGAGAATCTCTCCTTTTTAACTAGGGATACACAAAGGAAGACTCCTGAACTAGAAAACTGGTCTAAGTTTACATGCAGGGAGAAGAGAGCAGAAAAAAAAATCCAAAAGAAGCAAACAGAAGGACAGGTGATAGAGTAAGACTAAGGATGACAGTAGAATGAGAAGAACAAGGAAGTACAAGCTGTCAAGGCACTGGGGGCTTCTTTGAAAGGTGCCAGAGAGGGTAAAGGAAAACAGACGGGTTATAAATAGTTAGTCTGCATGTTGATAGGGAGAGAGAGAGTGAAGAGAAGGAAAGCAGGGGAGAGATTCAGGAGAGGAGCTGCAATATCCTTAAAAGATGTTCTCTCATATTCTACTGAATGCTGCAGAAAGGTGAGAGCGCAAAGACTGGCAGAGGCACAGACAGATCAAGGCTTTTTTGGCCTACATCTCTCTCTCCTGTACCAATTAAAATACGACTGGATTCAAAACCATTTAAAAAGCCATCACGGTCTGTGCTTTTGAGAAGAGCTTTAATGCATACTGCCCTTGAGTTTGGAGGTTGAAAAAGGATGGGCTTCAATGACTTAAGGATCAAAGACTGCAAATACATGAGGGGATGAAGGCCAGGAAGTCCCCAAAGAGAAAGAGGCCACGATCAACATGCTTGGCCAGAGGTAAGCCCAATGCTGTAATCTACCTTTACAAAGGGAGGCTTGAGATCTGGCTTCTTCTTCAACTGAGACACACTACAGTGCATACACAATTAATTATTGCAGTTTAGCTCAGGGGTGGTACCTGTTCATTTTCAATTTGGTGCCAACACCATCAAAGAGAATCCATGAGGCTGAGCCAAACTTAGACACTTTCTTCTTTGCTAGAAGTACGGTTGGATGAAAGAACACAGATATTCCCACACAAAATCTCTTACAAAAAAAGACAAAAACAAAAAAAAGTGATCAAGCTGCTGGAATCTGGAAACAGATGATAGTCTGGGGAGATGGAAGATGAGATGGAAAACCTTTTCCATGTCTGCAGCAGCTCAGCGTTAATGGAAGCCAAGGCATTCCCAGTGCTATCATTACTATCTCTGAAATGGACTTAGATACATTGATATTTCTCTTCCATTTAATATCTACTTTTGTTCTTTATAAGCTAAAGAAAACTTAGCAGCAGAAGCTGAGAATGCTTCAGGGTTTCCCAGGCATGATTGCTAACACTTGAGAGGAGTCTGGAAAGTGGTGTTACCAAGGAGCTGCCATGGAAGAACAGACAGAAGGTCCCCTGCTACTACTGTCTCAGTCCACTGTAATTCAGCAAAGCTGATTTTTTTTTTTTTTTTTTTACCTCTCCTGCTTGCCATCTCAGAACACTCTAAAATCAAGAGAAAAATTTTTAGAAGGAAGCAACAGCAAGTTTCCTCAGAACCACATTCAGCTTAGGCTCATCTCTTATTAAAAAACGTTAAATAACTTTGGATTTTGTTCTACAGAAGGATTATCTTGTATTATCTTATCCTGTTTATTTGGAGAAACAGGAGCAGTCTCTCCAGAACGGCAATTTGTCCCCCACTTACACTGGCTGATGAGGTTTTGCCTGCAAAAGAGGATCTGCTGACTTTCTCCAACGGAGAATAGGGCATACCAAGTTGTGAAGAAGGCCTGATCATGTTCTAAGTCTAGCACAGTATCATAAAGACTGTCACCTGCTAAAGTGCACTTCAGCTACATTTCTACAATGCATTGCATAACAAGAAATAACATTGATATTTTACAATGATCATCCTTATATTAACCTTTCCCACATTATCAGAACTCAGAAAACTTGATCTGGAGTAAATAATAAAGCCACATGCTTAGTGAATAAAATCCTTATTTTAAAAAATCCCAATCACATTTTTATTTCAATATCCAATATCATCTCTATGCTTCCTCTAGACCATTTCCAGCTGCTTTTTAGGAGATGCATTTGAGTGTGCTGGAGCCAAAGGTAATTATTTCCCTATTCAAATAGAAGAGCACTGAACTTCCACACTATCAAAAGCATAAGGACCTAAAAAAAGAGCCCAAGACTGAAAGCAAGATGGGAAAAAAAAAAAAAAAAAAAAAAAACATTTTCCTCCCCCTAAGCCTCCTCTGCTTCAGAGAGACCGAGCAGGCTGGTTTCAAAACAAGAGCAAGTGATATAACCAAACAAAAGCAGATCTGAAAGGTGAGCAAACCCCACAAGCCACACAGTCATTATTACTGTGTCGACAGCACACTTGTTAAAAATGTATATTTTAATTTTCTGTATTGCTAAAGGTCCCAATTTGCCCAGGGATCTAGCTAAGCTGCCATTTTCTACCACGACAGAGTCTAATCTTTATTTAATGGATTTAGCATCTATCTTCACTAGAGTGGTCTCTAAGGGAAAGGGGAGGGGAGTATGAAGGGGCATGAAGAGATGATCAGAGCCCCCCTCTCCTTCATCCATCCGGCGCTCATGTTTGTGTTCAAAATTCAATTACCTCCTTATTGATACTTCACAGAGATATTTAAGCTGCAAACATGAAGCCCTGATTTCCCAGGGGGCCATGCCCCTCTCTATTTCACTGCTCTGCTTCCCCCAGGGTGAATTCCTGAGGCGTCCATATTAATAGGTAATCAGTCACAATTCATTTATTAAACAGCTAGCAAGGTTTATCAGCCTGCCCTGATTAGCCGGAAGAAGCCACTGAATTCCTAATTTATTTATGGAAATGTAAGTGTCTTTTTGAATTCCATTCATGAAAGAGCAGGGTGCCGTGGGCCTGGCACACTGAATTCTAACAGGAAAGCAGCAGGAAACCCAGGGACTGGGGACTCTGCAACTTCAGCCTGGGAAATACACTACGGTGACCCTACCTTGATCAATAGATTTAGGGCCAGAACCTCACGGAAGCATTCAGAAGACAGCTCTTCAGAGAGCAGGCATTGCCACCCACCGCAGCCAGAGAAAGGGGTTGGAAAGAGGTCCTTAAGTGGAGCAAGTTACATGGTTAAGCAACACTGTGAAACTGGGAAGAAATAGTGAAGAAATGGAAGTATTAAGGAAAAGTTCCAACAGAACATTCAGAACAGCACTGAAGACAACTGCCATTTGACACCAATATACACATTTACATATAAAGTTCAGCTTTTTGAACATTTCAAAAGTTATTTTTGTTATCATCAATCCAGTCGAATCTGTTTTTAAAATGCAACAAACGTTGCTGCTCTATTTTCCAACTAAGAGCAGCTCAACGATGCTGCTGGATTACCAGAAAGGGAAAACGGCTAATAAGAAAAAAAATCATTCTTCTCTATTGTGTAAATGAGAAGCGGAGAAATTGATAAAGTAAAAAGACTTATGCATACACATAACCACATCTTAAGGCAGCTAGGATACAGCTTCTGATAACATAAAGCTTATATACAGGCCACCTCTAAAGGTTCAAGGCCACCAGGGCTAAAAAATCCACCTTCTTTTTATTCCTTTCAAATCTGCAGTCATTTCTAAAATTTATATTTATCTGGATTTTACCCACCATAGCTACTTAAACATAAACCAATTAGGAATGGTAGACTACAGAAAATATTTATTTCCTTTTTCTTCCCCTACAAAACTGCCAAGTTTCACTGTTTCCTGCTCTGCATTTAGCAACTTTCCTGAACACTTCAACTGGCAGGTAAAAATTGGGATTGTGTTTCTAATCCCGCACGCAAGCAGGATGTCCCTCAAAAAGATGCAACAGCCAAAAGGTTGGGTTTAATTCATTTTTTCCTAAGTGTTTTAGATTTCAAAACTGACAAGATTTAGTGATCTACAGTGTTACGTGGAACATAGACAGAAACATGTTTTAAAAGGTTGTATTTTTGTAATGTTAATTCTGAGACGCTTATCAGACATTTTGTTCAGTTATTTCAGTACTCTAATCTGGTTATTAACTGGCTAGGAAGGCATTCAAAACTAACAACCCAGAGCATTAATAACGGAGGGTGCAGATGCCACTATATAATATTGCATTACACACAAAAATTACCTCAGTTCAATTATGATTATTTGAAAAAATATTTAAAATAGCAATACAAAATCCTACATGGCTTAAAACTGTCTACACCTATGTCTACCCCCTGAATTTACAAGCAAAAGCTAAATTGTTACACACAAGGTTTTAATTTGCTTAAGAACTCATTATGCAAAAATTTTACTAGAGTGTTAAAATCCATATAAAAATCCTGCTTCACCTAAACTAGTACAACCCACACGCTGAAATAAAAAGAGATGATTTCCTCTCAAGCTACAGTGGTCAGACATGGAAAGATGTAGTGCATGCAATAAATACATCCAAGCACTGGGAGGAACGAGCTTTTGAATTCTCCAGAAGCTGAACGCTGCAGGTGTTTAAAGTCAGGGGTGCTATGGGGAAACGAATCCTGGAAGAGGCATCTTTCACCACCTGAAAAAGTAATCAATTGCCTAATTGTTATTAGCCCTTGTTTTACGCAGACAAGGGTAATTCAATGTAGATTTCCTACTATGAAGAGCAGCTCCTGGAGGAAGGGAAAAAAACAGAATTTGCAGTGGCAGACATCACACGATTGTACAACAGGCCCAAACATCTCATCAGGATATGGCTCGCAACAGCCAGTTTCTCCACGCCTCATTGCTTGGATACTGCAAATGCTACCCGTGAAAATAAAACAACCTGTTCCCCTCCTGCATCTAGCCATACTTCAACCTTTTCCCTCTTCAGCAGTAAATTCACAGTAACGATTTCAAGCTATGACTTTGTAGAATAAATAAGACCAAAGACACCACTGAGCAGGTTAAACAGGACACTTGTGCACGTTCTTACTGTGAAGTTCACTGAACTTCCAACCCCACATTATTTTCACTCCCTCAATACATAAGTTCCTTATACAGAAAAGAGCAGCACCATCCAGGACAGACGTCCCCATGGTGCCCAAACATTTTGGAGAAGATGAGCTATAGTTACTTTGCAGTTATTTCTAGTCTTCACAAATAGGAAGAAAGCTTTCAAAACACAATCAAGTGAAAGGAACGCAGCACTCTTCCTAAAACTGAACTCAATTGCTCCAGAAGATGCAAACTGGTGTCGTTCATGCCAGCAAATGCTTCTTCCTTGGTTATGTTTAAGATACCAGTGTTAGAACTGAAATTATTACACAATGCTGCTTATGTTAGTACACACACACAGCCAGTGGGCTTACCTGTCCAGCTAATTTGGCATTACAACAGAGAACACAGCATTATAATCTTAAACTGCTCGACTCATCTTCAAACTGGTCATTAAAAGTCCGTTCTAATGTACCCAAATTTGATACAGAAAGCCCAGGAGAACCCAGCATGATCCTGCACATCCGGCGAGCTCAACGCAGAGCCACGATTTTTGTCCTTGCATAAAACCCAGAGGAAGGGTTTGGAAATAAAAAAATTAAAAATAAACAACAACAAAAAAGAATTACATAAGTATTCTTTCCTTTCTAAATGCCACTTGATACAAGTTGATGGTGAACGCCTATTACTCTCCTGCAAATTACTGTTCATACTTTTGTCCTGCCTCATCCAGTCATCCATCTCAGACATTCATTTCCAACGCTCCCACAACAAAGCCCATATACTTCTAAGGTTATTAATGTAAAGAACTGCACGGTTACAATCAAGGAAGGGATAATTATTTCCCGTCTTTCTTGCACACATAGTCAGTGCTGATAGCAACATACTCCTAAGTGACTTACACAAGGAACTTTGCAAACTGCATATAGAAAAATTATTTGCTACACTCCTTAAATACTGTAGTTTATGTGGCAGCAGTTCACATGCACAGCAGAACACAGTTTAGGATAAAAATGAGAATCTCTAATTGACACTGCAGAGAAAATTAGATTGTAATTGCATATGCTGTATTTTGCTGATGACAATGAGGTTAGCATTTGCAAAAAAAAAAAAAAAAAAAAGTGTTATGAGATCTTTAATGACAACAGGTTATTAAGAGCTTTATCATATACCTCATCGGAAATGTAACATTTCCAACAGCAGAGAGCCCCCTAGAGCTACTGCAGGAAAACGGTTCAGGAACCCAACGCTGCTTATTGCAACATCTGGGCTCTTTGGCACTCTCCTCCAACTACTGACCAAACCAGATTCTACCTGGTTTAGCAGAACAGAGATTAAAATCTAGAGGGAGAAAACAGAAATCACGTTTTAACTTGGAGAAAATGGGAGTAGTTATTTGTTGAATTGCCACTGGACATAGAAAGCTTTAAAATATAACAACAGGTTTCAGAAATGTCATGCATGTACATACAGAGAGGCTTAAGTCATACAGGTATTGGTAGAACACCACCAAATATCCAGAAATCCGGATTTTAGAGTAAAGTGTACCGGCACCCAATTAATTGGCACTTCATGCAGTTTAAACGAATTGTGGATATATGCCCTGTAGCACAGAAAGCTCTCCACGTGGAAGCACCCAATCAATGTAAGGTAATTTCTACACAGAAGACTAAAATATATTCTGCTGAAATTTGCTGAAACAGTGCTCAAAAACAACACACAAGTGAAATTTGGCTAATCAATATTAGACCCCTGTCCATTATCTACATTCTTGTCCTTGTGCTGTAGCAGCTATTAAGTAAAAACATCTCCTCGAAATTAAATTAAGAATGGAAAATCTCCACTTACACAGTACGGAGTTCCTTATTCCCATCTCTCCAATTACAGTAAAAAGCCATCAGATAAATCATAGGAAAGTAACTGAACTATCTCGTTTAGCTTTACTGTCAAGAGTTACAACTCTGAAGAGCAGTAAATGCATCTTTATTCTCTCCTCATCGTGAGCAAAGATTTCTGTAAGAATAAAATTTCTGAAAGAATAAAGCCACCCATTTTTTCAGAACCAACCAACAATACATAGCATTTGGGGACAGATATCTGAAGCACAGCATACCAACCACAGGTCTGTTGCCATATCCTAAGAGCCTAAGTTAACACTGAAATTTATGAGCCTAACTTTCTGTGTGTTAATTCCGACTTACCATGATAAGAGTTTGCAGTGTGCTCAGGGAACAAGCTCTTGAACACTTTCAAAAAATCCACAAACAGCCTTCAAACATGCTTTCATGGGGATGTATAAAGTAATGTTTTATTACTAAAATAAATTTCTAAGAGCAAGCACTTCACTGGAAGGGGGAGGTGAAGAACAAACTTGCAATGAATATGATGAGAAGAGGTAGTATGTTTACTCCGCTGGCAATGGCATTAAGCACCCTTTTTTGATCTCCAGTTAGAGCTCAAAAAGACACAACAAAACCTTCCTGTACAGATGGAGACAATTCAAAATGTCTTAGCACCCAGATAAATTTACATTTGAATTGAGTTGTATTTTTAATAGGGAAGCAGGCGATAGGTAGCAGTTTATAAAAAAAGGCATGTAGTGAATTCCCCAACACTATTAATTCATTTTAGGAAGACAGGTTTTTTTTTCCCCTAAAAGACAGTTTTAAAACAAGGGAATTCAGACAAGAAATTAATTCAAAGCCCCCTAGCCACATGATCATAATGGTTTCATTTGACCTTCTACACTGTACTTCTTTCCCACATTTCAGGCTGGGTTTCATTTTCAGGCTGCATTTCCTAGAATGCCATTTTTAGGATGTTCTAAAACCCAAACAAAAATGCTGTCTTGAAATCAGTCTTTTCAGAAGACTGCCCATAGACCTGAAACCAGAGGTTGCTACACCTAAAGAGTAACAGGCAAGCAAGAGTAATAACGTCACCATCACCACTTAAATCCATCAAGTGGCTAGAATGAATTAGTACAACCTATTTTAACTTGTCCTGAATTTACCAAAGTTCTTCACACTGACTCAGGCCAAGCTGGGTCTTCTAAACACAAATATTAAACAAAAAAGAAAGCACCAAAAGGTTCAGTTCACTCCCTTCCCCTCCCTGCACATTCCTGCCTTATTTTCTGACCTTAAACATCTGCTCCACTGTCTCATGATCATCCTATCAAAAAAAAATCTACCTTCAGCTATTTTATCCTTTGGAAGAACTACTGTAAGCATCTTTAATTTCTCTTCATATCTTGCAGGCAAAACCATAATCTACCACTTCATTCCCTAATATGACTCTTCTTAAAAGTCTGTTATCTCTAACCTAATCTATGTAAACTCAGGAAAAAGAGAAAGAGACAGGAATCGTCTCACCACTCTAATGAGGTTTTAGAGTTCGTGCTCTATCAGATTGCCCAGAAGCAATATTCCAGCTTCACTTTCATGGTAAAAAATGGGAATATAATCTGCTGGATTCATATTTGATAGAGATCTAGCCCAGCAGCCAGGAGTATACACAAAAGATAGTCCACTGCAAACAGCCCAGCTGTCAGGTGGAACTTGAGAAGGATCTCCCAGTATTATGTGATTGCTATGTGTCTGGTAAATACACACTTCTGAGCACCCTCAACTATAATGGGGAAAATGTTTCCATTTCCTATTTCATTCCTAAGAGAAGGTGCAAAAGAATTGGCAAGGTCTCACTTTTCTTATCTCCCCTCCTTGGTCATTCAGCTCTGTGAATAAATCCATTCTTTTTTCACAGCTTCCTCAAGGCACACACATTCTTCCTCTGTCCTAGCCAGCACCGAAACAGAGGAGACCTGTTATTTTCACTCTAGAGGCTCTCAGAAAAGACCAGCCTTAAAAGGAGCAAAGCCACAAGAGCTCTCAGTCCAGTGCAACAGTATCACGCTAGATACAATGAACTCATAAACAAGAAGTTTGTTGGTTTTTTTTTTCACAGCCAGTGAAGTCAAATCTCTTTAATGAGGACAAACCGTATAGGAATTAATACAAAAAAAAAAAAAAGAGGAAAAATAATAAAGTCAGTCTAAAAAACCTCATAAGATGAAATAAAAGCAAATCAAGTTTTACAGGGAGATTATGTCTTACATTATTAGACTAATGGATATAGCTGGGAAAAATCAGTAAGCTTTCAAGCAATTATTAGCTCTTTAATTAAAAATCATTTTGCATTGTCCTGTTATATTTAACAAGATCCTGAAAAAGGACTACCTAATAATGTAGAAATAGATATATTTGCTAAGAAATGAAGCTCTAGAAGCTTCACATTTCAGGGAGTGCACCAACCACTGTTGGCAGGGTTGGCAAGAAACCTCTCTTTGTGCTCCTCTGTGGCTATGCAGGACAACGAGCAGGTCTTCACAGGGCTGAAGCCCGATGTCAGGGGACGGGATACTGAAAGGACACTGGTCTGACGGTGGCAATCCTCGTGTTCTTCTTAGAACTTGTTTTCTGAATTGATGTAATGTTGTGATCATGATATTTCTGGCAGAAAACATTCCTCTGACCCAATGGGCTTCATCTGCCCACCTCAACACAGCACTGAAATAAAAAAGGCTGAAAAAACAGAAGCTGCTGTCCTGGCAGTGAGGGACACAGTCCCCCCCCCTTCCAGCTATTTCTATCTCAAGCCCACTGGGATATATATATATATATTATATTTATTACTATATTTTACTATATTACTATATTTTGTCTCAAGCCCACTGCTATATTCAATAAAGAATTTCTAGAGAAGAAAATTATCAGAAAATTTTCACTGTTTTATGTAAGTTGGTCTGCTCTCTGTCCTAAACCCCAAAAGCTCATGGCCATAAACTCTAGTCCCATCGGGATGCACAGATATACTAGGCTATTACAAGATTGTTTTTCTGTTTTACTCCTTTGTTGTGACGCCTAACAAATTGCAAATAGGCAGCATTATTTCCACACTATTAATACCAGTGATTCTTTTATTTTTTGAAATAAAATTGTGTTCTTTCATAACCAAGTACAACCTCCACGAGTGAAGGATCAATACAAGAGAAGACAGGGCTGAGACATAAAAGAAAAGGTATGTTCAGGTGAAATCAGTTGTACACACCTGTGCAGAGCGACAGAGCAGGCTCACACTGGGACTGGAGAGGAACAAGAACACGCAGCCATCCTCATCCGCAACGCATCAGGGCAATAAACTCGACGTGTACAGGGAGAGTCAGAGCAGAGGCCTCCGTTTCTTTTCCCTCCCCCCATAAAATGTGTATTTCGGCAGGAGATATATGGGAACTAGTTATGAAAGTCAAGCAATTAAAAGGCATTTCGGGGGTATTCACGGGACTGCACCAGCCACAAGTGCCTGACAGCTCTACGCGTGTGCGAGAGTCCCTGGAGAGCCATCACACTTCAATTACTATCACTAACATTAGTCATTATCAGGCTGGCTTCGGTCCCCGGGGAAGGCAGCTTGTGATGACAATATCCAGCCTCTCCTTGTAAAACAATTCATTAGGCAAAGCGGAACAGCTGGGGCAGCCACGTGGAGGTCTGCGGAGTGGCCGCCCCACCGGGACCTGCAGCCCCCCTTCCCCTTTTGGAGAGGGGCAGCCACCACCCCCACGACAGCTGTAAAAGCCCCCGGGGACACTTCAGGTTTAATCAGCGCTCCTTATACTCGAGGGAAGCGTTTGATTGCAAACTTAAACTAATGGCACTCAGAAGGTTACGACAATCATCAGATAAGAGGCTTGAGGGCATTTTTATCTTGTTCTAATGCTCACAAGCTAATGAGGCAATAAGAGACAGATACTATCAGACATGGTCTAGCAACATTACACGCAGGGGATGTTCACAGCATTTGCTGGTGATGCAAGAGGCAAGTCCATGATAGATCCTGTAGAAGACTTCAAGCTCAGAAATAACTGAAACCACTCAATAAAACAATAAAGTGCTGGGAGGATTTTCACGTAGCCTCGTACATATTACCACCTGATCCAAACCAGAGGAAACTGGAAGGGAATAGAGCAATACCCCAGCAACATCCCAGCCTATTCCACAAGTACACCGTATTTCCTTTCTCATAGCACAAATGCTGGCAGAACTAAACAGCAGGACTGATCCTTACATACCGAGCAACTCCACTGTCTCCGAGAAGGTCAATGTGCCACAAACAGGTAAATAATCCCTGGTATTAGTATGGACTAACTGTTATGCTAACAATTTTTAACCTTTATGCAGCTTGCAAATAGAAATATTTTCATATATGACATCTGCAAACAGCTGGAAATAGGGTTGTTTTTCTTAGGTACCCTACTTAGGCTCCAGGCCAAAGCACACTTGATAGTAGGATCTGTTTCATTACCACAATCTCATTTTACTTCTAGTAAAGACACAATATGCTAACCATGCCTTCCCGTGGCATATAATAGGAGCAAGCAGGGGATGATAGAGAACAGCATACAGAATAGATATGTAATGACTCAGGCTTCATATGCTGTTTGTTGTTTTTTAATCTTTTTCCACTGTGTTGCAAAAGAAAGTTACCATGAACTCCACTGTCTAGTTGCAGAAATAGGGGCATGTGAGAAGGCAAACAAAAAGGCCAAGCAGAACAGCGGTCATGCCAGAAACCAAACCAAGGTCTCCAAAGCCACATCCTGGTGAGATTTTCACTAGGATCAGCTGCAACCCTGCAAATAGGTCCAACTATCCATAGTGTGGAAGAAAATTCCACAGTGCGGAAGTAACCTTCACTCCTGCCAGAAGTCAAAAGCTACAGGAAAACATTTCAGAAGCAATACAGGGATAATAATTCCATTATCTGTAAATACAGAGGAAATGTTCTAATAACATGGAAGCAGCAGAAAAAAAAATTGGATAAAGGGAGAAAAGGCAAAGACATTTAAATAATAGATACAGAGCAGTTGCAAAGGTTTTAAAGTCCCTGCCAGAGCATCTCCCAAGATTTGTATGGCATTTTTGTGTTTCTTAAACCATAATGGAAAAATGCACATAACCTTATGCTTGATCAAACTTTCCCCCATCTTCAAT
This sequence comes from Cygnus olor, assembly GCF_009769625.2. Classification (NCBI taxonomy): domain Eukaryota; kingdom Metazoa; phylum Chordata; class Aves; order Anseriformes; family Anatidae; genus Cygnus; species Cygnus olor. The sequence continues at coordinate 24,723,453 of NC_049173.1, forward strand.
TCCTCCACTGACAGTAGTCTACAAGTTATCCTGTCAGAATGAGAGTAGCAAAAAATAGGCTTCTGACAGTATAATGTAAGAACATTTTGTTTGTAGTCATGTTTCTTTCTGTGCCAAGCATGTGGCAGGTAGAAATGCTTTAATGTGACAGCCCATTCCCTTACTTTTGTGGCTAAAAGCTCTTCAGTCAAGCCCCATTGACCCCCCTGCTTGTCTACACAAGTGATGTTGGTTTCACTGTTCATTTGAGCTGAGACACACAAGAACCTTTGGATACATTGAGGATTATTCTCTTCCTCTGCTTAAAGAGTGATACTGAATGCACTGTACCTCCACATAAAGAAAAATAGGTTCCCCAGCCTCAGTTGCCCAGACATAATCCACTCTGTGGATGGAAGTATTTGAAAGATCATTTCTCATCCCCCAAAAGTGTGAAAGCCATCACTTTCATATAAAAATCCTTAGGTTTCTTGCTCCTAACCAGGCAGCTCACGTGGAGGCACACCAGAAGAGTCCCACCTGAGATCTCCTGCTCAAAGCTGCTGAGCTGAACCAACCGCCTGGTGCTGTGTTCAGGTGAGATTGGGGAATACAGGCTTCGAATTAACTTACTCCTAGAAAAGATCTTACATCAGAGAATCATCAGATCACCGGATGATTTGGGTTACAAGGGCTCAGGACGTCTCCTACTCAAAGCAGAGCCAATGATGGGGTCAGACTGCATCACTCAAGGCTTTATTCAGTGAGGCCTGGAAAATCCCCAAAAATGGAGGCTGCACAGTCACCCTGGTAGTTGAACAACATCCCCAACTGCTTGGCTGACCAACACTAATACTCCAGATGTCCTCACAAAGCACAAATTACTGTTTTGATAAGCATACTAAAAATCATTCAGAAAACTAATGGTGACAGATCCGGTGAACGCGTACAAAGTTTTTAAAGAAATATGTTTGTTCCGCTGGTCTCCAGATTAATCGGATCTCTTCCTCCCCACTAACACTGCAAAGGCTCCCTCCCTTCTCCTAATTATGGAAAGTACCTGTATCAACCTTCACTCCATCAATGTAAAATTAAGGATCCATCCAATAACTAATTAAAATTAAGGCAAGTAGTACGAAGCAGTGGATGAAGTACCTTTGTTTTACCAAAATCACACACCTACACAAACTATGACTGGGAACATAAACAAGGAGAGGAAAAGGATGAGAGGAAAGGAAAAGGAAAGACACATATCACAGACATTTCAATAAAGATCAGGTAAAAAGCATCACAGAGTAACTCAGCTTTTATGGAGAACTGCTGTTGCACCGAGCGCTGTCCTTCAAGATAAAGAGGAGTTTTAACAGCACAGTTATTTGCCAGGTATTTGGCCACTTAGCACACGGTCCTTACACCTAACTTTGGCAACCCACTTACTAGACCTAGGTGGATATTGTCAAACACTCAAAAAGCTCCATTTTGTACTTCCAACATTAGGCTTCAGGATTAACCACCACACAAGGGCAGATGTTATCTTAACATTCCTAATGCTCCTACATCTGTGCGACGGTAAATAGTCAAAAACTATTTACACAGATAATCACAGATACTATTTATTATGATCTCCCTTCTGAAAAATACATCCAAGACTTGGTAAAATATCAGTGAGCTGCATTTGGGGCTCTCAATGCATACCTGACATAATGAAAGTTCGGTTTTCACAGTCACTTCCAATTTTTAAAAATACTTCTGAGAGAAAACAACTGCATATTTAATGTTAACGAAAGTTAGTAAATCACAAATAATCCAACCCAAACTACATTATTAACAACAGAAGATTCTACATATAGCATGTAAATACATACTGATAAAAGTATCAGCAACAGACATCAAACAGAAAATAACTGCAGAGAGAAACTGCAGAAGTTTTAACTTTGACATATTTAAGAGAGTTTTCAGAATTTTCTCCTCTTCAAGCTCCCCCAGTATATACCTCCTTCTGCAGCAAGCTGGCATCTTCATCAATGCCTGGAGATTAGGGTGCTATATTAGTACCCTCCATCAAAGTCCACAATAGCTCTTTCCCCTCGGCATAAGGCAGGGGGAAGAAAGCTAAGATGCAGAAATTTCTTGAAGCTTAGAGAAATATTTGTTCTACTTCACAAGCAGACAGAAAACATCCTAAAGATCCATGCAATGTTTTTTTCCATTTTTTAAATAATATGACAGTTACCTAGATACAGCATTTGTTTTATGGTAAGAATGCACAATTTATGCATATGGTTAATATCATATTTTATATCATCAGTAGACTGCATCTCCCTGATTTTGTATTTAGGAACAGTCTGGACCTGCTGTTTTTTTTCTGCACATAGAGGGCAACCACACACCCACTTATTTAAAAAAAACAATAGCAGCCAAGGTCCAGACTCAATTTCCATCCTCACCATTGCAACCTAATCTCCTGGCAAGTTAATGCAAATCAAAGCGAACACTTCTCTGACACTGGTAGCAAAGCGTGTTCCTCTCCCAAGAGAGACCTGTAAAACAGGACAGTCACTGACAGCAGTACAATTACTGACACAGATACAGACTTTATGGACATGTTTATCTCTGCTGTAAATCCACACTCTCTCTCCACTCCGATTCATGAGTCATAAAGAAATTGCAGATAATGAAAAAGTTGGAGAAATTTACAGCGTGTCGGAAACCTCAGACAGCCAGAAGAAATTAAAGAGCTGACTGAGGATAAATCACACAGGTACAATTAAAACTTCCTATACCTTCCTCACTTCCAAACTGGGGCACAAGCCAATGGAGATGATGAAAAGTTGAGGTCATGACTCCTCTGACTGTAATTATTTCTTAACTACCTACATGTCAAAATTAGCCAATTCACAGATCATGTATGAATGCCAATCTCAGGCTGGCATTCTGATGTCTCACTCTTCCACCAGGAAGAATCCTGCCAGTAAATAAACCACCCAGCGAGCAGTATAAGGAAAGGTGATTTCCTCGTCCCTCTGCAGATGCAGAGTACCTCTTACCATATCACTGTGCATTAAAATGAAGCAGATCTACGGTGTGGGAGGAGGAAATAAAGAGAATCAGGAGAAAGGCCAAGGTTTCACATGGAAATCATGGCAGCTTGGACATTACAGTGACAGGGTCGTATAAATACCCTAACAGATAACAAGTGGTCTTTTCACCTTTCTGAAACAACCAAGTAATGACTGAGAATTACTATGAATGTAAATCGAAAACAGCCTGTATTAACTCTGTATATTTTCCAGAAAGCACATAACTGGTAAGGAAAACAAAACCAAGCATTAGCATTTCCATCGATTGTATAGTTCCCGAAATACCCTCTGATCATTTCCCAACCCACAAACTAACCATCCATAATGTGAGACATTTTCTGGGAGAAGTCTACTAATTCAACTAAGTAAATCCTTATGCTAACTGCATATTACAGAAATGCAGTGTCCAAAGAACATAATTTTATTGTCCGGCTATAAAACTCTGCCTTCAAGCTTTGAAGCACGATGTATATACTATTTCACAAAGTCCTTGCAAACACAGTACTAAATAACAAAATAAGAGAGAAATATGCTTTCAGGCAAAGCTGAAATGCAATGAAAATTCATTCAGCAAGGCAGCAAAATGTAAGGGAACTGACCAAGAAAAACAGTTGCTACAAAGAAAATTCTTCACAGAGCAGAAATATTACATGGAGGCATATCGAAGCACATGCGCCTCGAACCGTTTCCCTCCTAAGCAGGATAGCCCACATCACAACAACAAATAGTGTATTTTAACCTTAAGGACATAATGAGCACTAGATCTGGCATGAAATATTCTCTTCCGAGTCCAACATACTTAGGAACAGTATAGATGATTCCAGAACACATTCGCTTCCTTCTTGTTTTAGACGAATGGACACACTAGCACAAGAAGCGCTACACTTCTGGAGGTGCTGGCTTTTACCAATGAAAAAGTGACCGTCCTCCTTACTCTTTTGTCAGCAGTCAAGATACTGAGAACATTGCTGCATCTTCCTAATCACTAGCACCAAGATTCTTGCTGTCTTGTATCCACATCACGCGATCCTCCTTCACTTCCTCCTTCGTTCTGCAAGTTGGTCTCCTTCCCTAGCTCCACCATTTCTTATCTCTCCAAGGAAACAGTCATGTTCAGCAAAGTCTGCTCTTCTGGATAGATTCCAAATCCTCATTTTGATCAATAAGAAACGGTGAGAAACCAGTTCCCTTTCTGTGCAACTTCCCAGACTGCAGAAAGGGAGCAAAAGCTGGCAACATACAGCTTTTACCAAAATGGATTGACATGAGAGATTCCAGAAGATATCATGAGACCTTATTGCCCTCTGCAACCACCTGAAAGGAAGGTGTGGGGAGCTGGGGGTCAGCCTCTTCTCGCAGATAACTACTGACAGGACTAGAGGGAATGGCCTCAAGCTGCGACAGTGGAGGTTTAGGTTGGAATTTAGGAGACATTTCTTCTCAGAAAGAGCAGTCAGGCATTGGAAGGGGTTGCCCAAGGAGCTGGTGGAGTCACCGCCCCTGGGGGCGTTCATAGAAAGGTTGGACGTGGTGCTTAGGGACATGGTTTAGTGGGTGACATTGTTGTAGGGGGATGGTTGGACCAGAAGAACTTGGAGGTCTTTTCCAACCTTAATGATTCTATGAGACAGACTCCCCACTGACACCCCAAATATTAAAACCGTCTTTATTTACACATACCTGTTAATCTGTTGATTTCCTAAAAATGTAAGAATCTGAAACATTTTGTTACAAACAAGTGTGTACACAGTCTAGAAAAGGCACTAGCCAACTAGAAAAGACACTAGTAACTGTACTGCACTAAGTAGGGGGCATGTTTACAAATGTAAAGTAAGGCTTCTGAGCTTAAAAAGCCTCCGTTAATTGACTCAGGACTAAACAAAGAGCAGTAATGGTCAGTAAATATTTTTTATCTGATCAATTACATCATTAACATTGTTTAAGTCTGCTGGAGTACACTGGCCACTAGTTTTGCATGGAGCCTAGAGGTAGGCAATGTGTGTAGAGGAGGCAATGTGTGTATCCATACAATGCACACATAGATCACAGAATCATTTAGGTTGGAGAAGACCTCCAAGATCATCTGGTCCAACCCTTATGCAACGTATGTTGGTACTACACATAGACACTCCTTGAAAAGATGATCCATTACAGAAAATGAAAGATGTTTCAGTAAGGTGATAAACAGTCCTCCCTCCTTTCCTTACTTCCATTCTAATCCAACAGCTTACACGAAGTCCAAGTTTAATGATAAATGAGGTGTCGTCCTGTTTTTTAAAGCTTAAAAATAACACAATCTACCAAAGACAAAGTACGGAGTCTCTGACTTAAACCTATCCTAACTGTGATCAACATCAAGGGGAAAAAAAAAAAGAAAAAAAGAAAAAAAGAAAAAAAGTGAATTCACGTTCAGTCATGTTGGGAAGAGCTGTAACAGCTTTGAAATTATCCATGTCAACAGCAGGCTGCAAGGATCACAGCCAGAACTAAGAAGTAAGCGTTTCAAAATATGCCACAGTTAAATTCTGCTTAAGGGAAGAGGAAAAAGATGGAAGTGCTCTACTTCTCCAAACCTACAACAAAGCTGAACTTGCAGGCAAGAGATCACGTATGACAGCGTTTATCTGAGAGAAATGAAAAACTGAAGACTACCAATCTGAGAAAGAATGGCAATCTGTAACTAGCTTGGAGTTCAGAGGGACTCCCTGTATGATTTTCCAGAAATTTCAGAGGCTTGTGAAGCTGCAGAGGGCTACAATTCACAGCCTAGGACAGCTTACCTTGGGAGCAGAGTAGCTGTTCCTCATTCCTACCTCCATCAGTCTCTGGAAAGTTCTCTCCAATATAGGGACACCTCAGTGATTTCTGGTAGCAGATGCTGAACTACCATGCATTACAGTCCAGCCTATTACTAAAATTCAAAACGAAAAATAAAATCTGTCATTCTACCCCACCATCTCATCTCCGACGTGCAAATGGCAAATACCTACAGAAGAGCATAAGACCAGGGCAAGCACCTAGCCCAACCTGCCTCGTAATCTCTCCCAGCTTTTTGAGTCTCCAAGATTTCTAAGCCACTGGTGACCTCTTTGTGGTCAGACACTCCTGATGGATTTATCATCCAATAATCTGTCTCGCTGATTGAATAAGGTAACTCTGGGCCCACAACCTTCAGAGGCAATGAGCTCTTGACTATACTAGACAGTGAAACCTCCCTGATTTTGTCCTAACATTATTTTGTTCTCTCTGGCTCCCATACTTTGAAAAAAAAGTGAAGAGTTGTTCCCCATTCCCACTTCTGCATTCATTGGTTTTACAGACCTTTTTCCACATACCGCACCAATTGTCCACCTCCAGGCTAAAAACCCCTAGTCGCTTCCTCATTCTTCATAGTAATGAAAACCATCACTAATCCTGACTGACATCCCCCACAGCACCCAGGCATAATTCCTGGGCCCTTGACAGCCAGCATCAAGCAGCTCTTCCACTGTACACTAGCTATTCAATTTGCTTACACATGCTGAACACATATGGAAAATAAACAGGTGTTGCACGGAAGAAAATAGAAGCAAAGCGTATAGAGCTCAGTGAAAACCACAGCACACAAAACTACGGGGGACACTTGGCTGAATATTTTCAGCCACATTGCTCTTAAGTATGAGGATTTGATATTGGAAAATATAGTCTCTTACATTCCTAATCTTACAGGAAGCAGAGCACGAAACAGCTCCAATTCCAAATGAAAATATAATCTAACAAAATTATAGACTTACACTGCTGGTAGGGAAATTATAAGAGGTATTCATGTTTGTGGGGTTAGTTATCCCAAATTTTCTAATGTTTAAGACAGATGCTACATACAAGCACCATTACCTTCCCCTTTCCAAATATATCAGGCCTTTAAAAGACCAGGCTTTTCAGGAAGTCTTATACTAATGAACTTCATTGCTGAAGCTACAGTATGACAGCACAGCAGCCTGATAATCATACTAGCATCAGTGAGATTTTATAAACAGGAAGCGTGGCTGTGATACTGGGCATATATACACTTCAGGACTTCTGAACTAATCTACCAAGTGGTACCTGAAGATGTTGGAAATTCATAGCAGGGCTTTCCAGAAGTCTCTGGACAACCACATTCCTTCAGAGACGCAATGCTTTCTCTGCTTCTCCATCCTACCTACTTTATCCTTTTACAAATGGGTTTGTTCCAAAGTTTGGCAAAACAAACAAAAACTTTAAAGAACACTATGCTTTATTCTGTGGTGCAAATAAGCTCTGAATTATGGAAGATTAGTCCATCTTTAATAGGCAGTTTAATGGCCTGCATCTTAGTAAAAGGGAAATGAATGTTTGGGAGAACATGCAGCCAGAACAAAAAAACACGCTCTTTCATCATTTATTTGGTTAAAAAAAAAAACTTAGTATAGTTACAAGGTATCTGCCAAACATAAGCCTTTTAAGCTATGAAGAAAAAAGCCAAGTCAGCAATTGATTTTACGCAATTATGAACTCAATTCACTGGGTACCACTGAAGCTGGAGGAATTGGATAAACAACTGGAAAGATCAACAGCTACCTTATTCAGAAGGCAGTCACTGCTCCCTCAGAGAAGGAGGAGGGAACTGGCATTACCAAAAATTGCATTAACCGTTTCAGGTGGCAAATGTCTATCTCAAATTGTGACATTATCATCCCAAACTCTGAGACTGTTGTGTTATCGAATAAAGCTAGTGTAGTCCAAACAGATGCGAGCCACACTACACAGAAATCTTAACAGAGGGCAAGGTGCTCAACTCCTGAAATGCCCATCAAAATACCGGAGGAAGCTGTTAGCATTATCCCAGTTCGAATGACATTTGCTGCATCCGAGACCTCTGACATTAAAGGTCACCTCTGAAGTTTCTAGTTGCTGTTTGATGAACTTAGTGTTACAATCAAAGCAGGGCAAGTCTATTCAGTTTCACCCAACAGAGAAATCTAGTCATGTTAACAATTTAATTTGATTCACAGAAACCAAGGGGCATTCAACAAAAAATAGGCCAGGTTATAGAAAGTAAAGGTAAGCCTACAGGAAAAAGAGGAGGAAAGTTAGTTACAAAGAGCATACATTTGTGAGAAGCACAGGAAAGCAAAAGAGACAGAGAAATCCATGGCCAAAAAGCTAGGGACAAATGGAACTACACATAAGAATGTGGAATCCATGTAGTATTCAACCATTCCTAGAGAAAAGCAGTAGTATAGTTTTGTTTCCTGTATTTGTCTAGAAATATAGCTTATACATTATGTCACAGATGAAAACATTTCATGAAAACATTTTCCTTTCTCGATAGCGCAGGTAGACATCATAACGTTCTTCTGAGTTAACTCTATGTCATCAGACGTTGATAACTTGCATCCTGTATTTTTAATATATCTTGCCAAACGGTTCTGTGGACAGTGATGTTGACTGCCAGTAATCGCTGGACCACTCAAGATGCTCCCAAAGACTGAAGAACCTGCACTAGTATTTTTAAAGAATAAGCAGAATAACCCAAATGATTAGGAATATATCAGCCTTCCATTGGTCCCAGGCAAAATACTAAGGCAGTTCATCAGAATTTAAGAAAAAGGCATATAATTAATTATTAATTTCAAACTATATCTTGTTAAATTCACTGCTCAGATCTCAATTTTAATGTCAGAATACTGCCTTGATAAAGAAAGCTTTTGAAGAGGTACCCAGTCCCACATGTCACTTCGCCTCATGAATTATAATACAAATTTATAAGAAGGGTGCTGTGAACTGGTTCTGTAACAGACCTCACAACAGAAATACAAAGTCACTAAATTGGTATATTTGTCATGGAGTGCTGCAGGAATCGTTCTGGTCCTGAACAGCATTTCATAAATAACCTGGACAAACACAGAAGCCTTTGAAAATACAAAGGAATTAAAATGTAGATGGGGAGCATTGGAAGGAAAAGCGAATAAGTTGCTGACACAACGAAGCAGGATTGTTTCTCACATAATACAGATGAAACCTGTGAAAGTACTGCCAAAAGGACGGTACACATTTAGAACAGGAAATGTGTCAAAAAATGTCTTGGGAAAAACGAACTTCAAATCATGACTGAAAGTGTACAATTTTAAGAAGTATCAAGAATGCTATGAGAAGCTTCATGCTGCCATCTAGAGGAGATAGGTCAGGATGTTTTTTTTAATCCTGTTTTTGATAAGCAGTTTCAATGATCAGCCACATAAAAACATGGAGTAATGCATTTCAATATACAAAGATATAATCAAATCATGTACCTCTGAACCAAAACCACAAGTCTCTTAACTTTAATAAACAGATATTTTTTACATTTCTTGTTTTCTCACTTATCTAAGTCTGCAAGAGAAAATAACTTAAAGACAGTATTGGAAAAAATGGTCCTGAGAGGCCCTGTTCAAACTCAGCACTTCATTTTCTGTGAAAGTTTTCTTAAAATAAATGTGTATGTTATGACATACAAAGCATTACATATGTTACAGATTAAAGGAAAGTAGACTTCATCAACAAGTAGTTACAAACACGAAGAGAGCTTTCATAAGACTTAGAAATTCAAGAAATCAGTTACCATAGACTAATGGTTATAGCTCTCAGACCTCAAATGTTTTTTCCTCACTTGGTCTTCTTTTCATATTTATTTGTTCTCAGTAAAAATAAATAGAAATAAATGCAACATAAAAATTGCTAAGCTTTGTTCACTTGATGTAACTTAGGCTCTGCTTAAACTCCATTTAGCATAGCAAAGCTGCTTGGCTTTCTCAGTTAAGCTGCAGGCTTACAGGTCAATCAGCCAGTCTTTGTATTTGACTAAGATTTCCTTTGTTAAAGTATAACTTCTACTCCCCTAAATGCTTCTTACAATCTTAAAAGACATTAGCACTGAAAGTACAATAATTTTTTAAGTGCAGGGAGTGTGTTCAAACAGTCTTAATGATCTGTTGATAAAAAAGCATTAGAGCATTCTAGGCTTACAGTCAGTAAGCTTTCAAAGCTCTGCGCATAGCCCAAGAGTAACTGCGGCTAATGTCTACGATAAGCCAAAATTAAGCAAAAAAAAAAAGTTAAATGTGTCAATATGCACAGGTAGTGCTTAAAGGAAGCACAATCCCCTTGAAATCTTCAAAGCTGGATCAATCTGTTCACAACAAAGTCCCAAATGTGATGATGAAAGCAACAGCTTCAAAAAAATTGATAAAAATTGGTTGTAGGTAAGTGGGATGAATGAAGGTCAATTTTAGTTATGTACTGACAGCACCTCCCGCTACAGCTGACTATAGGAAAAAACACAGCAACTACAGAACCAGAAAGCAGCATGGGCACTAATTGCTGACAAGTAAAAGGTTCAACGTGTAGGTATTACATGAAGTTTCACACAAGTACTGCCACAAATATTCTGAGAAATAGCTTCAGCATCTGCGCAGGAAGTGGAGCAAAGTTACCTGATTTATTTAAGTCAAATGTAAGTCAAAGTGATATCTGGTAATTACTGCTAGGATATTTTCCCCCACGCAGATAGGCTGTAAGCTGGAGAAGTAGGCATTCTGTTCTGCAGGTGCCCTCTCCCTGTTTTTGAAGGTCACAAATTACTGCGTTATCTTATCACATTACTAGACCTTAATATTCAAAATAGAAGTCAAAACCCAAAGATAAGAAATTCTAAATGTTAGGTTTCGTTGCACCAGGGTAGACTTGTTCAGGGTAGCACACTTCCCCATCAGAAGATCTCCTAGTGCACCACCGCAGTGGTGAGATATTTACCAAATCCACCAACACACTTTTCCAACTACTTGTGTACTAGAAATGCATGTTTTAGTGGGAGGATTTGCAACGCAGCCAGTCACATCCACGCATAGAACTTACATTCATCCAACCCCAGCTGGTAAGCCAAGTTCTGCAGGCCACGAACCTTCTCCATCAGGTTAGCTGTAGTGAGGCTCCCCAGCTCTAAAAAGAGAGAAAAGCATGATTTTTAACGCTGTCTACAGACCTCTAGTGGCAGTTTATATGTTTACTATTTCACAAAGCATTCAAGTAATGCTTTCTACAATTTCAATTTGAACTGTACAGAATATGTTCTTTAATCCTTACAACTCAGACATGAGAACCAGCAAAAAGTTATAGCCATATAAAAAGCAATTTGTCCTACTTCCATCACAGAACAATTCAGCTGCAATTCACGTGAGAAAGAAGAGCAAGCTCAAGGACGATTGCTACAAATGACTGTAATATGCAGCAAATCCATATGCTAGCTAGCCTTTCTGCAGCTTTTCAAACAGCCTTACAAACAACATTTCCACTGGAGATCTCAGTTACAAGAGTGAAAACACATGCACACAGCATCATTCAACAAGCCACTCAAGAAATCTAAGCTGGTCACCAAGCTTAATCATTTGAGGTCTACCAAAAAAAAACCTTATGCCTCTTCTCAAACAACAGGAGACACCTATTGTATTTCTACAGTAAAATATTAGTAAGAGAGGTAACTGAAACATAACGTATAATGTTACACAGGTTTAACTAGTTCTTACTTGCTTGTTTTGAAAAAACAGACAGCCTTTGATGTCAGGATATTTTCCTGGAGATGACAGGAGTAACAAAAAATTGAGGTAATTGACAAGATAAAGAGACTACTAATCTAGATCCTTCAGCTGGAGATTCTGCAAATACAAGGGCTAGAGATCAAAGGCCACAGGGCTCACTGATAGGAGTTTCTTGCTTTCAGAAGTAAAATAAATTAATGGGATAATGAAAAAAAAGTAAAAAGAATAAAAGCACAAACTGTTACGCATCCAGGACAAGAACTCTGAAATAAACATTGAATAGCACAGAAGGACCACTCCCCATCCCTACACCTCCAGAAGGGTTCAGAAGCAAGCCCCTTAACCCTTCTTTTTTGTAAGGAAGGAATTCCCACCTGCTTTGACAACCACACCCTCCCCAGCGCCCGTACTCACCCTTTAACATATCTATATCGTCATTCTCCAGCTCAGCCATCCATTTGGGAGGAGAACTCGTAATAGGCTGGTTTGGAAAAGAAAAACAAGAAGCGGAAGACAGATCACGCTCAGACAAGGGCATCTTTGGGAACATACAAGAAAGTTTGAACTAGAACTTAAGGCCAGTTAAACTGACAGGAAAGATGAGGGTTCCAGGTGCTCTGTGGGGATAGTTTAACACTTAGCCTTGTTTTCTAGCTTCCCCTAGACGCTTTAAGGGTTAAAGCATAGCAGTAACACCCACAAACTAAGGAGAGGACCCCAGAGGAGACTTCCCTAAAGCTTAAAGCCTTTCCTTCCACCCCAGGCTCCAGAGGGGAGGCTCAGCGAGCCGCAGGAGGCTCGGCCAGGACGCGGGCAGCAGCACAGGAGACCCGGGGCGGGCGGCTTACGCTTTTGAAGGAGGCGGCGAACTCGGCGACTCCCGGCACTGCAAGAGAGAGACCGGCGGTGAGCGGGGCGGGCAGGGGGAGCGCACCCCGCCGCGGCTCCCCCCCCCCCCCCAAGAGCCCCCAAAACTCACGCTGCTCGGGCCACAGGTCCGGGGAGGCCCGGTCCAGCTTCTCGAAGCTCAGCAGCGAGGCCTCCAGGTCGGCGCCTGCAAGAGACGGCGGTGAGGGGGCGCCCGGGCCCGACACCCCCCCCCTCACCCCGCGCCCCGCGCCTCACCGTCAGCGGCTGCCGCCATCTTGCCGCGTCACGTGAGCGCGGCCGGGAGGGGAGGGGGGGAGGTAAAAATTCCGCCTTCGGCCGCGCGGCCAATCGGCGGCCCGGAGCGGGGGGCGGTGGAGGCAGAGGGGCGGGGCGAGGGCGAGGCCGCTGCCCGGCGGGCCAATGGGAGGGAGGGGGCGGGGCGAGGGGCGCCGCTGAGGGGCGGCGGGGCAGGGACCCTCGGCCGGCATGGCGGCGGCGGCGGCGGCGGCGGCAGCGCGGGGGGCCTGGGGCGGGCGGCGGCGCGTGGCGCTGGGGGTGAGGCGGCGGGGCCGGGGCCGCGGCGACAGCCCCGGGACCCTGCGACGGCCTCGGGTCGGGGGAGGCGGCGGGGGGGAGGGTCCGGGGTGGCGGTGAGGAGCCCCGCTAACCGCGCCGTTATCTGCGTGTGTTATCAGCTGCCGCGGAGGGCCGGGGTGCCGTGGATCGCCTCAGCCGCCGCCTCCTCGTCCTCCTCTGTGGTGAGTGCCCGCGGCGGGCCCCCCGGGAGGGGGGTGTGAGGGTGTGGGGGTGCCCCCCCCCGGCCGCGGGGAGCTGCTGCTTGGCGTGCGTGGCTTTCCTGCCCCTTCCAAGTAACCCAAAACCGCAGAAATTCCGCCGCACCGAGGTCCTGGTGAGGCGCTGAGCTCGTGGGTCCGCCACAGGTGCGCCCACACGTGGCTAGCGGAGGGCTGGTGGCCGCAGGAGGGTGTGTTCGGCACCACCACAGGGCCTCCCCTGGCAGCCGAGGTGCTCGGGTGCGCTGCGCTCCCCTCCGGGGTCCGCAGAGGATTTGCGCTTTCGCAAGCGCAGCCCTCTGCCCTGCTTCTCCAGGTGTGACCACCCACGTAATCGCCTGCAAGGGTTTTTTTTTTCTTTCGACCCACCGCCCTGGTGTTACCCCCCTGCTTATCCGTTACCAGCGTTGTTACAGCTCTCATCTCAGCCCCGCTTTCTCAGCTTCTTGCAGCTCTTGCTGCCCTTTTGCTTCCCACTCATCCTGTTTCACTGCCATCACTTGTCCAAGCCAGTCCCATTTATCTTCCTAATTCTTCCTCTGATCTCCCTACATTGTACCATGGATAGCATCCCAACCCTCTTATTCCTCCTCCCTTATTCCAAACCTTCCTTTTCCTCTCCCCTGCACGTGAGTTGGGAAGTTGTGTCCTCCGAGCTGCCTGCCAGGACGATCGCTGTGAACTCAGCACCTACAGGTTCCTTGCCCACAGTTGCAGAACCACAGGGAAGCAGGGAAAGGCCAATTTAGTGCCCGCAGCTATGAGCTTGCAAGATGAACCCGCTTAGTGGTTTGATGGGAAAGGAACATAGTACAGTTTGTACCGGGTAGGTGAAATCCTCACAAAGTGAATTATTAACTGTTTTTTTCTAAACACTTATGAATTGCAGGTTTTTAATTTTCTTAGTAACATAGTGTTTAAGTAGATTGAAACAGCTCTGAACATAAATCTAGCAGTGTATTTTTTCTGTAACAGTTTTTGAAAGAACTTTAGCCATTTTGCTCTAAAGTGGGGGAAGAATGGGGCTTAGTGGTAAATGAAGACCTACATGTAATGAGGCACATTGGCACGTGGGCACCTTGAGACAAAGATCACTCACTGGCCTGCGTTTTGTCCTCCACAGCCAACAACCAAACTGTTCATCGATGGGAAGTTTGTTGAATCCAAAACTACAGAATGGATCGATATCCACAACCCAGTGAGTGAAGCAGCCTCTGCTTATATACTAACGATCGCTGTGCAGCAAGGGTCTGTGCTTCCATTGAATCGTTTGGCGAAAGGGGAAAGTATATGTCTTTCTTGAGAAAGCTTAGTCTTGGAGCTTAAGATGGATTTAGCACTGTGTAATTGCTTCTCAGTTTCCTCTTCACACGAAATGTTAGTCTTAAAGAAGGTCATCACTTTCCTATCTCCCCTGTGTAGTAAAACCTTGATCTCTGAAGAGGAAGCTTAAATCCTGCTTACTGTATTTTGCTCATAGAAAGGCTCTGTGATTAGTATGTCAGAACTTCAGGCGGCTTCCTTTCACCCTGTATGTGTGCAACCTGATACGATTTGATGCCAGCTGTATGTAAAGTCCTGATAGAGATCGATTTCACTCTCAGACCAAGGTAAAAAAAATCTTGGCAGCTGAAGCTTCTCTCCTTTGAGAGAGTTTCCATCTCTGCACCATAATATTCACTGTGAATTTAGAGGCTGGATGCTGTGCAGTGCAAAATGAACTTAGATGAGTAGCACTTGCACTTGCCTGAGTCCTGCACCAAAGGGCTCAGAATTCTGACCCTCGCAGTAAGGATTTGGACAGCAGTTTTTAAAAACTTTTGTCTGTAAAGACCTATTTTGATTTGCTTTGTGGAAGTGTTCAGGGCAGCAAGCTGTGTTCATGAAGCTCATTTGGTCTCTATAGGGCAAACAATGTTCTCTTTTTTTTCTAAGTAGTTTCTCTCTTAGTGACCTACCTGATGTTTTTGTCATGTCAAAGCAGACTTAATTTTTAAGTGTGCATGAGAAGGAGGTCAAACCAACAAAGACAAGCTCTAAAAGCTAAAATACTATAGCACTAAGGTTGCTCATAAAGATCTTTTTTCAGCCTAGTGACCTAGGTAAACTAACATCAGTGCCAATTGCACAATCATGTGCTGCTCTTTGCAAAGCAACCTTGCTTTGTTTAATGCACAAGAGCAAATGAGCCAAGACGATACAGAGAGAAAAGGCCGTAGGCCACAGAAACCTTTGTCTTACGCTCTCTAGAAGCTGAAAAATATATCAGACAAGTCACTTCAACTACATCTTGGAAGTCAGCACTGCATTTACAGCTTTCTGCGTGTCTGTTGTGAGATGTATAGAGTATGGGTTTTCAGAAGTACGAAATACGTAGAATTCCTGTTGTAGCCCAGGCCTTTTGCCTGTTCCACAGGAGGAATGTCTCTTCTCCTTCCCCCTCAGAAGGACACCTCCTTTTAGAATAAGGATTTTAAGTATGTGCTGTGAGGGACTGTTGAATGGTTGTCAGGGAGAGCTGGAAAAAGTGGAGTTTTGATGCAATTTGTTCTTTTCCATCAGGCTACCAACGAAGTGGTTGCTCGCGTACCAAAAGCTACACCCAGTGAGATGGAGGCAGCTGTGGCTTCTTGCAAAAAGGCTTTTTGGAACTGGTCAGAAACATCTGTCTTGAGTCGCCAGCAAATCTTCCTGCGTTATCAACAGCTCATCAAAGACAATCTGGTGAGACACTACATCTGTGTGTGACGGCTGTTGCTGAATGCCTTGTAGCTGACTCAGTGAATGAAATTGAGTCTCGGGCTTTATCTGAATTCTTGATGAGGTCTTGCTACCATAGTTGAGCTGACAGAGTCACTGTCATGTAGAGGTGAGGCAAAGCACTTCCCAGGCAAATGTGGCTACAGAGGCAGTGCTTCTTCAGGAGTATTATTGTGCATTTGTTCCTTTGACCAAAGGACCACAGGAGGAACTTTCAACCTGGATGGAGAATGTGCCAGTTGACAAAGAGAAGTGGGAGAAGCGCGTTACTATGTTTTTGGATTCCACAGATTTTTCTGTGTGTCTTTGTGACATGTGAAAGCAGTAGAATATAAGCCAACCTCCAGCTGTTTTTTGTTCTTGTTGTTTTTAAATATCACCTGTGCAACTTATTGTCCACAATTATTGTCAACTTATTGCTTATTGTCAACAAGGAGCAAATCAGCCCGTGCAGGCTTTCCCAGGGTCTACTCAGACTGTTCAGCTGATGTTCAGCTCTCTGTAAACTTAACCCTGCACCCTATGTCCTGGCAGGCACTTCAGTAACATTCATAAACTTTGTTTTCCGTTTTCAGAAAGAAATTTCAAAACTCATCACCTTCGAGCAAGGGAAGACCCTGGCTGATGCTGAGGGAGATGTGTTCCGAGGCCTCCGTAAGCTGCTGGCTCCTCCTGTTACAAAAGGGGCTTTCAGGTCCCATAGGAAGGGAGGAGGTCTCCTGAGCAACTGTTTGCTCCAGGAGTTTGTACGTGTAGCTGCCTCCAAAGCCTCCTCCTAAAAGAAAAAGGGCAATTGTAGCTCCTAACCTGAAATATTCCCTTAGATCAGGCTTCCTTAAATCACTTCCAAGTTATTAAATCCTTCCTTTTCCTGGGAGTGACTACAAATTGCTGCAAAGGGATTGTTCTCATATGTTGAATCGCAGCTGGTACACTAAAACCACATCTGTACTTTTACTGGGGCTGTTGTGTCTGTGCTCCTATCACAGTGGCATATAATGTACTCAGGAGAGAATCCATTCACAATAAGCTCACAGTACTTGGCAGATCAAAGGGATTTTCTGGAGCACAATGAGTTTTAAGTTGTGGGAAAAGGCTGGAAGAACGACTTGGGTCAAGGCAGTGGTGAGAAGGGAGTTTGGGGACTGACTGTTAACAGATCACCCAGTGGCATATTGCCCTTTCTGCTGCAGAGGTGGTGGAACATGCTTGCAGTGTGACATCCCTCATACTGGGAGAGACAATGCCCTCCATCACTAAAGACATGGACACTTACACCTACCGTCTGCCTCTGGGTGTGTGCGCTGGCATTGCGCCGTTCAACTTCCCAGCCATGATTCCTCTGTGGATGTTCCCCATGGCTATGGTTTGTGGGAACACGTTCTTGATGAAACCATCGGAGCGTGTACCAGGAGCACTCATGTTCCTTGCCAAGCTGTTTCAGGATGCTGGTGCCCCGGATGGGACCCTGAATATCATCCATGGACAGCATGAAGGTAATAATAGCCCTGCTTGGGAGATGGCTGGAGTATGCAAGTGTTGTGATGTATGTTTAGTGGAGGCGCTAAAACAAGTTGGAGCGTCTGATCCTACTGCTGGTAGATAAGTTTGTAAAGGTGCTTGAAAACTGTTGATGGAGGGGAAATGGGGTGACAGGAAGATTCTCTAGCATGTTGCTTCAAATATTTTGGGAGATAAGGTGGCAAGAATTTGGGGGACTAGGGTCTGAATTTCCAAGGTATGCAAGTGTTCAAATTCTCTTTAGCTACCTAAGCTTCAGTTGAAATAAGCAGATAAATCACCAAGAGGTGTTTACCAAGGAAAACTAAACAAAAATTAAATGCCTCACTGGCTCTGCAGTGGACAGCAGTATTCTAGTTCCTAAGCA
This sequence comes from Cygnus olor, assembly GCF_009769625.2. NCBI lineage: Eukaryota > Metazoa > Chordata > Aves > Anseriformes > Anatidae > Cygnus > Cygnus olor. The sequence goes on from NC_049173.1 coordinate 24,741,397, forward strand.
GATTATTTTCCAAAGCACTCAATTAAATTCAGAACCCAAGGATAAAAATAACCAACAGTAAATTTGTTTCAGCATCACTTGGGCACCTTGGGAATGGCCACCCTGAGCACTGAAATGTGACTCAGATGTAGGAAACAGAGGCAAGAATTCTGATACGAAGAAAGATGCATAGATTTAGCAATGTGGGGATGGGGACAGAGGGAAATGTTTGTGCACCACAATATATAATATCTTATTTCCTATTTAAAGCTGTGAATTTCATTTGTGACCATCCGGATATCAGAGCAATCAGCTTTGTGGGATCTAATCAGGCCGGCGAGTACATCTATGAGAGAGGATCCCGGAATGGCAAGAGAGTCCAGGCTAACATGGTAATGCCACCGAACGGAGCACACGGCAGCACCCAGACTGCCTCTGTCTGTGCATGTTAAAACAGAACACACCAGTCGGCAGCAGAAGCTGACTTTCCTTCTGAGAGTTAAGTGTGGAGGCCGCCCTTCTTGCCAGCCTGCTGGTAGCCTTCAGAGCTACTATAACAAGATACTGCCAAAGAGCTAGAAAAGAAGTGGGCGGGGGTCGTTAATGATGGGAGGCCCTATGTTTTATATTTCAGGGGGCAAAGAACCATGGCGTGGTGATGCCTGATGCCAACAAGGAGAACACCTTGAACCAGCTGGTTGGAGCTGCTTTTGGAGCAGCCGGCCAACGCTGCATGGCCCTGTCTACAGCAATTCTAGTGGGAGAAGCACAGAAATGGCTGCCAGAGCTGGTGGAAAGAGCCAAAAATCTACGCGTAAATGCAGGTACAGACTCAGATAATGTCTTATTAGGTACTTCACTTCTGTACAGCTGTGGCTTTTTAGGTTGGTGTATCTGCCATACTGTGGTGTATCCCTTGAAGCTGCTAGCTCCATAGGTTTGGTCCGTAGTTATGGAAGCTAGCAGATTATCTGGAGTGGGACAAAGCCCTAGACTCGGAGTTAGGAATGTGTAGGAAGGCCTGGCAATACAACTGATGCACAGTTTATAGAATTGGCTTTGTTTTAACTGGAACTTTGAGGTTATGTCCTATGTAGAACACAAACCTACCATTAATATAACAGTCTCACTTAGAGATCCTTCCAATGTGTAGTAAGCATGCAATACGAGGAAAAAATGGAAACAAGCACTTTAGAAAAACTGAACGTTAATTCTAGGAGAATTCTCCTAACTTTCATTTATTTTTGATGAAGTCTTGCAAAGAAGAAAACTTTTCTTTCTAAGAAGGATCTGTTGTTGAATTTTAGGTTTCTGGTGATCTAAAACTGTGCTTATGCCTTCTCTTGTTTGTTGATTATGAGTTGCAGGCTATTACCTCAGTTCATTAATGCCTCAAATCTTTGTTCTGTGTCTCAGAAACATCAGATTTTTCCTGCCAGTGTAGTTACTTCTATGATACATACGAAGAGGAAACTGTAAGAGTTAATTTTTTTTTTTTTTTTTTTTGTCTCTGCCTCTTTGCAGGAGACCAGCCTGGAGCAGATCTAGGGCCTCTAATCAGTCCCCAAGCTAAGGAACGTGTTTGCCATCTGATTGAGAAAGGAGTAAAAGAAGGTGCAAGTCTTCTTCTGGATGGCCGTAATATCAAAGTGAAGGGCTATGAAAATGGCAATTTTGTTGGACCAACAATCCTTGCCAATGTCAAGGTAACATAACCAAAACTTGATGCTGTATAACGCAGGGTCACTTGAAAAATGGGTTAGCCAAAATCAGGCAAGAATCACCAGGTAGAAGTCTCGTAAATAGCTCAGCTTTCTCTTGCACAATCCCAGTAAAGTGCTGATTGTAATGCTGTTGTGATGAAAGAATCCAGGGGAGCAGAACAAACTGAATAAAGTTGATAATCTTAACTTTATTGGAATGCAGCCAATTAAAGGAACATATGGGCAATTTGTACTGCGTCAAAATAAATATCCATTGGGCACAGTGTACTTTCTGTCGTAATGGCCAGCAGCAGATGTCTAAAAAGAGTATGACTAACAGACAGACTTAAAATTTTCCTTTCTCCATTATACATTCCTGCAATTTGCAACTTAAGGACTTGTAGAAATAAAAGTTAAATATTTGTGCAAGTCTTCACAAGAGTAATTATGGGGCAAGGTACAAAAGCTCTTTGAATAATTGAACATATTCACAGTTTTACTGAAACAGCCTCTCAATATAGTGCATGGTGTGCAACAGATGGGTGCTACTATGGGGGAATATTAATTGTGGTCCTCTTGGTGAGTGATTACATGACAATGCACCGATCTTGATAGTTCTGCTATTGTACTTTGTATTAGGATTTTATGGATTAAGTGCTACCATATATTTCAGGCTTTTAATCTATCTCATAATTTAATTGCATTGTTTTCATTAAACATCTTAAAGTACTTCACTTTCCTTTGCTGCATTGTAAATAGTTAGGTATTCAATAGTAAAAGTTTCACTGAGATTTTTTGATTTGTAGTTTTTTATACACTAATAAGGTTATCAGTAGCCACAGAAAACTCGTCAGATGAACGTTTTGTAGTTTGTTTTGTTAGTTATTAATGATTAAAGTACTCTAACTGGTGCTTTTGTATTTGTCAAATACTGCTAATTATGAGACACAAATCCCGGGCACTGACTTATAGAGGAGTAAACTATCCTGAATTAATCCTGGCTTTAATCAGCCTTGATCAAAGGCCTAACTTGTAACTCAGGTCACGCAGGCAGTAGAAGCAGAAAACATTTTAGCAGTTACAAATGGTGCCCTCTTTAGTGGACTAGATAGATGGCAGGGCAGGGGAAATGGTGGAATGGCAAGCAGGACTGAAGGATGGATGGCCTGCGGCAATGCAGTGTGATGGGTGTTCCTAGGAATATCCTGAGGATGAGCAGTATGTGTATTTACCATATGCTATTTCCTACAGTCTGCTTTTTCTGCTGTTTGTCTTGGCAGCCAAACATGACGTGCTACAAGGAGGAAATCTTTGGGCCTGTCCTGGTGGTTCTGGAAGCAGACACTTTGGATGATGCAATTAAGATGGTGAACAATAACCCCTATGGAAATGGAACCGCAATCTTCACCACCAATGGAGCCACAGCTCGGAAATATTCTCACTTAGTAGATGTGGGGCAGGTATGTTCAAGCTAGAATTGTTCCTATGGTGGTTGTTTTCACCATGAGTAGCCATCCAGCTATAGTGACTGATCACTGACTATCTGCTACTTCTTTACCTTGTGATTAATATGGCAGTTCTCCTTTGCTTTAGGTGGGAGTCAATGTTCCAATCCCAGTACCTCTGCCCATGTTCTCTTTCACCGGTTCTCGTGCTTCTTTCAGAGGAGACACTAATTTCTATGGCAAACAGGTAACTTGCTGATTCAGAGTACTCTCTTGATTTGTTATAAATCAGGTTAGAAATGGCAATGGGGAGATGATCATCAGATCTCACCTTACTGGGTGGAGATTTGAGAAGGGAGCAAGAACTAAGTATCAAGTTTTCTCATAGGACCAGAGTCTTTAGGGAGCTGTTGAAAGGAACAGGCTGACAAGAATTGGTCCCACAGAGGAAAACTCAAACCCTTGTAGACAGAGCAAAAACTGCTTGTTACATCTGTGGTGCAGATCTGAAGAATTCCTAAGGCCAAACATCTGACTCTTGTGTCTCTCCTTTCCCCCAGGGAGTGCAGTTCTACACACAGCTGAAAACAATCATTTCTCAATGGAAAGAGGAAGATGCCACTGTTACCAAGCCTGCTGTGGTTATGCCAACTATGGGGAACTAAATCAGCCTTCACAGATGCTGACCTTGGTTCCCTTCTCCTTTCATGTTGCACTTCCCAGCTTTGTCCTGACTGTCATCATTTCCTTGGGAAACAGAAAGCTCCATTTTCTATGGGCCTTTTTTTCTGTCTAGATCAGGCAGGCTCATGTAATGCACAGTCTGGGTTTTCTGTTGCTGTCAGTGTTTTTTGGCTAGCTGAACACATTTTTTTTTTAATAACCTGTCACAGAGGAAAAAAATCTAATTGAAAGGGAAGACAGATGAGCCTTAACTTGTTTCTTTCCAGACCCTCTGAACTTGAACACTACTCTGCTTTCCACTGCAGTATCTTTAGCCTTAGTGACTCAGTACTGGCTACATCTTGTAGCAGTTTTCTTTACCACTTTCTTACACGTTAAGATTTTGAGCTAACCTTACTCAGATGAGTACTCAGTTTGAGTGACATAACTGGGACATCTTGGATGTCTCATGGAAATGACTTCTACATACAACGAAGACAGCAAGTTTGGGAGTTGAAAACGTCAGTTTTTCATCTGTTGAGCAGTTTCCAAAACACTTCAGAAATGGCTTTCTAAGCATTTTTCAGGAAAGCATATTTGCTTGTCTGAGGATGAAAGAAATTCCTGTATGGGACAGTGACCTTCACTGTGCCTCTGACAGCTCGAAAACTTCTGTTCCTGGTGTGCGTGCAGATTGTATTCTCCAGCTTGCTGTCAATTCCGTTATACCTAGAAGTTGGTTGGTGCCTTTTTACTGTGCTAACAGAAATGTGCCTACAGGTCCTGTAAGATAATGAAACTGTGGAAGCAGAAACATGTTTGTATGTCTTGAATCACAGGATCATGTGAGTCTGGGTGGTAAGAAAAGTAGACAGGTCAGTAGGAAGAGAGACCATGTTTTAATCACAAAACAGCCAGGCCTGTTTTGTTTCTTTTCCTGACTATAGCTGTATTTCTTGTGGTGATTGATTGACACCTTGTGACATTTGCTCAAACACACTCACGTTCCCTAGGGACTGCAGGTCCCATTACAAGAGAAGGGTAAGTCTTGTTCTTAAGAATATGTGCATTTGGAGCTGGAGAGCCTCTACTTTTATTCTTGCATCCTGGAAGATGATGCAGCCATGAGGGATCTGCAGGGAGCTCATTCAAGTACTCATGGAAAAATAACATTATTCTAATGATTGTAATCATTACTTGTTCTAATTAAACAACTTGAATGTGAAAACTTTGTATCCTGCCTTCAGATTAAGATTCCTTGTAAGTGACAGTTATGTATTTAGTGGATCCACAGCAGTTACTCTTATGTTTGTATCTTACTTTTTCTTCTGCTATACTCTAGAGGGAAATTCTCACCTTGCAATTTGATTGTGAATTAAAAAAATTTGCTAATACATTGCTGCAGAAAATGACTGTTCCTTGGTAAGATGTTCTGTAGGTGTTACAGTGACTTTGTTCCCCTTCACAGAGGCTGGTCTGTGTTTCCTGTAACCAGTGTATACGTCTCCCTTTTATAGTATTTCAAGAACTTCTGCACCAATATTTTCATACAGCATTTCAAGGAATGTCTTGTTTCTATTTCCACGTACTTACCACTTGATCACAAAAGCTCTTAAACTTCATATACATAACTTTATTGCTAACTGAAAAAGTATCTCAATCAAATTACAGCAACACCTACACAGAGTTCTGACCACTTTAGTGCTATGTATAGGGTCATCCTAGCTCCTGGCTTTTGAAAGAATAAGATCTTTATTTTAAGGAGGAGGAAAATTGTTGTATTTCAGGTGAATTTTAAATCTGTGGTCAAAGCAACAGCATTAGCAGATGGAAGATTTAGAATTGCAGCTTTGCTCACAAGATGACTTCCACAATGAAAAGTGCAGATGAGTCAGTAATTGCTGTGGATGTTGTTCTTGTTCACATAAAGTGTACAGCTGCCTTACTCTGTTAACATCTGAATATGTGGAAGGATTACTGCAGAAGATGACGACTCTGATAATTCAGCTTGCTGTGTAACAAATATTAGGTTGGAAGAAATATTTTCTGTGCTGCAAAGGTAAAATGTTCAAGGTAAATCACCATTAACACATTGCCATCCTTTCATACACCAGGGAAAGGAATATTAAATAATAGCCTCTAATACTGTCTACAGTCATTCACTTTCAAATCACCTTCATTCTTCTTCCTAATCAGCGTTGCTATTCTGACTTTTCTGTCGCCTTACTAAAACACACTATCTCTTTCCTTTAGAAATTCTAAAATCCAACTTCTATAACAACATCAGTCTTTATCACGAAGCTTACCTGCTGTCTGAAGAATCGCAGGAGTATCCCTGCGTTTTCCCCACACCTGTGTTCTAGAAATTTGTAGGAGCCTTTCACTTGCGTGCAAATATCTTTTCTGATTATCTGCATTTCCAACATTTTTAAATCAGATTATTTTAAATGTACTAGAAATACAACTTGTATCTGCCTTTTAGTTAATGAAAGGCCTTTTTAGATCAAGCTGCAGATGCTCACTGATGATGTACCTGCTTCATCTCACTGCTGGTACAGCTTTCCACTGATGAGTTGTTAAATAGTATAGTATAATTTAGCATCTTACCCAACTTTACTTTCTTCTTTAGCATCAGCAGGAGCTGGAGCTGAAGTAGCCAGAACTCTGCTGTGTTTCCTGTAAGGAAGAAATGAACAAAGTTATGCTCATCTAAGGGTGATGTATGCTCAGCCAGGTTTCTAATCCCACACCAAACTCCTGGTTTCCTACAACGAACAGCAAGCAAGAAATGCCAGGACACTTGAGCTATTGCAGTACACTCTCTGAAATCAGCACTGTGAATTGAACACGAGTTCAGTTCGCTACTGAGTTTTGTATTTTATGGAAAAATCATTACAACTAAAAGTAAATGAGGAGCACTCAAGCAGAAATTGCATAGGCAGAGGTCAGTGCTGCTGTGCGCTGTTTCTGTCGTTTAGTTCACCTCTATCTTTACAAATACAGGGGTGACTATTGCTTGATATTAAGCAGAGGTCTAAATAATCCTTTCTATCAGTGTGAAGATATCAAAGACTGACCAAAATATTAGTTGATAGTCCATTTCCTTCCTGATTCCCAGTGGCCTGATTCATTCTTTTAATAGATATATCAGAACTGTGTGTAAATTTTTTTTAGAGGAAGAAAGGCTGTCAGCACATGTAGACAAATTATTGGTAAATAAATATCATGTTATGTTTCCAAATAACAGGTAATAACAACATGTGGAAGAAAACTTCTAACCTCTTATCCTAGAATATTATTAGAATAGTATCTCACTTAGAATGCACACACAAAATATATTTTATAATAGAAATCTTTGAAATTAACAACAAAACAATTAATGGTTTTAATCATAAATCAAAATGAAGTATTTGTATCCCAGTCCTCAAGCATACCTACCATACAGCTTTACGTGTGTTTTTGTATGTTGGCAAATACTGATAAGAGGAGTTAAACTGGGACCATAAAAGCTAATGGATTAATCATTTAATTATACATTTCTTATTCCTGCTGTAATAACTTTAACCAAATTTGTTAAACTCTATTAATGTAATAAAATTTAAATTTAATTTAAAAGATTTTAAAAGATAGAGAAGATGATATTCCACCCTGTTTAGCTCTCGAACTATATAAAAATTTGTAACATTTTTGATTTTTCTGTGGGCACTCTTATGCATTCCATCAGAAATTCTATTAACAGTTTATAATGTATTTAATGCAGTTTGACTTCTGAATTTCCAGTGTAAACCATATTTTAGACATCTTTTAAATCATGCTCCCAGGTTTCTTATGCTGACTGCAACCAGCCATATGGTAAGTACCCTTTCAATAATGTGGTTGTGGATATTTGTATTTTGTAATACTGGGCAGACTGCTTTATGGTTTTCTTATTAAAAGGAAATATATGCGGGGAGTGGTATTGTCACAACATGCATTATCTACTTGTCTGATAAAAATGGATAGGATTTCATTAATGACTGAACAAAATTAATCCCACTGCACTGAACAAAAATAATTCTGTCTTCCTCAGTACTATCAAAAGTTTATTTCCACTTGCTTTTCTTTTGATACTACACACAAAGATCTAGCAGTATAGTCTGGTGCCTGTCCGAAATTTGTATAAATCACCTTTTTCGTAAGGCTACAGTATTTCACACCAAGCCACACAGCTAGATCTTATGCTAGATGCAGAGCCTCCTGGAATCCCTTACTCTGGAGTTTATCAGCCAAGCTTTAGTAACAGGGAAAGCTCTGAATTTCCCTACTGAAGAAACAGAGTATTACCATGGATTTGCGCCATTCATTTTGGCAAAAAGTAATCTCAGAACACGTTCTTTTTGTTCCCATGTCAACTCACTGATATCCACTTTTTCAAACTGTACTTTATCCCTGAAAAACACAGAAAAAGATCAATGCATTAGGAGAAGAGGCATATTTCTCATGGACTCTATGTGTAAAAAGGGCTTTAAACTCTTATCTCTGTATTGCTCTTGTTCAGCTATTCATAGCATGTAAATTCAGAAAATAAATCAGTACTGTCTTTCCAACTTCTAAACATATGGCTCTCTAAACTAGACATAAACATATTCATTTCAAGCACATTTCCCTTCCCTTGCTTCTTTCACTGTTCAAACATAAGAAGCTAAATATATATTCTCAGTTCCAGTTGTGTTCCCCCCCCCTTTCTTTTCTCTACACAGGGATGTGTCCTGTAAATACTTTCACATCTGATTTTTGATTTCTCGGTGTTTCTTTTTTGTCATTTTTGAGATAAGGCAACCTGAATGGAGCATTCCAATTGATTACATGTCACTGAGTTAACCAATGGCTGATGAATACTAAGCTTTTTATTTGGGAATAGTATAATTCTGATCTCTCACCAAAGATGGATGCAAACTGCAGCTATGCTGGACTTTAAGCTCTATGTCTTAAAATCTATGGATACTGCTGCAGTTTGTAGGTGCAGATTGCTGGCAGGTTAGATACCTGTAAAACTGGCCACTGTGGCATGTGTAGCCACAGTTTAAACTAAGGTGCACCCTAACGCAAATTCTGAGAGATTTACACTTATAAATCAGATTTTGGTTTATTAATTTTAAAATGTAATCCTGTCAATTGGTACTATACTGTATATGATCTTGGCTATGATATGTCACTGTATATTTCATGTAACAGCTTAATTTTTAGATTAATTGTGAAGCTTGAGGAAAACATCCTTTGAAATCACAATGCAAAGCAGAGGCTTCTGGCATATGGACAGCCTTGAATAAAGACTATTTGCCATCTACTGGTTGCTTCTGTTAAAATGATCAGCAGCACAGTAAAGGGCTCCTAAGATGTTAATTGTAATTTTTAGGCTCCAATGTTTTCAGGTCATCGGAGTGAATGAAAAGCAAAAGAGCAATGCCAGAAGAACAATGCCTGCACAACCCCCAAAAAACAGAGATGCTACAATAATTATAAAAAAAAAAGAAGCTACAGAAATGCATCTATACTGGAAATTCCACATGTAATTCCACAGCACATGGCAGAATATGAAAAGTACTCTTTTGAGCTTATCTTGAATTTCATCCACAGAAATAATGATCAAAAAGTGAGATTAGGTGCCCACAAAGTCATTACTAATTGACCTCATACAGTTATTCTCACTACAGCAGTCTCCACAAACATTTCAAATCTAGACAATATCATCACACGTTTCTTTTTTTTAAGGTGTGCTAGAAAGATATTGTTTTTTTATGTTAAAATACCAGTAGCATTTCTCTGCTTCCTCTAGGTCTCTATACACACTGTTTGTGCTGTTTACGTTGCCTTTGAATGTTTTGACTTTGGGAAATTCTTTGGTCCCTGCACATGCCTCCATCATTTTTCTGTAATAGGCAGCCCGTGCCTTTTCATAATAGTGCTTTCTACTGGCTATGATCTCCTGCTTCACATGTTCCAGAGCATCTAGGAAGAACCTTTCCACCTCAGTCCTCTCATTTAAGATATTCCGGGCTAGTTTCTTCACTCGATTCATCTCCTGGTCCTTCATTTCTAGTAATTGCTGCAGTTTCTTGATCTCCACCATGCTTGCCTGGTTTTCTATCCGTGCTTGATGCTGTGTTTTTTTAGTCTCTGTCTCAAATTCTCTGGTCATGTGAGATAAGGCCATCTCCAGTTTTTCCACTTTACACTGCAGATCTCTAATCTGTGCTTTCTGATGGTTGATCTGTAGGATCTTTTTTCGAATCAAACCCTCGCTGGTTTCCTAAAAGGGTAAGATGAAATTTTTTGGGCTTTTGTTTCACTCACACCAAATCTGGAGGTTTCCTTTTTCCCCAGCACTGACGATGTAGTAAAACATGCTGGCACCATCACACCAGAGAGAGAATACTTCTCTGGGGTCAGGTTTTTGTTTACAGGAGAAGCCAGATAAAGAAGGCTTGGCATGTAGTGTACACTACATAGAGACCTATTCTCAGTGGGCTATCGTAGGAAATCCTTCCTTATTTCTCCTCTGTAATTAAGAGAGAATAAGAGCTTTCTTCAGACAACTCTGAAACTCAATAGCTGCAGAGGGATCTGACTAGGGAGAAATTAGTCTCAGTACACTTACATCTATTTCCAGAACTTCAGGGACCCCTTCCTGGGGGGGAAATGAAACAGAATTAAAACCAGAGCAGAAACCTTCTCCAGTAACAGAAGAGTTTTGTCCTCCTCTAACTTCTGTTTCATTTTCTGCAATTCCATATTCTCTTTCAGATTGTAAGAGAAAGCACCATGAAGACGAATGTTCTCCTTAAACACCTGTCTCCCAGTGCTGTTCAGCTGCCTGGAAAAAGGGAAATAAAATCCAAGAGCTTTAATCACAACCTTTCGTGTTTTTTACATGAAAATCAATATTTCAGTGTCCTAATTTCAGAGTTAAGCTGTAAAATTAAAATAAGCTGTAAAATCATGGGTCTGTACAAAGTTTTCTTAGGTTTATTACTAGTCCTACATTCGGACAGGGAGAATGAGAAAAAAGTAGTGTGATTGTGATTATTACCTCCAGACCTCCCCTAGACCCAGCAAGAGTTTTATAGTTTGTGTAAGTGCTGCCATCATCTTGACATTTAAAATAGAGCAAACAGCTTAGGTCATAACTGATTTTGCCTTTCAAAGGCCACACAGTAAGATGGGCAACTAGTTCTTTAAAACACACCACTAAAATGGGTTAGTAAAACAGAAAACATGAAAAGCAAGTGTATCTTACAAAACAGCCTCACACTGGGCAGTCTCTGTCATCATTACCAGCTTCTTCTCAGCATCTTCTTCCAGTCTTTTCTGAAAGGAAGAAAAGCCTGTTTAAATTTTGCACGAGAACTGTGGTACTGAAGTTAAAACCTAATACAGTGTAAATTCTAAAATCATCTCCAGTTTTCAGCTCATGCAACTTCTTGCTAAGAAAAAAGAAATAATAATAATTTGAATGAACTCCCAAGGGCACTGACATTCCTGACAGAATTGGAGAATAAGGCCTCTCTGGGATCCTGACATCCCATGTCCTTCCTTAAAAAGCACCTAGCCTCCAACCCAGTCATCATACTTTTGTTGATGTAGGAATCTGTAAAATGCTGAGTAAAGAACTGTCAGAATTATAGAAGCCAGAGTAGTCAGTGGGAGAAATCATTTTTTTCTAATAAAAGTTTAATTGCCTGTCAGCCTTTACCTTCTCTTCAAGGAACCTCTTCTCCAGTCTCACAAGCGCTTCCTGATGTCTCCTGTCTGAGATCTTCATACTCTTTTTGAACTGTGATAAAAAATTAAATCTCTGTAATAATGGAAATTAATTTAAGCCTTATAACTAAGCGTATGCAATTCTTCAAGGAAGTACTTGGTAGTCTTTCCTGGCACTACTCAGTCTTCATCAAATCTTCACACAATCTCTAAAATTCACTTAATCTGACTTTTATTACTGTTTTGCTTCCTCTTCAAAGCTCACCTTTGCCTGTATTTTCACATCACTGACAGTCATTCACACATGCTCCATCACTCTGTTTAATGCTTGGTTTTAGAAATCTACTTTACCTTGTCTATTCATTCAGTCATCAAGCTCATTCAAAATCCAACACCTCAAGCATCCTTTGAAAAATGCATGACTAACTGTAGTTAGTGTCTTAGCTTAAAAGCAGATATATATTAATAATCTAAATGCTGTTGAGCAAGCATTTGTTTTGTTTCCAAGACACTTCTTGTAGTTGAAAAAAAACTCAGGCAAGCTGAATCACTGAGACACTTACGTTGCTTGAGGCACCTTTTTCATGCCATCACCCAGCTGAGATGCTTTTTATCAAAGCTGAAACATTTTACAGTTAATACCACTATTTAAAAAGCATATTATAGATCCAAAGTGTGTACTAAATCCTCTAGTCCATCCATGTTTGTATGATTCTATGTAAATTTTGTTTAAAATAAATAAAAATGTAAAAACAAACCTACAGCATTGGCCCATTACAGAAGTGAGTTCTGGCTACAGAACTTGCATTTTATAAACCTTGTGCTTTTGCTCAGGCTATGTAAACTGTGCTTCAAGGAAAAAAAAACAGTAGGTCAGCCATGTCTTTTCTCCTCCACTCCCAAACTCTGGGTTGCCATGCAGACAGAAAGGCTGCTTTTTAATTAAGTATTGCAAACCTGCGTTTATGACAAACTTACATCTTCCAGTTCTTTCTCCATAGCCGCTCTCTCCCTGCAAAATTCCTTTATTAATTTCAGTTCTGATTGAATTTGGCCAATTTCTCCAACTTTTTTATGAAATTTCTCTTCCAGTTCTTTTATTTGTTGGGCATAATAGTCTGCCTGCAAATTGGAAATAATAAAAAGTAAGCAAAATGAGGGAAGTTAATCACTAAATATTGTCATATAAAACACAGAGCACACAGGACTGAACGTCTGAAATTACACTGAGCTGCAGTGTTTTAAAAACAACAAGGAATTCAGCATTAGAAGAAATGCTGCAAACTCAATAAAAGCTACTCTCCAATGAAATAAAAAAACTAGAAATGAATGGTTACTTTAAAGCAACATCTATAACATTGTTTATATCCTATTTTGCTCTTTATAATCTAAGGATGGGAGACAGTTCCTTGTGGAGTCTTCTTCATGGGTTATTATACTGGCTTGAAGTGGATATGAGCACAGGTCTGTTACTTATTTAAGACAGATTAACAAATAATAATTTTCTTTGTTCTTTTTAAGATTTTTTGGTTCAATAGCAATGAATGAAGGATAACTATAAAAGAATTCAAATTAGTTATTGGTTAGCTTAGCTTAGTAAAAATGAAACATTTGTGCTGTCTCTCTGGCCTCACCATTACCCAGCTGGTTCCTATTACTATTTCAGATGCTATAAAATATTCCTACTATTATCTGAAATAATACTAGAGAGTCATGGGATAATTCCCACATCAGCACTGTTTTTTCAAGTTCTTTTTTCATGCACGATTCTTGTACCAAAACCTGCAACAGTTTGCTGTCCTAGCTTGTTCCTCACGCTAAATCAAAACTACTGTTCAGCCTGCCCAGAGGATCCCACTGTTCTGAGGACAAAAAGCTCATTCACCAGTTTCTTGTTCTCTTCTTGTGCTTGCTGTTTCAAATCAACCAGCTCCTTCTTCAGTTTCTCGATCTGTGAAAACAGAAATTAAGAAACAATAACTGGGGGGAGGGTGGGGGAGAGAGAACAGTAACCTAGTTGTATTCTTCTCTTCAAACTTAAATTATGAGAAGATGCCAGAAAGTAAAGAAGGTCCCTCACTTGCAGCGTTCAGGCCAATTAAACCACCTTTAAAACTGGGGAGTGAAACAATCACTCGTGATTTGTGTTAAGCATGGGAGATAATGCAAGCCTAAACTGTAAAAATACCTGTAGTAGATATGAAGAGATCTGCAAGTCTAATAAAGAATTAAAACTATCCGGACAAAGGATTTTCTTCCTTATCATTTTGGATAGTGGTACAGTATTAAGAGAAGCAGTTCAGAAAAGGGGAAAAAAGATAGACAGAAAATATCAGGCAACTGGAAAAGGCATTGAATAAGGGCTTCCATGACAGATGCAGGAAGAAAGAAAACCATGGACTGTGAGCAAGAATATCGTTTCCTGTCATTGAATCCCACCACCGTCTTGGGGATCAGAGATTTGTGTCTTCTTATTCAATACACAGGGCATTTAAATAAAATTTAACAGGGCATTTAAAATAAATATTTATTTTCAGTTTCTTATTTTAACTGAAGAAAGGGTTTGCTCTTTTTTGCTTGGTACTTGGCTTTAGAAAAGCAGGCACGGGATTCAAGTGCAACAGCCTGCGATAGAGGTCACCAGTGTAGCGCTTATTTTTTCACTGCACTCTGAGCAGATTTGGGGTTTATGTCCTCTAAGCCCTTTTTTTAAACCTTTTTGGGTTTTATTTCCTCTAAGCCCTCCTCCAGGAGGCTGAAGACGGCAGGAGCCCCTCAGCTGCCTCTTCCTCAAGCCGCGGGAGCGCTTCAGCCTCTCCTCACAGCTTTACGCGCCCGGTGCCCGGGGGCTGAGCGGGCAGGGCCCCGCCGAGGGGCTCGCCCTCCCGCACCTCCTGCGCCTTCTCCTGGCCCTGCCTGGCCAGGCCGCCCTGCGCGGCCATCGCCTCCTTCTCCAGGCGCCGCTGCCGCCACAGCAGCTCCGCGTTGCTCCCGGCCAGCAGGCGGGACGCCGCGCGGTATTCAACGCGGGACGCCTCGGCGGCCGCCAGCCGAACCTCCCACGGCAACGCCTCAGCGGCGGCCGCCTCCTCCTCTTCCCGCTCCCCGGCCGCCACAGCCGAGGCTCGGGAGCAGGACGAGCCGCTTGGGCTCGGCGCCGGCCGCCCGGCCGCCATCTTGACTCCTACCCCCGCGGCCTCGTTGCCGCGGCGACCGGCCCGTGACGCCCTACTCGCGCGACGGCGTGACGCGCGCGCCGCCGCCGGCGGGATGTGGCGCCGCCGGCGCCCCGAGCGAGCGGTGAGCCCCCGGCAGGGCGGAGGGGGGGGGGGGGAGAGTGACAGTGCCGCGTTGCCACGGTAACCGCGCCCGCTCCCAACGGCCCGGGGCGGGCAGGTAACGGCGGGCGGCTGCCGCTGGCTGGCGGGGGGAGCCCGCGCCCCCGGTACTGCCCTGCCCTGCCCTGCCCTCCCCTCAGGGGGCTCGTCCCCGCTGCGGGGTGCTGCAGGGAGGGGGGGAGCCGGCGTCGTTACCGGGGTGGGGTGTGGTGGCCGCACCGGGTCGCGGCGTGCGGTCCTGAGGTGGTTTGTTAGTGTTACGGCACCGCTGTCGCTTCTCTTGGTTAAGGAGCTTGGGTTTAGGCGTCTTGCCTCCTGTTCGTGCTGGCAGTCTTGTCGCTGTGTAGCACCCGAGCATTTGGGGATCTTTAAAGCCCCACGTCTTTATACGGGCAGCGCTTTGACTTCGCCGTGTAGTCTCTGAAGTCGCTGACAGGCACACACCTGTGTGTGCTGGCGATGAGCGTTATTAACCCGTGTAACCCCTAACGCGTCTACCTGGCGCCGCCGGACTCCCGTCAGCGCTGTCCCCCCGCTGGCTGTGTAAATGTTTTACCACCCCGCCGCGCTCGGTTAACTTTCAACTTCTTGAAACGCGCCCCGTGCACCTACCGGAGCGTGTTTCGCTGCCGGTGTTGAGTAACGATAAGCTCAAGTTCGTGTAAAGCAATTTGCCTGCAGTTTTATGTGCCTCCGTGCCCTCCCGATCTGCCTGATAACGCAGTCCGCCCCTCCTAGCTGAAAGCCAAGGCGAAGAGAAGAGGGGCAGGCGCAGCGTCCGCAGCCTCGGCGCTCCGAAGCGGTTCTCAATAGGATCTCTCTGAACAGGAGTAGCTGTTGCTGCCTTCGTCCAGCTCCAGGTGCGCGCCTAACGTATTTACTGCTGACAGTGATTGTTACTGCTCCTCGATGTGGGCGGCAATCAGAGCCTGTTGGTGATAATCCATCTGTTTTACCCACTGAGCTGTTTGCTGGTATTAATGAACTTGCCCTCATATCACTGTTAGCCTGTATTCTCCTCTCTGTTCCTCATTTCATCCTTCCTGTTGTATTCTGATAGCGGCTAGGATTTTATATTTTTTTTGAGAGAAACTTTCTTGGAAATAGTACTCTTCTTTCTCAGTAACTAATCTCTACCTCTTCTCTACCTCCACCCTAAATTTTTTCCTCTGTTCTTTCTTCTGACCTTCTCTTTTCACATTTTCCATTGCCGTTTCTGTTGTGCTCTGCCCATTTCCCTCTGCCGTCCCTGACTTCTTACTCTCCTTTTCTACACTTGTGCTTCTTGTGGGCACTGGTTTGCTAATGCTCTTTAGTAAGTGGCCTGAAACTCTCATCAAAGAGGCCCAATGTACTTTTTTCATTCTTAATGAGAGAGGGGACCTTAAGCTTTGTTTTTTTGTTTGTTTGTTTGTTTTTGTTATTGTTGTTTGCTGTTTTTGTACTTGGGTGGATAAAGGTGGAAAGAAAGATGAATTCAGGGGAGAAGTAGAGAATGGGAAGTGTGAAATGGTGGTGGATGGCTGAGAAGGGATACAGAAGTTAATTTTAGTGAATTTAGAGTTTAGGGAGACTAAGACTCATCTATTAGGATATCTGGCAAGAAAAGCTTGTGTTAATGATGGCAGTTGGTTGGATATTTTCGGATCAACCGAGATTGTGAGGCTTATGTAAGTGTCACATGTGCTGTCTGTAACAAGACTCTGGAGTTTGTTCTTAAGGCAGGTGCTCAGGTTTTATTTGTGATTGTTCAGTAAACAAAATACTTACATTGCATAACAACAACTCTCCTGACCAGCTAAGGTAGTACTCATTCACGCAGCTTCATGTTCTGTTAAGTGATGCAGCTTCTTGGATTTTCAGCAGACCTCCTTACTGTGATGTAGCAAA
The DNA here is from genome assembly GCF_009769625.2 of Cygnus olor. Classification (NCBI taxonomy): domain Eukaryota; kingdom Metazoa; phylum Chordata; class Aves; order Anseriformes; family Anatidae; genus Cygnus; species Cygnus olor. Next base: position 24,758,155 of record NC_049173.1, read on the forward strand.
TGTGGGTAATTCCAGCTGCGTCGTAGTCAAATCCCTAGCTATGAAGCTGCCAGACAGCTCAGCACTTTCCATGAACTCTGTTCAGGACAGCAGTTAAAGTTTTTACAGGTTGGAACTAACTTCTTAGTTATTACTGCATAAAATGCAGATGCTTTAGAAACTATGACCAGTTGCAGTTGATGGCCAGGGCTGCTGCACGTTTGTGGAATGATAAAATCACTTCTCACAATGTGTGTGTAAGGCAGAGTGGATCGAGAGTCAGTGCTCCTGCACATGCCTCTATGCCTCTGCTAGGAAAGGGAGGACTCAACTAAAGGTCACAGAAGATAAGCAAGGTTACCCTTCTGCAACGGGCTGGGCGTTTTCTTTGCTCCAGAGATAGCTGAACGCTTGACTGAGTTAGAAAGGCACTCACAGAATGACCCAGTGTGGCGTGTTTAGTGAGAATGGGTAAAAGTTAATCTCATTTTGCTGTAATTAGGGACAAAGGTGAAGGGTTGAAATAATGGAAGTTGTATAAGGGCTGACTTGGGAGGGAGGGTAAGTTAAGTTCACTGGGCATGGGTGAAAGGTGTATGGAAACAGAGGTTACATAAAATTCACATAGAAAGGAAAGGAGAGAGGTTAGGATTAGGAATGGATAATTACACGATAGAAGTTGGAAAGAAAGATGTTGAGAGAATGAACATAGTGGGGCCGAACAGGTCACTAAAAGATAATTGAATGTTAGGACTAGAAGTAGATGAACAGGCTTACGAGGTAGAATATTCAGCACTGTGGGCAAGTGGAGGGGTAAGCCCGTGTCTGATGGGCTGTTTGCACCCTCTGTGTGCTGAACGCCCTGGGTGGATGTCAGTGCAGGTGATATGGCACAAGGTGGGGCATCTGGCCATATGCTCATTTCTGCTGCTAATATGCAACCCCCCCTGTTTAACTGGGTGAATGATGAGCCCTATCGTTTTTGTGCCCATGTCTTTCCTTTGTTAGCATTTCGTAGTAAAAGTATATGCAAAGAGTTGCATGTTAACAGAAAGGAGGAATAGTTGTTGTATCTGGATATCCAGTACTGTGTCATGCACCTTACTAGAAGCTGATGTTAGAAGCTATCTAAGTAACCTGAGTGTTCAGGGCAACTGGTCCAGGCATCAGAGTGAGTTAGGTTGTTGTTTTCTAATTCTGAGAATGAAAACTGTGTCAGAAGAAAACAATGAGTAAACAAAATGAAGGCAGAAATGAGAAGTATGAAAAATACTGAGATGCAGAGCCGAGGTGCGCATCACAGATCAGTCCCTCTTGTGCAGCACAGGCTTTTCCTGGGGACCAGGATGCTGCTGGAAGGATATGCTCTCGCTCCATGCGCTGATCTCTCCCAGCAGCTGTTCATAGCCTGAGATGAAATTCTCTTTGTTTGTCTGAATAACACTTGTGTTCTGCCACGGCGTCTCATGCGTGTAGATGTTAGGGCAAAGGGGTTCTGCCCTGAGCTTTTCTTTCATGATACTTCTGTTCAGATAACGTTTGGGCTTTTGGGAGTTTCTGGGGGCTGTAAATATTAAGAAACTTCAAGCCAAGTTAAAAAATTGTATAAGTAAAGTGAGAACTAGAAATACGAGGTGGGAGGATTACTTTGACTCTTCTGCATTTGGGAAGTGGAGAAACCTTTTCTCTGAAAGAACAAATCACTTACATGCAATTGTAGCACCAAAATACAGTAAGTAACATCTGTTGGATGAAGTGCTGAAAAGCATTTTTCTTTCCAAAGGGCAAAATATATGTGTACAGACAGAACTTTTTCTACAGACTTTGTTAGGAGAGGGCTCTTGGTAATTTTTGTTCCTTTTTTTTTTTTTTTTTCTTTACAGGAACTACTCCAGCTCTATGATTGCTGATCCATGCTTGACTGCCTCAAGTGGATCTGGCAGGATGGCATCTTCCAGACTCTCCATCCTTCTAGCACTGGTGTTTTCTTCTTTTTCCTTTGTTCTTTCCCATTCAAACAGAGTGATGTGGTTCCAGGATCTCTTTCCACCTAATGTGTGCCCTATAAATGCAAAGGCCAACACTTTTTATGGCATAATGTTTGACGCAGGAAGCACTGGAACACGGATTCATATTTACACCTTTGTGCAGAAGAGCCCAGGTAAGACCCTCTGTCAGTCTGCACCTTGAATTATATCAAGGAGTACTTAAATTTTACATATCTGTATACGTCATATTTTATAGCAAATTAAAATCATTAAATTAAAGAGCTATAACCACCAAGGGTGCAGAGGTACTCGAGCTGGCTGCACGTGTAGCAGCCCTCAAGAGGGTGAATTAGCTTGGGGACAGTGAGTCAGCGAATTTGCAGTGGTTAAAGGCTAGTGGTGAGACTGCCAACAAGCCCTTCAGGGCCACACGTAGTACCTGTGTGGCTTCACATGAGTTCAGTGTTAGCTGGGAAGGGCTGGTACAATGTCCAGGTCTCAGGGACTCACCCTGACTTGTCGTACACAATACTCGGGGATAGCTTTTAGACCCAAGCTGCTCTGGGAGCAATGGTCACGTTTGTTTGGCTTTGCAGCCAAATGCCTGAGGCCAATCAGCTCTGTTCAGCTGTCCCTGTGTTTGTGAGCTGGATTAATCACTTCAGGACAGTCAGGAGCTGACTGTATGTGCCTTAATAAGAATTAATATTTCACAATTAGCTTGGAGGCGGAAAGGGAAAGAAATTTCATTAGGATTAGGCAATAGTCATACTACATTGCTATAATTTCTGGTTCACAAATGCAAAATGAACATACTTACCAGAGAATTATAGAATGGTTTAGAAGGGACCTTAGAAGACCATCTAGTTCCAACCCCCCTGCCACGGGCAGGACACCTTCCACTAGACCGGGTTACTCAAAGCCCCATCCAGCCTGGCCTTAAACACTTCCAGGGATGGGGCATTCACAATTTCTCTGGGCAACATTCTAATTAGAACAATGTGTTAACATAGAATTATAACTTCTAATTATAACAATGTGTTCATAATAAATTGTTCGTGAATGTGGAAGATGTAAGGGTAGTGTTCTGTTAGATATGTTTGTGAAATGAAGGAGCAGTGTTTGTTTTGGGAAGGAAATAGTATTTGCAAAGGAAATCAAGGATAGTCACTTTACCAATGTTGAAGACAACCAAGCTAAAGAAAAAGATTTGAGTTGTTGACTGCTTTGTGTAATGTTTCATTTGTGCAGAAAACCTTCCAGAGCTGGAAGGAGAGATCTTTGAGTCTGTGAAGCCAGGCCTTTCTGCCTATGCTGATCAGCCTGAAAAGGTAAGGCTCTCCCTCAATCCCTGTGAGCTGATCTTGCTTCTACTAACGTCAGCTGGACTCTATCAAGCAGTTCAAATATTGCTAATTGTAATTGCTGGGAGTCAAGAAAAAGTGTAAAGGTCTCTCTGCTGTCTCTCTAAATCTATTGCTCTACTTCTGTGAATTAATTCTTAAACAGTGAAATGGGAGCTGTTACTTTACATATTTCATCAGTGGAATGATGGCTTGCTTAATTGCTTAAATGCTAGATCTAACTAGACTGTATGCCTTTGAGAATTTCAAAGAGATAGTTATTTTTGGTTCTAGCAGCATCCATTTTCAGTATTTATTTCCCCTATAGCTACCCCAAATACAAGTAAACATATATTCCTGTCTCATATACTAATAATTTTCTCAGTTTTTACTTTTGGTTGAAGTTTTCAGTGCTAGTCACTTTTCAAAATGGGTATATCTTGTTTTGATTTCTTTGAGAGGTTAGTACTGTTGGGTTTTTCATTTTTAGTCTTGTTATACTGACTAGCAAATAGGATTATTTTCTCTGACTGCTGAAAATGTTTAACTTTTTGTGTATATAGTTGTATTTACAGAAGTTATTTTTTGTTAATCAGTTAGGGAGAAGGGTAAGAGTCAAAATGCAATTAGCTGGTTAAGTCAGGCCTTCATATTTTTCAAAGTGTATTCTCTGCCCCTGTCACCAGACTTTCACTAATTTGTTTGTTTTGATTCTTAGCTGTTATCTTGGAAGCCATTGCACAGTGATATGTAGGACTCAATTCATTCATGATCAGTTCAGGTATTTGATCACCATTTTAGCTGAATAATGATTTTGCTATGGGCAGTTACTGTTCTACTGCCTTAGGACTTTTATTATCTTGTTCATGTGTGGAACTTTTCAAAACACAGCTGGACAGTTCCATCTTCCACAATCAGATGTCTTAATTAGTATATTAATTTAGAATTGTAATAAGAAATTTAAGTTAGGTGCAGCCCTCTTTATTTTCAATGTGAATGGTTGTGAATTCAATACACTTGTTCCAGGCCACTCCATTGGATCAGGAGTCAGAAATGACCGGCAAGACAAAAAGAGCTAAAAGAATCCTGTTGTGATACACAGGGCCAGTCCTGAACTAAGTTGCCATTTTCCAGATCCCCTGTGCTGACAGCAAGCTCCTTCACAAGCTAAAGGAGGTGTCAGGGAAGTGATAGATTAGATCCTGTCCCTTGTGTGCTTTAGCAGTCTCAGAGCTGGGGGTTAGCTTAGGGAGAGCTGCAGGTTTCTCAGTTTTCTTAGCTGCATTCAGTGCTGCAGGAATTTGAGTGCAAAATGTTAGGAAAGAGTGAATGGCTTTGAGATTTTTATTTTTTTTAATTTTGATGAATCTCCCATGATTTCACTAAATTGTCTTGTTTATTGGGTAGGAGAGGAGAAATATCTTCCCCAAAAGACATTTCTAGAAATTTCACGGGACGGTGTTTATTGCTAATGCCAAACTGTAATTATTAGAGCAGTGTAACTAATTAGGAGGCCAGTAGTGATGCCTGTGCCTCATGTGGTAACCTCTTTACAGCTGTCATTATAATTAAACTACTTTCTGTGGGCTCACTTGGAATTCTTATATTGCATTTACCGAAATGTACAGACATTCCCCCTGATTTTTGCAGCTTCAGTCAGCAATTGCACCATTTAGTTTCATCATACTGCAAGATGTCTAGGTTTGTCGGGTACTCAGTTCCCTTGCCTCCCTCCATCCTCTCAAGAAATACTTTCCGCAAACAAATTCAATTCCATCTCTGAATATATATGACCTTAAAATGCAGATATTCCTCTCCTTGTTTGAGATGCCTAGCACAGTTTTCATGCTTCTTTTGGTTGTGGGTGAGATATTTTCTACTACTGAATACTGGTTTTACTAGTTTTGAGGGGGAATTGGGAGGGTCATTTTCTGATGGCCTGTAGGAGGAAACTGTAAGTAAAACAACTTCTTTTTCCTTATAGGGTGCTGAAACTGTCAAAAGATTGCTGGACATGGCCATAGATGCTGTGCCTCCTCATCTCTGGAAGAAGACCCCGGTAGTGTTAAAAGCCACAGCTGGACTGCGTTTACTGTCAGAGGAGAAGGCTCAGGCTCTACTTTTAGAGGTAATACTAAGGTCTCTTGGTGCAATAGTATTGCTCTCCCTGTTTCATCTTTCATGCCTCAGTCCTCCAGTCTGTTTACCATCAGCAAATTTCAGCTATGAAAAGTGACTAATCCTGTGACAGTCTGTAAAGTCTGTGAGTTTCATGCTTTCTTATATAGTTCTGAAATCCTTTTGCTTTGATGTGGATAGGAGGCATGGGGAGACAGACCTAGGATACTTGTTTCTTTCTTTACTGGCCCTTGGAAGAGGAAGAATTTTGTCTACCACACGCTCCTGTCTTATTTTCTACTGCTGCGAAAAAGAAAACTTTCTGTCACTGTCAGAGCAGAAAAAGACTCTTCAGACCAAGGCACTGAATCATTATTTCTTTCTTCAGGTGAAAGAAGTCTTTGAGGAATCACCATTTCTTGTTCCAGAGAACAGTGTTAGCATCATGGATGGTTCTTATGAAGGTACGTTTTAGAAGGAGGAAAAAGTGAAAGCAAAGAGGAATGGGGGAGAGAGCAAGAGCAAGCAAGAGAAAGATCATATGAATGTGAGAGGGAGAGATAAATGGTCACCTAAACTGGGGGAAAGAAGAAAAGGTTTCTAGCCCCACACACAGAGGTTTATGAGTTAGCTAGGTGAAGGTTCCTCCAAAACCTTCTAAGGTTCCAGTTCAGAACCTCATCTTCAGAATAAGTATGCAGGCTAACCAGTGGAAGCCTGTTTGTGGTCACTGTGGTCCACTTCTGAAAGATTACATGATGGATATCAGCAAGCTAGGAAGCTTATGGAAAGCGCCTAGTAAATTTTGCAATGTCAGCATTAAAAATAATCTGTTACAATTATCTCATCAATTTTGAGGTAAGGTTGGAAGCATTGTGACTATTAGAGAAGAATGAAGGACAATTGCCAAGTATTAAAAAAATAGAAATCTAAATAGGTGATAGAATTATAATAATAAAAATAAATCAGATTGTAAAAATGCAGCTAATAAAGTAACAAAGGAAATAATCTAAAATACAAGAAAAGTTTTAGGCTTGGAGTGAGTGATAATTAGTAAATGAATTTGCAGTGCAGAACAGGCCAATGTTGCATTTTGGCTACATATCCAGTTTTAGTACCTTGGAGAACAGTCAGGTAATAATTCTGTATGGATGTCTGATAAGAGCCATCTGTGATGTTACATTCAGTTCTGAACACTTCGTTATGGCAGATATATTGCCAGTTGGAAGGTGTTCAGAGAAAGTAGAAAGAATTATCATGAAGCTTAACCAACCAACACATGGAGAAAGATTAAAGAGCAAAATCTGTCCATATGGGCCAAGAGAAAAAGAGGAGGAACATAAAAGTCTGCAAGTATTGGATGAAGCATGGTGTAATGCACAGTATGCCACTAGGATTAACAGATGAAGTGTGTATCAGGGAGAAGTGGGGCATTAGCAGGGAGCAGGACCAATGAGGCATAATAGAGCACAGTATAGCTTGCCGAGGCTTATTTAAAAATCCCACCTCTTGTGCTGTCACGTTTGCCAGTGTTTGGGTGATAATCACCCCATCATCAAGAAAGCTGCTGGAGTCCAAGAGGAGTTGTTTGTGTTCTACTGGTTGCTACTGTTTTTAGTGTAATCACACAAACCACAACATATAAACACAGAGCAGTGTCCATGCAACTTTCAGATTAGGAATTGAAATGCTGACAAAAAAATGCCCAAGGAAACTTGTACATTGTGTCAGCTCATTGCTTCTCTGTGTATTGTTTGGATATTAGAAGTGATTTTTGTGCATGCTGCAGTTGCACAGATACTAGGAATGTTCTACTTATCCCACCTTATGAGCTTTTAATACATCAATAATGAATCACATCACTGTTTTGTAAGTTTGAATGAAAGAAATCTTGGAGTGGTTACATTACATTACCTGGAAATCATTGCTAAATAAATGATGTGGAGTGGTGTTAAGAGTGAGCAGGAGGTCAGGAGAGTATTCAGTAGTGATTTTTTTTTTTCCTTTTCACTCTTTGCAGGAATTTTAGCCTGGATCACTGTGAACTTTTTGACAGGTAGCTAATTCTGTATAACTTCTCTTTAAATATGAACTTGAGTCTCTTCTGCAATGGTGATCACCCTAAGTTCCTCTGCCTTGGTTGCTATACCCTCCTTTTCCTTCACACTGCGGCACAATGCAAAAGCAGTGGATTGTCTTGGGCAAACTGTGTCTCAGAGGCTGAGCCACAGCTGTGGCAAGAAGAAGGCATCTTGATCCAGAAGGTGCCAGGAATTATTCAGGATTGGGAGGCACTGGCAAGCTGTAACGTATGTAGGGGGTTGGCACTGCAGTCTGCCAGAAAGTGTGAAACAGGGTTTTACAATGTTCTTCATTCCAGTGTGAACTATGCAACAAACATGGTGTAACAGGGAACACCATGGTGCTTTAACCCTGTTGGCTCTAGGAAGTTCTGAGAGTGCAATCTAGTGAAGAGAAAAAAAAATACTGCAGTGCTGCAGTATACACATGAGCAAGCAAAAAAAAAAAAAAGCTGTTCTGGGTGAAGACAAATGATAATAGCTCGTCTGCTCTTATTGTACCCTTTTTCTCCTACTGCTCTTCACCAGCTGTATGGTAGGTACAGAATTTATGTACTCTGCAGCAGTCCTCTACAGGAGATATTTTGTCTCTTGCTTTTCAGCCTTTGCTGCATACCAAAAAATCTATCTGCTTTTGTCTCTTTGGAGGTGAAATTGGAATCAAGGGAAAAAAAATCCTATGAATTTTTCTTAATGCCTTCTTTTTGCCAGCTTTTTCTCTGTGATGGTTTTTGTCTTTGAAAGCCAGCTCAGCCTTCCTGTATTGCTGTGCTAACGTGTTAACATTCTGGTTGCCTGAACATCCATGCAGTTTAGCATTTTAGCATTTTAGCATTTTAACATTTTAGCATTTTGCCACTTTGGGGTGTTCTGAGCATGATGTTGTTTGCAGGGCAGCTGTCTGGCCAGAACCAGCACACTGTTGGGACCCTGGACTTGGGAGGAGCCTCAACACAAATCACATTTCTGCCGCGGTTCGAGGTGAGGAGTGGTTACAAGCAAGTGGGTCGGGACCTCAAGGCCAGTGGGGAGACCCGGGCACTGCTGTGCTCTGTGCTTTCGTTTTGTCAGCACTGGCACAAGCAGAGCATCTGTGATGTACTGAACATCTGTACGCTTTGACATCAGCAGTTGGCTGATAGGCTCTTGCAGACAGAGGAGCCTGGATAAGGAGGAAGGAAAAAGTAAGCAAATAGGTAAAACTAAAGAGAAACAGCTTTTGTTTTCTAGACCCAGACTGGGAAAGCCCGTTGAATGCAGGTAATTACTTCGCATTCGATAAATGTAGCACACTTCAGGGTTATTCTTGCATTTTACAAGAAATTTAGGTTCTCTTCTGAGTTGTCATTTTTTCTTCCATTCCAGTCTGGTAGTAGATCCTCACTAAAAAGTATTATGGGGAGGTTGCGATGGAGCAAATGTTCTTATTTATAATAGCACAACCAACTTCTCTTTTTCTTATTTACTCTCATTTCCTGTGAGAATTCCTATCTCGGTCCCACAGTGCATCTCTGCTGGATTTGTCAGAAATTCTGTATCTCTTTAGAAACAGTTTGAACTGGGATCCAAGTCTGAAGTTTGCTTGAAAAGATTACGTGGATGTTAAGCAGTGGAAGGGCAGTATAGCATTCTGTACCTCAGTGTTGTCAAGTTGTCATTGTTACGAAGTAGTTTAACATATTTTGTTTACAGGAATTGAAATTCTCAAACAGGTGTTTGGGGACCACAAAGCACATGGTTTTCATATCAGGATATTTTAGTTCTGCTGTGGTGGGTCATGTTGAAACCTGATGTGCAACCTTATCGTGTTCAGCAGAGCCTCTAGGACGCTGGGCTTGTCCTCTGTTTTGTGTTGATAACACCTGCTGAAGTGGGCACCGGACCAACAGGAAAGAGTGTTGCATATCAGGGGTTTAGAGGCTAAATGGAGCTGTGAAGCATGCTGGACTGCAGCTCAGGATTCAAACTTCTTACAGTCTTGCAGGAAAAGGCCTTAAGGGTTTGCTACTGCAGGACCAATGGTGTGAATTAGTAGAGCATATGTCTGCTTCTAGCCTCTATTGTCAAGTTCACACCAAAAAGCACACAGACAGCTCAGGATGTTTCTGAAGAGCTTTGCCCATCTGACAGAATTTTGTCCTTTGATTTGCTGAGGCTTTTTTCCCTTCTATAATCTGAGGCAGTTGCATGTTTGCTCTTGAATTATTTTAGACAAAACACTGTAATACTAGGAGATTCATTAATGAAATACAGGTATGCAGGTAAATAGAGGACATATAATGGTAACTGTAAGGAGCTGGTTTTAAAATCTTATTAGGGTTTTTACGGTTTGGCTATTGCCAAAGTTAAAAGCAATTAAAAAAACCACCGTAATCATCTGTCTGGTTGCCTGCCTCATTTGGGGAGTGTGTGAAGATTTCAACGTTTTCTTGAAAGCAAGGGTTGGAATACAGTTGTTTATCCAAACATTTTTTTTTCACCACTCTCCTTTTTTAAAAGTTTTTGTGATGTAAGGTTTAGGAACAGAACTCAAAATTTGGCAAGATCTGGATGTGTTGGGTCCAGGATGTCGCTGATGCTCCTATGCACCCTATCTACCCGAGGACCAAAATAAGCTTCAGTTTGTATTTGTACAGGAGAGATTTAAGCTAAATACTGCCAAATCTCTTTCAGCTTCAGGCAGGCTTCTGTCTAGGACTCTAAGATTGCAGATCTGGCTTTTGCTGTATCTGCTTCCTTGAATAGCAGCAGCAGGAACTCTGAAGATTCAGTCCTCTCAGGTTCTGCTGCTTGGCCCAGAATAGCAGAGTGACTGATAGGAAAGCACAGTGCCAAGAAGGGATGGGAAGATGAGGTCCCTAGCAGAGGAAAGACACAAACTGGGATTGAGGCCTCAGGGACTGGAAAAGAGAATGGACCAGTTTCAGACTCATGTACTGTTCCTGATTTACTGAATATGAGAGTCAGTCTGGCAAGGAAATAGGGACCAGTGGGGCAGAGGTGCACACGGAGGGAACACCGAAAGGAAGACTGGAGGTGGTGAAATAAGAGCTTAGTTTAGAGGGAAGCACTTAAACCAGGAGGTAAAGCAGCACTGAGACTGGGAGTGAGTAGCCACAGTGTTTCTTTAAGTATCAGCCAAGTTGCTAAACTTGGGAAAAATCTGGCATACACTTTACTTGGCTTTTTTTTTTTTTATTCTTAGTTTCTGAATTGAGATCTCTAGTCTGACTTGTAAAAGTTTACAATGCTAGTGCAGCTGATTTCAGTGGGGACTCTGTGTATATACAGACAAGCAGAGAAGTACTCTGAAAAAATCAGGTATCCTGAATTAGAAAATATTTTCATCCTGATCTGTTTCACTTCCCCATTATACATTGCAGTAACACAAAGATGCATATAAATAAACCCAGTGTTAAATATTGCAAATATTACAGCAGTGGGCACCACTGGAAAACTGTTTTTTGTTTTCAAAGCAGATCAGATGAGCATGCAGTAAACCCTATGGGTATATCTGTGATATTTCATCAGTTATTTATTTTTTGTTGCATAATCAAAACTAAAAGATTTCTTCTTCTACTTAATTTTTAGGAAACTTTGAAGGAAAGCCCTGGGGATTTTCTTACCTCATTTGAAATGTTTAATAGCACCTACAAGCTCTATACCCACAGGTGAGGAGCAAAAAGGCTGCTGTCTCCAGTGGGAGAATCAATCTCTCTGCAGCCCCTGAGCTAACCAGAAATGTCTGTGTTATTCTATGACCAGCTGCTGGGACCATGACTTTACTAGATTTCTTATCTGCTTGATGTTTTAGTTGAACTGGAACAAGACATTAGTAGACTGGAAGTGTTCCAGGATTATGGTTAATATCACTGTAAGGGAATATTAGCCCATCAAATCAAGAGGACACATTACGAGTCACTATATTTAAGGAGAAGAATTCTTATTACTGGATTCAAACCAAATATTCTGGACCAAGCAGAAAGGTAGATACCGAGCCAGCAGTGAGAATTAAACCTAGTTATATTTGGAAAGAGGACCCACCTGAGGCTTTTTTTTTTATTCTTAGTTCCAAATAGCCCATCTCATCAGTAACTGGACAAAAATTGAAACCTAGACTGATGGAAACCAACAAGACAACCACAGGCAGCTAATATACACCATGGAGCACAACAGATTCTTGAACCATCTGAGGGGAGTCTCGGCCTGAAAGAATTTAGTTGTGCTTACTGAGTTAGACTAACAAGTTTCTGAGATGTCTGCAGTGATACCCAGAGAGTTTACCTGCATGACTTATAGTCCAGTGAGAACTCAGCCATGTATAGTAGAGAATCGGTCTCAGCCCATGACTAGTGGGGTGAAGAATATCACAGAATCACAGAATACCCAGGTTGGAAGAGACCTCCAAGATCACCGAGTCCAACCTCTGACCTAACACTAACAAGACCTCCACTAAACCATATCACTAAGTTCAACATCTAAACGTCTCTTAAAGACCTCCAGGGATGGTGACTGAACCACTTCCCTGGGCAGCCCATTCCAATGCCTAACAACCCTTTCGGTAAAGAAGTTCTTCCTAATATCCAACCTAAACCTCCCCTGGCGCAACTTTAGCCCATTCCCCCTCGTCCTGTCACCAGGCACACGGGAGAACAGACCAACCCCCACCTCGCTACAGCCTCCTTTAAGGTACCTACAGAGAGCGATAAGGTCGCCCCTGAGCCTCCTCTTCTCCAGGCTGAACAAGCCCAGCTCCCTCAGCCGCTCCTCATAAGACTTGTTCTCCAGACCCCTCACCAGCTTCGTCGCCCTTCTCTGGACTCTCTCAAGCACCTCCATGTCCTTCTTGTAGCGAGGGGCCATCATCTCAGTTAATTGCAGAATATGTTTACTTGACAGCAAAGCTGGTTTAATAGTCTTCCTCTCCGACTGCTTGTGTTTACCAATGTAACTGATTGCCGTATTTACCAATGCAATAAATTATATCACTTGAAATAATTGACATTAAAATCATCCCCTTAAAATGAGGGAGATAAAGGTTAATTTAACCTTGATTATTCTGTAAACACTTGTATTGATGTGACTAAAGGGATTGGCAGCCAAACACAGAGAAGGAAATCTAAGGCCAACAGGTTTTTAATCTAACTGCACTGTTAAAGCCAGCAATATGTAATGACATTCTCATAAAAGTTGTTCTTAGTCCTAGCTTGCAGTGAGTACAGTGGTATTCTGTGGAGTCAGAGATGAAGGCACATCTTCCTTTTAGTGGTACATTCTGCAGTTCTGTTAGTTCTGCCCTAAGTGCACATAAATCTTATTGACGTGACATAGGAATGGCCATACTACTCCCCATGCACTCCTCACATATTTCTTTCTCCCTTGTTTTTATGGCTAATTGAATGATTGTTTTCATTTCATTTGAATGCTTTTTCAGTGAATGTCTCGTAGAAATATCACACCATCTCCAATCACTTTCTGCAGTTTTAGATTTACCCCTTTTACAGCTTTATATGCCTAGGCATTTGTACGTCTGGTACTTGGAATTGTTCTTGCAAAGGAAACTATTTTAGAGAGGGCAGAGTACTGGGAAGCAAAGAAAGGAAATTTGTTTTGGGTGTTCCGTGATTTAGGAAGACAGTATTGGTGAAGCATACCAAATGTGCAAGAATTTAAACTGTAATATCTTACTTTGTTGTTTGCAGCTATTTGGGTTTTGGACTAAAAGCTGCCAGACTAGCAACTCTTGGAGCTTTGAATATGGAAGGTACGTTCAGATGACAAAACCTCTAGGATTTCTGAAGAGATGGGTAGGTTTAGTCTTGTGTCACCAGCACATTTCCTGTGTCTTCACTTCTGTATTATATACGTGTTTTCCTGGTATAGATCTGTCCAGAAACAGCCTACCACTTTTTAAAAAGCGTGTCTTGTGAGAAAGCTGCTTTTCCCTACTTCCATGTTCAGCCAACAGTGAAACTGAGTGCAAATTCCAGAAATGCACAAGTGGACACAGAAATATCCTAAAGAGACAGCCAGCCACAAATGCACAGCTTTACCAGCATCCACATAAATGCAAACAGCATGAATAGGTCCTTTTCCCAAGGACTGCTGCTTAGGCCAAACCAATTCACAGGTTTTTCTGGTGTCTGCTTGCCTCCTTAGGCTCCCCCAGACCACCTTTCCTATTTACTGTCTAGTCTAGCTTGAAGTCCACGGGCATATCACACACACCCTCACTGACTAAACCAAACACGTAGATTCATGAGTGTTTCCAGTCTCTGACCCAGACCGTAAGTCATTCCAATACCCATGCCCAGACCTTGGGTCTTTTGTCCGGTTTCTGGCCAGGACCTGGGATTTTCCCACCTTCTGGCTTCTGACTTGCTGGATAGACAAGCTTGTGTTAATTACTGGAACAAGCGTCGGAACATACCAAAAACAGTTGGGAGTAGGGCTTAAAAAGATAGGACAGACTACAGTAACTGGTCACAGGCCTCAGTCAGAAAAGAGTGCTGAACAGGGACTTATGACTGCCCCCCTTTATCTTTCCCTCCGTTTTCCAATATTTGCTCTTCCCTGAACCATTTCGATCCCCTTTCCCTGCCTTTGATCCTTCCTCGAAACATCCTGTAGTAAGTTTTACACATTCCCACAGTCACCCTCAAACATTCCAGAGAAGTCTGCTTTTTCCTATGAGACCCGTGCTGGCCACAACAAACATGTTTTCTTATCCATTACAATATTCCTGCTTAAACCTCTTCGAGGCTATACTTAGCAGTTCCTGTAGTGGCCATTGATCAGTGTCTTAAAAGTTTCTGACTTCCTTGCTCAGTTGTTTTGCTTGTGTCAGTTACGTGCTGTTTGTTAGGGCTTGTGTATGTGTGTTTAATTAATTACTTCTCGTGATTGTTGTCTTCTGTGCTGATCAGCCATTATCCAGATATCCTTCTACCGTTTATCTCTTGTTAACAAATGACAAGCCTAACTGCTCTGTAGCTTGCAGGACAAAATGAGTACAACTTTTCCAGACCGAGACAACACCTTAATACATAACGGTAGTTTAATTCAATTCATAGTTTATGGCAATCTATCAGTTCAGATTTCCTTACTTTTGCTTGACAACCTTCATGAAGGTCTTTCAGCCTTTTCTCTTCTAGCTCCACACATTGATCGGCAGCTGTGTTAAATTTTATCCTTTCTGACTCTCCCCTCTGGTTTTCTTCCAGCTGTGGACGGACAAATGTTCCGCAGTTCTTGTTTGCCAAAGCAATTGGAAGCGGAGTGGCACTTTGGGGGAGTGAAGTACCGGTATGGTGGCAACAAAGAAGGTAAAATAAGGCAACTTGTGATTTCTTGTAAGACAAATCTTTTTCTTAAAGATGCTATCCCTAATGCTGCAAACAGCACATGAAGCTGCTCCTATCAGTGGGTAGAACAGACCCATTTAGTAACTGACACTGCTTTGCCTTACAGTGGGGTGGAACACAATTGCTGAGCTGCAGATTTGGTGTGTGTGGAGTGGACTGATAAATTACAACATGATGGGGAAGGAAAGTAAAGTTTTATCTAGCAAGTGGTAGCAAATGTAAATGAGATTCTGCTGACCGCAGAACATAACAGTGGGAGCTTTGCCTGAAGCAGAGGAAGCTTTTCATGCACCTACTCTAGTATGCTCAACGCACCTTTCATATTGCTATGCGCTACTCTAACCAGTTCCACCTGATGATGGTGATATGGAGTCCTTGCTGCATGCAGGTGTCATACTGGATTATGGAGAGGATACCTAAACTCTTCTCACCTCTTCTGATTCTTTAATCCCTGCTTCTTCCCTTTTTAATCCTATTGCCAGTGATTCTTCCATCTGCTGGATGTGCCTCTTTAGCTCACCCTGACTGTGTTTGTCCTGACAGGAGAAACAGGATTCAAGCCTTGCTACTTGGAAGTACTTAAGGTTGTCAAAGGGAAACTGCACCAACCAGATGAGATTCGTGGAAGTTCCTTCTATGCTTTCTCCTATTACTATGATCGAGCAGTCGACACCAACCTAATTGGTAATTGGTTTCGGGTAATCTATTAAATGCAAGTATGTCAACCAGAAAGTAGCACCCTGGAGACTGGAGCTGTGGGGAGCAGGGAAAAGGAAGGGGAAGCAGGGAAAGAAGAAATGCACCAACTGCATTCAGGGAATAAACACGTATCCTTCAGCGCAGTTTTGATGTTCGGAATTTGGCAGACGAGACTTGTGCTCTGAGCTCCAGTTAGACTTTTAGCTTTGTTCTCTGTTACCAACAGATTTCACTCCTAGCACAGCATCACTGGGTTGTACTCTAGAGTCAACTTAAATGTAGAACTCAACTGTTTTCAGGTCTATGATGATGTTTTCTCACCTCCTCTTTTTCAGATTATGAACAGGGAGGTGTTCTGGAAGTGAGAGATTTTGAAAGAAAAGCCAAAGAAGGTAATTGACATGAGACTTGAGATACTGCTGGGGAGGAGAGATCACTGAAAAATACGTATAAGGCAGTACTTAATGTGTTTGGCTTCAAAAAAAGATTGTTTAGCCTTTATTCCACTTCCACTCCCATGCCTTTTGTTAGCCAACACCTCTAACTACTGCAGAAGAAAGTATTGAAGTGACAAGAGACTGTGTGTTAGCAACTTAGCAATTCTGTTCAGGAAATAAGGGAGGTAGCTGATAAATGTCAGTGCAAAGAGGCATACATTTCCTATATTTGCTATATGAAGATCATCTGTAAAACTGCAACTCTGAGTTATGTAGAACGCTGACTTCTGTTAGTCTGTCACCTTAAGTCCTTTTTAATCTCTAACAATATAGAGAAAGAGTAGAGATTGTTTAAGACAAACTCTGCATCTCCTTTCCTCCCCCAACCTTATTCCTGAATGCTTGCTCTAGTTTTATACCTCCTCCTTTAAAAAAAAAAAACAAAACCTCTCCATGCTACGTATGGCTAAACCTTTAGGTTACAGGGTAAGATAGTACCGCTCAATTATGATCATCCTTATGACAATAGTAGACCATCTTTGTCATCAGATTTGCTTAGTTATGTAGCTTAGAACTGATTTTTTCTAAAATAGGACCTAAGTTCTAATGATATTTTGGATAATTTCCCTAGAAACTCAGATGACTTCGGATAGGTGTTCTTGAATGTTGGTGTAGAATCAGCTCCAGTGACTGAGAGGTTTTTTGGGCAACAGCCTCTTCCCTGTCATGCTGCTAGCACGGGTGGGTGGGTAAAGAAAAAATAACTGCCAGCCTAGAAGGTAGAGTCCAACTTTAGAGAAGAGCTGTGTAGTATGTACCATGCGTTATACGTACCCATTAATAGAAGTGGGTGGCTTGGTTTAGTAGGTTTTAGCTTCAGGGCAGCTCAAGTGTATAATGTAGACAAAAGCTTTTTTATTTTGCTGATTTTTTTTTTTATTTCCTTTAGTCTGTGATAACATGGAGAGGTACAGCTCAGCAAGTCCTTTCCTCTGCATGGATCTCACATACATCACTGCTTTATTAAAGGAAGGTTTTGGATTTAGGGACAACACACTCTTACAGGTGAGAAAACAATTTAAATCCTAAAACCGTCTTCCCCCTTTCTTTAACAATCAACATACACTAGTTCCTTTTTCTGGCTAACTACCCTACCATGTCTTTCCAGTGTTGTTATGTTGTAGTTGCTGTTATCTGTGCAACCTACAACTCTAGAAAACTGTTGGGAACAACTTTTTTTTCTTCCTTCATAGTTAACAAAGAAAGTGAACAACATAGAGACAAGCTGGACTTTGGGTGCTACCTTTCACTTACTGCAGTCTCTGGGGATAACGTATTGAGCTGTGACATTCCTGTGGACTTCAGCATTTCTGAAAGTTTGACAAAGCAAATTGAAATCTCCAGGTATGTTGTTCAGCTGGAATCAGTCACAGAGTACAGCATGGACCAAAGCTATACAACAGATCTTCACCTGGGCTTGGCATCACACATAATGAAATTATAAGTATAATTTATAATTGTGATTGTCGTAAATGATCCAGAAGCTGCCTTCTGAAAGTCAAAAAGCCTAAACTCCAGCAGAGTGTCTGCAAGGGGCTCAAAGCCAGCTTTCACCAGCACATTTGTATAGCATCCCATTGCTAAAAGCACAATATACCTGGCACATGGTGGTAAACTACAGACACGTGATTTCTCCTCCTCCCTTTTATTTTAAGGCATACAGAATTGATGTTTGCTTGGGGGACATTAAATACAGACATTAAAGATGGCACCAGCAGTCATTCAGAGAAAACTGAACAACTCTGGATGCTTCCAGCCTCAGTGTTCCAAATATCCAGCTGTTAGCTTAGCTAATACATTGCAGGAAGACTCCAGTCTTTCAGGGGGCCTGCTATAAGCACTCTTTAGGTATCATTTTCAGAAAGGTGTTGGCTGAAAAATAGGTTGTACCATACCACTTATTTCTTTAGGCAGCAGGAGTTTCTTAAGCAGCACCTGTGACCTACTGTTTGTGTTCCTACCTTTGTGCTGCCTTTACAAGTCTGTGCAGCCGTACAGTACGTCCGGCAACCAGACCTGATAACTTGGTTCATTTACCATCTAGTCATAACACACCGTTGTGCTGGCACAAAACTAGGCATCACTGCCAGGTAGTTAAACTCCACTGCCAAAAGAAAGGTTTGTCACATTATACCCACAACGAAATTAAGGATGCATTCAGATGAAACATCTGATCTAATAACAGCACACTTTGCTATGACCATCTTCTATTCAACCCAGAACATGTAACTTGAAGATGAATTTACCCCAGTTTTAGGAAGAGAGAGGTATTACCCATGTGACTAAGGGAAGCTTATATTCACCCATGTCTTGTGATGAACACTTTGTTCCTTTCAAGCATTTGCACTTACTCATATGCTACCACACACCTTTCCCAGTTCTGTGAAACACAAGACTGCCCTCACAATACCTTCTCTGCAAACTGGATTTGAAAATAACTGGTAACATCTAGCAAGGGGAGGAACTAGTGCACTCACATCCTAACGCGCCAAGGATGTTAATCTTACCAAGCAGTGGAGACTTAGAACTTTGCCTTACTGTGAACATTAGTCCTCTTCCTTGTTAGCAGTGCAAGTTTGACTACGGCTGATTAAGTTACCCCATTTTTGTATCTCAGGTTTTATGGCACTAGGATACAAAGCATGCTTTTGAGTGAACAAGTTTAGTCAGCAATAGGAGTCCAGGGGGTGGGGATGGAGCTGCCTGTACCTGTCCCACCTCTGACAACTTGCTGTAAATTCAGGCTGTTTCTTTGAAACATGAAGTGAACATCCTACCTATGCTCCTTACCAGAATCTGTTAAGAGATCCATGTTGGGAAATTCCTCAGTGCCAGACCAAACTTCTGTTCCATCTTCACTAGGAGCTTCTGTTTTAACACGAAGAAAGTTAACTGTGGAGTCCAGCCGGGATGCTGGCCTCTTCTCAAACACAAACCTTTCTTCTTCCCCGCCTTAATATTTGACAAAACTTAGTATACAGTCTGGTCTCAACAACAAGGTGACTGAAAACATATTTGTTTTCTTCTGAGTGAACATTCTTCTTCACCTTTGCATTCTTGGAAAATACAAAGTAGGTTGCAGTGGTTAATAGCCAGGTGTGTTACTCCTGAAAGTTAACTCATGTAATAATCCAAAAGGCTTCCAGTCTGAGCCAGTGCTACAACAAACTCTCTTACTAGATCTTGGGGCCATGAGGCTATATGCAGTGAGGCTATATCTTAAACAGTATGACATGGTGGGACATCACATGTAAGGCACAAGCAGCAGCGTATCTGCCAACTGAATATACACGAGCCCTGAGGAGTACTTACAGGTTTGGTTTTGTCTGAAGGGAGGATGCCTAGAACAAGATAGGTACCACGTAGAATAAGCTTCTTTTCTGTGTTCTTTGCCTCAAACTCTGGTACTACAAATCCTAGGTGGGAGCATCTGCTAGCCCGTACCAAAATTGCATTAAATCTGAATGCTCAGGGCCTTCATTTGTCAGTGGCACAATTCATTAACTGAAGCTTAACTGCTGCTCTCTATCAGGGGCTTGATGCTGCAGTCATAAGAGAAACAAAAACTCAGCTCAAAGGTTTCTTTTGCAAGAAACTGCAGAACTGAGCCCCTGCTGTTTACATCTTACTAAAGGTGGGTTGAGGATACAGAGAAGCCAGTCAAGTCCTCACACTTACCCTAGTGCAATGAGATTATTTATTAGCTTAACTGAAGACTAAGCAGCCTTTTAAGGGAAGAGTTTTGCTTGCATCACTGATTTTTATCTCCTCCTTCGTAACGTCTTTTATCCTCACTAAAAGGAACTGACTAGTATGTGTGACTGAAGAAGCACAAGTAATGGTTTTCAGTCAAAAACTTATGTTGAATTCTTTGTGGTGTTAATTCCTGATACTGGTTAACTGTACATGTAAATCGTGCCCAGTAGCAGTACTCACTCAATGTTGTGAGTCTCAAATGTCTAACATAGGAGGCTGGTGTTTGGAACCTAAGACAGAATATCTTGAATTTCTATTTTAGTAATTAAAGCATTTTTAACAATATTGACAACTTTGTGGTGATGTCTTCATTCCTAGATGCTGTTATCTTGCATCTCTTTCTCATGGTATTGGAGAGCCCTTACGACTAACCAGTTCCACAAGCAACACCATTATTAAATAAAGCACCGAGGGAGTGGCAGGGGGGAAAGGTGAAGGAGAAACAGATTAGAACTTCAAAACATGGGTATCTGCCATCAGGAGGTGGCTTAGAGGTGGCTTTCTGCTGCTAAAAATTACTCCTCCTTTTTGAGTCCAGGAAGTGGTAAGAACCCAGAATCAACATAACACTTCCAGAAATCACATCAGGGAAAACTGAAAGTAATTAAGCAGCAAAGTTCATAACTAGCAAAATTCAGCCCTGCATATGCCAGGAGATAACCCAGAAAGCTGTTTCCACCTCAGTCTTGTATTCAGAAGGCGCAAATTAAAAGCACATTGCATAGATAGTTCAGTGGCTTAAGAGACCACGTACTATAGGAAGAGACCCTAAATCTTCTTGAGGAGAGCAGATGAGAGAAGTTCTGCATAAACCAGTGGATGGTGTAAAACACAGCTCAATCCCTCATTTTTATTGTTAAATTAAAATAACATGATTCAAAGATTCACAACAGTCACAGTCTTTGTAAGGGTAATGCACTCACTGTCAAGCTGCTGTTCCAAACTGAAAACAGATCACTTGCTGGCAAAAGCCATGATTTGCTCCTAAAATGGGGGAGGAAAAAGAAAAGTAATTTGTAAACTGGTATATATGTATACATTCTAGAAAGCAGCTATGGTCTCCTTCCCAGCTCCACATGGGCAACAGTTCCTTGTCAGCCTTTTTTTGTCAAGTGCAGAGCACCTATCCCTATACGCAAAGTTAAAGAAATTGCAGCATTCTGTTCCTTCTTGGGTAGCACAAAGCAGAGATGTAACCAATAGGTCTTGAGCTTAGAAAAAGAGGCTTTCATCTGTTTTTCTGCTTTAAACAAAGAAACTGTAAAAATACTGAGCACTGAAGCAGCAGCGCGTTGCTCTTTTTAGTAAAACAAATAGAGACACCTTGCCAGTGGCAGCTACTACACCTTCAGAAGTCACTGCTCTTCAGTTCAGCCTAGTGTCTCACTGTGACATGACACACAGGAAACTTGGCCACCTGTGTTTCATAGGAAAGAAGGTGACTTGATTTGTGTCATAAAACAGTCAAATCCAGAAATAAGGAGTCTAATTTGAGGGTGTTTGGGAGCTCTGAGAGCAGGTGAATGAACATCACGACAGTCCAACAACTAAGTCAAGACTGAACAAAATTTAGGCAGCTAGGCTGCAAATAGAGGTTCTGTGTTTAAGACTGAACCTGCTTGCCAACGCCCTCCTCAAGTAACTTCCATTCCAGACTTTTACTTCAGCCAGGAGAGAACAAGTTAACAAGGCAGAACAGCACAGAAACAGATACCTGTCTGAGCTGCGCACCGTGTCTGTCAAGTCACCTGATGTCTTGCTCTTTAGTAAAGATTTGTTTTTATAGGGCTGTTTTTTCACGGTGACTTTCTGGAATGTAGTTCAAAGTCCCATGTTTGCATTCCATAGCAAAATAAAGTCAAAGACTCCTAATGACTTTTAACCCATAATTACCGAGACAGAGCAGACACCCAGATCCTTCATCTTCCCCTGTGCTGCAGGAGAAACCTACAACCACTGAGCCACAAGTTATTTAAGAAATCCTTAGGCTCATTACAGCATAAAAACTCAGTTTGAAGAAGTTACCATTTTCCAACCAAAAAGTGTTTTTCTTTACTTCAACAGCTTGTGTACGCTTGAGTGATTCTGGAATCTTCGTACAACCCTCACTAAAGTAAGAATCTTACTTTGACGGGAGGCAGGGCATTTGTTGCTTGCAATCCCCATGTCCTCAGCAACACCAAGGGAGCCAGGCTCGTGGAGTAAAGCCTCTTCAATATATCAATAGCAGCTATCAAGGAGACATTGTGCCTCTGCCGTTCTGTCTCAAACTTTAAGAGATGCTTTAAGGACCCTGGAAGAGATAACCACAAAAGGTTACGCGTCTTGTCTATATAGCAGTCTCCACAGACAACTGAAAACCACAGAAACAGCAGAGAAATGGTCTATCTTAATAAATACCTCATTCCATCAGCCAGTGGTCTTCATCTCACCACCTCTTTAACTACCATCCTTCTGTGCTTTTAAAGCTTCTTTGAGGTTTTTAAGGATGGAAACTGCATCCAACAGTTTTGCTTCAGAAATACTTGTGCCTTTTAAATGCAAAATAGCAGCATGCTTGCCCTCATGTTACCAGCAAAGGCTTCTAAGAGTAAACATCTCACTGACACCTCATGGATCCTTACCCAGATCTTGCCCGTTGAAGGCTGCTGCACTGAGGTGATGAGTTAAGCACGCAATATCACCAAAACCCAGGTTTACACCTTGTCCTGCAAGTGGGTGGACTCTGTGTGCCGCATCCCTAGAGCAAGAAAAAGACAGAAATTTAGACCCTTTCTTGAAGAAAGCCAAAAGGCTGACAAACTCTTTGCAATGAACTTGATCCTAGAGCAGCATATACAGCTTTATCTAGTACCTCTCCTTGTATGCTATGCTGAACTACCTGACTACCTCTCCAGTTGAAAGGTGCAAGAAAAAGGGGTGAGAGCAAGAAAAACACGAGAGCAAAAAGTAGATCTGAAAGGAAAAACAATAAAGAGGTGACTAGCTAAAGTCCCATGTGAGATCATATGTAGAACAGACCTCACTATTTTTTGTAAGTGACCTTGGCACCACAGAAAGCGTGTAACTGACACATTTCACATCAGGTAGAGATATTTGAAGGGGCAGGGAGGTCAATTAGGGAGCTGTTGATTATTTTTAGTAGGGGGTGAGATTTTTTGGATGTTGGGGGCCATTGTTTGGTGTCTGTGTGCTGATACGATGATTATTATGATGGATAGGGCGAACGATCCTAGGTAGGTTTTGATCAATCCTGCGTGAATGGCGGTTGTGGCTTTGCTTGCTACGATTTTTAGGTCAGCAAGGCCTTCAGGTCCTATTTTTTGTATCCCAATAGGTAGATTAAGTGTGAGGTGATGTGTCACATTTCACAACACCAAGTATACAGACATCGTGAATACAAAGTAGTGGTTTATCGCTGAAAAGAAACCGATTTTGATTTTATTATGAGTAACTTATCTGTAAAGAACAAAACCAAACATACTTCTTAAAGAAATTAAATAAAACTTGATTACGAAATGTAAGACCACACATTTAAAACATTAATGAGATATAAAGCACAGTATGCTCATAAGCACAGAGTGACTGAGAAGTTGGAAAGAAGGAAGGTATCTGAAATGTAACGTGGCATCCAAGAATTACTATAAACTAGCAAGGTACTGCAGCTATGGGGGAGAAGAGAGTACATTCAGCCTTATAATGTAAAAGCTGAGGTATTTCCCTCTTTCTATAAATCACTGTACAAAAGCCTATAACATTCTATCCAGAATTGTCTGTAAGTTTTGTCATTTGTGTTCAAGAAAAGTGAGCTAAAACTCAAACTGGTACACAGAACGGCTGCTACAATGTTTGGGGAAGTACAGCTTCATCGTGAGATACTGCATTGTTTTGCTGAACCACGCAAACCAGGAAAGGAAAAGAATTATCACCCAATTTACATAGGAAGCACACAGAAAGCTACTCATACCAAAGGGTTTTGTTGACACAAGAGCAAATGATATAAACGGGGCGTGGATAAAGTCAAACTGCAAGTATAAATGTATTTCTAGCCACCTCATTTGTTAACTGGCAGTCACTATGCTCACATCATTTCTAACCACATGCCACCCACTCACCCAGCGGCCACCTGCAGGGACCTTACCCAATGAGAGCCACGCGGTGCTGGACGTACTCTGTTGCATGCCCCATTCCAAGGGGGAACATGGCTCGGCTCTCTGGGTCTACTTTAGCGACGCTTGGGGGCAGCTGACGGACTGCAGTCCCTGAGGGTTTCAGGAGTGAAATAGCAGACCGAAACATGGCCCCTGCAGTGTCGATGAAGTCAGAGTGGTTTACGTTGCTCCACTGAAACAAGCAAGCAAACAAAAAGAAACCTTTAGAAATTAACCCAAATGGGACACATAAAAGAACCCAGCAGAAAAAAACCTGAACTAGCTCCAAATGCTGAATTTTAACCACCTGGACAAAAATACGCAGCAGAAGAAATAACCTTCATCACTTTAGGACATGTAAGTCTCCAACTAGGATAAGCCTATCTTATCTTTCCCATCTTTCAGAAAAAAGATTTTTTTTTTTTCAAAAAAAAAAAAAAGCCCTTCCCATCTTTCAGAAATTCAGTTCAACTTCTACAGTGCCTTTCAGAACTAACCTAAAAGAACGACCTTCTTTGCTAATTGTCCTTTTAATATCATCCCCACTAGAGGAAGAAACTTGAGAATCCACCTTTCCCATTACTATCCTTTAAGCTTTTGGATTCGTTGTACTTTTCACGATTACAACAGCCAGCCCCATACCTGCTGCAAGGCTGATACTCACAAAGGCAGAGTTGATGCTATCCACAAAACCTTCCTCATCCATAGTGAGAAGTTCTGATGCATGTTCATGAGATGTAGACCAAACCAGAGAGCTGGCAGTGTCAGACAGCTGGTTTAAGAGAATTTCAAGGGTAAGTATCAACAGGAAAAGAAACAAACAAAAAAAGCAAGCACTGCAAGGATAACTTTAATAAATGAAAAGTAAAAGGCAGAATAGAAGAAAAGTTACTATAGGAACAGACTAAAAGGTAAAAACCAGAGATCACGAGGCATCTTACCGGAAGAAGAGCAATCGGCCCCGTGGGAAGGAACCTCTGCCACGCTACGTTATTTTCTGTGGCCTACAGTGGAAAGAAGCCAGTGGACAGTTAAAAACTAGTGACCTGCCATCATCTGCTTAAGCTGTTCTACTGCTTATGGAAGAGAGTCTGCAGAATTTCACCTCAGACAAATGAAGAGTTGCCACCACAGCTGACTGGTCATACCGATGCTCGATGTTCTGAATTTCAGCTTTCTTCCGGACTACAGAGTTATGGCCATCTGCACCAATCTGTGAAAGAGATGCAAAACAACCTCTTGAGCATCTCCTAAGAAAGCCAATATTCCGAGTTATTATATTTTATATTATATTTTTGTTTATACATAAGAATATATATCCATATTCCCCCAAACCAGAAGAGGTGGCCCCTTCTGCTCTTGCCCAGTTCACAGTCTTCTTGCATCAGGTACAGAAGAGGCTACGCACTGTGTCCCTTAGCAGCTCTGACAGAGTTAGCCACTCACCTCACTCAAGCCCTCCACATGGGTGGAGCGGCACACACGGAATCAGAACCAAATCCAGTGGAAAGGACTTGGGCAAGAGATGATGCCTGATCAACAGAAATAAAGAGTTTAGTTACCAGCAGTTTGGTCTGAAGTCTGCGTCCATCAGCTAACTCAATTTGGACCCAAGGGCTTGTGTCACAGCTGTGAGAGGGAAGGGGCCAGGTATACCCGACTGCTCTGCTCCCGTAGAAAACCTCCACCCGGTCTGGTGGGAACACAAAGTACCAGGGTCACAGCATGATACAGACACAAAAAAAAAAAAGGAAACATCACTACAACAGCAAAGGGCCACGAGTGTCTTAATGGCACCCTAAGAACTGACCCTACAATTCTCAAGGCACTCAGAAAGAACAGATCTGGCCAACTGTTTGTCACTGCAAAGTCTGCTCTGGACAGAAAGCTACAGACCTTTTCATTAAGTCTCATTTTGAGGAGACTATGTTCTGGAGAAGTACATATGCAATTGTCTTCATGCTCTGTAGCCTATGGAAGACAATCTCTCCCTCCCCTCCGCCCCCCATAACTCTGGAACATGGGCAGCTTCTTGTTGTTAGACTAATCATCTTTCTCCTTTCATAAGTTAGCATACACAACAGAAGACAACTAAGTGAAAGCTCTCTGCAGGCAATAAAATATTAAAGAAGTTGTCCACTACCTGCTACTGCATCTAACTGTTTTGTGAGAGCAGACATAATGACGTCATTCTCCACTATGTAACCCATGTCATCTAAGTCATCTTTCTCAAAAACAATGATGGCCTCTGAACAAGCATCCCACACCTGCAAAGAAAAAATACATGATATGAAGCTACATGACAAATAAGTGCAGTTCCTTCAGGGAACAAGAATATGTCTTATCTTAACAGCAAAAGGGTATGTCAATCTAGAGATACAGGACTAGAGGAAGTGTCCTGGACTACTGTTATATAACTAACATATAATGCTAGCCTACCACCTTTACCTTTATTTCTGTCTTTCCTGACTAGTACCCATGTCTCCATATCTACAGCTTCCATTAGGAATCAAGTTTTCATCCTGCAACATCAAGACTGAGAACAGGCGTCTCCCTACAGAAAAGCATGGCCTGCCCTTTGCCAAAGAAATACAACTTTGGATGTTTGAGAATTCAAAGCAGACAAACGCACAGCACATTCCCATCCCTGAGTATGGCACCTGCATTCGCCGGAACGGTTTGAATCTCAGGCTGCAGACATGATCCCAGGCACCAAAACCTGAAAGAGAAAGAAGACACAAATGCATGGGGACACAAGGGACATTGAGACCCAAACAAAGCTGAAGCTCACTCCACACTCTCCTCCTCTCTCCCTGACTGTGAACCACTAACTCCTTTCCAGCTTGCCCAGACTTTCACCATCCCTAAACAGGGGCAGTTCTACCTCAGCACTTTTACAGCTCCAGCGTCACGTTATTGATTTTGCTATTAACACAAGCCACTAGAAAAGACACAAGTTTTCTGTGAGTGCTGTGACATATGGTCAACTGTCATTGGGCAAAAAAAAAGACACAGACATTCATAACCATCGCTGTCTATAACATTTCTTTCTCTATAAGGAAAGAAAGCTCCAATCTGCCTCTGAAATGAAAATTGATCAGGAGAAGTGAATTACCAAACTACAGAACACTAAATATGTGGGAAACGTGCTTATTTTGTGAACAGAGCATTACAGATGCCGTAGAGAGCATCTTACAACCTTCTGCTAGCCTAACAACACAAACATTTGCATTATATATATTTATGTAAGCAATCAGACCAAGATACCAGAACACAGACCCCTGTTACGATGAAAAGCCTGATTTAACCACTGTAATTCAGTACTTAGAATACTAAGAGACAAAGCCAAACAACCCCATCCTGTTCAGGATGAAGGCAATGCATCCTCAGAGGGGTTTTGTTTAAACAAAACAAAAACAGTTCAAACATGCTGCTAAAAACACAAAGAACAGAAATTGCACTTACTGCTTAGGAGGGTCGCTGATCCTGGGGAGATGGAACTGACCCTGTTACTGAACCTCTCTGGCAATTGACCATATTCTTTCCTAGGACCAGCCTCCAGCAAAGCGATTTTCTTATCATGGAAGTGGATATCATGCCCTAAAGGAAGCAAATATACGCTTTGGTAGAATGCTCCTGCCAAAAGGCCTTTTTCTCATTTCTTCATCAATAACGTCTACGCGTTTCTGTAAGAAGATAGAATTCAAACTAAACCTCATGAAGAAACACATTTACAGTGCAGGTTTTGACTAGGCAGGTAAACTTTAGTATGTTGAAGCTTTATAGCTACAGCCCTGTAACTGTGACTGACAACCCTTCTGCAGTTAAAGCAATGATTTAACCTTTACTTTTTGTACAATTTTTTTCATTTTTTGCACAAATTTGTCCAATTTTGTTATGAAAGTCCATTATTAATGAATTAATTCTGCAAGTACAGAACACGTTTTCAGAGCCTAAATATAAATTCACTAACTAGAACAACAGACAAAAATTTAAACTCCTATGATATTTAGCAACTGCATTGGTGTTGGTTATGTTGCTCTATTTTGACAGTGGAATAGCACAGAGAATTAGAATTCCCACATAGCTAAAGAGAACTGAAAAAAAAATTGAAGAGATTACTCAAGTACAGAGTAAATCACCCCAAACTGACAGTGCTCCTTGCATCTGAATGCTCTATTGGTACAACCTACAGAGACCAGGAACAATGTCCGTACATCATCACAAGTTTATTGCTACAGCAGCCCTAACAACAGCTACAAACTGAACTTGTTTTCTAGATTCCAACGACCTCATCTCTTGAAAGGCCTCAACTCTGCTCCTTAGCCTTAAGGACTGCCTGAGGGGCTCCTGGTGCAACTGTCATCATGGTGGCGTTTAACAACACACACAGAACAATGATAAATTTGTGAAGTGAATCTTTAATACTTGCAAAGAACCTTATTTCTTAGGATCTTTGCTCTTTAAAATCTCTTCTGTTCAGGCTTCTGTGCATATCACACCCTCCTGAATCAACGTTGCAAATACAGGAGCTGCCAGTACTCTCAGGATCATTATTGACAAAAACTAACTGCAAATGTATTTTTAAACTCAGTATCCTGATCTTTAAAATACATACTTAGAGAATAAAACTTCGGGTCAGAAGAGCATGTAGGCATTAAGCTTTAAAAATAACTTCCCAGGAAAACACAGCTACGGCTGAAATTATTCATCAGCGATCTGAGGGTGAACACCTGACACAAATACTACAAGTAGCCTAGACAACTCAAAGCACTAGTTACGTAAAAAATAAATCAAAACAGAGCTACGCCGAGGCCCCCCACGACGGCCGCCTCCAGCCGCCCCGCCCGCAGGAAGGTCACGGCCTTACCCAGCGCGGCGGCCATGGCGCTGCCCACCATGCCCCCGCCCGACACCACCACGTCGTAGAGCGGCGCGGCGGCGGGGCCGTGAGGAGGAGGAGGAGGAGCGGCAGTGAGGGAGCGGAGCGGGGCCCGCCGCCGGCCGAGCGGAGCCAGCAGGGCCCTGCCGCACGCCGCCGCCATGGCTGCGGAAATGGCGGCCGCCGCCCCGCCCGCCACGGCCATGGCAACCATGGCAACGGCGCCGCTCCCCGAGGGGGGGGGGCGGGCGGGCGCTGCGAGAACACCTCTTCCTCGGCACCAATGAGCGAGCGGTACGAGCCGTCCGTCTTGGAGCCTGATTGGCTGCTTAGGCAGCGAGGCGGGGCCAGAGCGCTGCAGGCCTCGCTGATTGGCGGGAGCCGGGCCGGGAGCTGAAGCAGCGGCGGCGGCCTGCAGGCGAGGGCAGGGCCGGGCCGGGCCGGGCCGTGGGCGGGGAGGGGGGCGCGCTGCGGGGCCGCAGCCCCCTGGGCGCGTTCTGTGTTGCAGGTGCCGGCGGGACCCGAGGCGCTCAGGGATGGAGGGGCCGGAGGGTGCGGACCGGGCGGCGGCGGGCAGCGGGCCCGGCGTGTGGCGGCGGGGCCGGGCCCAGGGCCCCGGGGACGTCTCGCGGCGAGCGGCCGGGGCCGGGGCGCCCAGGTAGGGCCGGGGCTGCCGGGGCCCCTCGGCACCCGCGGGAGGCCCCGGAAGCGGCGTTCGCGTGGAACGCGAAAGGGCGCGGCTGTCCCGAGCCTGTGCTCACCGGGTTTAACGTCGCGTGCGCACACGGTGCTGTCCCCGCTGCAGAGCTGTGGAAGTGCCCTGCCCGCTCGCACGAGGAAAACAAAATCACAGTTTACAAAGAAGAAGGTAGCACAGGCTGCAGCAGTCGCCTGGCAAGCACAGTGCCTAGCAGCCTTTTTGCACGATTAGCCCCCTTCCGTATCTCCCTGTTTTCCTGCGCTTGGTCGTCACTGACCCACCTCACCCCCTCGCTTGCCCTGCATCTGATCCTTCCCTAAACTTCTCATAGTGTTTTACCCTGTCCCGTATCACCCCCAAAATACTATGAGAAGTTTGCTGTTTCTGCGAGACCCATGAGAGTCTCGTGGTTTGTTTTAGTTTTTTTTCCTTTTTTTTTTTTTTTTTTTTCAATCGGTTACATGCTCTTCTGAACAGCTACAAGGCTGCCAGCTGAGTCCCTCAAAAGCTGCACTCATGTAGTTCCTGGTAGTTGCCCTTCCTAAAAGTTTTGGGAATTCCAGTGTTCAGTTCCATTTCCCGAATATCCTTGAAGCTAGAACATCCTGTTTAACTTGCGGCCTTACTGGCATTAGAGTATCAGCAGCATCATAAGTTGCAGTAGAGATCTAGCTAGTCGCAATTGCCATTCTATGTGTAGAAAACAGAATACAAGCAAAGCTATGTTCACAGACTTAAGTAGCAAAGGAAAATCCAAAGCCTGAGAACGATAAGGCCTAGGCCTGTCTTTTAACTACCAGCCCAGCCTACAGTGTCTTTCTGTTAATCAACAGCATCTCCCTTCTTTTAATTCTAATTGTTAATAATTTCCCTTATTTCCCCTCCATAATGTCTTTGTCTTAGTCATGCATCTGGTAACAAAAGACAGTCCAGGTCTTTGATTGACCTCACCTCGGACAGTAACTGGGATCAGCAAAAACCTCACTTGTTTCCTAAATCCTGCCTGAGGCCAAAAAGTGCTTCATCTCCCTGGATTCCCTCCATCACCATCCCTCAGCCCTTCAAAATGACACTGCGGGAAGCTCGCAAAAAGTCCCAGCTGATGAAGTCATACCTGTTTCTTGAACTAGACAAACCGAGAGACAAAAGGCAAAGCCAGGATGAAGCGGAATGTCAGAAGCAATTCCGGGCACAGCCTGTACCTGCCCATGTGTTTCTGCCCCTTTATCACGAAATAATGGAACAGAATGAGATTCGCAGGCAAATAGCAACACAGAAAAGAAAGGAGCTGCTGCTTTCCACTCAGCGGCCCTTCAGTTTCCTGGAGAAGGAGGAGAAAAAGAAAGAAGCTATCAGACAAAAGTTCCTGGCAGCAGCAACCCCAAGTGAGAGCTCCAAACCGAAGCAAGCCAGTCGAAAAGTTCCTAAATCCACTTATGGTCCACTTCTTGGAGATAAACTCAAAGGTAAAGTGCCAGGGCTTTTCCTGGAAAAAGCTCCCTGACTGTCCCTTACTGCCTGGGAGTATAAGGCCAGTATCGTTACTTCCCCTGGTATTGTCTGGTCTCCTGTGTATCACTGCTCATTACATTTCATCTAGAGACCCTT
Organism: Cygnus olor; assembly: GCF_009769625.2. NCBI lineage: Eukaryota > Metazoa > Chordata > Aves > Anseriformes > Anatidae > Cygnus > Cygnus olor. The sequence continues at coordinate 24,789,321 of NC_049173.1, forward strand.
AAGGTAGAGTGTCCTAAATTTAGCAGTCTTGTGGTAGCGTCAGCTGTGGCAGTTCCGCACTACTCCTAAACACACGTGGGTACATTGAGCTCTTCAGACAAATTGCTGTGCCCTTGTTGCTGCATATTGTGGTAGTTTGGGAACCCTTCCTTAAACTGAATTCCATGCTTTTATTCCCTACTTTTAGACTAAAGGGACTTGCATGATGTGTTTGTGGTACCAGCATGAAAACAGATGTAGTGCCAGAAGTATCTATCCAAGGTTCATGCAGTATCCTAGAACTAGGAATTTTACTCCCACCCAAGTCACCTGTGCTGCACAGAACCCCTGGGAGAAACACATTTCCTGAGCCCAAATCAGGCAATTAGTCTGGTTCAAAGTAACAGTGCAGTAGTTCCGTCTCCCCTGCCATTCTCTGATGCTTTCAGTTACCTTCCCAGTTATTCTCCACCTTCTTACTAAGCACTGAAACATGTGAGGGAGGTGCTAAGACCATTCTAGTCAGAGATATGGTCAAGGAAGTTGTCCTGATACTCTCTCTCTTTCAGGTGGTTTAAGCTTAAGCACTCACAGTTGCAAGTTTGAAGTAAACAGTACAGACTTAACACTTAGTATAGGAGATAAATCAGTCCTTCCAGTCCTCAATGGTTATCATCGCTTTTCTTACCCTTTTTTTTTTTTTTTTTTTTACTGTTTCCCATTGATTTCTTGCGTAAACACCAGTTTTCATCAGAAACACTTATGTTGAACACTACTACATTCAATGGATTGGAAGGGTAAAAGAGAGCAAGGGATAAACCATTGTTCTGTTTCTGTCTGTCATATGAGAAGGAGGGGGGAAATGAACATTTCATACGTCAATCAGTGCAAACTTATAAACAGACTCCAAAAAATCTTATGTTGCAAACAGCAGTATTGACTTATTTTTTTCTAAAAGCAAAAAAAAAATAAACCACAATTTTGTCAGCACTTTCATAAATATTTAGTGTTGCACAGTAAAGGACACAGTTTGACATTATACCCCTGGAACATTTTTTCTATGGAAAGTTTGCCGCAGAAGTCACAAGACATGATCCATCCACCAAATCCTCCTTACTTAAAATCTTTTTCAGAACAAACAGTGCTGGATATTAGATAGAAAAGCCATCATCCATTATGAGTATGCTTGAAAAGCCTGTTTGGATCAGTCGGCATAAGGACATAAAGTCCCATATGAAAAGTAGAACCTTCATTAACACATCTGCAAGACAAGGGCACAATTACCTGCTACTCCTCAGAAAAGGCATAGGAGGAGAAGGCCAGTTCAGTAACTTACTCTGTGAGAAGGGAAAGAGATATCTAGAGATTAATGCCTAAGAATGAGACACGACCATGGTTCTTCGTGTTCCTTCGAATTTCTTTCCTGGGAGGCAGGAGAGAGGAGGGGGAAAGTGGGGAAAGAGAACACCAGATGCCTGTTCTCTCTTCTGTGAGTAGCTGCCATCATAAAGAAAAGTTTAGAGTTGTCCAGTGAGGCTTTGGCAGCCTTTTATGTCACTTGTATTCTTCTCATTGTTTTGTTTTTGATTCATTAGAAGCTGAACTCTACAGAGAAATCCGCATTCAGATGAGAGCCAAGGATTTGCTTGAGAGCTCTGTAGCTCCTATAGATACCAGCAACTGTCGGAGGAAGCCTCAGTCCCGAACTGCCACTAAAACTAGGCAGGAAAAACTTGGCTTCTTGCAGGACAAAAGCTTCAGTTTCACACCAAGGATTAATCCAACAATACCAGATTTTGAAGAACTTTATTGGGCATTTCAGAGGGAAGCAATAAGAAGACAAGAAGTCAAAGAGGCAACTCGTAATAAACCGTTCAAGCTACGAACCTCCAATCTCCGTAGCAGGCAGAGGCAGGCTAATGAAAGGATAAAGGTGAGATGACCAGATATTTCTGTGGTACTATTCTCTGTGATCAAGACGGCAAGTTCTTAAATGTATAGCATTTATTTATGCATATTTTATGTCCTTTAGTGAGACCTCTGCCCTTGCTTGGGAGTACTGCAGAATTCTAGGAGAAATCAGAGAACGAAGTTCTACACAAAGAGATGAGCTATGGCAGCTAAGCTCAGCCACCCTTCCATACTCCTAACCAAGTCTCCTTCCCTCTCACCCCTCAGCCTCTCCCCATGTAAATCCCTACTGGTAGAAGAGAGAAAAACGAGTGCACTGCCCACATACCTCCAACTGTTCTCTCTAGTAGACAAAGAACAGAGGACGTTCTATGCTGTGAACAAACACACTGAATAAAGTTCCATTTCTTTCAGGATTCTCATCAACTTTCCAAAGTTTCGGTGCAAAAAAGTCATTCTCTGACTGCACTTTCCTCTCTCTCTTCCAACACCCTTCCAGTGCATATTACAGATGCAACAAGAAAAAGGGAATCTGCTATTAGGTAAGTAGAAAAGTTTGTCTGCAAGACCACACACCAACTAATGGCTGAAATGTAGTCTTCTTTCCTTGCTAATTCTCATCCTGCCTCCCAGTTGGTTTGAGAGCTACATACATCTATGTCTGGAATTTTGCTTTTCTCCTTAGAGGATTACAAAACTGAAACTGCCAGCCAGCATGCAGTCTGGCACTGTTAAGTGAGCTCATTGCTTACTTTCTCCTATACAGATGCTCCCAAGAAAGCAAAAAGGAAGGAGACAAAGAAGGAATTTATTGGCTGGAAGAACAGAAAAAGAAATGTCAAGCTATCTGTAAGTCAGTGAACAGCCGAGCAAAAGCCCTGGATCCGCATAAAAGTCTGGATGAAACACTCAAGGAGAAGTTGAAACAGAACTGGTCAGTATCCTGTTCTGCACTGAGATAACTGTTTGCTTTGGTAACTGGGGATTATCAGATGATTTTTTAAGAGGAGTTGGGTCTAAGAGCCTTCATTCCTAACCTGACTTTTTTGGCTGCCATACCTATTGCACATTCATTTGGGTTTCTTCACAGTCCCACAGTACTCTTTCCAAACAGAGTAGTTTCCTTTAGATTAACATCGGTAGAGACGATGTTGTACAAACAAGCCAACTGAAATGTCTCCTTTGGTAAAGCACATAAAACACATAAGGCAAGATTTTGTCAAAACTTGAACACTGGTTCTCTTCTTACACTCCAGTAGTAAAGCTTGCTGAGGGTACATAGCTTGCTAGCAACAGCAGTGTTTTCCCCAGCATTTGGAATAAGGAAAATTCCCAGAGCTATTTAAAGGACAAAATGGTTATTGAGAATTCCTGGTTCCTGATCAGCTACAGTCAGAGGGAACCTGTATTAGACAGGGAAATTTTCCATTTCAGGCAAAATATGAGAGAGAGAACAAAGGAATACAGAAAGGAGCTGGAAGAAATGCAGCTGCGAGTCAAGAACAGACCATACCTCTTTGAACAGGTCACCAAGGTAACTGGTCAAAGTTCCAGAGTGTTTCTGGACAGGATACATTGTCTTTCATTTAAGACAGGCATTAAAGAAGTTTAGTCTCAAGTTATTCATCGATGAGAAGGTACAAATGCTCGTATAGTCTCTGGACTATGTTTAAAATAATACATGGGACAGCCACCCAAGCGTTACTTAAACTCCTTCCCATGACTTGAAAAACACTTGTACTTACTTATTGGTTGTAAAGCTTTCCAATCCTTAATATATATTGCAATCAAAATATACGGTCTGATCAAAATTAAGGCCTTATCACACCAGAAACTATACGAATGCCTATTCTGCACCTGAATACCATGGCCTACAGTCTAGAAATTTTAAACTTTTTTTCTTAAAACCCTCTCAAGTTGAGCACTTTTACTGTCTAACTCCAATGCTACTGGAAAAACTTGAATGATTGTTGAGTCACTTTTATCACCTGCAAGCTCGGCTGTCTGTGGTTGCATTCAGCACATCTCACCATCACACAGTACCTACCACCTGCAAATCTATAGTGCACTTAAGTGTAGATACAAAATTTATTTTATAGAAAGTGTATTTCCCTCAGTTTTCTCTCTCAGTTCTGTCTCCTTGCAGAGTTGATAGATACCTGGTTAGAGACATACTGACAATATATAGCTATGTGCTGATTTAAGATATCTCAATAGAAATATCCTCTTGGCTTAAACTTTCTGTTCAGGTGAGTAGTTAATGGAAGCAGAGAATACATTTGTATGATAAATTTTGGTAACGTTTCTGTTTGTCAGGTTGGTAAGAATTAACCAGTATTGATAGCATGAACTTAGCTGGAGACAAGATTTCTGTCTTCCATCCAGAATGCCTTAATCTTTAGAAACCAGCCACTCCCTCTGGAAAACCTCATTTCAAACTACATTAGTTTGCAAGGTTTATGCAGAGGCAGTGAGGATATAGGATCCAGGATGCTTGGTTTTCAGCTTCTTGAATATGAGCTGATGTGAAGCTATTTCACAGGCTCTGTTTGTTGAACTCCACTGTGGTTAGTGCTTACAAATTACAAACCAACGTGCTTCCAGAATTTCTCACAACCCTTTTTTGCACATATTCTCAACCTGAGTGTCAGAGTCAGGATTCAGACACAAGTGTGCTACTGTGTTAAGACTGGAATGCTGTAGAAGCAGCAGAACAGAAGAGCAAAGTGAAAAAGAACAGAAGCAGGAAAAGGTGAGCTCCAGCTTAGAGAGATATGGGGGACATTCTCCTAGTATTCAGTTTTGATATTGTACCCTACAGAAGACAAAAATTCTGGACAGGGGCTTTGCTGTTCTCTTGTTCTCATTAGGAGTGTCAGCCATAAACTTTAAAACAACTTGACTTGGCTTACAGGAAAGCCCCAGTTCTATATGCTTACCGTTTAAGTTTCAATTTCATAGCATGATGCCCGTCAAGGAGCAGAGCGTCGCTACAGACACACCCTCCAGCACGTTGGGCTAAGTGAAGAATTTGTAAGGAAAAAAGGAGAAGATGCTACTGACTTGCTGGAAGAAGAATCTGACATTCACAGGTAATAATAATAATGCAATAGAGCTCTTTTGCCTTTGACTGGAAATCTTTTCCTTTTTTACAGAAGCCTCCCTACATGTAGTGGAGGAAAAATTACATTAATGCTACTCCTCTGTAATTAAGCATCATGGTTTCTCTGTCTTGACTTCCATGACTGCTAGGCAGGCCCTCTATTTCTTATGCATGGGGCAAAGCAGCAAGTAAGCACTGCAAACCATTTCCAGTATTAAACAATCACTATTTCTGCAGAGTGCCCCAGCCTCAGAGTGAAAAGAACGACTGCACTGTACAGGAAGGAGAACCTGACAAACAACAGAGAGGAGAGGAAAAGGCAACGTAAGATCTAACAGAAGAATCCATGGATCATCTCTTGATTCTTTGAATTCAAGATTCTCCAGGTTAATCCTCAGGAACTTTCTGGTTTCGGCTGACAATAATTGCTTTGGGGTAAGTGAGATGGGAGAACTTAATAAAGGAAAAAATGACTGACTGTTGTTTAGAGCACATTTTGTCCAACCCAGCAAACCTTGCAGCCTCCCTTAGTCTTCACAAGTGTTCCTCATGTGAGCCATTTCCCCTTCTTTAAAAGGACTGCGTGAAACAAAACAAGTTAAAAAGGTTGAAGCACTACGTCTGGATAAAAGTAGACATGAAAGATTGAAGAGGTGCATCCTCTAATGTCAGCTGCTTGTGTTCATGCCACAGAAGTGCAAAGAAAGGGAAGCGTTCTTCTCAATGTGCTAAACCTTGGTTTATACATAACTGGAGTAGAATGACTTTAATCAAGGTATTTCTACAAAAATAGCAGGAGTTGACCTACCTTGGGAGAAGACTCATGGGGAATTTCTTCTCGAGCCTGTTAACTCTTCATTCACTCATGACCGTATCTGCTTCTTCCTCCCATTAGGAAAAAGCAATAGTCTTTCTATATGAAAATATCTCACATAAGCCATGATTTGAAGCTTTGTTTTAACTTCTTACCAAATTAGGTCATTAATTTGGCCTGAAAAAAACAACAGCCAAAAGTATGGAGAAGGTTATAATTAAACAATGCATCACTTTGGATTGCTATTGTCCTAATTCTACTATTACTGTGATATCAAAGATGGACTTTGGTGCAAGCGAGATAAGGTATTACTTGCCAATGTGTCACTCAAATGCCTGGGTATACCATCTGAAATGGTATGGTTCACACATTAATCATCTTCCTGTACCTGATAATAACAAGAGTCTCAAAAATACAAACCGCTCCCACCCATTTTCTGAGAATGATGGTGTCAAAGCACTTTGAGATTAAAAAATTTTTAAATGGCTATCAATGTTTCTGCATTGTCCAATTTCTTTATCAATCTTTTCCTCACTTAAATGGAAGTTGCATCTTTTTCATCTTCATTAGCTCTAATTATTTCTCCTTACATAATAACACCAACTCATCGTCAAATCAGAAATACGGTAGCTGTAACAGCTAGCACATTAGATAAGGATATAAAACTGAGATCATGGCATTTTAAATCATAACAAAGCATTAGATCCAGGAATTTAGGGTGCCAGGTTTTCAGGCTGCTATGTTAAGACTTACATAGAGATCAGTTCATGCCGGTACATAGCTGAGTGCATTATGTTGCAGCAATCCTTACTGACCCAAAGAATTTCCGACAAATCTAAGCATAGGCTTCTGTTTTTCCTTTTTTTTTCTTCTCTTTTTCTAGTTGAGCTTTCTATGCAACACATCTGCGGAGTGCTGTATCCCAGATTCAAATACTGTCCTTCACTAGAGAAATTACCAAGTGTTTGAGAGCCAATTCCTTTCCTGTGGAGGCTTAACAACCTGGGAAGGTTCAAGGAAGGATGTTACCAGTTTCTATATAGGTTTAGTTGTGTAGGGCACACAAAGGCTGTTCTTTCCCCTGTATCCCATGAAAAAGCGCAGAGATGTAATCATATTGTCACCGTGCCCTGTCAAGTTGAAAGAAGAAAGAAGGAAAGATTTCTGCCATGCTACAAGTCTCTGGTCTACAGTCCACTTGGGTTTGCGTGAAAAAATGTGGAGCAGTGGGAGGAAATTAACATACATTTTGATCTGTGTTTACTAGTACCTGCATCACAGGAAAGTACTAATTCAGGAAAAAAACAATTTTAGTACTAAAAAATCCCAGAAGGAAGACTAAATTGTACTTGGTTGAGTAGTAATTAGTATCTTCCAAGTGCTGGAGTTTAGGAAACACCAGCCTCCCACCACCAGAAACCTTCTAATGACAAACCTAGGAAGCCTCATGTCCTGTTTTCACACCTCCTGAATTTAGCTTCCTGGTGATTGAAACATGGTCATATTCTGCACTTTTTTAGACCATTTTGACACTACAGTTGAATTTAAGTCCAGGACAACATGAAAAGTAATAGGCCTGCTCAGAATGTGCTTTGTGTTCAAGACTCGCATGTCCTTCCAGAGGTCTTGCACACAGTATTGTTTTTTTTTTTTTTAACTTTATGACTTCCATATTCAGTTACTGTATCACTGTTGTTTTCTTCCTTTTGAAACCACAAAGTCAACACATCCAAGTGATGCTTAACACTATACATAAAGATTATCCTATCCTCTGTATCCTGCATGAGTATGTACAGTTTTCATCACCAGCAACTGACTTGCTAACCTGCTTTATCAAACTTATTCCAATAAGTCTACAGTTAAAGCATGTTGTACAAGCTCATAACTACTTTAATTATAAACAGCTCAGCAAGCAGTTTCTGGAGTGCTCATCTTTCTGATGAAATCTACTTAGAAACTAGTGCCAACCTTAGCGCCAACCAAATCCACACCTATAAACTGTGAGGTCTTGGCTAAAACTGGTTGCTAGTTTCCATAATAATACTTGATGCTGGAAAAATAGATTTCCGAGCATGTGAGGTGTAAAGGAAAACATTAAGGAAGGTTACAAAGGTTTGAATTCAGTTAATGTATGATATTATGCTATGTGCCTTTAACAAATACTAAGGTGTCATACATGAATACAGTAACAGATAAGCCCAAGTCTTTGTTATTGGTCCTTAGCATTGGTATCGGTCCCTAAACTGAAAATGCTGAAATGCTGATGAAAGTAAAAGCATCAAACCAAGTAACTGAAACTCGCTAGGCACCTTTCTTGGTAAACAAACTGTTCTGAAAGTAGGATTATTACATCTCTGATTGTTAATCTCTTAATACACCTCAAAAATGGTATGGGAATAAAGAATTCCCACTTTTGTTCTGGAATTTTGCATCATATGAAAATGTTATTTTTAGTTAAAAGAATTACAGGCTGTTCAACTGGGCAACTGAAAGAAGACATTTCACTAGAGCATCTCCCTGTTAAGGTGATGATGAACTAATAAAATGGTATCCAAACTACATCAGATCCTGATTCACGGACACGCGGTTCTTCTTCTGCAAGAACCTCCAAATTACAATACCTTTACCAACAGCAGCACTACCTTTACATTCAGGTGGGGAGCAATATAAACTCAAAGCATTACCTTCACACAGGAGCCATAACAGGTGCATAGTATCTTAGCAAATTCCTGCATTCTTTGTAGTGCTAACTCTGAAGAAAGTCTGAAGTTAATGAAAAGTCAAAACATCTACATGGTAGATTCATTTATAGCGCTTCATATTTTCAAATTTTCAAGGAAAAAGCAACTGGAAAAGAACACAGCAAATGTAATTAAATGATATCAAGTAGTACATTTATTTCAGATATTAAGTCAGCTTCTGACAGTGAGATGTATTAGAATATAGTCTCTGAAGGTAAAGGATGGAAGGCCTGTTCCTCAAGATACTGGGTGTTTGCACAGTGCCTAGCACAATGAGGTCCCGGTCCTTAACTGGGCTTCTACCTGCTCCAGCAAAACAAACGCTTTAGGCTTTAGGAGAATGGACTGCATAAGCAGTTTTGAAATGGCGTTCCACAACATGGGCTAAATGACATCTAAGCAGCAGACTTCACCTTTTAAGCTCTGCAAGAGAGAAACTTGGTCCAGCAGGTCTTCTCCAACTCCAGTTTTAGGATTCATTCTCCACCTACCCACCTGCTCCGTGCACACTTAAAGCAATGCTCACTTGTCCCACTGCAATATGATGAGTCTCTGGGAGGAACGATCAATCCCACTTCAGTCACCACATATAAGAGGGCGGAAGAAAGAGCAGCTGGTCTCACCCTCCTCTACTCCAATAATAGACTCCGTGTCTGGCAGATGCAGGGACTCAACACCAAGGCTGGGCTGAGAGTTCATGGAGATGAGACTCTTACTATGCACTGTAGATTCTTCCAGCAAACTGCTGCCCATCAGTGACTCTGTTGTGAAAAAAAAGGGTAAACCAAAATGATGTAAGGATACTACAACACATGGTGCAATTCCTGTCCCCCCTCCAAGTCACACAGACTTCTTTATTAGGCATCTACTTTATCCATTCCTACTCTACGGGCATCTGGAGCTCCAGTGGATGGTAACTCCTATATGTATTGTTTTGAATGTTAGTATGACAGGATCTCATGCAGGCTTGGCTTTCTCTTTAAATAATTCACACAGCATTAAAAAACAGGCTTCTTACAACAAGAATATATAACAAAGGGCAAAAAGATCAATGTAAAAAGAAAGATATCAGATTCATGTTAATTTTGAAAATAATAAACCTATCTGCCCCTTGACCACAGTACAGAAATAGACCTTTTATCTATCTATCCCGTCTCCTACCCTAGAAAGGGGAGAGTGAGCCATCCATCCCCGTCTCCAAGAGGAACTGTCTTTTATTCTTTACTGTTTTGTGGTCTCTCTTCCCTTCTCTTTGACCATCCATCCACTACCTCCTTCCTGCACTTCTCTCCTACAGTAAACGAATGCCCTCCTTACCTGGCTGTTCTCGCTCCCTGCTGCCAGCTGTTCCAATTCTGGAGTGGTGTTTCCTCATATGCACATTTCTGCTGCCACTCTGGGAAAATGTCTTCCCACAAATTTGGCACTGATGAGGCTTCACTCCTTGGAGAAGAAGGGGGAAAAATATCCCAGGAATTACCAAATTGGGAATAAAAATCTCATCAGCCAAGGAATCATGAGCATGTTTTGACATTGCTGTTGACACCCTTCATGCTAATTATCCATGGGGAAAAAAAAGTGAAAAACACTCCTGTTTCCTAGAGAGCAGTAAGGCTCCAGAACAGAAGAGTTTTAGATACCAGCATTGCCGGATGTTGGAAACCTCAAGTCTGAAGAGTAACATAACATTTCAGATCTGATTTACAGAAAGGTACAAGTTATTCGGAATCTCTTACTCGGTGACAGGGAAATATCTGACGCCTCATACCTAGAATACAAACTGACAAAAAGCAAGGAAACAGAGATGAACCACAGATTGCAATGTCTGGTTTATATTATTGAGTAGACACTGGATGATAACTTGTCACTGTGGAAGGATTCCCATAGAGGATAGGCAGAGGAGTCTATCATTTCCCCCGTCTATAACCAAGTATGAAATCCCTAAGTGTGAGCTTAGCAGCATGGAAGCCAAGTCGATGGGGTGAAAAAAAGCATGGAGAACTCATGCAGTCCCAAAAAGTTACTCCCCTTCCCCAAAAAAGCCTTATTTATCACATGCTGAAGATACTTAAGACAGATCAATCAAAACAGAAGCTAGAAGCTTTGAAACACTTGTGAAATGCCCATCTAATGCTCTTTGGCACTAGGGTACAATTAAGTAGTACTAAACAAAAAGGAAAACCCTACCCACGGCAGAAATCTACTCATGAGAGACTGAATGGTTTTGATGATTGTAAAGAGCTGCTAGGTTCTCTCTTTTAAATAAGAAAATGGCAGCTATGAAACAGATATCCAACTTTATGATATCTTAGAAACACTCTTAATTTTAAAAAATAAATTTAAAAATTGTAATCTGAAGTCAGAAACATAATATTTAGAACCAGAAACAACAGAAAAATTAAAGCGTGCAGGCCACAGGCATCACAAAGGAAGCTATCAAACCATATAGCCAGAAATTCTGTAGAAAACAGGGATTTTTTTCTTAAGAAAATCAAATCTAAGTCCTACAGTAAAGATCTTTTCTCAGATAGGTCACAGAATGTCAGATGAAAACTCTTACCTGAGTGGACAACCAAATGTTTCCGAAGGCTGGAGTACTCAGCAAAGGAGCGACCACATCCTTGTGCCTCACACAGAAAGGGTTTTTCGCCTACAAAGGAAAAGTAAGTTCTTATATTTTGGGATCACAATTTGATCTGATTGTCCAAGCCCCTGAGAACAGCCTGAAGAACTCTACTCCATTCTCCCTTTTGGCCTTACATGCAACAAAGTTCAACAGAAACGATATATATGCTTCCTGAGTCTTTTAAAGCATTCGCTTCATCAGCTTTCAAGAGGAAACACTTAAATTCTTTGATTGTTAGATCATCATTACCTGAACGGCAAGAAAAGATCCTCTGTTTCTAAATAGATTTTCCAAGTGCATAAATACCAAAAGAGTAATACAAAAGTGCCTGGAATATATCATCTATATGCAGTTCTTAACAGCCATCTTTCTGCTTCAATAACTCCTAGGATCCTGTTCCCATTCTGCCTCTCAGTGCCAAAAATCCCATTAACTGTATGTATTATTAACTGAATCTTCGTATCAAATTCTATACTTTATTTCAGATCAGGCTGACCTTGGCAAAAATCTGTGAGAGATGTGTCAGTCAATTATATTTACCTGTGAAGAAACAGCAATTCAAGGCACAATTTGTTCTCATAGGCTGAAATTTGTTACTTGTTTATATCTCCAGAGCTATTTTTGCATTTTTCTGCATGATGATAAATTGGAATATGACTACACTAATGCAATGTAATATACTTAATATGTCCTAAACTCCTTTTTAATAAAGCCTTAAATGAAACTAGAGCTAACTGTTGCTTGCAACATCCCACTAAAGAATTCAATATACCATGTTTAACAGTATGATTTCAAGCCTTTTTCTACACTGCTGTATCAGAGTAAGAAGTCCATAGCAGATTAAGCAAGCTACTTGAGCTATTTCTATTGTCTAACATATACATAGCTCTGATTTCAGAGCAAGCTTGTTTTTAAAGGTGTTTCCACTCTGATTTTGTCTTTAAAAGTCCTCTTCCCTATAGTTCATTCTCAGCTTTAAATCTGCGGTAGCATTCAACAGATCGATTGGTGTTACAGAACTGAAACACACGGCAGATTTCCAAACACTACTTGTACATTCTGGCTTGTTAGAAGTACTTAAAACTTTGAAAGAAGGAAGGAAAGCTACCACTGACAAAAATAACAGCACACAGTTCCACCTATAAGAAACCCTAGATCTATTTACATCTGCATTTTTTAACAACTTTGGTCTGACATAACTCTTAATTGCACATGAACAAATTGCAGGTTAGAAAGTTATTATTTATTATTCCAGAAGCTACTGCTCTGTTGGTTGCGGAACACTCTACCATGGATGATTGTGCCTGTGTCAGCCGGGCCTATTTACTTCATCTGTGCTTTGGCTGGGAGCTTTAAGTGCAAAAGAAAGCTGTACAAACTATGGTTACTGTTACTACACATTCAAAATTTTATTATTGGCATATATCACTTTTTACTACATCCCAACATCTGCCCCCAAACCATGTGTTCTAGTTAGACTGTGAATGCTTTAAAATAGCAACTTTTTTCCATGTGTATCTACAAAGTCCCTAGCATACGGTAGTGTTTAAAGCAGAAAGCATACACAGCTGTTGGCAGCCCACATAATTTTTCATTTTACTAGAGATGCCTTACGCTCTCACAGTTGTCAAGGTTATTTTGAAATGTTAACCAGCTCTAATGCAACCTGCATAGGCCATCAGGGAATCTCTAACAATGTCCTGAGAGGCTTGAACTGAGCCATTTATTTCAGTGGTGTGTTAACCCCAAGGCTTAAAAAACAAACAAGCAAAACCCGCAGGATATTCACTATCAGCTTTGCTAACTTAGACTAAAATTTCCGATCATTTCAGCAGGAACTTTTGCAGCTCTCTCAAACACCTTCCTGGGATAAAAGCACCTAACGCACTCTATGCAGCTGTCAAGACTTCGGCTGGTACACCAACCTCTAAAAATACTGACATGGCAGAATCAAATTTTGCACAGGAGACAGCATAAACAAACCATATACAAAATACAGCACTATGAAATTAAGGTTCTTGTTTTATTTAATATAAAAAGCTGAGTACGAGTTAAGAGTACACAGGCTCCAATATATGGTAACATCCCGGATTAGCATTAGCACAAACACAACAGTTTGCATGCCAAAATGCTATCTTCTAACTATTGCCTTTTTCTATTAGACTTTGCTGCCACGTTTTTAATACTGATTCCACTGTACTCCTTACTCCCTAAATTTCCCAAATGTTGCCATTCTACAAGCAGCATAGATAAGATAAGGTAGTCAGATTCAGCCAGATGTCAGTACAGCTACAACTGCCTACCAGGACTTCACATTGAAGAAACATCTAAGTTATTGTGCTTCTCAGGAAATTAAAACAGCTTCTTTATAAAAACAATTACAGCAGTGGTGTTCACTGGCTATTCCATTAGGAATGGTCTACTCTCTCCCAAAACAGAGAGAGATTTCCCCCACCCACAATCAAACAACTCAAAGGGGGAAGAGAGATCTTCAGAGCATGGGTCTGAGAGGAGCACAACACCATCATACAGTAGTTCCTGTATGAAATTATACAGGGTAGTAAAAGGGGTAAGCTGTTGATTAATCTGTCCCACAGATCAATGTGAATTAATAAAAAAGGAACATTAATGAAGGCCAGAGATATACAAGTATATGATTCTCAAGAGCTTGAGGACGGAGAAGGGAGTGGTTTAATCTTCAGTAAAGACCCCACCACTGCAGACCACAAATAGGTGAAGTCTAAAACACACCAGTGTGAATTCGCAGGTGGTTCTTCAGATTTCCAGCTGTTGTGAATTGTTTCCCACAGCCCAGCTCCGTGCACACAAAGGGTTTTTCACCATTGTGAGTTCTCATGTGCACCTTCAGCCTCTGCAAGACATAAAAACTTTTTCCACAGCCTTCTGCTGGGCAGGTGAAGGAGCGATCATTCCTGCAAAGCAACAAAATAGCTGTTTCATAACCACCTACTTCAGTATATTTTTCACAAACACTCAACTTCTTTTATCTTTGATGAAATAACAAGCAGAAACATTTAATCCAAAATGAATTATTTCTGAAAATGAAGGAACTCAACCAAAGTGAGTGACCTATATTAGTCCTAAGGAACTACCACATAGCCAGAGTTTGGGTTGTCCACCAGAAGAAGTAATTCAGGTAATACCTTTGCATCATATTACCTTGCCTAGAAAAGATGTACATTGACCTGGAAAGATGTAGGAAAGCAGTGCAACAGATTATACACAAAGGTCATAGATTTTCAGTCACTAGAGGTTCAAAAATAATTGTATGCGTACATATAACACATGCAATTACTGCTGGCCCTGCCTCAGGACACGATGATAGACACATATCTGTTGGAGTCCTTCCCAGTTTTCAAGCTTCTCATCTACCTTACTGACAGATCATTTCTCAGCCAGAAAAGATGATGGTCAGGTTTTTTTTTAGAACAAGCAGCTCTGTTCATGGATATATAAAATATGATGGCATCCCACATGTTCTAATGTTCACTGTACCATAAAAGTAATGTACGCACATAGTGACTGTTAATTGTCTTTACTGAGCACCTGTTAAAATACAAATATTCTAAATCCAACACTAACAAGAGCCTGAGAAAATAATCTAAATCTGGCCAAAATGTTTCAACATAACCAACCTAAGGCAAGCAAAGGGCCTAGTATTTCTAAGAGTAATACCAGGTTTTCACAGCGTGCTGATGTCAAAAAATAATGCTATCCCAAATAGAGCATGTTTTTATCAAAGTCAGAACAACATATATCTTTATTCTGCTCACCGGTGTGTTTTCAGATGATATTTGAAGTGAGCTGGCCACACAAATGTCCGATCGCAGCCTTCAACTGTGCACTTCAGCTTCCTTTCCACACGAGATAAATGAGGAATGGGGCTAGAGTCTTTCGGTTGCCCATCTCCTGAGCAAAGATGAACATTTTCACCTGGAAGAAAAAGCCCACTAAAATCTGAAAAAGTTCCATATTACCAAGATGTGTCAAATTTAATAGATAAAAGCAGCATCATATGTGATACAGGACTATAAAGTAGATATGTGCCTGGTTACTGATTGTTTACTATGTCCTACACACAGCTATCCAGCCCACAACAGGAATCAGAGATTTGCAAACCTTACCAGGCCCATAAACTATTGCCAGCAAGCTATCCATACAAGACCAGCCACTACCAGACGAGGCTTATCACAAGAAGAATAGAAAGCCAATGCTTCAGAAACTGTAAAAATAATCTCTATGTCAATAGCAACTGTCCAAGTAGCAACCAGGATAACTGCTTTTAAGAACACGTTAGGTAAAAGAGATACTGCATTTGTTTGCAATTCTTTATTGAAATAATTGTCACAAAGTATGTGACTAAGTCCAATTACATATTCTTCAGAAAGCTGATCTTGAAACCAAGTGGAGCTAAGAAGAAACCTTGAGTTACAGTACGCATTAAAAATACACTTGAAAGTGAAAATGAAAGTTGAAATACAAACAACTGCAGTCAGAAGGAAGATACTCTTTACATGTACCAGAGAACAAGGGGACTGCAGTGGAACTCTGCTGGCTCCACTGAAGCTCGTTCCCTGAGAAAAACTGAGGAGTCTATGTATGTTACAGAAAAATTACATGATTGTTCTGTATAACTCTGTCACTGACAGTTTCAGGACACATCAGAATAGCTTAAGAGCAAGAGAGAGTGAAAGAGACAGGAAGAAACAAGATGAAACTAGAGGTCTCCTATGGAACACTCAACTTTTGAGACAGAATCAGGAGATATCCTACCACTATTGCTTGCTTTGGCATTCTTAGCGAGCTGTGCCCGAGTGGCAGCAATTAAACTGTCATGGGCCAATTCTTGCACTCGTAGGAACCACGGTGTACTGCTGTCTGTGCTATCATGAGAGAGAAAGTCATTCCCAGAATCTTCTGCTTCATCTTGAACAAACACCAAGTGCTCTGCTGGAGAGCCCAGCCCTAGAAAAAAAGACAAGCTCATGAAACAGAATTATAACGTAATAGTGGGAAGAGGGAAAGTTCTTTTGCTTCCCAAAGGCTAGCATTCATGGCACAGATGTAATAGCTCCACTGAAAAAGTCTTCACTGACCTCTGCATTGGAGGAAGCTGTTGATGATTAAATGCTGCTGAAATATCCAATAATGCCCAGCAAATTTCGTGATCTTTCCCCTTCATAAGCAGCAGGGACAGAGATGTACTTGTATCTCCTGCATTCTGTTGTCTGAGACATATCCAGCCAGGTGACAAACAGAAGGAGAATTACCTGCTCTTGTTAGGTTGAGAAGAATAAATGAAGTGCTGTCACTGGGCTGGAGGTCTTGCAATAAACTGGAAGTCTCTGATGATGACAGAAGTTCAGATGGTTTCTGTACATTCTGTGCCCTTGTTTCCTCTCCATCAGGACCCACATTTACCTGCAGGCTCCTCAAGACAGCAGATGAAGAAACATCTTTGGAAGAATTAGTGTGACTTGGAGAAGTGAGATCTCTTTCATCATCTACTGAAGAAAGTTAAACCAAAGAAAATAAAAAGTATAAAAATACTATGACGAAAAGATACCTATGAATTATTTTACTAGAAAAAAAAAACAAAACACTTTAGATTTTGTGTGAAGAAGGAAATTTCTAACTAATCAGACTTCACTGTTCAATTAGAAAAATTTCAGTCATCCTTCTGAATTTGGTGCTCCATCGCTGGAATGCGTTATCAGCGAGAGGCAGGGATGACATACCACAGTGCAGCAATAAAACCACCTTTATAAACAGCATCTTCACAAAGATCTCCTGCATAGACTTTACCTGGCAACATGAGTCTGTTGCATTCTGAGGTCTCAGTAACAGGAAGGAGAGACAGGCAGGTGATGTCTTTTGGCTCTGATTCCACCAGCCCTTGCCCCAGTGGAATAGAAGTATTCTGAACAAACTGAACCAGCAGCTGGAAAGAGAGATAGAAGATTAGGTGAACAGTAGCATACATCATTAAGAAGGTACTAAACCTACTTCATTATTCCCTCCTTGTAGGAGTAGCCTCTACTCCTCTCTTGTAGGAGATGCAAAAGACAACTATTACCATCAAAGTAAAGGGAAGCTTTTCAGCTTACATTAATGACAAAGAATGTATCACTTGTATTTGTCATTTGTGAAATATAAAGTCTCATTTCTTTAACAACAATTTCTAGATCATTGCAGACTATACGGAAGGCTATTTAGGCTATCTCATATGTTCCTTTTTAATTCATCTTTTATCACTCGATACTTGACTGCACTCTCACCTTCCAAGCAAATATTTTCCATGCTCAGCCTTTGATATAGGTATTTTTTAAAAAGTACTGGCTTTAAACACTTAGCAAAGAAAGTTGGCCTTTTAAATAAAAAGCAAGCAAGAGAAAAGTCACAAAGATATCTAGCTAATGACTATTCAAAACTGGCAGATAATCATCAGAGGAACAAGGCTGGGATGACAAGAGGAGGGTGGGGGCAGACAGTATCATCTGTTCAAATCAGTTACAGCTAAAACCATCAAAGGTGAACAATTAAAGCCATTGTCCTTAGTGTGAAACCCAACCACTAAGGGGATTCACCAGAAGAAACTCCAGAATACTATACAAAGTAAAGGGGGCTGTTACATAAAGGGTATAGGACTTACTCTGGGTTGCACTTCCTGACAAGAAATTTGGGGACTTCTTATGCATTGTTTAAGCAAAAGGCCAAAGGCAGGAAAAGGAGGGGATCAAGGTGGATCAGGGCAGAACAAACACAGGAATATGGAGAAAGGGGGATAAAAGAAGGCCATTATATGCAAGCAGGAAGCCAGGCAATTCACTGGTCTGGCCAAGCCCTGTGCCTAACCATCACGGTCTCTCCTGTCTTCTCATGAAACTGTTCACGACTGTCTCCTATGGGATCACACTCTCCAGTGCGTATGTGTGTGATATAATAGCGAATGCCAAGCCAGGCTAATTGGCAAGTAGGATGAGAGGTGTGGGGCCAGATAGTGGAGCAATCCATGAAAGGTTTTCCCTGAGCAGCAATCCTTAGAAACAGGATCAGGCTACTTCTGCCGTCTGTGTTTATGTGGGAAGGTGCCAGCATCCTATCTGTGGTAATCTGGTTGTCGCCAGTCACTGCTGTACAGCACGCACACGTGTGTGTGTACCTATTGAAAACTGTGCTAAAGCTCATTACTGGCTGCATCTAAGACCAGAAATAGGGAGCAGCTCTCATCCTAATGGGCCCCGCAGGTCATTCAGTCCAGCAGATTCTGCTATTCTTAACATCACCGGCTCTGCCAAAGCGAAAATTAATTCCGGGTAACTTATGAAAATCTGGAGTTATAAAAAATGAACGTGAAATTCAAAATGGAGCTAGAAGTCAGAGAAATGCCCTTCCTCACTCCTGAAAGTATTCCCATATTTAATCAAGTTCAGAGCAGCAAAGCATGCGCCTTGTTTAATCATTCTCTCCCCTTGACAACGTCTCAAAACTGAAGCTTTTGTCACACTCCTGGATATAATGCTGGACTCCTCTTCCCCTCCACAGCTCAGACACAGGATGAGACTCTCTTTTCCACTAGCAGTGCCACAGCAGTCCATAGGAAAACAGTCTGATTTAACACAGGATGTACTGCTGAGTGTTAGGAGGTAGCACATCCCAACTTCTTCAATGGACCAAACTGATTTTTTTCTGTGAGTCCACAACCTTTTCTGACAAATATTATCTCAAATCCCTCCCCTGTATGGAATTAAACTTCTGGGGACCAGAAAGACTGAAATGAGTTAGCTGTAACAGACTAGACATATACCCTACATTTCAGAGAAAGTGCCCCTAAAAACATATATAGAATCTATCTGGCTGTAGGTTCTGGCAAACGGATTTAGTCCTATACTCACATCCTCAAATATTTAGAAAAACATGGATTAAAATAAATACATAAATAAATAAATAAACCAAAAACATAACCCTGAAGTCACTATTCCTTATCTCTAGGAAACTCCTCAGTGCAAAGATCCTGCACTATACAGCCATATGCACTGGGCTTCCTTTACCTTTGGCATTTAGACGGAAACTGTACAAAATTAAGTATTCAAAAGCTACTACCCTCATCGTTGCACATCTTAACAGGTATTCATGCAGAGCACAGATGGAATTGTCTGTGCAGTGAGATGGTTCATCAGTGTCAAAAGAAAGCAAATTTAAAAAAAACATGCTCTGTTCACTTAATCACAATGCCACTTGCTTACAAAAAAAAAAAGAGTTGCCAGTCATTTGATCGTTATTTTGTACAAGTATGTTGTGATTGTCTTAGCATTTAACTTTCAGAAAAACTGGCACCCAATTCCAAATTATTTCTACGCTAAATACCAGCTTTCTGAGCCTTTCCTACACCAGGATCAAGTGCATTCTATCAAAGAAACTACAAAGAAAACATGCTCCTTTAGGCTCTGATTTCTTTATGTTTATTTCCTCACATAAAAACACTGGAAATACTGAGGATTCCTCAGTTTTACCTCTAAGAAATACTGCTGCCAGGGCCTTAATTGCCCTGAGTGGTCTCACCTGGAGCACCCCCCCACCCTCTGCCCATGGGCCCATTTAAGCCCAGCCTAGGGTGCTAGTTGTTTCCTGCTGTAGGTTTACGTGTCTCCAACTGTGTCTCTGGCTTCTTCTCCTAGATGGATCCCACACCGATCCTACAGCAGTCACTTCAGCCCCATCTTCAGCTGCTCCTGAGCAGGCTCCCTGGATGGCTGCTGGGCCAGGTTCACCACTTTGCCATACCTGGGCCGGTCGATGGGCCCTGCTACCGGCACCCACCTCTGCCTGTTGTGTTCAGGTGCTCAGGAGAGTGCCCTGGTCAGTAAGGGGCTCAGCCAGCCCCTGCTCCCGGCTCACCTCCCTTAGCAGCAGCCTGTCTTCAGTGTCAACTGCAAAGGTAAATAGTAAACCTGGAGGTCATCCAGATGGCGGTAAGCCACATGGAACTAGGTCATGAGCCAGACTGCACTTTGAAAGATTGTGGTTTTTTTTCTCCCATTAGATATACTATAAAATTATCCACAAGCCCCAGTCAGAAGAGGGAGCTACTCTTGTGTTGTCAAAAAGTATGTAAGTGGTGAGAATCTACCCCTGAAAAGCCTGCATTCCAGTTTAAGACAAAATGCGTT
Source organism: Cygnus olor (assembly GCF_009769625.2). NCBI lineage: Eukaryota > Metazoa > Chordata > Aves > Anseriformes > Anatidae > Cygnus > Cygnus olor. The sequence continues at coordinate 24,809,686 of NC_049173.1, forward strand.
GTGGAGGGAAAGAGAAAGAGAAGGGAGATAAGAGTAGCAAAGTAAGGCAACAAGAAGAAGCTAGACTAAAACCTATGAGCAGCAAAATGGTTCTAAATTATGGGGCTGTCTTTAATTTAAAAGCTATCCTTGATCCCAACAGCTATGTACTCTACCATGAAATACACATTTTATGGACTTTTCTATTTTTATACAGATGGTCTTAGATAAAACTCTTCCTCCTACACTAGAAAAGCTTTGCTTTAAAGCCTCTGCTCCAATACATCAACATTAAGCCACTAAGGAAAAGCAAAAGGCAGCAGCCACAAAACAGATGCCCAAAAGAAAAGGGATCCTTTTAATTTCATCCTAAAGTAATAACAAGCTAGTATGGAGAATTACAGGGGGCAAAAGAAGCAGAAGAAAATAAAAGCACATGAACCAGCCTCGTTATTAAAATACCCAATTTAAAAAAAAAACAAACAACAAAGCTCACAAACTAAAACAAACCAATCATTAAGTATACCCTTCCCAATTCGACATCAAATAATTAAGGGAAAATAAAAAAGTGACATTTGCATTTAAACAGCTAGCTACTTTCAGAAACCTTCCTCCCCAAAATCACTAAAAACCTTTGTGATAATTACAACTATTGAAATATGGGAGGGGGGGAAGATCATTGCAAACATTATGTGCAGCTTTCTTAACTGTCTTTTAATTTGTGTTTACAGATGAAAGTAAACAGGAAACTGTAAGGATATTTGGTAATTGGCTATTCAGCAAAAAGGACAAATAAGGAACAGGAAGGTAATTAAATATGCCGATGCACATCCTTTAACACTCTGCAGATAAGAGAGTAACAAAGAAAGAACACATGGGACGCTGATGGATGGGCTTGAGTGTGAACGACTTGTGTGACCTTGAAGAAACTCAACCAGAAACTTTGTAACAGGTAGGAAAACAACATTACTAAGGGTACCAGCACAGGTCTCATAGCAAACAGCAAGCTGCTTATGGGATAGGAGAGGAATTGTGAGACTGGGTAAAAGTTATTATTAGGATGCCTTAAGCAGGGGATGTGGGAATGTGGAAAAACTGAGATATTTAGGGGAAGGTTCAAAGGCGGGGCAAGGGAGGGATGAAGGTGGATAGGGGAGGAACAACCATGGGGAACAGGAAGGGATGGGGATAAAAGGGGCTGACCTCATGTTAACAGGCTACATACAGGTCAGGACGCTGCTGTGCCTCATGACTGTAGCCCATCCCATCTTCTCAAACACTGCTTACTCCTAAATAGTTTCCAAGTGAGTTTGTCCAATAAACTTCAAGTCAGACTAGCCTGTGAACTGGAGGAAATCACAATCTGGAAACTCAACATCCTGACCAGAGGCTGGATTAAAAAATAAAATAAAATGGCTGGATATGGATACTGGAAGGACTCAAGGTCTGACAGACTGGACAGATCCACGAACGTGAGTATGAATGTCAGCTGAAGGAGGACATGATATGCTTGCAAATTTCAAGCCTGGTTACCTGATGAACAGGAAGAGGATTAGGCCGTTTGTGATCTTCCTGTTCCACGTGAACGCTGTTCATGTTTGTGGATGTCTGTAAAGGTACTGTCCTTCCGCCTATATTACTGTTTATAGCTGTACCTGTCTGTGTGCATGCATGGGAGCAGGTTCAGCCTTGCTTCTGACCGGACCTTGGAACAGTCTAGGGGTCTCTAATCTGAAGGGACCAACAGGGGAGGAATCTCCTGGACGCAACAAGTTCAGCAGACTTTCTATCCGTATAGTATCTGGCATCACTGACAGGATCCAGATGGGCTTTAGGCATTCCTGAGATGGTGGATATCGAATACCTATGAAAGGAGGGGACTGATTCTTCTGCAAATATGCCCAAAGCATTAGTTTGTAACCAAACCCACAGAAAGTCTTGGGGTACCTGAACTGGGATAGTAGGGGAAACTGAATGTAGAGAATATTACCGAACCACAAAAGAAATAGTAGGAGGTGTAAAGTGGCTTTACTCTATGGCTGAGATCTGCACAAAAAAAAGTCCCTTAGAATTCAATGCGAATTTTGATATTAATTGCAAAAGGACACCCCCAGTGCAGAGATTCAAACTTATGGGCCAGATGTGAGCTGTCCCTCCAAGGCTCATAGATTCTCTCAGTACAGGATGAACAAAGTTCAGCTACATCTTCCTAGGAAGAATTTTTGTCTCTGCCATAACACCTTCTTGAATATATTCTCCTTTCCTTCTGCTGAAACACCACTTAACCCTGAAATACCTTTAACGCAGACAGTATATGTACTAAATGTAAAATATTTATTGGCTCTTGTCACTTAATTGTCATCCTGTTCACCAAAAAGAATGATCTCAAGGTCTATCACCACAAGCATTGCAGAATGCTTACGTTACCAGGATAATGTCCCTGACCTGAGAGAGGGGGAAAAAATCTGTTTAAAGAACTGGGAATCCCTCTTAGGGAGCCCTTTAAAAAAAAAAAGCATTAGAGAAACAAAAATATAGTCGTCTGGGACAGATGTTCTGTAACAGACTCCCTTCATCAGATGATTCATATGCTAAGAAGTGGCAGACAGCTGCTTTGTTTGTGGTGGGGGTGGCTGGAAGGGAAAGGGAAGGAAGGCTGGCCTAATGCTAAGGTCCAGATCTGTCCTCCCACACAGGGCCAGGCTACACTCCCAGAACAGCAGGGACCATGTTTTTAATTGAAACTGCTTCTGCTCTAAATTTAGCCAGTGAACCACTACGAAATAAAAAAGGTCAAAATAACATTTACGGGGGGGGGAGGGAAAAGGGGCGGTAGCAGAAAAGGGGGTGGATGGCAGGAAGCTAATGGCTAGAAACAAGGATACCTTGCTCCCATATAACATCTGGGGAATTGCTTCACAAAAATCTCTCCTTGTGAGGTGCTGAGGGGGACAGAAGATGCTAAAATACCTCCCTCCACCCCCCTTTCAATAGCCATTTCAGTTTATAGTCCAGATTTCAGTTTATAGACCAGAGCTGTAGTTCACTTGATTAATTATGCTAATGCTACCCAGGCAGCAGAAAGCACCCTGCAGTTCCGCAGTTGACCAGTGCGGTGGAGGTGCCTGGAAATATTTGCAATTGTAATGAATCGCCCTGAAGGCTTAAAACATGCAAAATGCAGATCTTATCAGTTCTCTGAGGAATGCAGGCAATGCAGCTTTGGGGGCTGGGAATCCAGAAGAAAAGGCAGATACATTTGCCCATATAAACTCTCTTCAAGCAGCTCTGTGATTGCTCATCAAAGGAAGATCCACCTCTATGCAAGCATTAAACATTTGCTCGTATGTTAGTGACTTCTTTAGGGATAAAAAGAGTACCAAAGAAGCTTATGAAATCCATTTGTAGTGCCTTGGTTAATATTCATCTAGATCCTACCTGTGTGTAAATACAATTGAATCTTAGTGAATACCTTTTTCACATAGTAGACTATATGAAAGATGTATCTGTGGCTGTGAGAATTATGGTGCCATGGTTCACCAGATAATATAAAATCATGACAGACTTTCAGAGATGCTGGAACTGCTATTTGGGAAAGATATAGATGGGGTATCATTTCATTTCACCAGTTTCACCTCAAATGAATGGAAAATGGCAAAGTTAGTAATCAACTTTCACGATCAGAACAAGGAAGAGGGTGTGTACAGCACTTGGTAATCCACAATAAAAATGAATCTCAGTTTATAGTATTGATCAAGCCTTGATGAAGATTGAGGAACACAGATCAGAAGACAACATCTATAGAAAGAACAGCCTCTGTAACCACTGTAGTCTTCATGCATCCTGTCAGTTCCTACTGGGAAATGACTTATTTGCGTTTGCTGGGAAGAAAAATGCAACTCTGCTATGGGAAAATAGGGCTATTATGTAAACACACCTAATAAACAAATACCTTAAGCTGGGGAAAGACAGGCCTGCTCATATTTGAGGAACAGGGGAACAAGCGTTCCAACTGTCCTGTCCCCTGTTTGTCAGAAATAATCTAAGGGAATCCACCCCCTCATAGACTAAGGTCATAAAGTTCCCCCACCTTATCATTTAGAAAATTCGACAACAGTTTCCGTGAATTCAACCACGAGGCGAAGGGAAAAAACCTCCTTGTGGCCCACCAAGCTGAGACTATGCAGTGCTACTGTGAACTTGCAGCTATGCTTTCTGAATGGTGTGATTGGAAGGACTTTGTTAAGGAAATGCCTTACTACATTACTTAGGCTGTGATGAGTTACCAGCATACATAATATAATGATATAATCATCGTTTCCTTTAAAATACCAGTTTAAGATACATGCTACTTTGCATGTGGACTGAAGAATGAAAGAAGACTTGACAAAACCAATTCTATTTCCACCTGCGAACTTCCCCCAAAGCTTATTTCAAAGCAGTACTAAGGCATCTGCTCCAGGACCATAGCCTTCTGAACAGGCAAAGCTGAGAAGTATAAAAGCAAGGAGAGAGAGTGATACAGTCCTCTGCACTTTTAAATGGGGGAGTATAAAGATAGCTGGTTAATGGCTATTCAGCCTAAAAGACAAAGGAAAGGAATGGGAGAAGCAATAAATTTAAGACACCTTTGTGTTGAATGTAACAAACTGCAGACTTGTATCTAGCAAATTACAGATAAGAGTAACAAAGACTAGAAGTCAGATACTGATCAATGGGCCACTCATGGCTCAAGTGAAATGTAACTTGTAAGAAAACATCCTACTAGGTTATCTGAACAGGTCTCATAGGAGAGACCAAATGGATAGGATACAACAGGGACAGCAAGATGTGTAAAACAAGTTATTACGCAATGTTCAGAGGGAGGATCAAAGGAGGAATCAAGGTAGGTGCGTGGAGGAAGAACTGTGGGCAAGGGGAAGAGAATCCAATTCTATGTTAGCCTGCTGAATTTCCTCCTATCTACTTACTAAACACTCTTCCTGATATTTTCCCTGCAAGTGAGTGTTCTGCTAGTGAACTTTCAGTCAACTAACATGTGAATAGGAGGAAACCACAGTCTGGAAAGACACAAGATCCCAGCCAGAAACTGGCTAAAAAGCTGCGGGTCTGGCACAGTTACCAGAAGAACTTCAGGCCTGGCAGAGGCTGAAGACATCTGTGACTGTGAGTGTGTGTACAAGTTGACTGAGGGTACAGATATGTTCTGCTAACAAACTTTAAGCCTGATTAACCTACAAGAAAGACCATGGCCGCCTGTGTTGTTTATGCTGTTAGTATTTACCTATTAAAGGTACTTTAGTTGTGTATGTATTTCTTTGTGGCCAGCTGTGCGTGCACTGTGCGCATTCATGTACACATACATCTGTTATTGCCATTCCTGCTCAGGCATGGTGCTGGCTGAACCTGGGGGACAGCAGCCTCACACTGAGCAACCAGGATCCCCTGGGTGCAACCCTCTACTGCTTCTTGCCAACTCCTTAGTGGAAACGTGAGGACTTCAAAAAACAGAACTGGCTGACGTAAACAAAATAATCCAGACTCCCCAAAACTGAGTAAAGTCAATTTGGTTTGAGGGAAAGAAATAGTCAGTACAGTAATTTACTTTATTCTTGTAACAGAAAGAACATTATAATACTGAAAAAAAAATGTAACCTGAGAACAGGCAACAGTATTGGCTGAAATTGAGAGGAAGGAGGAAAGCCTGCAATAATCTTTAATCTTTTACCATTCAAATAAAAATGTAAGAGTTAGAAAATGTCACTGAATAAAAACAACACAGAATTACTATCTAAGCAGCAAACTGAGTAGTCTCACTAAACTTTTTCTTAACTGTTGCCCATAAACTTCTCTGGGAACCAAACCCACTTGATAATTGCTCACCTCTGGTTTGGATTCTAACTCATCCGATAACATTGATTCAAGTGTCCGATTCCTGCAGCTGTCCTCAGCAAGGCACAGATAGTTTGTGTTTTTTTTTTAATTCAGAGAGAATGCTCCCTGCTTATTCTCATATTTTCCTAAACGTACAACTGTATGGTGGTCTTCCTGCATGAAGCTGTGTTCTGCAAATATTCAATTTAACCTAAAACAACAAAAAAAGAGGGAATGTAGAGGTAAGAACCAAAAGAAAAAGAAAGTCAGTAGGTGTTGCACATAACTGCAGAATGTACCTTGAAGTATTGGGAAAACTCATTCGAGTTCCTGCATTTCTGTTGTTACTGAATCAGCAAAATAACATTCTAATGCTGCAAAGCTCATTTTCGGAGGCTATTTTCCACGTTTTCTTTGCAACATGTACTTTTCATTGAAAAAAACGAAATGTTTACCTGGAAACTTATGGAATCGACTGAAAATCATAGAGCACAGAAGAGGGAGGGAGGCTGCGTCCCCAGTGGGATTATCCAAATGGCTGCTGAAAGGTAACCGTATACACTGAACCTGCCAGGGGGGAACCTCTGCTTTCCCTGCCAAGACGCCCAGCTTCTGACGGTGAGAAGTTCCTTGGCGGACACAGAGAGGCAGATAACTTTTGGGGCGACTTCCCTTTGGAGTTATTTCACCAACAGCCGGCTGTTTGCTATTTGGGCTGGGAGGTAAAGTGTACCTAGCCTCACCTACCAGCACCGGGAGGCTGGCGACGGGAGGAGACCCGGCTACGCCGCCCCACCCCTTATCACAAACGTACCGAACACGTTCCCAAGATAACGGCGGGACGGGGCCCTGGAGCCCCCCTGCGGGCCGTGCCGGCAGCCTGGCCCCGGGCCGGGCCGGAGCAGGCAGCGGGCGGCTCCCGGCATGGCGGCGCCGAGCCCCGGGGCCGGCCCTGCGGGGGGCGGCCGGGGCCTGCGGGAAGGAGCGGGGCCGCCCCCCCCTCCCCCGCCCGGCCGCCCCGTCCCGCGTCTCCCCCCCGGTCCTGGCGGAGCCCCCGGCCCCCCCGCGGCCTTACCGGCATCTCCGCCGCGCGGATGTGACGCGGCCGCCGCCCGGAAGCGGCCGAGGAGCGGGGAGAAGGGGGCGGCCCCGGCCCGGCCCGGCCCGGCCCCCGGCCCCGGGGCGGTGCTGGAGCGGGCACGGCTCTGCTCGGGGTGGCGTGGGCCTGGTGGAGCCGAGCGGCGGCCGCCCGCAGCCTGCGAGCGAGTTGCAGGCGTCTTTTGCTAGGGCTCGTCCATCCGTTTGCAGGCAGTGCGTTAGTACTGTGACACCGGCTCCCAGCCAAGCCGAAGCACGCTTCCGAAGACCGAGGCACGGGGAACTGATGTAACGCCCAGAACCAGCAGCCACAGAGAGCTGGTGCCTTACGGCCATGCAGAAGGATCGAATCAGGGGCCTCGCACAGCCATTTATGAGGCATTTATCACACCCAACCTTCTGTGGTGACAACCTGAAGCTTTAGCCCAAGCCATTTATTCACATAAGCCTACAAAACTGAATCAACAGCTATGAGTCTTTAACGTAACCCCAATAAGCCGGAGCTGAGTAAACGACCGAGGAAGCCGCCTGCATTGTGCCAGTCATCATCCCGGCATGCTGCGTTTGCTGATCCCATACAGCCCGACCAGAGACGCAGAACCAGTAGCTTCACGGATCGTTTTCTCGTCGTGTCACTTCAGCAAGCCCAGGGCGCTGAACTGTAAAGCCTGATTCTGTTACATTAAGACACTCGGTAGTCTCAAAAGTCCTCTGACTCGTCACGAGCTCAGCGATGTGGAATTGTTGAGTAGGTATTAAAATAAGGAGACGTGTAGGAGCACAGGTTCCTTTCATTTGCATTCTTCTAGGCCAGCTGAGTTCAGCTGCTTCAGAGGTTTCCATCTCCAGCATCTTGACTGCCTGGGGAAATGTGGCCTAATCTGAGCAGGGAATCTGCACAGCGCTTACCGAGGAGCTTGCGCAGGTCCAGATCATGCACGCAGGTGCATGAAGCAGCCCTGGTCCCTGCTGGGAGTTGTCCAGCGGGGAATTTCCTCGTCTCACTTTCACAATAACACCTGCCCCTCTGGGATCCTTCCCTCTAGTCAAGGAGAAACAAGACTCGGTGACGTTTCCCCGTGACCAGACGCGAGGAAATAGAAACGATGCTGTTTCTTTTCACTTCTGCTGTGAGGCGGGGGAAAGGGCCAGTGACGGAGGAACGAGACGGGGCTATTTTAGGGTCGGTTGGGTTAAACCTACTTAGAGTGGGGCCCTGCTTGGAACACAAATGGGAGCCCAGGCTTTGTGTGTGTTGGTGCATCTGTATTTTTCCTTCACGCCTGCATTTCCCTACGACCCCGTACACGCTGCTCTGCAAACCTCCGTGCCTTACTCCAACCCCCTGCCAGTACAGCGTTTAAAACCGTACAATTTAGGCGTTGTAATTGCAATTAACTTCCGCCTCGATGCATTTAAAGCCTGCGCGCCCAGCGGCGCCCTCGGCCGCTTCCAGGGCCATGAGGGACGCCAGGCGCTGCCGGTGCCCGGCGGGGCCGCCCGGTGCCCGCGGCCGGCCCCTCACGGCAGCGACCGGCGGGCAGGGAGGGGTTAACCCCCCCCACCCCGCGCGGGCCGTTGGGCCGGCCCCGCCTGCCATTCGAACGGCGGCGCGTTCCATTCCGTGCCCGCGGGGGTCCCGCCGCGCCTTCCTCCTCCCTCCCCGCAGCAGCAAAGCGCGGCTCCGCCGGGCCCTTCTCCCTCACCCCCCCACCTCCCCCCCGCCGCGGCGGGCTCCCTCCCGGTGCAGGGGCAGGGGGGCGGTGATACGGCCCGCTCCGCCCCCCCCCCCCCCCCATCTCGGTGTGGTGCGTCCCGGCAGAGCCGCGTCCCGGCCGGCGCCCGCCCCCTGCGCCTTGTCATTGATGTTGTTGTTTTTGTCGCAGGAGCCCGAGGCCAGGCCGGGGCCGCCGCCGCCGCCGCCCCCCGTGGCCGCCGCCGCAGCAGGGCCCGGGCCGGCTCCAGGCATGTCGGTGTGCGGGGAGGCGGTGGGCGCCGGCTCCCTGCCCAGCGAGCTGGTGGTGCACATCTTCTCCTTCCTGGCCGGCCCCGACCGGCTGCGGGCCTCGGCCGCCTGCTCGCACTGGCGGGAGTGCCTCTTCTACCCGGCCCTCTGGCCGCGCCTCCGCCTCAGCCTCCGCGTCTCGCCGGCCGAGCGCCCGCGCCTCGAGTTCCTCATGCGCAAGTGCGGCTGGTTCGTCCGCGAGCTCCGCGTCCAGTTCGCCGCCGACAACTACCCCAGCGCCGCCCCCGGGGCTCCCGGCGCTGCCGTGACGGCGGCGGGGGGCGAGGGCCCGGCGGCGGCGGCGGGGGCGGCGGGGGCCGGGGTGGCGGTGGGGGCCGGGGAGGCTCCGCCGCCGCTGTGCCCCCGCTGGCTGGACCTGCTGCGGACGTACCTGGAGCTGGTGCTGTGCGTCCTGAGCAGCGTCCGCAACAACAGGTAGCGGTCGGGGGGGGGGGGTGCGGGGGGGGGGTGTTTTTTCACAGAAAATGGTTTATGATTTCCTCACCGAGTCCCTGCGGCTTCTCCCGGCCGGAGGGCAAAGTGACCGGGTGTGCCGGGTATCCCCTGGAAAGCGGGGGGCAGCTGCTTCAGGGGCAGCCCCCCGCTCCGCTCCTCCTGGCCTCTGGAGGGGTTGGGGGGCGGGCCGGGGCCTTCCTGCCCGCTCCTCGGGCTTGCACCGCACCGAGAGGGCTTTAAACGCGATTCCTGGCCGGTTTTGGCCCGATGCAAATGGGGCGTGTGAGGTCTCGCTTTCAGTTCCTCCGCGGCGTTGTGCCCAGCGGGGACTTCCCCTGGGGCAGCTGCCGGGGCCGGGAGGTGGGAGCCTGGCTTCCGAAAGCTGCTCCTGGGCCACAGCTCACCTTTATCTGCCTCTGGTTCCTGGCCTGTGAGTCCTCGGGGTGAGGGTCCTACCCGCCTCCGCCAGCCTTCTCCTGCCTTTCAGGGGGAGCCTTCGCCTAACTGTCGAATTTTTGGGAAATTTGACTGATGTCCCGAATGAAAAAAGTGTTTAAGCGGTGTTGGCGATGATCAGGTCGGAGGCAAATTCGGCCAAATGGACTTGGAAGGTTGAAACAAATAGCTAGAATCCCCAGGAGGTGTTGCCTGGGAGTTTCATGGGGAAAAATAATAATAAAAAAGGAATGTTTTTTTCCGCCGCCTCACTAAAATGCGAGGCTGTCAAACGCGTTGTGAGAAGGCTCCTGGCATACTTTACTTTTTGCATTCTCTGTGGCCTTATCTGCAGCTTCTATAAGGACACTGCTTTCTGGAGTTGTTTTACAGATTTTGTATGCACAGCGTGGCTGAGAGTGCAGCAGAATACTAGCAGCAGTAGTTGTTTCTCCACTACCTGTTCTCTGGAGATAAGTATAATTTCGGTGGTAAGATAGAGGTGGAAAGTCACCAGCTGGGTTAGGATTTTGCATTACTATGCTTTTCCTGATGTCTTCAAATTGCTTGCACGCTGCTCTTTTGTTTTGAAATGAATCAGGTTTGACTGGGGAACACACAAGTACCTGGTTATTACAGCAGGGTCTTTTTTGGTGAGCAACTGAAAAATGCGTGGGGGATTTACATTAAGCACTCAGAAGTCTACTCAGAATTACATTTTGAATAACGTATTTGTTTCTCTGAAGGTTTTAAGTTTGATACCTCTTCTTTCCTTGCAAGGTAACTGGTTAGTTTGCATGCAGAACATTGTCCTTTAGCTTTTCAAGTGGGGTTTTAAGATTGAAAGGAGGTGGGAAGGAATGGTAACGTGCCAAGTTGGTTCTCACCTCTAAGCCAGAGCCATTGTCACCTGCCTTGATGCTTCCTTTTGTCTGTGGAATGACTGCAGGCTGTTCACCTTATTTCTCTGCTCTGCAGCACAAGGATAATGATTAATTCCTTCTTGTGTTCTTGTACGTGGGATAGGTATTGTAATTTCCAAAATAAAGGAAACAGCAGCATTTTTAACTTGGCCAGTGGCTGAATCACAGTAAATGCATTCCTTTCGGAATTAAGTTTAGAACAGGATGATTCTTTCATAACTCTTGTCAGCCCCTATGATAGCTTTTTCTGGCAGAGAAATTCAAAGAACTTCCATCTTGCTCCTCAAAACTAGAGAGGAAAAAATCTGCTTTTGTGAAATGGTGTGCCGTTTCTTAACTACGTAATCTTGTTGTAGGCTTTTAAATCTATTATTAAACAATACAGTAACAACTCCCTCCTTTCAGGAAAAAATGTTCTTTAAATGGCTGTAGAATTCCTTGAGGATTTATAATACCACAGGACCTAAGAAAAGACTAAAGTAATGACTAAAAGTAATGCAATTTCTGGATGTCCTCTTGGGTACAGGGGAATGATGATGTGGGTGGGTTTTTTTTGCTAATAAAAGTACTTTCTGTAGAGTACAAAGCTGCTGATTTCTAATCAACTCTGCACGTTAAGTCTCTAGAAAAACATTTTGGAGCGGCCTTTGCTAATTCTGATGGAATGAAGGAAATAAACTCAGCTGCAGACACACAGTTCAAAACACCTGATAACACTATGATAGGTATTTCTGCTGGCACTCAGCATCCACAAAGGTACGTTCAAGGTCCCTCATGCATTTGAGGTAGAGCTCAAGTTGACACAAACTTGGTTTTGCAAGAGGCAGCGTATTACTCTTAAATACTGCTTTAATAGCACCGAAACCAAGAGGAGTTGTATCATTCTGTAATTTCTTTAATTAAAATGTACTAGAGTGATGTTTACAGTGATCTATAACTTCTCCACAAGCAGTTCTGTTGACAGCAAGTGAAGCAAAATAAAAATGTGTTATTTAAACACGTGATATTCTACTTCCTATTAAAGAAAAAAAACGACTTGGGGGGGTGCCTCGTGTTCTGTAACAATATCAGGAGGGACAAGTTGTTTCTCACTGGCTCTTAAGGGATCCTAATCATCTGTGCCTTCACAAGCTGGCCTTTCAAAACTAAGTTCAGGAAGGCAGGTGGGAGGGTGACAAACTTTCCGTGAGTCATTTCAGCGTATACAGTCGCTAATAGGCAGGGACTGATCATCAGCAGGAGACTGCTCTTTTATGTAACTGTGAAGGCCCGAAGTAGAGATTCTCCTCTGGCTGCTTACAGAGGAGGGCAGGAAGGTATTGATCCTCCCCCCTTTCATCTGCAGTGTGGTCGTTTGTGTGACTTGTTTGATCTTTGCTGTGGAAGCAAAAATGCGGGTTGTAGTAAACCTGGGAGTTTAAGTGAAGTGTGGTATCTACCTTGGAGTTGCCAGAATCGTGTGAATCATTCAAAAGAGGAGACTGCATCTGTGTTTGGGGCTTTCTAATAACTCTTCTGTCAGCCTGAGCAGGCAGCTGAAACTGGGGGGGAAGGGGGGTGTGTGCAATATGTGCCTTACCACTTTGTGCCTGTTGAATCTAAGCGAGGCCATTTTGATTCCTTTTGCATTGCAAGGTGGAGAATGGATGTTCAAAGAGACCCACCAAACCTGAAGAAGGAGCAGAGTAAGAGGCTTGGTACCTTTAGTACGCTTTTTGAGCTAGTGGAAAATGAATGGTTAATACTTAATTAAAAAAGTACTAAATACAGAAGAGGATGTTTCCCCAGCTGTGGTTATACGTAGAACGTAGGATTAAGTTGCCGTTAGGACTTTCAGCAAAAGATGACAGTTAAAGCCTAAATAAATTTGTTTAAGCAGCAATGACTTTACCGACCCAATGAAATAAGGATGAGAGGTGAGCCAAATGCCGTGGAGATTATAGGGTACTACAAATAGTAACAAAAATCTAATACTCATTTGGACTGTGGTGGTAACAACTGTGCTGTGCATGGAAGAATAATTGGATGTTTTCATTGGCCAAGTTTTGAGGTGGAGAACTTTATCTGGGTCTCTGCAGTGCACGAATGGCAGTCAGGTAGATGTAGGAAACCTGGGGGGTAGCAATAAATTGTGTTTTGTACGTCCTGTAGCTCAGTGGCTCTAAAATTGACACTTGTCTGCGGCAACATTCACTGGGGTCTGGGCGGCACCAAGCAAGACCTGCATGGGATGTGAATATGCAGGTGAATCAGAATTGTTCTGAAGGTTGCATTTTGTCTGAGCTCTCAGATTTAAGTCCCTGAGATCCGAAGATAAAAGCCTAATTATAGTATTGGCTGTCAGCACTGCCTTGCACACCAGGTGGATGTTTCTGCTGCTTTCCCTCCCGCACCAGACTTTCCTCAAAAGCTGTAGGCGATAGAAAAGCACAAAATACTCTCGGTGGTGTTGCCAGTGTCTTCAGATTTCCCTGCCAACCTTATTCTTCAGCTAGGATCAGGCATTGGCTTAGTCAGATTTATAGAAAATTGAGAGTGTGGTTGGGGCTCAGTTATATTCCAGTATCACTACAGTAGTCCTGTATTTAAAACACTAAATATTAAAGTGTTAGAATTTCTGAAATGGTTGTTGTAAAATCTGGGTGTTTTGCTCCAGTATTTGCCTGACTTGATAGGAAGCCTGCGGATCTTCATTCACCTGTAGAAGAAAAGTAGCAGGTGAGACAGTGGAGAGATTTCGGGGAACTAGTCTATGGTTATTTCATACTTCAGAACAGGTAAATGATTATTTATGCTCGATACCAATTATAGCCTGCAATTCATAAACTGAAAACTTGACTACTTGACGGCTTTCTTCTGTTGGTGGAACATCTGCTCATACTGGGGAGGTAGGGAACTGGCACCAGAGCTTCCCTAGGCTTTGAGATTTGTGATTGTTTTGCATCTTCCTAAAAGTTGATCTGAAGTATTAGCATACAACTTGCAAACAGTCGGTTTTAAAAAAAAAAAAAAAAAAAAGCCACAAACAGCTTCTGTAAAACTGCTGTCATTTTCATATCTTTTGTTTGATCTCTTTTTAGGGGATAGCAAAGATGCAAGTCAGAAGTAAACTGTGCTGGGGAAAGGGAAACTGGCTGTCTAGCACACTGAGACAAGTCCAGCGTAAACTTAGAGGTTCTTCTTTCACTTTTTAGGTATTCCTTCTAGAAATTTAAATTGTGTCATGGTGGACCGGTAATTCTTTTTGTTGGCTGATGATAGAAGCTGTTCTGATATTTCCTACTTCAATGTAATAGAAATCAAACACTGTTTGGGAGGTGAGGAGCTTTTTGCTCAGCTTTCATCTGAAGTTTGTGTTGCCTCAGCTGAGGAAGGTTTGGGCCCCCATTTGTAACCCAGTTGCAATATGTAAGTGCTCAGGCAGGGCTTCTAGCAGTTGCATTCTACTTGGGCATTAAACTCAGTGTTAAGTGGTAGAAAGGAGCAGGTATTTGATGTTTCCATCTGTGAAATTTAATACACGTGTACTAAGAATTAAAGAGTATGTGAAAGTGCTGCCAGAAGTCTTCTTGATAGTGATGGCCTGCTGAAAATACTCCTCTGTGGTCACTAAAAACTGGTATTTGCTTTACAGCTGGATTCAGCAGTTTGTATATCCCTCGTCCCCTTTATGCTTCAGTCTCAATTCCTGTAGTTTCATACGTGCCTGTACTCCAGGGCAGAAGGATGCTTCCCAGAAGAGGTTACATATTCCATGCAATAATGTGTTCTTGCTGCCTGTGCTTGTTTTATCCAGAATGATTCCTTCTGGTGTTTTAATTTTGTATAAAAATTCCTTTTTGTTTCTTTGTTTCGTAGGAACCTCCAGAAGTTAAGTCTCTTTGGGGATATAAGCATTCTGCAGCAGCACGGAAGTATATCAAATACATACCTCGGAAAGGTTGATCCTGATGGCAAAAAGATTAAGCAGTAAGTTATATTCATAAATTGTCAAATATGTTAAAATAATAGTTAATGTATTTTCATGTCTGAAACACGTAACTGAGAAAACTTTTTTTTTAATAGGATGAGAATTTAATTCTTAAATTGAGTTGATTTTTTTGTTTCTAGTATTTTCATGAAGTAGTCTGGTTTTGTGGCCTGTTTTTTCCCTTTCCCAGCAGGGTGAGAATCTTTTCTTTCCTCTTTTCATTGTGTTCTAGAAACAATATTAACTTAATGAAAACAAAACAGGAGGAGGAGCAGGGATTTGTTACCAGTACCTCTACCATTGCTGTACATGAAAAAATGAGAAAAGGAAGTAATCCGATGTCCTCAGTTCTTGTGAAATACGTGTAGCAAGTAAAATTGAAAGAGGACATAAGCACCGACAGCTTATTTTGTGTCATAAAACTAGGTTAGGTATTTGTAGAAATCCTGAAAGATCTTAGCTCACGGCATGCTTGTTTAGTTTCAGAGGTGTATTTTAGCTTGCCATAATTACATTACTGTACAGTCTTTACTTAGAATAACTAGTTTGTGGGGTTTTTTTTGGAAGTGGTGAAATACAGTTTAAAAAGCTACTGACTTCTGGAATCAATTGTCCCCGAAGAGTGATGCTAACTAAGCGAACGAGCTTTAGTAGTTCTAAAACTTTCCATATAGATCACTTTAATTTGTGCCAGCTTAAACCTACTCCCAGTAGCTGGAGAGAGGCGTAAGTACAGCTACTCTAAATCGTTACTGTTTATTTTTAAGTGTTTTTTAGAACTAGTCTGGATATATTATCAGTTGTATGTACGTGTGTGAATGCAACTGTCAAAGTAAATGTTTGGTCCTGACTTAAATTTGCACATCAGTGTGAATTCAGATATGTCTTTGTTATTCCCTTATGTTTAAATTACTCTAACCTCTGCATTTTGAAATTGTTTAAGATTTGTATTGTAGTGCTGTGTGCAGGTAAAAGGCTGATTTGGTAAAAGCTCCTTTTTCATATCCTTTGTGAAAATGTAAATACATAAGCAAATCATGGCCAAGGGGCTTAAAGAGAACCATCTAAGCAGATGTTTACTCAGCTGAGCACACAATTAAATATTTCTTCAAACAAATAACAAAAATTACTATGCATACTTCATTGCCACGAACTGTTCAAAAATTCATTTACTATCTAATTTGAAGTTAGTCTTTTACGCGAATATTGACCTTTGCACATTTTGGAATGAGCAAATAAATGCTAGCTCTTTTTTGTTTGTTTTTGCTAGAATAAAGCAGTGTATTTTGGGACCTGCTAGCTCTTTTCTAAATTAAAAGAAAGTTGTCGGTGTTTTATTCAGCGTTCTCAAGTTCATCAGCACTAGCAGCATATACTTCAGGAAGTAAATCCCAAGTGCAAAAGGCAAGACTAAGAAGCCGTAAGGTGTTTGTATCTCTTAAGTTGCAAAACGTGGATGCTGACAGCTAACACTGCAAGACACTGGGCAACCTATGGAGGCAATGTTACTGGTGGCTGAAGGTTTGGGAACCCAAATGGTGATAAGCCTTAGTAGCTGTTTCAGGAACTTCCTGCAGTCCAAACAGGGAAGAAAACACGACACTTTCTCAAGTCCGTAGCATTGAGATGAGTGAAATGGGCCATGGGTGAAATCTCAGCTAGCACAGAGGCATTGGTCTTTGCCTGGGGGAACATCCTAAGGGTTGTTCCTGGGGGAGAGGCAGCCTTGGATTATGTTTCCAAAATCACACCTCTGTAGTGATCAGCTTGTACAATACATGGCTTTGTAATGCTTTTCTCTTTTTCTATTGCATATGTGTCCCTGGATACTTCCCAAAATTCTCTTTAGACCTCAGTTCATTACTGCGTGGAAGTTCATCAGAAATAATGCATTTGTCTTGAGCTGAGCAAGGGGTATATGTGTAAAAGTTTTGTTTTCTGAAATGTTTCCATGATTGATCCACGTGGCTTAGATAGTTTGGTTTCCAAAAGAAGCAGTTTAGCTCCTCTTATTAAACCAAACGTATTGATTGGTGGTCTTTAATTAAATAAACGGGCCTTACTAATAGGTTTGCCTCCTGTCCAGGGCCATCAAGGTACTTCAGTACCTGTCAGGACTTCCGGGGCTTAAACAGTTAGTCAGCCTTTGGTCTGTCCTCTGGCTGAAAGTGCCACTTCTGGCATTAATTGTAACAGGAATTTATTTTGAGGTTCTTATTGCTGAGGTGGTTTTCTCCAGTGTGGTAGGTCTCAGGCAGATGGGGAACATCCCATTAACTGCTCTTTACAAGGAGCAAAGGGGACTGATGAAGTACACTTGTTGAGGTATCGCTATGCTAACTTGCTAACTTGCTGTCTTGCATGTGCTGAGCTTTGCTCATATTTTGTGTTCTATGTACTAAACCCTGCTAAAATGTCAGATGTGTAAATGAGCTTTAAGGTAGTCCTATGTATGTTACAATGAATATTGTACTACATGCTAGGTACTTGAAGTAAAAGTATGATAATAAAATAGATGTTAATTTCTAAGAGTTCACTTAATGTTTTCTAGAAATGGACAAACTATTTTTGCAAACTCCAATTAGATGCGGTCTGCTTATGAAAAGTAGGATGCATGTAAGAATTTGCAGGAGAGGAAAACCCCGTATTAGGTGCTTGGAAAACGTATTCAAAATCTGTTAAAATGAATAAATAGCTGGTGGTTTTTATTGTTCTTCCTGTCCAGCCTCACATAAAGCAGATATTTAAAGCAAACCAAAAACCAGTCGGTGTTAAATATTCTACACGGACATGTTGAATGTCTGTCTATTTTTATTAAATTGGCAATGAACTGGGGAAAGGCATCTGGAAAGTTTTCTTAAGATATATGGACAGGCAGCCTATCAGCACTAGTCTAAATATGAGCATAAATATTTCAGTGTGAACTGAATAGCATTAAATTGGTATTACTTTTCATTGTTTAAGTTGCATGAATCCTCAAACAGTGCTCTTCTGAGCCTAATTATTTAAATCATAACAGAAGCACAATTAAAACAAAATTTGAGTGCAGTAAGGCATGGATGATAGATGTTTTACTGAGCATGTCAAAACTGAGTTGTCATCTTTTCAAATATCACTAGTACTATTATGACTGATTACTTGGACTGTTACAAAATAAAGGATTCCATTGCTGTAAATGTTACATCACCTTTCCAAGCTACTGTGATGAGAGCAGGGAGAGAGGAGCCTTAGCTCATTGTGGGAGAAATTAGAGAGGTTCCTGTGGTAGAACCTCTTCCTTTGGGGGATCATCAGAGAATCTGCCTTAAATTTAAGCTTTGGCAGAAACAGACTCAAAACAAACATTGCCAGGATCGAACAGCTCTCATCTGAGCTCCAAAAGAATTTAGGAATAAAATAGCAGAACTGCATTATTTGTGAGTCTTAACCTGTTGTTTAGTTTTTGTTGCCAGTCCTCAGTTAAAGAAAAAAATGTACTTGGAGACAATCTAGAAGATCTGCAGTGTGTATAAACCTGATGACTGTACTAGGCAAAATGTTGGAAACTATTGAGATGTATAATTGATAAATATGATAACCACACCAACTGTTCCACTTCCAAAGAAAAGTCAGGCCTTTTACAGTTGCAAAAACTTGTTTTAAAGAGATGACTAGGTAAATTTGTGGAAGTGAGGTCCCTGAGGGTTACTAAAGACAGAAAGCCACCTCTGGCTCAGGAGGTCAGAGTTACAAGTGTTTGGAAACGGGGGGAAATCTCTGAGAATTACAACTTCTCCCCTTGTTCTATCCCTCTTAAGGTGTTAGTATTTCTCTGCTGTCAGTCAGGATACGGAGCCTTTTATTTTGTCTGGATGGTATCTTGATTAAAGATAGGTGGATAAGAATAACAACTTTGTAAAATTGCTTTGTGCTTAAATAGATAAAATATATAAAATGTGTACAGATTCGCAACAATAAGGGAAAAGGGGTTCTATGGAAAACAGTACCTGATTTGAAGCACATCTGAAGCTCAATTGCTTCCCTTAAATGCTGAGTGTGCCTTCTGGTTGGCCGGGGTTTGAGATCAAACATGTCTGTATATGCATCCTAAAAAGTATGTGCTCAAAGAATACTCCTCACTGGGGCAAGAGGGTTCTTTGGAGCTTCAGTAGGTGAGGGATGAGGATTGAAAAAATACTTCTTTCAAGGAAGTAGGTAGGGTTTGACCATACTATTGTTGTTTGTTGTTCAGAATCCTACTCTAAAATACTTCTCAAGCATTCTTGAATTAAATATCTAAATTAAAGAACATTCTTGCATTAAAACAATAAATGGGTAGGAGAGGTGGGATGCATCAGAGTAAGCGTGTTATAATCATACAGTGCGATAAATCGCATGAGGATTCCAGCAGGGCCAGATGATTCTGGCACTGGTAGTCTGGGTTTGACGTTTTACCAGGTCCAAGCTGTTTTGGTAAAATTTGAAGCCGTTGACAATGAGAATCCAATCAGCTGTACATTCAGAGTTATTTCAAGAATCTTCTTAGGTATTTGTTCCTTACCCTGCGAGGAAAATAAAGCAATTGGTTTCTATCATTCTAACATATGTTCAAAGGCAATCTTATCCAACTTTTCAATGAAAACGTCTTTTTTTTTCCATATTGAATTTGCAGTACTAGAGAGGTTAGCAACTATGAAAAGCTGTTTTAAAAATTAAGAACTGTTTTTAAAGCATTACGGGCTTTCTTGCTTGCATGACCTTAACATGTATGTGGGAGGGTGTTAATGCGTGCCGGGATCTGTGCTGAGAAGTATGAAATGAAGGGTCGTAATGCACCACTGTTTTGGAAAAATCAAAGTACGTATTTTTTTTTCAAGATAGTTTCCAGTTTTTAACCTTTTAAGTGTAGTGGTGGTTAAAGCACGGTGGGAGGGCTGCAGCGTGTTGGGTTCTAACCTTGGTAGTTCACAAGAACTCCGACAGTAGCACCTTCTGCAGAATAAGGCCATAAATGAAAGAGGAATAATTCTTGCACAAAAAAATAAATAGAATGGTAAGCAATTGGTAAGACTAAACCATGTTTAACAGCATCGTTGTCTGTTTTGTTTACTTGCAGAATACAACAGCTGTTTGAAGAGATACTAGGCAATAGCAGGCAATTGAAATGGCTGTCGTGTGGGTTCATGCTGCAAATAGTAACTCCCACATCACTGGCCTCCTTATCAAACCCCATAGCCAACACCATGGAACACCTGAGCTTATTGGACAACCACATCCCTGGTAATACCACTCTTATCACTGCAGTCGAATTGGAGCGTTTTGTGAACCTGCGTTCGCTCGCTTTGGATTTCTGTGATTTCACGGCTGAAATGGCAAGAGTCCTGGCTGATAGCAACCATGTGCCTTTGCATCGACTGTCTCTCCTGGTCCACAGTGTTTCCATAATGCACAAGTCATTGGACAGTATGCCAGAAGATGAGAATTGGAAGGCGCTGACACGCAACAGCACCAATCTTCGGGTCTACATAATGGCTTTTGATGTCAAGAGTGATGATATGCTAAGGATTCTTAAGCCCAGTATCCCCCTAGAGAGGATTCACTTTGACAGCTACATCACTTGTGTTTCAGGAGCTGTTGTTGACCTCATATCCAGGCAGTATGACAAGTTCCTCACTCATTTTATACTAATGAATGATGTGATAGATATGTCTGGCTTCCCAGATCTTAGCGACAACCGGAATGAAGATCCACTTGTCTTATTAGCCTGGAGGTGCACAAGACTCTCTCTCCTAGCTGTTCATGGTAGGTAATATGTTGCATGAGCTTAGTATGTGACTGATACGCTTAGAAAGCTTCAGCCTTCCTAATCACGTGTTTTAGTAAGAATGCTGTTCAAAAGTCTGCTATGCAGTTGCTGTACAAGCTGTTGTACCTTCCACTGGTATTTTTGTTTGAAAATAGGAAGGTTTTTTTGCGTATGTGTTCTAAACGTTCTTGTAGCTTACTAACCTTTCATGAGAGGTCACGCAGGATTTTGTTAGGCTGCTCGCAGAACAGAGGATAACTACGAACTGAGTGTTCAAGGAGGCTTGTCCTGCAAGTGGCCTGCGCTGTGCCGTTCCACCAGGTGCCTGGGCATGTGAACATGAGCACTGTAGGTGCTTGCTGTGCGTACTGAGCTCATGGGCTGTTAAGATTAGATGATTATGCTTCCTGTTTGTGTAAATAACGTGGGTTCAGTGCCCCAGGGCTGAAGGGAGGAAGTCTCTTACCAGTTTGGTAAGGCCTTGGCAGCAGATGAAGGCGGTGAACAAAATTTGAGACTTCTCTACCTGAAGAGTGGGGAAAAAATAATGCAGAGGAGGTTGTCTTGCTGAGTGCATTGGTTTCACTAATAACACACAGCTAGGTTTATCCCACCTATTCGCTGTATAATTGCGAATCAAATAAGTGCACATTTATATTCAGCTCTGTAAACTGTACAGTACTCGTTAGAAGATAGAATCATTTGGCACACGTGAGGCACCTGAAACTGAAATAATGCAGAGTAGTTATTTCTGTGCTGGGATTGGCTTACCAAGACCAAACTTGTTGATACATGAAGGAGTTAAGTGATGACTCTGTGTTCTGCTGCATGAGAGTGAATGCCCATTTCCTCAGGCAGCTTGCAGGAACGAATTCCCAGTTATTCAGCACAAACAGGAGAGAGCAGCAGCAGCAGAGATGGTACATTCGGATCTCGGTTGAAGGCGGAAGGTTCTGTTGTATCTGCTAGGAAAAGGTTTTCACTGTCTTCTACTGAAAATCAGTGGAGAAAAAGAATCAATCCAGTGGTCTCCTCTTTGTAGTTTCACTGACAGACTTTGGAGATTGACGTATGACTGTGCCACTCTGTAAAGAGCAGATTTTAGCAGTTTCTTTAACGTTTGGATAAAAGTTTTAGGACCTTTTTAAAGAAAAGAAAAACACAACAAACACCCCAAAACTTAAGTTGTCCTTCTACCACAGGGAATTCCTCTAATCTGATCCAAATTTTAAAAGATGATAAAATACCTGATCATAAAGTAGTGTAAGTATCTTTTAATATCAGAACATGTCTATTCAGTAGAATATATTACTCTGCGCATAGCGTGGGGAAAGCAACACCTTCTACAGTTCTGTGTAATCAAGTGATTCTTACTGAATCTTCCTTCTTTGGAGAGATTCTTTGTATACCTGCAGGAGAGAATGGCCAGGCATCGCCCTTGCTCTGATTTTGAAATCCAGGTTCTTCCCATTTCTTTTCTCCCCTACTTGTAGAAGGTAGCTAAGCTCCTTATAAACACCTCATCTTTAAGTTTTGAATGTGACTTCTCAGGTGGTGTAGCACAAGCACCTTTCTTCTTGAGTAGTTATGGTGAGAAAAATATGGCTATGAGGAAAGATCTAGAATGCTGTGATGCTTCAGTACAGCATCTTATCCTCACGTTTCTATTTTTTGAGATTTACTAAGCAGTGGTCTCTGGTGCTACTTGTTGTGTTGTTTTTTTTTGTGATACTATCAAGCTTTCTTCAGGAAAGAAAAATTAAAAAGGTGTATTTGTTCGAGGAGCCATAACTTGCCCTATTTGTAAGGGCACAGGTTTCGTCTGTATTTAGACAAGAAGAGGTGGTTCTTCAGTTTCCAGTATTTTCCACAGGTTTTTGGTTTTCCCTCTTTTGCTTTTAGTTTGCTCTGAAAAAGTCTTTAACTTACAGATAGCTTTGGCTGTCACTTGGCAGTGACCAAAGAAGGAAGGGAGAACACGTCCTAAGGACGCTCTTCTTGGATAGCTCACGATTCTTTCCTGTGGGAAGTCGTACCATCGTTCCACCAAGGTAGCATCTTCAGGGGCAGAGGAAAACTGAGTCAAGGGTATTCA
Source organism: Cygnus olor (assembly GCF_009769625.2). Classification (NCBI taxonomy): domain Eukaryota; kingdom Metazoa; phylum Chordata; class Aves; order Anseriformes; family Anatidae; genus Cygnus; species Cygnus olor. Next base: position 24,832,306 of record NC_049173.1, read on the forward strand.
ATACTTGTTGCAGCATGAAGGAGCAGGGTGAGGAGTGTGTGGTCTTTTGGGATGAGATGGGGACAGTAGGGTAGTCAGAGTGGTGTGATCAGGAGTTGTAAGTAAAGAGCCACTCCATCCAGAGGCGCTGGAGCCCTTTTTTCTTAAGAGAAGGACGCTTTGCGTGGAGTTCCAAGGCTGTTTGTGTTGTAAACGTATTGTGTTACCTGTGAGATCCTCGGTTGCATTCTGTCCCTGAGCAAAACTAAAGCTGACATTTCTACCAGCAAGGAAAAACCACGCTGCTGCTCGTGGCGTGTTGGTTGTTCAGTGCTAACTGCGATGAAGCGATCACTGCCTCTTACCTCGAAAATACTTCAGCTGGGCCCAGGCTTTTCTTGCTGCTGGGAGGTTACTGAGAAACTTCAGGCAAAACGTTTTGAAAGAGTTAATTTAAAATAAGACTAGGTTGAGAAGAAGGTGGTTCTCCCAGAGAACAGAGAATCTGACAGTGAAAAGTTGCAGCAAAAGCTGTGTACCTGAGCCCCACGGATGGCACAGGGGACTTGGCTGCAGTTACTGTTCCCCTTTATTCTTGTACTCTCTCTCAAGGCTTTTTTTTAGTAACTTTCTTTACAGTCAAGACAACTGTAAGGTGTTGTGAGCTCCTTCTGAGCCTGATAGGAATGTAATTCATAAAGGTGCAGTTTTCCATTGGGCTTAATATCCTGCAGCCTTGCAGGTTCATCTTCCGTGACTGTTGTGCTAGGGGTAAAGTATCAGCCAGTGAAAATTGCAGGAATTCATACATTCTTAGTGGTTAATATCCTAGAAATGAGCCATTTAGGTATTTGCAGGGTTTCTTTTTTAAAAAAAGGACCTTGAGCAACGTATTTACAGGAGAGTTTAGAGACAAAACAGTAGGAAAAAATGGAATGAAAGATTCTTTAATCTGTTACTTCAGTTTTTCTCATTCTTTAATTAGCTGTCTTATTGCAAGTCTGTAGGATGTAGAGCGTGTTACTTCCATTGTTGATTCCTTCAGCAGCTAACTTTCCCATTACAAATTCTGTGCAGACTGCAGCTTGCCTTAGCCTCTGAGTGGGCATCCCACCAGGAGGCATGGTGCCTGTGAGAATGGTGGTGAAGGCAGAAACGAGCCTTTTCTTTTGCAGTGGAAGGGCTGGCTTGCAGAGCTCCCAAAAAAAGGGAAGATCCCAGATAGTTTGTGTTTTGTACCTGGACAGGGAGGAGCTCAGCGTTTGCCTTAGTGAGGATACAGCAAACTGTAGAAAAATAGCAGGTAGCTGCGAGTAAGTGTTTTGAAAGAGGGGTGCTAATATATGCTAATGGGGAGAGAGGGAAGCGTTATAATTATGTTTAATTTCAGCTAGAATAACAAGATATATGTAGATTATTTTTTTTTTTGCGCTGGTATGACCTATTTCCTGGAGAGGCTTCTGTTTGTTTTTTCCTCTACTAAGTCCACCTCTAATGCAACAAAAGCTAATTTTTTTTCTAGCTGAAACAGTTTTAAAACGGTCCTTTTATATATTAACTTGAATAGTTGATTAGTCACTTTAATGTGATTTATTTTTAAGTAGATCACAGAAGGTTTGAAGTTGTATTTACAACTTAATTCGTAGCAAAGAAGTCGATGCAAATAGTGGAAAAAAACAGATGTAGAAAAACTTTGTTAAAATACCTGAAATATTTTTGATACTTCCTTATTCAACATATAAATGGAGCTTTTTTTACTTGCAACAACAACAAAAATCGGGAGGAGGATTCTGCCAGACAGAAGATGCCAAAAGATGTTCTGGCATTAAATACTTGTGTAAAAAATGCCTTGAGTGAAGTTACGGAGCAACTTTTTTTTTTTTTTATTTCCCCATAGGTTACACAGTTTGGGCTCATAATCTTATTGCAATTGCTCGTCTTCGTGGCTCTGATCTGAAAGTTCTTGAAGTCACAGAAGAAAGCATTGATTTCGACCAAGGAGAACTGGCTGATCAGGACGTGGATCCAGTGCATAATCTCATTGAGCAAGTATCTCTCGGATTGGGTCGGCCTTGGCACGCAGTGATGGACATAGAACTGCTCAGTGTCTTCACTGAGCCAACTCGTCATTTTTACAGAGAGATGCAAAGCTTCAGTGAAGGCATTTAGCTCCTTATTTACAATTCCTGTGGTTACATATGCAAGTAGGGTCCTATTATGTTTTTTCAGTAGCGTGAATTAACCCCTTTTGTGCTGTGTTTAATCAGTATTAGCTATATAGAATTACATATGTGTATTCTACTTCTTGATCAAAGAACGTAGTCGGGTATTGGTTTAGAAGCTGAAAGTGGCAGTGTTTAGGGTTTTCACGGTTAATGGACTTGTCCACCAAACCTTACCGGGATACAGCCAAAGGCTGTCTGAGGTTGCCGGCTAACTTTACTTTTGTTGAGTAACTGTGTTTTGAATGATTTTACTATTATATCGGAGTTCTGCGCTCAGGAGCCAACTGTTTTTAATATCCATATCCATAGCCCAGCGGATTTCTCTGCTGTCATTGTTTGCTTAATCTGGTAGCGTGCTACTTAATAGGCTTAAAAGGAAGAGAAGTCTATCCAGGGCTGTTCATTCTTAGACTCTCACCTTGCTTCATTCCCCATGCAGCTTACGAAGCATGACTTGCTGCCGATGTCGGTTTTTCTTAGCTCTGTTAAGCAGTGGTGTGAAACACTAGCTTTTTGGATACCCGCACTTCCAGATGCACTCCATAAGCTGTAGTATTTCAGATTCTTTGTAAACTCCTCCTAGTTTATTCTCATCTTTTGTCATCTTCCTTAAAAGTTAGCTTTGGGCCAAAGTGTAAGAGGAAAAAAACCAAGAATGTGCGCTCCGATGAGGTAAAAGCATAACAGTGAAGACTTCAATACAAAGGTATACACCTGCAAACAAACGTTAGTCGTGAAATCCCTAGCAACCAAGTCACTGGATTTTCTCTGTCAGCGCCTGTGTCAGCTGCCAAAGAATAGATTAAAAACGAAGAAGTGCCCACATGCTGGCAGGGGCAGGCCAACTTCTGGCCAGCCAGATACTGCTAGATTGTAATATATAAGGTCGAATTTCGACCTGTGGTACACAGCTGTGCTGTGGCTCAGTCAGCAACCTCAGAACTCTTAACAAACATGCACCTGTTTCACTGTGAATAGTGAATGTAAAGGAAGGAAAGAAACAAATACAAAGCTTGTTCTATCACAGGTATGAGCTGCTATGATGCATGAAGAACATTCCATGAAGTATGTTTTAAAATCTTGTTATATCTGAGAGGCTTTAAAAGCCGATTTAACTGTTTCAGGGCAACCGCGGTACAGACGTGGTCTCTGTGAGACTTCCACCTGACCCCAGTTTTAAGTGGTACGAATGTTGTGCATTTAATGTTTAAAGGACAGTCTGCAATAATAAAGTAAGTGGCCAACGTGGGTGCCCAGCAGTGCTGAGACCTGGCTGCTATATTGTAAGCTTTGGAAAACACAATTTATGCAACAGATGTCCAGATATGATTCTATTTATGGAAAAAGTTTATATGTGTTTTACAAATGGTTTTACCATCTTATATTAAAATGACCTTTTGACAGGTGTGCGCTGTTTTGTCTCCAGTGAGCACATACCATGCGGATTTTATATGTACATCAGTAGAGTGAATCCACTGGCACAGTGTGTGTATATGCCAGATGTGGTGAGATTTTATCTTATAAATGTGATCAGATTAAAAAAAATAAACTCCTGACAGAAAATGTAAGGAAACCAGCTGAATGTTTGAATTGATGACTGATGTTGTATGGTTTATGTTAAATGTATATTCTTTTAATCAATGAATAAAGCATTAAAAATTGATCACTGTATAAAATATTTTTGTTGTATCAGCATGAGAATTTCTAGACTTAAAATGCAACAATCGTTTATAAGTTGTGTATAACTGGTAGCTCCCATTGTGTTTAGGTCAACAAAAGAGTCTAAAATGTCATACAGTAATTTCTTGGCTGAATTTTGTCAACTTATTTTTTGGGTGGGGAGGGGTGGGGGGCGGAAGGATGCTTTGGTAACGATCAGACCACCAGACCAGTTAGCACAAACAGTATATCACGGTATGACTTACTAGACTGATACGGTAAAATGTGGATTGTAGACTATGGAAGACTATTTTGAGAAATTCTTGCATCCGTTGCAATTGCTTAAGTCAAAACCTAATGTGCTCTAGAAAAATGTGTAGTACTTTTTTTTGGTGTCCCACTATTAAATAGATTATGAATACCCACAACGCTTCAGTTTGACCTTTTCTCTGTACTCAGAGTATGTAGCTGTGTATTCTGAATGAAAACTGCAGATGGCCGATAAGCTGCCGAAGAGCTGCCGTGCCCTGCAGTGGCTGATTGTGCTGTGAGACTTGTCGGAGTGGCTGTTCGGTGTGCGCGTGCCAAGCACAGGTTTAACTTGGGCTTCTGAACTTCATTTTATGACAGATCAAACCGCTACCAAGCATGAGGATTGCGCTGCTCCTTGCTTAAGGAGTCTCCTAGAGCCTGTAGATCTGGCAAGCAAGATCGCTTGACGACTTATTGAATTAACGACTTATTGAAGAGAGGAAAAGTAGATTTTGCTGTGGGCAATAAAGATAAGGTGTGTATGATTATAGCTATTCATATTCCAGTAAAGTGAAATAACAGGACTCAGTCATGGTGCCTTTCAGGGCTCAGCCTCCTGAGGGACGTTTATGTAGCAGTTATATCTGATAGGGATTGTTCAGCATCATCTGGACCTTAAATGGGGGTGTAAAGTGACCACATTTCTGGCCATTTCCATGCAACTTCCTAAAAATGTTGCATCCTCTGGTTTAAACAGTCGCAGGATGTTAATTCTACCTCTGCAGACTACAGTGTTTCTATGGATGGCTGCATGATTTACCTCAGTTGGGAAGTAACTTGGTTACTTTTGTTACCTAAATGTATTTCTCTTTTAGCCTAGCCTATTTTCTGCTGTGTTTTTAATTAACTTAATACTGAAAGGTAAGATGGGGGCAGGAAAAACAGCCCACCCGGCTGTGGTACAGGGGTGTACAGGCCTCTCACTCTGTTTAAAGTAGGCCATTGGTGCCTAGTGTTAGTACTCCAGATGTGATTTTTCATCCAGATTGAAGCAAGTCTAAAGAATGGATGTGGTTTGTGTTCCAGGTGCAGATTCTATATACTTAATACATACAGACTACTGTAATAAGCCTTTGCTTCCCAAGTATAGGGAGTCCAGTTAGGCGTGAGTGAAACATTCCTTGAGCAGGGTTAGAGAAATACCCCTCTAACTGTTCTGTTTTCTTAAAGATAAGTAAAAGCTGTTGGTGCTTATAAACAGTAATTTGAATTAGTGACAGTGGGATTAAGGGATTCAAACTGAAGCAATTTGCAATCAAGTGTTAGGGAACTTAGTCCTAATGTGGAAAATACACTCGTATTTGGAGTGGGGTCTTAAAAGCTGTGTGGAATTGCTTTGAGCTTGCAGAATCCCAAATGGAACTTGTTTGTTTTCCTTTGTTGTTCCTAAAAAGACAGCAGTGTCAAGTTAGCCTTGCTGCAGTCTAGATTTAGCAGCAAGACCTTGGAACACAAGCCTTCAGTTGTTAAAGCTGGATTGCTTTTTCTCGGGGCGGGGGGGGGGGCTTCCCTGCGTACATGCTTGCTTGATCCTGCTCAGTCAAGCTTCTGTAACCTATTTTAGGGGCTACTTTGCCTTACTTCCTATTGCATACCTATTGTACCTATTGCTGGGCTGTTACTGGAAAAAAAAAAAAACTGAAATTATTCCATTCTGTCTGCAGGATGCTCTAATCCATGCTTGTCCTGCATGATCTTAGCTCAGTTAACTTCCACTTTGTCTGCAGCTCCCAATATCATGGTGGGCTCAGAGTGCAGTGCTTTGGTGGAGGAATTGTATTTTGAAGGCAGTTAACTTGATTCTAAGCTAGAACAAATATTTAACCTATACAGAGAAAATACAGTATTTGTTCAGAAAATGTAGTTATGTTTGTAAGTTTACAACCCTTGAAGTGTGTGTGGTGAGGTCTTGTGGTGGTATTATCAAACTGCCTCTGTACTGTCAACCATTTTCTACATACAGGGTCAAGCTGGTAGTTTGCTGTTCTGGTTGTTCTAGGGGCTGAGGTAAGGGGAGGGGTAAAAACTCAGTAGTTTCTTGTATGGTCCTGGTTAAGTCTTGCAGGCAAACTTGGAGACTCCAGAGGGGAAATCATTGGCTAAAAGTGATGCAACAGCTGAGCTAAGCTGAACAGCAGTTAAAAATTTCAACATACATGAGCCTTTAAGGTAGCAGTTGCCAGAATTTATTGGTGACTAGCTTAAGTACAAAGGCTTATCTAAATACCGCTGACTAAACTAGGAAGAAAGAAAGGGCAAGAAGGAGCTGTGGAAGTGTTCCGCAGCTGAAATAAGAATGGGGAAATAAGGTTAAGAGAAAGAGTATTGAGCTGCAAAAAGAGCTCAGCTGGCAGACTTGATCTAAGTCAGCAGTTACAAAAAAAAAAAAAGTGTTCTGGAGCTTTTTGGTAACTTCCAATTATGGGATGTCATGGCTTGTGAGCGTAGAACAAGTGTACATATGAAGTTTATATTTAAAAACGTGTGTGTGTGTAAAGGGGGGGATGGCAGTTGAACTGCCTGCTGCTGCTACTGTAACTGGAGGCTTGTCTAAAAACAGTTTCCTTCTGTTTTTTTAAAGGGGTTCTGTACAAAATGACTGCATTGTGAGTAATTATGTGGTTTTTAAGCTGAAGCATGCTGGTCTCAAACAAAACAAACTGACAGGAACAGCCAGCAGCTGTTTAAGTCTTTAGAGTGTATGGTAGGTAAAAATGGAGTGAGGCGCTATCCAGATCTCACCCAAATCCCTGTGCCCTGGCCTGCAGAGACTGGGCCTGCTTTAACAGCCATTAATGATTACAGGGCAAGAAACAAAAAGGAATGAGAACTAAATGACATATCAAACTTCTAGACACAAAATTATCAGTTCTGCAGTTCGCTTTCTTTGGTTTTTTGATTCTGCTTCCTTTGTGAAGCCCAGTACACACACTACAAACTGTGTGTGGGCACTTGTCTAAAACCTTTTTTTAGCTTCTACAATGCTTCTGTATGTTTAGGCTTGTATTAAATGCATGTTTGCCGTAGCAGCATATTCTTGACTACTTTTATTGGTTTTACTTTTGCTAAGTCTACTGGGTATACTTGCTTCTGTGCTTGTTTTAGACAAGAAAGGAGTCTTATCTTTTCCTTTCTCTTTTAATTATCTGTAATGTGTTAGGATGAGCACGGTTACGTAAGTCTCTTGCTGCACTATACAGCCATTTTGTTGATAAATACTGATGGCTCTCCAGAGTTGGAGAGTTGAAAGAGTGAGGACTGGAGACTTAGAGTCTTTTTTTTTCTGTCCCATGCACCTTTCCCAATGGCAATATTAAAATCTGAACACTATTAATTGTATTTGTGGTGAGACGGTCAAAAAGCAAACAAAAACATACTAATTAAGGACTTCAATTTGCTGTGGCTAAAGCTCTAAAGACAATAGTCTAGTGGTGCTGAAGCATCACATACAGTTGTAAAAAAAAATTAATAAATTAGCTCCTCCTCACTTCCTCAACTACTCTTATAGTACCATGGTAACAGTGAACTTGCAAGGGAAGCTTATTTCATCACCTTCAGTAGACATTTATTGTTTCAATTTTTTTTCACATTCTACTCATAAAGCAAGCATCACTTTTGGCATGCAAAGATTCCCTGTACAGCTAGACAAGCACAAAGCAGCTGGACTTTTAAAATGATTCATGATTTAATTTTATACACCTCTGAAGAGATTAGTCAAATTAGAAATACTTAATTTAAAATGACTACTGTACAATGGAAATCACTTATTCACAATATTCATAGTTATATTTCATTCTTTATTTACAAAACACTATCCTGAGACTTTTCTATTAAGCTTCAATTTGAGCAAAGTAGTTTATACCTAAGTAACAGTGGTTACTTAACGTAAGGGAAAATGCCATTAGCAGAGTACAGAAATGGTTCAGCACAGCGCTCAAATGACTGTCAGGTCTCTTGCTGTGGTTCCGTTTGTTCTACAGCTGCTGTATTTGACTGAGGTGGCTCAATTCTATTTTCAGGAGGTGGCGGTGGAGGCAAGAATCCAGGTCGTTGAGGCGGATAGTGAGGAAAAGATCTCATTGGGAAAGGATTTCTCACTGTGAGACAAGGAGAGTAGCCCAGTTAATAACAATCAAACAGCGCGCACACACACCTGCTCCTTTACCCTACGCATCTTATTGCTCAGCAACAGCCTCCCGAAATAGAAGTCACAAATTAGAGCTACGTTAGATGAGGTGCTCTGGTGAGACAAAGATGCTAGGAAAGGGAAGGACAAGGTGATATTTTTCTCAATAGTGATCTTGTGACAGGCTCATGGCAGTAGCCAAATCAGTCCAAGTTCGTGCTTGTTAAGGGGTTGCTGTGGCCACCACCACCTTCAGTCTGATCTGGTAGCCCTTCACTACCACACCTCACAGGTGCTGTGGGGGATAAAGAGCTCAGTTCTTCACAGGTCAATCACAGAACAGCAAGAGCTAGGAAGAAGCCCTTCAGTCTGATACTTTCATCTTGCTCCAAAAATGTGAAAGGTTAATTAATGATTTATCCAATTATTAATCCAATTATTATTATATATATATTAATTAATTTTATATATTTATAATAAATATTATTAACCCAATAATTATTAATCCAATTATCCAATTAACAGGTATGTCACAAATGCATGCCCTTGTATGGCCATGAGCATACCTCAAAGATATGGATTGGAGTCTAAAGATTTATCATACCAAGATTTTATGTATGATGCAACCTCACATCCACTTGCTTTGCTACCTGAGAAAAGGAACCCTTCAGGTGCTGAACAGTGTTTGTATGCTATTTTCCAAAGGTATTATTTGTAAAAGCATTATCAACGTGAGCAACTGTGAAGATGAAAATATTCGCCACCACCTTCATCCCGCAGATGCTCCCTGCAGCTGAACTGAGAAGTAGTATGTGCAGACAACGATTTAGGTGTTCACCCAGTGTGATAACTCACTACCTCAACAGAGCACTCACGTTCAAGCTAATGAAGTAAATGCTACCTAAAGTTACATACTTGGCATTGGAGGGCGTGGTGGCCCGAAGTCTCGTACTGGAAAACATTCACGTGGTCCGTACATGCCAGCAGGAGGAGGGGGAGGAAAAGGAGGTCCTCGTCTCATGAAAGGTCCTCTAGGATCCATAGGCATTAAGGGAGGTCTGACAGGAGGGAAAGGTGGAGGAGCAAACCCTGAGCTGACTGCTTCACTTTCAGAGGCCAGTGGCTGATCAGGCAGAGAGTCCTGTAGCACAACAAAAACAGAGAAGTTAGCTTAGGGAAAGAGGTAAGGAGAGGGAGCATCTTCAATCCCATCAGGTCTGTTTTGATGCAGACTGTCACTGGAACTAGCTAAAAGCTAGCTCCAAGCAGCATAACCCTGAGCAGGCTACCTCTGTGCACTGGCCATCAGCTTGACCATAGCTTCACCTTTCAGGCTGCAACTAATTTTCAACAGGGATTACATTAGCAATATCTCAAAATTAGCTCACAAGACAGCACCTGCTTTGATAAAAGTCTGCATTCAATTTTATGATTTGGACTGCACAGTGAAATATAACATATGATCAAGTACTACAGACAAATTTTCCTATATACTTTGCAGAAAATTGAAGATTCCTTAGATCAAGTTTTTGGTTAGCTACTTACACTAAGATTAGAATGATCTTTCATCCCATTTCCACTTGGTTCTGTTCGTGGGCTATTTTCTGAAGATGTTTGTCCGTCTGTATGCAAAAGTTAAACGAGTTATTCAACGTTGACCTCCACCTCCCCACCACCAGCATTTTGTCTTAAATCGGAAGATATAGGCAAGAAAAATAAATATACTGCTGTATGAAGCAACTATTGTGCAGGCAAACTGAAAGAAAACAGAGAAACACAAAGCTGTGCTTGAACATTTCTGCCAACCTATGTACAGGTTGCACATGAATATACACAGACTATATATTCAGGCTATAGCTTTTACTCAAGTTTCTTGTATGCGAATAATTTTTTCTCCCATTTTAGTATGTTTTTCTTAGAAGTTACAGATGCAAATCCTACTGATGTACTCGCTTTATAAATGAAGAGAAAAATATGAACTTCAGTGTTTTTACCTCTACCCACCCCCCAGAGAACAATTTTTTTTTAGAAACAAATGGAGAAAAATATTAAAGAGAATTGTCAGAGGAGAATCGGAGTGGATATATACTACTGATACACACTAAATGTACTCTGGTCTTCAAAACAATCCAAACCAACCACCAACAAAAAACCCAACACTTTGAGATTTGAAAAATACTGCTTCCTTAAACTTCAGCATAAACAAAGACACTAATAATAAAAAGCATAAGACCAGAACAATACTGCTAACAAGTGACACATCTCATTTACATTAATTGCATCTCTTCTTCTTTAAGCAATAAAGCTCTTTTCTCAATAAACAGAAATGTCCTTTCCAAAAACCTAAATTGTGTCATTTCAAGCAGGGCTATGTTGCTTATGTTAGAAATACTGGTACTTAACAATCTGAAGCAGTTTAGTAGCTTATGTCATGCAGAGAACATTCGTTCCTTGATACTTAGGTTGCAAAACACTTTCCATTTTAAATCTGTCAAGTTGCTCACAATCTGTCAAACTCTAACCCTTTGACAAAAAGTTTCCTGCTCTCCAGGTACCTGCCTCAAACTTTTGGAGTTAGCTACCTCAGCTTAGGAAAATGCAGATTATGTTGCTCACAGAAAATAACATTTTGATCGTCTCACTGAGAAACTATAATTAATTCAATTTGAGTTGGAGCCTGGATTCCACTACTGCAAGATGCTGCTCTTCAGAGATCAGCTGGTGTATTGGTTTTATTTTTACAAATACCCAAATCTAGTGAAATTATATGCCTCTAAAATCAACATTCACGTGCTTAATGACATGTAAATGCTGGCAGCAAGGCTATCCAAAACACTGTTTCCATTAAGTTGGTTTTGAACTGCCCAAGAAGGGCATGCAGCTTTTTTTTTTCCCCTAATTGTTAGCAGCTGAAAAATGAGTAACAATGAATGCAAGAAGTGAGTGCAAAGACCACATGCCTCTCCTGTCCTTCAGTCAGCAAGCAGGCATTTTGAAGAAAGCAATGGAATTCCCCAATGGAATACAAAGAAGTAGAAAGCAGAAGTGAAACAGAGAGGCTTGGGGAGCGTGGTAGGAAGGTGAGTGGCTGTAAAGGAACAAAACTGTACAGAATTTTCCAGTAGAGAACAATTCCCTGTAAAACCTGAACCTTTAACCTAAAACAGAATTCAACATTCTGGCATTATGACACCAAGTAAACAAAGGTTCTCTCTCCTATTGCCAGGAACTGAGCGACAAAGATGGTAACTTACTGCTAATCACGTGTACCTGAACACTGTCTGGCACGGTTTCTGTCAAGAGTTTAAAGGTTTCATTATTCCTGATGACTCAGACACGTCACTTACTAGGCATTAAATAATGATGAAAACTGTTTAATGAGTATTAAGACTCTGAGCTCTTAAATCGTTAGTGATAAGATTTAAGTCACCACAACTTTGTCTCTGAGCTTCTGTGTGTTGCTCAGTGTCACAAACAAGAATTTACAAAATTGGCCCATTTCAAATGGTAATGAGACAGTGAAACGTGATGAAATTGATGGACAACTGCACTGTGAACTACAAAAAGCTCCAGGTATTACAAACGGTTTGAAGGAGGAGGCTGCAGGACCTTCTACTTCAGTACTCAAAGCCAGTGAATACTTGAAAATGTTGCTGTTATTCTTTCAGTTTCATTTACTCTAACTTTACCAAAAATGACACAGAAATGCAAGTAAAGGTTTGTGAAACTTAAACACTGTGTTGAGCTTCATGGCAGGAGCCACAAGATACGGAAGGCCACGTCTGAATGGTTAACACCCAGAACAGTGAAGGTGGATCTGCATCAAAGCCAGCAGGTATTAAAATGTTTTTGCACAACAGAACGTATCAGGCGTAGGGTAGCTGTCAAACTGCCCTCCTCCCACGGCGTAGTACATATGGTCACCCTATACTGAGATTCTTCACCTGATCGTGTCATGGAAGCCAGGTAAAGCAATTCCCACCTGTTTTATCAAAAGACTGCACGTTGTATGTTCGTAGCTCTGCTGGTCCAGAAAGTCTTCCAGTATTTGGAGGATTAGGGAAAAATCTTTCTTGTCTTCGAGGAGGAAGAACTGGATCAGAATAGGGCTCACCTATCATTGAAAACAAAAACGTCACAAAACAGGTCAGTGAAGATTTATTACCTCATTTCACATAATTTTATATCAGCAAAATTATCTGGATATCTTATGCTCCTGTAAATATTCAAAGTGACTATTAACCAGGGTGGGAAACAATCCTAGAATTAAAAAAAAAAAGACCATAGGAATCCCACCTTCATATACTACAGCTTACATTTGTAGTAAACTGATGTTTCAGGAGCTGCAAAAGAGAAAGCTCATTGATTTTTGGTTTAACATACAGTAGCATTCTTTATGTTGTGATTACATAAGTGACCTCAAAACAAAGATTCAGCACAGCAATGAAGGCCAATGTCAAAATAAGTTGCTGTACATTTTAAGCCGTACTAATGTAAGAGTGCTGTTTCCCATTACATTTTTTACCACTCTAGTGCATTTCCCATTTCCTTGCACTGAATCTAGCAATTATGCAGCTACACGGCAAACTGTATTAGTCAGATCCTGGGCAAGGATGGGGTAAGAACACAGCTCTGGACAAGAAAACAGGACTGCAGTATCCTGTAAATAGATGAGATCTGACAAATGGAAAACTGCATCCTGAGTGAACTTTGAGTTTTATGATCAGACTTACGTACAAGATGCACAGCAACTACAATAGCTTGCTGCATCTGCAAACTGAAGTACATTCACCTGTGTTCTTTATTTTTTATTTTTATTTTTTTAAACTTGTAGTATTTTTGCTTCTTTATTACAAGTATACAGGAAGGTTGTTCCAACCCGCCCCCCCCCCCCAAATTCAGTTTACTTCAGAAACATCAGTATCCTCTTCATTTTATCTATGTCTTCCTTGAGTGATGATGCGTAACACACGTTTATCTGAAGTGAGAGCAATGACTTATTTTGTTCCTGTTATTTATAGAAGAGGCAACATCAACGTGAAAATAAGTACTAAACAGTGCATTTTCAGTCAGGATGACTGTCCCATGGTGTTCCCCTACTACTAGCAGAAACATTAAAAAAAAATAGTATCTTTCAACATCAGCTACCTTTCAGGATTTAATTTTTTTTAAGGCTAATGTACCATTAAAAATTATGACTTTCTCAGATCTCTCATTCATCATCCAGCCTAGACAGGTCTTTTGATGCACTAAATAAGCCCCTAGTAAAATGATGAAACTAAGCAGCTGATTATGCACTGCTAGTATCAATATACATTTAAAAGACAGCATAGAAAAAGTGCAAATGAACTGCATTATTCAAGAAGGGGATAAAACCCTACTATTAAAAAACCTTTCCAGTGTGACTGCACATGCAATTCCTAGAAAACAACTCATATCGATACACAAAAAAAAATAAATATTTATGCTGCAAGTCAGAAACTCCATTATTCCAGTAGCTAAGCAGATTTCTATACCTGGTGGAGGCAGAATTATCCTGCGTTCTCTGTCCCAAGGAGGAGACAGGGATCCAGTATCTGATGGTGGTCTGTGGGGATCAGGTAATCTATCAGAACCCAGCTCTCCTCTTTCATTACTAGCTTCATACATGACAGTAGATCCTGGTCCTCTGGATCCTAATTGAAGAAATCAGATAGCTATTTACTCTGGTTTTCAAATCCTACATTATGTGTCTTTCTTCATTAAGCCTGAAAACAATAAAATGTATCATGCAATACCAACACTTTCAAGATACGCAAGGTGCACAGCTCCCCAGGAATCTCCAGCTGTTTGCTGCTGATGACTTACTAGAAGTGTTTAAAGGTTTGTTTGGAATGAAAAAAATTTAGTTCAATGGGAGCGTAACCTACAGTACCTGATTTTTTTGGTAATCATTTTAAGAGTTTCTGTTCATTGAAGTCAAAAAAAAAAAAATGGTGCCTTCATGATAGATGTTATTCTTAGCACTAAAATAACTGTCATTAACAAGACCTCATCAATTTAAAAATTAGCACTCAAAGTTAACAACCTCATTGAAAAAAATATTTGTATTATATTCAAGACTATTCTCATTTGTTCTAACTCTTTAATCAAGAAAAAAAATTAGAAAAGACCAGGTCAACATATAAGCAAGTGGAAGAGAAATGTGATGAGTGACTTCAGATTGCAAGTTTCCTTTAAAGAAAGATTTGGTCTGAAAATTGACATAAATGCAGAGTTCTAGTATCATTCTGTAATTCCCTACCCTAAAATCCAACTTAGAATTTGAAGCCATTTTCTATCTTGTGCAAAGTGAGATAAGCACTACAATCGCTCTGTAGTTAGCACTGACTAAACACATCATTTGTTTAATCTTCCCAAGTTAGATTAGTGCTCCATTGCAAAGTGAACAGTAATGTCTTTGCATAATTTCTTTCCTTGCTAAGAGTGCATTTTGAAATCCAGTTTTCACTCTTACACACCAGTAACAGCTGAGTTACAATTTTAAAGATTCATACGACATCTCAATTTCATTACATACTGTCTCTATTCAAGTAAGCAGTTGTCAAATATGTGACTTTACCTGCATGTGGTATGTGTGTTATGGCTGAACATCTGATCTGTTTTCTTTTTTCTTTTTTTGACTTAGAATGTGAATCAACTTTCATATGCAACTGGGTATACCACTTACAACGAATTAAAGTAAATAGTCTTTTAAAAATCAATGTTGATTAGTGACATCCTTACAGATGAGACATGTTTAGACATATTTCCTGTGAAACAAATATAGGTACCAACAGATTTAACAGCTATTAAGTCAAATAGTAACTTCTTCATTACCCGTAACAGATGCTGAACTTCACTCTAACATTCATCTACACTGTTTCCATTAAAAAAAATTACAAAGGAATAGTGTTTCCTTCCCTTATCAGCCATGACACTATGGCTTTCTTTCACCTACTTCTCAAACTCTACATTTCACTCCTTACGCGCCACCTTCCTGTTCTCTTTCATCACTAGGGATGAAACCGTCTTCACGTACAATGACTCTTAAATTCACAAGCCAAGGGGAGGAAAACATCACTGAATCAGTAACTTCCTAAAGAAATATTATTCATGACTCTCTCTAAAACTGTCTCATATTTTTGTCAGTGTAGGTAACTCCCCTTCTTCTCTCTCCATCTTTAGACGAACGAGAAGTATCAACATCCTTTCCTGAAAAAACTAATTAACTTGTTTACCTTAAAATCAGAAGTTTATTTCAGCAGAACTGCATTTGTCCAAAAAATAAAACAAGACTAAGTTTGGCTTTTCACTTTTCTCAATTGGTGCTCCTGAAAGCAATCTACTGACTAATCCACTAGTACCAACAAAACTTTCCGTTGTGCTGGTATACACTAGGCAGCTTTAGAAACAAGCTGAAAAACAGGAAGAGTTTGTCTGAGGACCTGTTTGTACTGAATTGGTGGTTTTAATACTTTTTGTCACCAGCAAGAGGAAAAGGTGTGACAGATTTATAGCAGAGGAGAGAGAAATCCAGAATAGATAGGTTTTCAAGTTTAAGAATTGTACCTCTTCCTCCTCCTCCACCTGGAAGCATAGGTGAAAGCCTTAAAGGACCCTCCAATAAAGTTGGAGGGGAAAGAAAAGCTCTTGTTTCAGATGAAGGCCGGCCCATTGGTGAGGGTCCATATGGGGAATGCTCTGGAACAGTTAAAACAAAATGCTCAAGTTCACAATACTTAGTTCAGCAAACTGTATAAAGTAATTAACTTCTCAGGTGAAGTTTAAAACTAAATCGTGTAAGTGAAACAAGAACTGTGTTCCAGTTACCATGTGTGTCATATTCCCACACTCCTCTCATCAATGCTGCAATACTGCCAATGCTCTTAGTTTCAACAAAATATTTGACATGACCTAGAGTAACTTTTTTTTTTTAAATGACTACTACATACACATGGCCAAGATTTCAAACGACTACATATGTGCTGTCTTGGGAAACAAAACCAGAAACCAGAACAATTAGAGTCTATTTTACAATTCAACACTGTACCTCTGCCAAACGGTCTAACTGGAACATCAAGAGCATAAGGATCTTTTTCTAAAAGGTCAAGTTTAAATTCTGCTTCAGTTAATCTGTGAACAAACAACAAAAAAGAAGCACAAAAATGTTACTGGTCTGCACTGCTTACTAGTAGCATTTCTACTAAAAGGGCTAAATAGACAAATGTATTTCATTCCCTAAATAAAAAAAGACGAGATATCACAGAACTCTGAATTTAAGAATTCCTTGAAGTATTTCTTCTATGCTAGTGCATTTAAGCTGTAATTCAGAAGTTGAAGTGGCATGTTAGATGTCATTACTCCTAGGCACAACACTATTCTCATGAGTACTCTGTGTTGCACTTCAGATGTTAGTTAGTTGTATATCTAAAGGTTTCCCCCTTACACACCTCAACTGTTAGCTCAGTATTAACTTCTGAGCTAAATAACCGCAAGATTATTTAGTAATCATGACTTCTGGTTAATACATGCCTATTAAAAAAACAGTACCATCAAAACCCTAGAGTCCTAGGCCTACATTCTGTTTCTTTTCTGAAATATTTCAATACTTCACATAGTTCATATTTTCTTGCATAGTATCATTACAAGAATCCTCAAATGACTCCCCTCATTCAGAGCTACAATGGAGCACTGCTCTCTGCTCTGTCTTGTTCACCATTGATCAACGTATGTCTAGAAAATACTGAATTGCATAAATCCAAAACATACATTCCAAATCACATCTGTTTAGAATCAGATCAGGACTGTACTTACTTTTGTCTGTTATGTGCATTTTCTTTTCTTATATCATTGAGGTGTCTTTCAGCTGCTCGGGCTGTCAGCTTTCAAGAAGGACAAAAATCAGATGCTTAGATATTGCTGTTTATTAATTAAATGCTTCATAAATGTGACAGCTCCTAGATCCAATACATTTTTCTATCTGAAGTGTTCAGATTGTATTTTCGTGATGTATGACTCATGTATAAAGCACAGGAAACAGCCTCACAACGTCACCAAATGACACTAGCAGTTCTACTACCCAAATTTTTTGGGAAACAATACAGTTTTCCTGCAGATTCTTAAAACTGCAGGAATTAAATTCTTTGGTTATAGCTGCTTTGAAGCATCTACAGAACACATACAAGATTTAAACTCTCCAATTTTACATATGCAAGTTTTATTTTAAAATAATACAATTCAAATCTGTAATATTATGACCATGAAGTGCCATAACTTTTAACAGGACTATCTCATACAGACCATTCTGCGAAACTGAAGAATGTATTAGTCAGGAGATATTTTAAAGTTTCCTGTTTGGAAAAAAAGGTAAAAAAAATGCATTTTGTAGCAACATTCTTAGGAAGCTGTCAACGGAACATACTGTTCTCACAGGACATAATGTCTTCTATTAGCAGATAAAAAGAGTGGAGTACATCCAGGAAAAATATTAAAATGGCACCGAAGCAAGGCCAAATGCTTTTATTATTAGCAAAATGCCACGCACTTGTTAAATGGTAACATGTTATTCAAGCAGATTTAGTGCTATAACAAACAACATTGTAGTATTCAATTCTACTGAGCTCAAAACTCACTCAGCTTAATTATTGCAACTATTCTATGACAACAGTATTTTTAACATGCTTTTGTGTATTTCTGCAAGAAATCAGTAGGTTTAAAGGTAACAGGTTAATTTTGATGATCTGTTTTTAACAAAAAATTTAGAAGCGATAGAGCAAGCTATTCAAACCACCGAAAAGGGAGACAAGTAGTTGACATACAGAATTAAGAAAATTTAGTGTTTGGAACTTACCCAATTATCATGAGCTTTTTTCTCATGTGAAGTAATCTGTGAAAAAGACATTTGTTAGATCATTACTGAAGTGCATTATTCATCTGAAAAAGAAAACTTACGATTGAGTATATGCTCTCAGTCATAAATGCAATGTGTAGGTAAATTATTATGAGACATGCAAACTTAAACTGAACTTACTTTTTAATAAAGTTAGTGATCTCTACTAAGAGAATGAGTCCACGAAAAACAGATGACAAAATAGGTAATAAAAAAAAAGACAAGGAGAAAAGCAAAACAAAAGAACAAGCCAAATTCACTATAACAACTTAATGGAAAGTGGTATTTCAGTTGCATTAACATCCATCCTACTTGGCATCAATGCCAAGTAACACAAAGACATACCTGATTCTGATAAGAACGAATGGTTCTTTCTAACTCCTCTTCGAGATCTTTTGCTCGCTGTCTGTAACAAAAATAGGATTTATGACACTGTAATAAAATACTGAGGAAAATAATTTTAAATATGGTAAACTTAATGGTTAACACAAAGTATAATTATTTTAAAAAATAATTTTTGTATCTAGAAGAAAGTATCATCATCTAAAGACTAGAATTTCCACTGCTACCATCATTTTTGTGTACCACATGATCCTTAGAGTCAACCACTCCCCAGCTGTTCAGTGGTCTGTGATATGTTTCCAGCATGAAGGATATCACCCTACAGCATGCCCTAACAGCCAGCTCAGCAATTGTACTAACTGGGCTAGAACCTCATGCTGTTACAGTTTAGCAGTCAGTTCTGGGGGACAGGTACTTGCACTGAAGTTATTGCAAGACCACAGGAAGTATGATGCCACCTAGTTGCCAGCTGCCTGGTGCGCAGCCTTCCTAGGTTCTGCACCCTCTCAGCAGGTGGGCCAAAGACAAATTCTGAGTAAATCAAAAAGAGTGAATTCTGTATTCCTAAATGAATACTGAAAAACGTCCACAAAGGCTTCACATTCCAGAGAAAGATTAATCAGCTGCTCAGGAAGCATTGCTGATCCGTATCATTCACTTCAGTGTCAATACTCCCATCATTGAAGGAAGACAGGAAGTACACATTACAAATCAAACGATTATGCTGTAGTTCAAGAAGCTACTGAAGAAGAACATATGTACACAGCTAGTGTAATGCAAAACAGCTACAAAACAATTACAGAAAATATCCCCACATCACAGTAATACTATTTAAAAGCTTAGAGATACAGAAATATAATACTAAAACTAGACAACAAATATGTTCAGATCTATAGGAAAGCTGAATGTTGCATTTATTTCACAGCATTCTCTTTTTAACTTTTTTTTTTTTTATTTTAAATTTTTAATCTGTTCACTAAAGGGAACTAGATAGAGACCCACTTCTACCATTCCATTAAAGCTAACATTTCAATACAAACAGCATTCTAATGGAAAAGTTCTCAGTGGTCTTCCATTCTCATTTTAATTTTTATATTTTTTAATAAAACAGAAACTCTAATAGTATGCATTATTACACACATACTAGCATATAACAACACACAAACAAAAGTAAACCAAAGAATCTGGAAGAAAACACATTCACTTAAGCTGGTGTTCTTATTAATTCTCTACTGCTTTTTGTTCACTTTAGAAGAACTCATAATAGTAAGTAAAATTTGTAATTACCTGTAGCTGTTTAGTTCTTCAGCAGCATGATTAATTTTTTCATCTACTTTAGAGAGCTTTTCTTCTTTTTGTAGGCGTTCTCTCTCTTCTACTGTCAGTTTCCTTTAAGAAAATTCACAAACTCGGCTTAATTTTAAGTCAACAATTCTGTAGTCAGTCCAAGAAAAAAATCTCAAATTATTTAGGCATGATGTGCAGATGGTATTTATCCAGATAAAGAACTTTAAAGGTAACAGATAAAACGGCATAAACAGAACTAGTTTTTATGAATTTCTTCAGTTTTTGTTTGTTCGTTTTGCTTTGTTTTTAATGAAGCATTATCACTATTCCTAAAAGCAATTTGGAAGATAATTTAAGCTCCCAAAAACTCAAGCTTTTCTTTTGCAAATTACTGCCCTAGGGAGTTAGTATTGCAAATGGAAATATTTGCAGAAATGTACAAATAGACAACCACACACAGAAATACACTATCTTTCAGTGCTATTTCAATAACTATTTAAAAGATGTCCCATTAGTACTAATATCCTCTTTTATTTAGCTATCTCCACCACAACAGCTTCTCTCCACTCCTTTTTGTCTCTTGTAGTCTTTGACAAGCATCATATATTTGCTGAACTTCAGCATGGTATCTTGAAATAACTTCTTTTCGTTAAGTTCCTTTCTATCCCTCTTCCCCTTTAAAAATCAAATGTTACTGTAGTGGATTTGGGGTTTTCCTGCATCTATGAGGATGACAGTCACCTATGTATTACACAAACTACAAAGCAGATTATTATTGAAAGCAACACTTGAAAAACATCCCGCATATCGCTCAGTACAAAATCAAGACTTGTACTGCTTCTCTTGCTGCCTTCAAGATTGTTTGCTCCTTAAAAAAACAATTTCTGGCTAGTAAAAATGTAAATTCGTGCCTTAAAATGATTCCCTCCTGATCCTACCACAGCCACACACACTTCTGAAAGTTATTACATGCTCCATCCTGTCCCAATCAACTGGACCTCCAGTCCTTTCTGTATTTGATTTTGGTCAGCACGTCCCGTTACCTACTGTCATCCTTACTGGGAGACAGATGGCACAGCCTTCATATTGCGTCTTTGTTGGTGACAAAAGCCAAATTCACACAGGTTCTATGTTGCTCACCATTAATAGCTGGCCACATTTTAACTCCTAAGCTTAGTTTTACATATAGCGCCACTCTTCCACAGACATCAGTAGCTCCCTTCACTATATAAAATACACCCAACTGTTAAAGAAGCTACTGATTGTCTTTCAGCAACTTTGATAGATGTATTATAGCATACCTTCATTTAGAAGTCAAGCTGTCCAACTTCACCCACCTTATTTCATAGATTAGATTTGTTGCTTCTCATGTTATCTTTTTTTCTGTACTTAATTGTGGAAAAGTCCTAAATTAATATACCACTACTTCCATGGAAAAAGTTAGTATAAAATTACTGTGATCACAAATGTACATTAAGGTGCAACATAACAGGGTCTTCCTACTACTTCCTACTTCAAAAAACTCTGGAAAGCAGTATTGAAACTTCCAATAATTTTCAGCCAACCAAATCAAAATGTGTGGAATCTCAAACAGTAAGGTTTGAATATAAAAGGTCAAGAATATAAATGGTCAAGAAGAACCAGCACCTGTGTAGTTTCATTTCATTTTCTTGATAAAGCTCAGTCATTACTTTGAGTTTCTGCTGAAGCTTTTGAACTTCACTTTCAAAGCGTTCATTTTCAGACTGCAAGGAAACTTGTTCACTTTGGAGGTTTTCTATACGCTCTGTCAAATTTAGAGATAATTATATTGGGAACAACGTACAGTTTACAAAATTAAAATACTTGTAACATTTTAGGACAGAGAAAGTCTGTAGAAGCCTCTGCTACTATATTGATTTAATAATGCATGCAGTAATATGTATTAATACATTTCAGTAAATTACACAAATTGAGAAACAGCATTGGTCCTTTGATGGGAAGCCAGCATTATACTCTCTACCAAGCACAGCTCTGAGCAAATGCCTAGCCTTTGTTTTCCCTCTAAACGGTGTAGCTTCTCTAGACACTGCAGTTTTATAATTCACAATATAAATTTTAATTTGGAGCTTTTATTATTGTAATTATTCCACTCTAAAAGAGTAAAATCGTTACCATCATATTGCAGATTTAGCCACACAAAGCCTTGCTCAGTAGCCTGAACGAATAACTCAGATTTGTTACCTATCCAAATTAAAATCAGTCCTGTTTCCTTTCCTATTTACTATTCTTATGCCTCTTTTCAAAAAAGATATAAAATTTCAAGTAAGCTAGAATACCTTTATGGGACAGAGTTAAAATCGATTTGGAAAACGTGCCAGCATAAGGAGTCAGGCTAAATGACCCTCATGCATGAAAAAATACAGTTTTATAGAGCATATCATCATTCAAATAACAAAGCACAGTATGTTCAAACATGATGGCTATTCTGCTGGCTGTTATCTATAAAAGCAATTGGTAGTTACAGACTTTTTTAATTGAAGTGGCAGTGTTTTCATCTTATTAAGTTTAATTCAGTATGACCTACACAACAAAGAAAAACAGAGAAAAATACTTCTAGCTTTGATTCTCTAAATGCAGTATTGTATATCTTACTAACTATTCAGCTTCTGCCCACTACAACTAAACTACACATTTTAGTAGATAGTTTTAAAATTTAGACTAGAACTCCACTGTTTCAGGTTCAGTATTTATTTAAAGGTATTATGTATATTAACATCACTTTGTTCATGTATTTTAAGATTATGTAACTTCTATACTCCAACAGAGTACAATAAAACTTGCAAATGGTGCTTTATGATTAATATAAACCACTAAATTTTGATTGCTTTACCTCTAAAATCAAATTAATTTAAATCAAATTATTTAAAATAGCTAAGCAACTCAAAAAGGCATTTTAAAGGACAAGTAGATCTATACATTAATATATTATGATTAATAATAATATCTATTATGAAAGAATTAATTAAGAATTATATTAAAACTTAATTCAGTTTTTAGTGAAAATAAGACAGCCG
The DNA here is from genome assembly GCF_009769625.2 of Cygnus olor. Classification (NCBI taxonomy): domain Eukaryota; kingdom Metazoa; phylum Chordata; class Aves; order Anseriformes; family Anatidae; genus Cygnus; species Cygnus olor. The sequence continues at coordinate 24,855,202 of NC_049173.1, forward strand.
GTAACATTGTTTAATTACCTGTAAGTTCTCCTTTGGCTTTGTTTTCATCAGACAATTTTGAATACATTTGATCTCTTTCTGTTTCCATGGTCTTTAAACAAGCATTTAACTACAGTCAAAATAAAAAAAAAAAAAAAGGAACTTAAGATTATTAGAAAGTGTTTGCAAGCAAAAATATTTAATTAATATCAAAAAATGCTGGGTTTTAATACTAAGTGCACACAGATATCTATATGCACTTAACCTTACCATAAGAAATTGCATATATTCCATTTAGTCTCACCCCCCTTCCATCCACAAGTTTCTTAAAATAACGTACCTTTGCAGCATAGATCAATTTCTTTACAGTTCGTTTTTGCTGATCATCTGATTGACAGAATAGAATACGTCACATAAAAAGCACAGAAAGGTTTGTGACAGAGCTCACTACTCAAAATGTATCATTTTATTTTGCTCTTATAAAAAATGCAATCCCCAACATGCCACAACAGACACAAGCAAATTTTAAATTGGGGGGGGGGGGGGGGGGGGGGGGGGGGGGGGGGGGGGGGCGTGTCTATTTTCTAAATAGGCTCAGAATGCACTTATTAAGAGTGAGATGGTGAACACACGTTGTAGGACTTTCTGTGCTGTGCCCTATTGTACAATCAGCACTAACAAAAAAGAACCTGCAGCAAGAATCAGGAGGCGGAAAGGTTCTTCTGTGCTGCTGTTTTGAGAGGACCTACACCTATATCCCCAGTAATACTATACTACCTGTAACTGCTGTGTAAGGACAAGGAAGCAGCAGAAATTAGACTCTACAGACCTACAGGGCTACTGCTTCGAGGAGCTTTGGGAAGAAATGAAAGCAACATTTCTATCTACAAATGTCTGAGCAACATTTCTATCTACAGACGTCTGAGAATCATTGCCGAGGCATCCTGCAAGAGACTGAGCACTCAGTCTTTACATTTGCCTATGAGAATGCATACCCACATGCTACCCTACAGTAGCACAGGCTTTCCAGAGGTTTCCAAGCATCAGTTAACTGTCTGACATGAATAAAATTGGGTGAGTTTTAAAAACCCAGTTTTTGAAGAACTGATCTTTCCGCTTTCCTGGAATTTTGTTGGTTCTCTATTTTTAAAACATCTATTAAAACATATCATACCTAAATGCTCTCCATTTTCTGTTTCACCCTTTATATCAGTGTCCCAGTGATCATCTTCAGTGTCATCATCATCTCTGATTGCTGAACTCCAGTCTTTCATCTTCAGCAAGTACTGTGTCAGCGACTAAGAAAAAGCCCACACAAAACAAGAACAGAAAAATAAATACAAGCAATGAAAATGAGATTAGAATTCCAACTACTTTTCCAGGATTTCTAATCCTAACTTATTTCCCTTAGCAGATTAAGCGAGCCTCATCTATAGGACTCTAAATGTCTGACATTACTCTTCCCATTAAAACATATACCAGCAGGTTAACAGGTATGCCCTAGCAAAGATTCCTCAGGTACCCAAGTAAGTAGGCTTTTCACAAGGCTCGGGCATATATGGTACACACACATAACAATAAGTCCCCAATACCCATGCTCCAAATTCCAAAAAGAGTAAACACTCTATCAGAACCAAAAGTGCTATGGTCTTGTTTAGCCTGCAGGCTTCTAAGGCTGTCAGACTGCTCCACCGTGCTGCTAAGCAACCTTTTTTGCTTAGCAGGAAAGGAGACATTCGAGGATGGACACATCAAACAAAAAAAACAGCTTAACACATATTAAGAAAAGGAGAGTTTGTTATATCTTCTTGAAACTTAATGGTTAGCATCAGACTGAATAATACGATTCAGTGCTACCGGTCATAATTTACCTTGACTTGACTCTCTTTATTTTTCAATACTTCTTCTATATCTGTTTTAGATGATTCAAACATCTTTGTTTGTTCATTTAGTTCACTAAATCGTTCATCCCATCCTTCAGCTTCTTTTAAAAGCTAAAAAGGGAAATACTAGATTAGTGTGATTATTCATTAAAACAAAGAACCAGGATGAATAGCACTTCAGCCTGTCGTGCATATTATCTACATACACAAAAGCAGAATTTTAACCTCTCATCCACCAATATGAATTAAACAAGACGACTACAAGACAAAGTCTCAAGATTCAAATATAAGACTTCTATGTTATCATCCCATTGATATAACTACAATAACTCTTGTAATTAGTTGTTAGACCATTTAAAAAATAGCAAAATGGTTCATTTACTATTCCACTCACTTAAAATCACATGATGTGACAACAGCGATGCATATAAAAAGTGACAATTTGTGTAACAAACAATTATGAACACTGGGGAGGAGTGGACAGAGGGGAGAAGACTCCTTCCCCAACATGCACATACACTTTTGAAATTATAGCTGTCTTCTCAACCTAGGAGAGGTCGGTGAGGTAAGGAAAATCTGGAAGCTTTTCAGACAGCTGCTTAAATTCACAAGACTTGTACATTTACACTATCTCCCTTGCTCTCCTCCACACTTCTTAATGACATTTTAAAATTTTATTTTAAAAAGAGTTTTTCCATTAATGAAAATCACAGCAACTGCATGTAATCATTACTTAATTGTATGCATCTTTGTCATTGTCTAAAGACATCGTCATGTCTTTGTCATTGCCTGAACAACAGGCAAATTCCAAGGTTACGTTTGATAGATATTCCCTAGTAAAATCTCATTTCAGAAAAGTACTTTACAGTAGTAAAGCAATTAGTACATGTAAGCACTTAGTTTATTAAAAAACACTGGAATAAATTAGCTAAGTAAATCATGCCTTCACATTGTAAGAATAAAATGATATGCATGCAAGCTTTAAAGACAAAACATACAGTACAAAACCATGGGAAACTATTTAAGAGAATGTCAAAAGAATATTGTTCAAAGTTGTACAACAGGCAACCAATTTAAAAGCACTGAGTGTACAGAAAGGAACAGCTAGGTTGAGCAACAAAAACGTAAGTGAAAGTTATACTAAAAATAAAACCAGAAAATGGGAGTTAAACAGGGGAACTGCCATGCAAGTAGACAAACAAGCCTGAACACTTGTTATCAAAGATAAAATGAAAGGTGTAAAACAAAATATGTGACTAGAATTGGATGAACACCACTTGGCACACAACTGCACCTTTCAAGCAGTAAAAGCCATATATGAATTTGTAGCATCAGGCAAACTAGAAATTACAGATAAAACAAAAACACTCTTTGCTAATGCTGCTCAGAAGACATACACAGGCAACTACATTTATCATGAAGTCATTCCTCAAAGGGAAGCTAAACCTTAAGAGAGTCCTTCTACATGAAGCCAAAGAGAAAATAAATTGACCTGACTTTATATACCTGTAAGAATTACAAGAAATGATTTGCAATGAGCTAAAGCAGCATTTATTTCTGATGTTCCTAATGAAGGGGAAAAAAAACACCACATAAAGCAATAAGTCTGAGTTCATTAACAGTTCCCTTGTTCAAACTAAAAGGCCCAATCCTTTCTCTGACACATCAATCCGAGAGAGCACATCTGTTTTAATGGTTAAGCTATGATGTGCCAGAAGATTACGACCCATTAGTGCCAATGGACAGAGGAAGAAAGCACTCTAATTTCTGTAAACAAATAACATCTTTGTTACCTTTTGAGCATAAGTGAAATTCCATCTTTCAAAAAAATAAAAGAAAAAAGAAAAAAGGGATATAGATCTTCTAACACAGTAAACTAATTTACATGCTTACAACCACCTCATAAAAGAAAACACAAGCAAAGCAGATATCAGGTCCTATCAACTCTTTCCAGGTTCTTTATCCACTAAAAAGCAGAGCAAAACGCAACATATACAAATGTTCTCAAATGACTAAACACTGCAACAAAGCTCAGTTAATGACAAAGTGCAGGAATTCATCCTGAATAATGTGGTTAAGGAACTACTATACCCAAGATATTTTATCTGGAAGGAATACAAAAAACTTTATTTATCTAGGAACCTGACAAGTTATTTACCTCCTGGGGGCTGTTTTTCCTGATTTTTTTCCTGGGCTTGCTTGATAGAAAATTATTGCATATAAAATGTAGAGTAATTCTCAGCACTCAGTACTACATTACTGTAAGCCCTATTTTTAAGTGGAGGAAAAAAAGAATACTCTTTTCACAAAAAGAAATAGATTATTTCTGTCTGAAACCAAGAATTTACCAGGAAAAAAAAAAAAAACCACTTGAGACTGAGTTCTACTTCTCTAAATTTATCTAAGTACATTCTATCACATTTGAAATAAAGCACCGAGATTAGACACATCCCTCTCACTGAAAGTTATGTAAAGATTTGAAAAAAAAAGACACTTGAAAGAAAGCAATTTTTAAGCAACTTAATCTCGCAGTGATAAAACCAAAATCTACTGTTTCTCCACTCACAGTATTTAATAAAATTCTATCATCTTCTACTTCCCTTTTTCTTTTTGGTGAAACCAAGCATACGCTCTTTCTAAAAAGTTTTACTGAGAACAGAGTTGTGCAGAATTGGAATGTTCCTCCAACAGTAAATTTTCTATTTCCAATTTTTTTTTTTTACCCCTTGAATCAGTAAGTTTGATATATAAGATGTTTCAATAGAAAAAGACAAAACCAAAAGTCCTGTGCCTCTAGTTCTGCAAGGTAGGTACCTTGATACAATTCAGACAACAAAAACAATCATCTCTCAGGCAGGAAAGGAAGCACATATCCATAAAAATGAAACACTCCGTGTAACATTTAATGTTCTAAGATTTTTTTTTAAATTATAGAATATTATAATTTCATTGTAAAACTAGTTATTGCACTGAATGACTACTGCATACGTTGAACATTTTAAAAATAACCAGCATTCTTTGGGATCTATTCTCAGGATCTGAGGGCTGGAATGCCTCTCCTATGAAGACAGGCTGAGAGAGTTGGGGTTGTTCAGCCTGGAAAAGAAAAGGCCAAAGGGAGACCATATAAAGGTCTTCTGGTACCTAAAGGGGACCTACAAGAAAGCTGGGGTAGGACTCTTTGTCAGGGAGCGGAGTGATAGGACAAGGGGGAATGGCTTTAAACTAAAATGGGGAAGATTTAGATTACGTATGAAGAAGAAATACTATAGAGAGTGGTGAGGCACTGGCACAGGCTGCCCAGAGCAGCTGTGGATGCCCCATCCCTGGAGGAGCTCAAGGCCAGGCTGGATGGGGCTTTGGGCAACCTGGTCTGGTGGGAGGTGTCCCTGCCCATGGCAGGGGGGTTGGAACTGGATGGGCTTTAAGGTCCCTTCCAACCCAAGCCATTCTGTGATCTAGCTGCAGCGTGAAGGAAAATAAACAGCTAAAATTTGGGAAGTAACAGTCCTTTCTGTATCTTCATATTACCGATCTGACTTTCCACTAATTTATTCATAGTGATACTACAGTAAGTTTCCTACCTGCCTTTTACATACATTGCAATTTCTGCATTTTTGTTTTGTTTTCTGTATCAAATATAAGCATTTGCTCTCTGCCAATGCAGAGGATCCTAGCTGCAGACTTGCTCAAATCTCTCTGCTTTCCTTCAGGTCTCAGCAAAATTCTTATCAGTCCCACGTTACTTACATGCTCACTTTTTCACTGATCTTTCTGGATGTTTCTTTAGAATTAGCTTTGTTTGGTTTTTAATAATATAGGACTATCTTTGACAAAGTTTTTCCAACAGAACTTAATTTTAAAGGCATATCCTCTTCCTCATTCCATTTACTAGAGCACTCAAGGAATACTAACACAGACATGGAGGATGAGCTCCTTACAAAAGTCATGTCTACACAGCGCTGGAGGAAAATATAAGATTTCTAAGGAATTTAATTAGGAAGAACCTACCTGTTTCTCACTTTCCTGGAGATGGCAGTTTTCATCTACTGCATCTTGAACAGATGTCTTGAGTCTCTCTGTATTAATCTGATACACTTTTAGGGTGGACTTGGCCTACATTGAAAGAAAGAAGTATTGTTTCAACAGTGTAAGTGAAGATACAACAAGTAGGGTCACCATGGTATTACTGTACTCATTCTTAACTTTTCTATCCTTACTATATAAACATTCTCACATTTTTCCCACATTTTCAACAGCCTTTGTTAATTGAAGTTTTGCAACACCTGTATCATTGTGGATTAAAAGGGTAAAGAAAAGACAAGGTACTCTTTAGCAATTAAAAGTTGCTAAATCAAATCGCACAGAAGTAAGAAGCCTTAGCATGTCGCTTAGTTTACAGAACACATTAATTCTGCACCCTTAATAGACAAAATTTTGAAAATGTAACTACATGGAAAATAGAGAAATTATGAAGATTTGAAAACAAATGATAAAAATTGGACATACCTCATCAACTTGTGATTGAATAGATCTTGCTTCATTCTCTAAAGACTCCAATCTCTCCTCAATTTCAGCCACCTGAAAATTATTAGGTTTTTATATAACTTCTTCCACAGATTTGACTGAAAAAGTTCAGGCAATTACTAAAGTTACTTTAATTTTCAAACTGAGAAGGTTGCTACTGCCAAATCAGGGAAAAGAGTTCTTTTTCTGAACATTTGTCACATGGGTGTTATTTTTCCAGTATGGCACAGGGAGTTTGAGGAGACACAAACGGGGAAATACAGTTACTGTTTAAAAAAACAAAGAATAGTTTGTCTTCCCCATAGACAATACGACAATATAATAGACAGTATAATTCCAAAGGAATAATAAAAAAACATCAAGAAGAGTAAGAGCAACATGGACAGGATTATTTTTATTCTTACCAAGTTATCATTTTCTGACTGCTTAGATTTTTCTTCTTCCAGTTCTTTTTCTAGACTTGCAATTTCCTGGTTGAGTTCTGAGTTTGACTTGTTCAGTTTTTCATGCGTTTCCTAAATCAAGTTGTTTTGACAGTTAACACAAAACACTTGACATTAACTACGTAGGAAGAATATAAGTATGTTTCAAATATCATTTTAATACAAAATGACAAAGTACATTTAACAAACATCACAATATCAAGGATAAATCTCAAAGTACTCTAGACTCTTGTATGCTAACAAAGCCTGTAACAACTAGATTTATAGGGTCTGAGTTGCAGAAAAAAATAAATCTATCCATTTTTTATATAGTGGATTTGATGTTATATAGCCTATGATGTATTCGATTCACTTTTTTGGAACTCTTTTACAAAGACAAGCTTGGGGGATATAAATAATGTAATTACATCTGATTTTTTTTTTTTTATTACTTAACACGTGAAGCTATTCTCTACTTATGTGTGACTTTCACTTAAAAGCACTGGTAACTTTAAACTGTGCTCCAGTAGCTTATAAAATAAACTTGAATTGAATCACATGAGAACATGTTTAATGCAGTGTTCTCTCTGCTAGGAACACGAACAGTTTACTGTTTAAGTAATTAAATATTGTCTGAAATGTCATTTACTCTAATATCAATCATTTTGTTTCCATTCTGCTTGTAATTCAATTGTTACAAAAACTTTTCTTAGTTAGTCTCTTTTCTGTGCTATTTTCAGTAACGTAGGATTAGCAAACCGATACTCACAAAGCAATTATGTTTTTAATGTGCATAGCATTTTCCTGAAACACTGCCTTAAATTGCTTAGATAATTTCTATTTATCTTTTTACCTCAACAAAAGCTGCATCTGCTGATTCTTTCGTAGTGTTGTCATCCTTTAGAGAAGATTCTAGATCTTCAAACTGAAAAAGAAATACTTTATGTCAGAATGTATGTTAAAAAAAAGTGCCTAAATAATAGAAATAATGATGTTCTAGTCCGAAACATAGCCATCATCTCACAAATACACCTGCCAGAAATCAGGACAACCTTAGCCTGAGTACATTATCAGAGAGGCATAAAAAAACCCTTGATCACACTGACAATGTGATACACAATAAAATGCACTGACAGAAAAAGCATTTGAAGAATTACTTTTAAAAATTTTAAACATTTTTGAGTCACAGAATCACAGAGTCAGGCTTAAGTTTAGTAATTTAAATACAGAAATTGGCTCAGTTTATCAAGTGACACATGTGAAAGCAATTAATGGGAAATATTACCTCTTTTTTGCAAAGGCTGAGTTTTTCAAGAATTTTGCATTTTTCTTCAACTAGTTCAGCAATTTTGTTGGCAAGCTGTTTTTCCCTTCCTATAATAAATAGACAGCTAAATGTTGCAGCATTCACATAATTACAAGTAGCAAAAAAAGAAGTTTAAGAAAGTCACGCTCCAAACTATGAAAAATAAGCTTACCTACATAAAGTCGACTTCTAACCTGAAATAAAAAGAATAAATACTTGAAAACATCTGATTAATCACTCTTGCATAGTATCTGAGAACTAATTTTTTAGTCTATGGTTCTATGATCAGGTTAAACATGGAATTTTAAGGAATATAAATACAGGCTCCTGTCACATAACCCACTACTGCCAACACAAAGTTTTGCCAACGCAAAGTGCCCACGTACAACTCTGTGGGAAGTGCCAAATCAGCAGCTGCAACGTGAGGTCTAGTGCCCTAGAATCAAAGTACAGGACAAAGCCTGTTACAAATGGCCTGGACAAGAGATGCAGAAGTTGGCTGGGCCAAAGATTTTACAACAAAAGATTCCTCTCACAGCTGGGCCTGGATCTTGTCTATAACATATAAGGAGTCTCTCTGATTTTCCCTGTTTCCTTCTTATTCAAAGCCAAGCAGTCCAAGTAAGAAGGGTAGAGCAAAGACACAATTACACCTATCCTATCAACCCTAAAAAGTCAAACCCCACTGCTTTTGAATAAGCAACTATTCATTCTTCAGAAGACCACTCAGTGCAGTTTTAAGTACAGATGATCGAAAAAGCTGTCAGTAACTTGTAATATCTTGGGCCAAGTCAGTAACTTGTAACATCTTGGAGCAACAATACTAGAGTTGCTGCGTGACTCAAGTATCAGCTGAAACTCATCTTTCATAGCATCTAAAGCAATGAAACATAGGTAAAAAAAATCAAAAGACAAAACAAACTGCTAAAAGATACAAGGAATAACACAAATTACAGATTTGTTAGCTTAAACAAATACGGACTCCCCCTTTCAGACAATCTGAATTGCTGCTGCAGAATAAGTGGTATCTTTCCAGATCTAAGAAGACGTTAGAAGCCTAAATAAAAATGCAATTGCTATTATCTGAAAAACTAAAATGCTACGCAGCCTATCTTCAAACAAAAGCATCATTAAACCCAGCCCCCCCCCCCCCCCCCCCCCAAAAAAAAAAATAAATCACCCTCTGACTACTTAAGAGCATGCAAAAATTAAGAAGTTTATACTAAATACTGAATTATGGACACTGAATTCATTTCTTTAGTAGGGAGAGTTTGGTAGGCAGGTGTTATTGCTCAGATCCTTACCCACTCATGACTGAAACCAACCCATACCTCAAAATATCATCTGACGTTATGTTTTAAGAGGTTTCAGTACTACATTTCTCCAACACATCAGCTTAGTGCTCACAAACAACTCACAGCAAAATCAGTTCAGTATTCCAATAAACAGAATCAAGGTCATTGGCTACAGTGTTTTAAAATGCCTTTCTTGATGGGACTCCATCCAGATTGCTTTTGCTAAGTTACCTTGGGAAAACCTGAGGTGATCTAGCTATAGCCAGAACAGTCAGATACATCATCATTATATACAGCAATATATACATCCATTAGATCTCCATATCCTGTGGAAATAATTTAAGGACTGACTTTTAAAGTCTGGTGTAGATAGAAAAAGGGAAGGAAAGAGGAAGTCTTACTATTGTAAGTTTTATTTCATTTCCTCTACTGACAACGGCCACTCACTACACATCCAAACACTTCCCATCTTGACAGAACAGGCTACTTCCCAAATTTTCTCCATTTTTAGAGAGAATCTAAATTCAATCACAGCAGATTTAAAATTCTGAAGCGTTAGATACCTTGAACAGTAACAATTTCAATTTGAACACTTACTGACTGATAACTTCTATACAGGAACAGGAAAACTGTAAAGGCTCCAACAATGGCAGCACAAAACACTAATTCCCAAGGAAAACCATATAGATCAGGAGCAGGTCTCATCTCTTCTGGCAGCGAAGCCACAGCCTGAAAAATAAAATCAAAAGTTTTAACTAAGGAGATTAATATAACATTTTCAACAGACATTAGAAGCAAATTAAATCAATACACAACGCAGTAAGTGCAGGCTTGTACTTCTGTTTGTTTTTTTTCCAAAACTCCAAAAAATTGGTTAACAGAAGCTTTTGATTTTTAATGTACACATTTACATTTAATATACACATTTACTAAGTGAAGAAATAAATAATAGAGAAGATTAAACAAGATATGATGATGATGAAATAACGCTGAGTACTTCTCCTTCTGAGCCTGACAATTACAGTAAATTTTTCTTCAGATTGTGTTTTAGTACTCAGAGTCAATACTAGCCAGTATTTTATGATTTGCTGTTAGAAAAGTTGTTTAGTAGGAAAATCTGCTCAACCAACCTCACGCTAAAACGAACAGTCAATGAGTTAGTCAGCGTAAACACTTACATACACTCACGTTTTGTATGTAAAGGGATATCGCTGTTTTCTCAAAGCAAACACACAACCTGCTTAACGCAGGTGCCGTTTACTACGTGCAGCGAGTGTTTAACAACGTGTTGCAGTACCACGAAGCCTCAGTCCCCATTTCTCTCACAAAACGCTCAGACCACCGGTACCTCAGGACAACCGGGGGGCGCAGGGGGTTCAGAAACCCGGGCGTGCTCTCGCCCCCTTCCTGCTCGCCACCACCTCCGCCACCCAGGACGACGCGGGCAGCGCGTCCCCAACCGCCGCCGGCCCCCGAGGCAGGCCGGGGAGACGCCGCCCGGCTCCCCGCCGCACCGGGGGCCGCCTCCCTCCGGTCCCCCCTCCGGTCCCAGGGCCCCGCCGCTCCCCAGCGCCGAGGCACCGGGCACCAGCCGGCCCGAAGGGGCTGCGGCACTCACCCTGCGCGCCCCCTCCAGGGCCGAGCGGCAGTAGCGCCGGGCCGCGTCCCGCAGTCCCAGCCACAGCCCGGCGGCCGCCACGTCCGGGGCGCCCCCGCGGCCGGCAGCCGCCATCTTGGCGCGGCGCGGGCCCACCAGCGCCTCGGCCCCCTTCCGGCTCGCCGCTTGGCAACCGGCCCCTACCACTGCCTCGGGGGACGGGGGGGGGGAACACTGCTGCGGGAGGAAAGGGGAACAGGCGGGACAGCGCGGCGGGCTGTACCACTGCGGCGTGAAGGGGGGCGCTGCGGCCGGGCCGCGATGAGGGAGTTACGGGGGGGGGGGGAAACGCGGCGCCTCAGCGCCCGGCCCCGGCGCCTCGTGAGAGGCCGGCCGCTCTTGGCGAGCCTTACCTCCGCTCCTTCCATGTGCCCCGTGTAACACCAGAGCCTAACAAAAATAAAAACACCGGCGGCTGGGCCGCTTCCCTCGGCGGAGAGCTCGCCCCGGCCGCTGTCCCCGCTCCTGTGACACTGGCACCGCGGGGAGGGGCAACAGGTGGCCCGGTGACAGGTGGCGGCGCCCGCCCGCTGGGACACACGGCAAAGGGCTCCTGGCCACCTCCTTCTCCATGACTTTTTTGTTTTTAATTACATTTTATCTTACTTTTTTTTACATAAACTTACGACAATTTATTTTTACATATGCTAACTCTATTTTCACAATGCAAGGTGAATGACTTGCATGTGAAACTACCACCAAAAAAGTGACAGGTAAAAAGGTGGAAGTGACTATCCTAATCATATCAAACACCACAAAAATGAGAGTTGCCAAAGCAGCAAACTATCAATGAGCATTGAAATCCAGTCTGCTTCACTAAAAAGAAAGCAAAACCCTTCATCTTTTTTCTCCTAGGCTGTGACTTGGCCAAAATCTATTAAAGTCTGCTTTTACCTGGAAATCGGGTAAAATTACGTGTGGTTCTTAAACTTCAATCACCCAACCAAAACAGACAAAGTTAAAATCAAAGTGTCAAATTGACAAAGTTTACCATATACCACCATGTATCTGATATTACCCTTCTGTCTAGAGGGGATAGTGCAACATTGTCTACCTTCTCTCACATTCCTTTGGCAACACTGTTGTTTTTTTTTTGTGCGATTAATATCTGGTAAAGTCCCCTTTACTTTGTCCCTAGTGCTAAACTTAATCCCACTTCATTAATTAATTTGCTTTTGTTTCCCCCCCAAGCCCACCCTCTCCAGTTTCACTCCAAATCATCTCCTCACCTGGAAGGCCTTAACTTGCATTCATGACTTTTCACTCCATTAACAGACTACAGAGCAGACCTGCACATATTTCCCAACTATTCCTTCCCAGGCATTATTTCCCATATAAGTTCTCTCCATGAGGTTTCCAATGAATTCCTTTCCCTATATTTGCCTGGTATCAATCCTTTGGCTCCACCATCCTCAAGCATCTCCCTTCGCCTAAATCATGAATGCCTTCACCTAAAATGAATGCCTTCAAAACTCTCCCCTCCTCTTCCAAAGCTGACTCTTCCAGAAGCTTACCCCTTTCACCCCAGGCCCCTCCAGTCTTGTTTCCCATGCTTCACTTTTATCCCGTCTCTAATTTCTATCTCCTGGAGAAGTCCTCTTTCTTCCACCTCTTACCCACACTATATGCTCCTCAGATGAACACAGAAGAATGCTCTTCCCTGCCCCCCCCCCACTTTTTCTTCCTTCTTAGCAGAAATGTAGAAATTAGGGCTGGGTTGGACAGGCAAACCTGCCTTAGCTGAAAGTGGCAGAAAAGAGGCTGATTTCCAGGTGGAGAAGCAGCTGAGGCTACTCTGGAAGGAGCTTTCTGCTCACCTAGCAGAGGACATGGGCAGGTCACAGTGGAGAGAGGCTAGACTAAAACTTCCTCCTTCCAGTTGTACCTTAGCGAATTAATAGGTTAATTTGGTTAACCTAATTGTGGAGGGTGTATTTAGGCAATCTAAGGACTTTCATCTAAAATAAAAAAATCTTATCCTTATAATTGAAATTTTACATTTTGATATTTAAGACATCCTCACAGCAATCATAATCCCATTTTATATTTTAAATATTTCCTTAGAGAAATATTTTAATGCGGTCATGACTGATGTGAATCTTTGGAAATCAAAACTTTGAAATTATATTTTTAAAAGCGACAGAAGTATTCTGTTTATTTTACTTATCCCAACCAAGCTTTCTAAGTCCATGCAAATCAGTCCTGCCATGAGAACTATAATGAAACTCATGGTTCCCTAAAGTAAAAAAAAAAAAAAAAGGCAAAAAAAGCTGAGCTCATCATATTCTGAATTGTAAACAGAAGCAGATGAACAGCAGCTACCTTGACATTTTCTTTTTTCCAGCTGTCTCTTATTTAGTATCAGATATTCCTAGAAGCAAGGGGACTGCAAAGGTTTTATTAAAAATAATTTTTCTTTCCTTCTCTCCTCTGTCAAAACTGCACTGCAGAACATGGCTAACAACTGTCTTAATTTTGCACCAATTTCAAAAATATTATCACATAAAGAACTCTTACCTTTTTGATAATACTTGTCATTGCTGAAAATACAGACTTTATCAACTCCTTAATGTCAAGAGCATCCAAGCACAGAAGAATCTGATATATCCAGCCTCCTTCTGGTTTGTTTATAAGGAAAACAAACAAACAAAAAAGATTTTATGTTACAGTGGTCAGCATAATACAATTCCAACTAATGTTTTTTTTTTTGAGATTTCAAAATCCTTTTCCTTCAAATTAGGATTTTTTCACATACCATTACTTGGGATGTAGCTCTGAACTTGGAAAACGGCATCTGAGAAAGGCTTTTCACCATCAAGTGGAAAATCAGCTACTGAGCTAGGTATTTTTTCTTCAGAATTTACTGAAGGAATTACTATTCCATTTGAATGTTGATCACTGTTGCATTCACTGTCAACAGCTCCATTCATTTCATATTTCTCCTTTGGCATTTCTTCTAGAAGTTTTCGTTTACTGCCTATTCCTGCAAATAATTCTGAAAGGACATAATGTTTATTTTCAGAGGATTCAACTACCCATTCACAGCTTTTTTCCCCTCAAGACATTAACCTCCACCGAGATTTTGATCTTATATTTTTTTAATGTTTTCCTCAACTTAAAACCAAACATCAGAGTGCTTTATTAGATTAAAAATGTGGTGCAGATTTATAATTTAAGCAGTGCTAGTTCAAATCATTGTCTCAGAGTGGAGTTTGGAGGACAGAGTTTTAAGCAAAACTGGTATTGCAGTGCCGTAAATAAATATTAAGGAAATAATATGCTCAGTTTTGATTTTTTTTCCTTCTAAAAAGCAGCCTGGCTTTCTAGCTCGAGGGGTTTTAGAAGACTAGCTATAATGATATTTTTTCTTTTAAAATTGTCTTCTATTTTATGGGCTTCTGGGGTAAAAGCTTTTCTGATGCTTTCCAGAGCTCAGGTTCATTTTCTGTGTTTTTGTATCTTGCACTGTCATACAGGCTTCAGTTGATGGGCACAGATGATCCTAAATCTGATGATACAGAACAATCTTCTTTTACTATATCATGTGATTTTTCTATTTCTTTCTGAGATCTGGATTAAGACTGTCCTCCAATCCATTCTCTGATACCAGAAACTCATGTTGGGAACATGAATCTTCAAGTGCTACTTCGGCATCGCTTCTGTGATGATGTTGCATGCTCATAGGGATTTGTTCAGTTTGTAGCTTCCCTACTGAAAAGCTATCAGCAAGAACACAAATGCTGTCTTATTTTTTACTGATCTGGTGGAGTGTTTTTTTGTTTTGTTTTTTAAAATGTTCTGTTTGTTCATTTGCGCTGTCAGCTGAAGTGAAAGATTATTCTCTTTGGAGGTACCTGCATTACTCTTATCTATCTGATTCAATATGTTTAATCTCATTTGATGTGCCTTCGGTTTCTTTACCTATAGTATTTTATCACAGCTTCAACTGAGGCCTTTTTCATCATGGAAATTTGGTTCTTCAATTCTCAGCAAGAGATTTTACCTTCCTTTCTCAAACTCCATATTTCTTCCAAGTGGCCACTTTCTTCTGAGGTTTTGGTACCTGTCAAATGGAAGTCACTAGTCTTGAGTTAATTCTTGGGACTCGGATTTCTGATCCTGTTCATCAGTAAAAATACACTACCTGAAATCTTTGATGTTGTTTCCATAAAAAATACTAGTTCCTTTTTATTATCTGGTTTATGAATTTTCTCTTTTATATCACCACCCATTCTGAATTGGCTTTTTGACGTTCAATTTTGTTCTGTATCACAGCATTCGACCACTCTGCCTTTCTCAGGTGTATATCCAGAGTAAGACTTGTGTCACATTAAGAAGGGATCTACTTGATGCATGGATTGTCCCCATAACTAATTAATTTTCTGAATTTACAGATTCTTGTATACAAGTGTTGAAGTTATTTTGCTCTTTTTGCACTTTTTCAACTGTTTACATTTTTGTTTTTTTCCCTGCAGCTAAGTTCCAATTTCCTGACTGATGTTTCCTCACTCACACGTACTGTCTTTTTCTTCGATTGGCTCCTTTTGAGATCAGGTGATATTCACTAGAAGAAAAATCTCGTGCCTGTGAAACCACTGAATTTTCAAAATTAAATTTTGAAGGTAAATGTAGAGTATCTTTGGAGACAGGGTCTTATATTGGCATTTTCCTGACTTTCACCCCTTTAGCACTGGAACAACTAAGCACATCCTCCTGCAAACACTGCACTTTCTCTCCTTTGGCTATTGAACTCTGAAACTTTATTACATCTGCAAAATGACTAAAAGAGAAGAAATGTCTCTATTCATCAGATGACAGACTTTTCTTCTGTATTTTTTGTCTAAGGGATCACAATTCTGAGATGGACTGAGAAGAAATACGATCTGATGCAGTTGATTCATGTCCCCGTTGATTATCATATACGTCTATTTTATAATTAATAAAGCAATTACAGATTTTCATACCAACCTGAATGGCCATAGTTGCTTTCTGACTCTTGATTTCTCATTTTAGCTTCAGTGTTTTTCAGCAGTTGGCTTTCCGATACCAATTCTTGTTCTGAATGGTAAGGTTCAACTGGCTCTTCTTTGTTGCCAATTAGTATATCAAAATATGATCCAGTGCTACTTGAGGTGCTTTTGGTGTCACTAAGAGTATGCACACTTGCTGGTATCTCCCCAGCATTTGGCATGTTACTGTTTGAATCTATCATTTCTTTTGCATAAATCTCATCTTCATCTGTCACTGCTTTAACTGTCTCCTTTGATTCTTTGTCCATGTGTGATACTTTCTGGTTTAAAGTCTGCATTTCTTCATTCTTACTTGCTTTATTTTCTGTTTCTCTGCTTTGCTGATCTTCCGTAGCAATTGTATCTTTCTCAGCATGCCCAAAATTTAGAACATTACTTAAACCCAAATTGAACCAATTTGATTGGGATTTCTGGCTTTCAATATTTTGTTCTCCTGTCAATAACTCCGTGACTGCTGTTTCATGTTCATTATCGGAGTGTCCATCCACACCAGGAACATCATGGACCTCTGGATCATTTTTTTCTGATACAGGACCAACATCCACTTTCTCTTTACCAAAATACAGAAAGTCCGTCAGTCCACCCTGAAACCAACCAGATGCTGTGGGCTCTTGTTCCTCCTTATCGTTTGGCTCCTCTAACTCATTTTTAGCAGTTACTATTTTTCTGCCTCGATAACTATTTTCTTCTAAAGATTCAGTAATTGCTTTTAAGGTCTCTTCATCATTTTTATTTCCTGTGGTGAACCAACCTGCAATATCGGAAACGATCCAACTAGACTGAGCTGGAATGGGTTTTAATGGGAGACTGTCTTGAATTTCTGGCTGCTCAGCGTCTTCATTTCTATTCTCATTTTCAGTAACCAACTTTTTGCTTGCAGACTCCTCCTGACTTTGAGATTCCTTGGAATCATTTCCAAAAACTGATTCAACTCCTTCTTCGTTTTGGTTGGAGTCTCTTATATGATTTAAGAGTTCATTTTCTTGCAGCTTTGATTCTGCATCAGATGTTGAATATTCACTTTCTTTGCTGGGGTCAAGTAATGCACTGTCTTCATTTTCAAAAACATATTCATCTCCATCAAGGCAAAGGAAATCAGTTTCCTAAAAGACCAATATTAACTTTTAAAATGCTCTAATGTATAATTTTCTACAGTGTTGTGTAGCACAGTAAAGTATCTTTATTCTCTTCCTCTGTGTGTATGTATAGTCTTACACAAAGTACTGTAATTAATTATATTATTCCTAATGCTTCTATAACATTTATTTGATAAAACGTTATCTTAGAGGACAATGAACACACAAATGGTGCAATAAGAAAGGAACCATGTTTTGAATTACCTGAAATAAAATATATATTGAAACTTGAACTTCTAACTGGGTATTAGATTTTCAATAGCTGTGAACTATACTGGATAATCTTGTGATTTTGATTTACCTTGGTGAGCACTTCGACTTCTTCTACAATTAAAACTTCCTCAACCTTCACAGCATCTTTTGGGAAATATCCAAAATCTTTTCCTTTCTGTAAGAAATATAAAAAGAGTGAGAGCATTTAAACTGTAGTGGTAAGTATATTAGGTGCTTGCGTATATGCTAAAAAAGTACGAACAAACAGTAAGTTTATAGGACTGCCCCCCATCCCCTTCATTTTGTTGGTCAAAAAATGATTTATTTTTCCTTCGCTAAAGTGTTCCATTTGCTACTTCATAAAGAAGAATATTATTCCAACTGTTATTTTCTGTAGTCTTAACAGTCCCTAACTGAGCACAGTATTATGTACACAGATGGTCTCAGCTAGCTCCTAATAGAATCAGATGCAAAGTTTCCACCTACCCAAGTTAGAGAACAATTACACCTTAATAACTAATGACCCATAAAAAGTTACAAGGAAAGTAGGATGTGAAATCCAGGTATGAGGCCAGGTGCTGTTGAAGAGAAAATGGCAACGAAGACAACAACACTGCAGAACATAAATAGATGATAATGCCCAAAAGAATAATGCAAACACAAGTAAGAGTCAGTCCGACGAAAAAAACAACCACTAGCTTTACAACAAAGCATTGCATGTAGCCTTTAATGAAGGAATACATCTTGGACAGCAAGAAGGAATGAAGTACCTGCAAAGATACTCTAAGATGCAGAAAGAACATATGAATGTCACTGGTAAATAATAAATGTCACATATCATTTGGGAAAAACAAACAAAAACAAAACAGAAATCACCACCATAACCAATATTTTCTGGTTTTGAAGCATTTACATGGTTTTATTAGCAGTTGGATTTGGATCAGTGCATCCATTGCTTTTTAGCTATACCATAACTTTAACTACAGCATAACTTCGTAGCTGTTCTAACTACATTGTCAATTGTTCCAAACCATTAAATGTGTGCGATAACTTCTCTGGGAACTTTTCTTGAGCACTGAGCTGTGAAGTCATGTCCCAATTCTGAATTGCTGATTAAGCAACTGTAAAATCTCCTTACCTGCAGACCTGTAGGTAGGTACCTGGCTCACTAGACCTGAAGGTTTTTAGGGGAACAAGATGTAATCATTCCAGCCAAATGATTAGATGAAGGAGTCAAAAAACTTGGATTCTGATCTTGACTTTGTTTCTCCATGAGTAATCTATGGCCAGATTTGATTTTCCCTTTTATAGAAAGATATCAACAATGACCCATCTCCCAAACACGATGTTGATCCACAACTGGTTAACATTAAGAAAGAGATGGAAGATCCCTAGAAGCAAGCAGACTGCTATTACAATGCTATCTAAATTATTTATGCAGAAAGTCTATCAGATTCAAATACTTACACTTCCTGTCCACAAATTCTCATTTTTCCTGGAAAGTTTGGAGTATACAATTATCTCCTCCCCTGTTTTGAAGTTAAGATACCGGCAGTCAGGCCCTGAGTAATCTGTAGTGGCTTGAACTCTGCTCATTGCCGCTGGAATATGCAGGAAGAAAGAAACAAGTAAGTATTATAGCCACTTTGACTGAAGTCAAATATGTTATTGAAGAAGTCTGTTATGTAGATACACATTAAAATGTTTGTAAGTACATCAACAAAATAAAAGCTCCGGTCCTTTATAGGCATTGTTTTTCAGTACTTGTTTATACAAGCTATCAAGGTTGAAATTTGTGTGGAAAATTAGTAAATTCAACTATTAAACACAGATCTAAGCAGCTAAAAAATATTTCCCAAGCATATTTATAATTTTATATTTCAGAAATTGCAAGTTAAATCTAGCTGTAATTGCAGGGATTTTGAATATATATTATAAAGAAAATAGTTAAGCTCTAGTAACAAACCAAAACACATCGTCAAAAACAAAATTTACAATTCAATTTGAATGACTTTACTTTCTAGTTGTTTCCACCTCTATCTCCTATCATAAAAATCATGGTTTATCTACCATAAAAACCTCCACTGATGTGCTCTAGTCAGTTTGGTGCCCATTCCACGTGCTGCCCTAAGACATACATCCCTGAGCATCCAGAACCTGGTGAAATCAGAATGGCTCCACAGGAAATAAATCCATGAGCAGAGGAAATCTAAACATTCTGTGTGGAAATGCCTTTATTTATTGCTGCCCACCGGTGTCTCAGGGGCTGGTCTGACAACTTCCTGCAGAGCTATTTAATCCCCAGGAACTCCATAACTAGTTACTGCTCTTACTTCATGTTAAAGAAGAAAAAAGATACATTAACAGTGTCTTTAGAGAAGGATTACAAAAAAAAAAACAGAACAACAACAACAACAACACAGCTTGCTTAGAACAGAAAAAATACAGTATTGGAGCATAGGCTATGAACATACTGTAAACAAAAAATATGTTCTATATTAGTATATAGCCTACCATATATATATATATATATATATATATATTTAATTACCCTTGTACCTGAAAGGAATGAGTTAAAAATAATTTAAAGTTGCTTTATGCTGAATATTTGAGGAAACCTGAGAAAAACTAGCTATTAAAGAGTATTTTATTTTAACTGAACTTCAATCTTTATATACTTGCACAACACGATCCCTTAAGTAGGTTTTTCAGGAATATCTTTTTTGTCGTTTGAAAAATTTAAGCCTTTTTTTCATAAACTTAGTATATTGACAACAAATGTTTTCTGCGGCTACTCAGTTTCATTCAGTGCTTTGTTCCTAATCTCAACGCTATGGTCTGTAATAACTACATGTATATAAACTCCTTTAGAAAAAAGATTTTTACTTACTCTCACATTCCCGATCACCACACTTCTTCCATTCTGAAAGTACCTTTGTACTCTGCAGACTTGTTATAAATGAAATTACTAGCAGCAAAATTCTCTGATCCAATATTCTTGACATTTTTGAGTAAATCTAGAATGCACTGAAACTGTGAAAACTTAATTCATTTGCAGAGTACAAGTATATTCTACATTACTTTACTTAGCCTAACAAAAAAAAAAATCACAAATGAAGTTATAATCCCATTTCCCTTCTCTCATCTGCCAAAGCAAAAGTACACTATGCTAACTCTGCTAATAATCTGCCAAGTCAGTTGTCCTGATTATACACATATGTTTAATAATTAACTTGGTTCTGATAGCTAGACTGATGTTTTGAATACAAACAAACTAGTTCTAGCCACATAAAAATTTAGCCTCTATCAGAGAGGATTTTTGCTATCAAGTCTATGGAAGACTGTTCAGGGAAATTCAATATCAGTTCTAATTTTTTTCTGGATTATGGGATTTTTAACATCTGATTTTAAGTTGAACTACCATTTTTATACATCATTTCCACATCATGTATCACAGAGCAATGCATCAGATCTAAGCAGATATGTCCTGCTTTATAAGAAATACCTACTGTTTCCTAGCAACCTATTACCCAACGGAGTTATAAATAATTTTCTCAAATACAGGCTATGCCTTAAAGTGGTAGTTGCGCAGGAAGTTGTACACAGCTTATATAGATATGAAGTTACACTATAAATGCAATCCTACAGAGTGATTTGCTTTACAAGTAAGTTTTGCTTCAAATGCTTCACAGCATTGCCCCGAACGTCCTTGGTCGACTATGCACGATACATCTTAGGGCCTTCATCTTTCATTTCCAGCTCTCCTACATAGGGTAGCCTCTACCCTCTCCCTTCCTGATAGCATCCCAAGAAACCGTATTCCCTCCCAAGCTGATAATATTTGCAGTTATACGCTTCCTAGCAATCCTGCCCCTCCTTCAGTCCTGGGCGTGACTCACACAGACTTTGCTTTGCTTTTTCTTTCCGTGAACCTAAGCTGTATCTTACTTGCAGCATAGTTCCCCCTCTCTCCTGCTCCACAACCCAAACCTGCCAGACACGGATGCTCACTGATCTATGAGCCAGCAAACAAATCGCCTACAGGAGGCCGGGAGAGAGGGCACAAAGTGCACTGCAGCCAGAGACGCTTTGACCAGCAATGTCCTGTAAACAAAGAAATCACAGCAGATGACGTCCTCCAGCTGCAACCTAACACTTTGCCCCCTTCCTTTGCCACATGACCTGATAGCCAGACAGGCCTCTCCTATGAACCAACACACCAGCCGCCCCTGCTGTTAGGTAACCCATCAGAGAACTGTTGCACGCACCCACCAGGGCAAACACATGATAGATCTGTACCCCAGCACTCTCCCCACAATAGTTTTGATGCAGCCCCATTCCCAGTTGTTTCTCTCCTCCACTCCTCTTCTGCTGCTGAGTGCCAGTGACTGAGGACCTTTCCTGGGGTCCTCCAGGTTTATCTGTAGTAGGTGAAGGGGAGAGAAATAGAAAGATAGAATGCCAAGCAGCTGAAACATCTCCTCACCAAGTTTCTTTGAATTTGTGAAAAGATGGGCAAGTTTTTGGTTCCCAAACCTGTACAGATTAGGACAGACTAGTGAGAAGGAATATATAAAAAATTATACTGGGGAGTGGGAAGAACTACAGAAGAATTTTATATTAGAATTTTATATTTTATGTTAGATTGTCTATTACCAAGTGTCGTACAAAAATCAATAAAAAAAGGACGGAATTTTTACCCTGACAAGGTTATAAGCTGGTCAGAAGAGCCTTTCATAATGCTGCATAATGACCATGGAATGTAAGGCAAAAAAAAATCATGGTCTTAGAAAGCTCAATAGTCCCTTTTTGGCCTTGGTAACCAAGAGGTGATTCACATAAAAATGGTAAAGCCAGACATTCTAACACCTAAAATTACATAGTTCAGCAAGTTTGTGTTGGAGGGCAAACTGAAGGACCCACACCTTGAGATCTACACATTACATTTGTCAAAATAGCTCTCACAATGGCTCTGACTTTTCATATGGACACCCAAACTAAGTCTCAAGTCTTTGTATGGAGATGCTATAAATGGAGTAGCTAGGATGAATTGCAATGTTTCATCTACATCTGCAGTTTTCAAATTATTCTGGGCACTGCTTATTGTGTAGCTTAGTCTCAACAATCATTCTTCTAGGTTTGAAGCTGCTGAAAGGTTGATCAGCAGTGCTCTGATCTCTGTAATTGTTATTGAAGTTGTATTAGAAGAACAAAAGTACATTTATATCAAATGTTCTTTTCTTCAGGGTGTAAATCTCACACTTGCAGATGTTATACAAATGTAAGCTCTAACCACCTTTGAACTAAAGTCAAAGCTAAAGACACAGGGAGTTTATCATAGCTGGTTTCCAGAGGACAAAGTTGAAAACTTTACAGCAGGTAGAGTGAGATTTCACTTTATTTATTTAGTGAGTAGATGTTGGACACTTCTGCAGAACTGAAGCAACAGAAGTGAATACTATTATATATGCAAAAACAAACAATGCTAATGAAAAAAATAATTTGAACAGCTTTCCTTAGAATAAAACTATTTCATTTTTTGGAGATCATATCTTATTAACTATAAGCAATAAGCTTCTAATTTTAGTCATAAGTAGTATAGTAACTAATAACTTTAAGCATTAAGCTAGAAATACATAACATCCTGTGTCTTAACATGTCGTAAGAAATTCCTTCTGACATACTAAAATTCATAGAAGAATCAAGTCAGAATTAATGGTTTGATTTAAATAAACTGATTAGTATGGCTCACTGAACGACTCAAGATATGATCCTGTATAAATATGGAGATGTGTTTGCTAGACCATTCAGTACCTGCATGAACCATAGAGATAACAAAGGAGATCATAAGCTGATATAAAAACTCTCTTAAGTAC
Source organism: Cygnus olor (assembly GCF_009769625.2). Lineage (NCBI taxonomy): Eukaryota > Metazoa > Chordata > Aves > Anseriformes > Anatidae > Cygnus > Cygnus olor. The sequence continues at coordinate 24,878,526 of NC_049173.1, forward strand.
ATAAAAATCAACACCTATTTTATAACAACAGTATATACAGTTTTGATTATATTTTTATGATAACACCAAAAGGTTTCATACAGAATGTAAGGTTTCACTGTGTATAATATTGCACAAATACATGGAAGGATACAGTTCATAACAAAAACACTTAAAACGCAGTTCTCTTGACTTGAGATGTTTGCATGAAAATGCAGATCAACCTGTATATTGAATCACATGTCATGCCAAAAAGTGTTTCGTTTTTTTTTTTTTAAACAACTATCTTTTAAAATCTAGTAAATCAAAGGAAGAGAAGAAACAGTAGTTCACTCACTCTTCTTCCAGTTAAATCTGAACATGTAACAGACATTCTTTATTCAGATTTAAACCAAATTTTTAGCCAGGATAACAAATTGTAAGAAAAAAGCCATTATTGCTTCCCTATTACAAAAAGGGTTGCAAACATGACAACTCATTGTATTACTAGAAAATCACAGAACTTGTGACGTACTATTTTGAATCTTGATAGTATTTTCCTAAGCTTTGAATGCCTCACATTTTGCTATACATTAGAATGCTTCACATAATAAAAACTGCCTGAATGAGGTTTGTGTAAAACACAGATTTTCTATACAACTGAGATGAAGGGGGGATAAAAAGGCAAAGTTGTATCCTCCAAAACACAGATCTCTGTATATCATGGATATACACCACTGCTGCAGCATTTGATCAGATCATAAATACATATAGTCTTGGAAATGCTTCTTTGAACAGGGAAGCTCATTTTAAAGATCTGGGACACACAAAATGAAGATGTTTGTCCTGTTGTGCGACAGTAATTGTTACAAAATCAGCAGCTAAATCTGGATCCCAGAATTATAACTGGGGCCTAACCACAAGACCTTTATTTCCTTAGGAAGAAACAATGCTGGAGTAATCTATTTGCAAATTTACTGGTCTTGGAAATTATTAAATTTTACCAATACCTTCTTTCCTCAGAAAAATTACTTTCAAATTTCCTTACTTACAATGAAGCTGTTCTAAGCACAAAGACATCAGTTCAAGTAAAGAAGCACAAAATTGAAGTGTACCTTTTATGCAAAGTCATGCTTCAGCTTACAGTTCATGAACAATATGCATAAAATCTACTCTGACAAGGACTCCAAGTGGAACATCGTGGAAAAACACTTTCTTGGAGACTTCCAGCTTATTGCTGCCAGGAGTGAAGAAAATTGAGACAGGTAAATGGTATAAAGTCAATGCACACAGTGTAACAGCACCGTAACAAAATAAAAAAAATCCAACTCTGAGTTCTTATTTACTTCTAAATTCTCATTTAAAGCTAGAGTGGACAATTTGATGCAAGCACTCCACAAGACATGCATAGATCTTACATGATATGTTCGCTGTCCACTTGTATAAAGCACCTCAGCTTCATTATTAGTTTTTTGCCTCTTTGATTGTTCATGTTTTCTATATTACTTGACTGAAAAGAGACCAAGGTATTTTTCCTTTGATCTCTATTCACCACTATGGGGGAGTGAAATAAAATATTTTAGTAATTTCCTACTTGTATGGTACCTACACTTAATTCTCAGAGACCCAAAACTGTTATATTCAATTTCAAGACCAAATTTGACACATTTCTATAAATACTTCTACCATTTGAAATAGACTGGGAACAGAAATTGTACTTAGGGTCTCAGCATTATCCACAACTCAAATTGTTTCAGGGTAAGAGGAAACACAGCTCTATCCACAACTTTAGAATTGTTTCTGGTTCAGATGAAATAACATTGAAGGTGAGTGTAACTAAGTTACTAAAAATACAACTGTTTTTAAAAAAGACAAAGGTCTTTATGTGGTATTGTGCTAATAGTATAGCACTATCTTATACTACTACTGTAGCAGAATATTGGTTGGAATATATGTAGCTTTTAGAAAACTTGGTTCTTACAAATTTATCACACACTGACATTTATATGTTGTACTGTGCTGCTTGGATTTGGCAAAACTATTTACAGCACAGTGTAACCATGGCAGTTAAATTTCTTCAAACGAGCATTAAACTATCAGATACATCACCTGCTTTGTAACTTGGCAACAAAATTCCTGTATTTTCACCTTGTCAAATATATATATTCCTGCCTGTAATACAACCTGAAACAAGAAACTTGAATGTAATCAATCCATTCCCTAGTTTAATTACCAGCACCCACCACACTTACTATAAACCTATAAATATATAAGTTACAAATTATAAGCTCTTCTGAAACAGTAATGCAGCTTCTGACCAGCATCCTACTCCAGCTTAGTATAATTACATATATAAATACAGCTATATTCCAGCTTCATATAATTACAGTATTAGCTATTAGAACCTGTACAGTAGAACTACAAAAGGTATCGTTTAACACTGGATCACTCAAGCTCAGAGTAATGAACCTTAAAAAATACTGTGTTGGAGATAGCAACAACCAAGCAAATAAAAATGACTTCCAAATGCAATTTGAAATGTGAAGTTAGTTGAAACATACAAACCAGTGACATTTACTCAACTACTCAGTGTAAGAATTTTTCCTCATGGTAAACCACCGTGTTTAGCATCTTAATAAAAACTTGAACATTTTGCTTTCAAAAAACCAAAAATACATTAATCTACCACGTTCCCCTGAAGGGAAGCATGGTTGAAGACTACTGACAGGAAGCGAAAAGCAATCTCACTTGTAGAGCTGCAGAGGCAGATAAGATATTGAAGCAGCAAATGGACTGAAGAATCTGAGTAATATACTCAACAGGTTGAGAGAAGGAAAACCCGAAGAGCTTTCCCACTGTTTAAATCCATCCTGAGAGAACATTTCACTTCATCCCTTGCTAGGCACGTTTCTGTAAGCCAGGAAGTTTAGCACTTCAGAAGTCTGTCACTACTCTGAGTTCAGAAGAAAAGTCCGAAAACTAACATCCTCCCAAACTAGAACTATATAGAGGTATACTGTGTTTCAGAAAAAAAACGGCATATGCATGGCATTTGATGCATTAAAAACAGCCTATAGCTCATTTCAATTGAAATCTTTCCAGGACTTCCTGATCTGTCATTTGGCACACCAGATTAATTCTCTTACTGCCAAAACAGTCCAGATTATAACAGTGTTCAGATTATAACAGTTTCACAGTCAGTTATTAGGCATTAATTAAAACCTTTAAGAATGATTTTAGATACAGAACTAAGGTAGAGTCACCTGCAATTATGACACGCTTTAAATGTACAAAGGCAGTACACCTATCTTAGGGAAAAAGACATAGGCATCAGGAGAGTAGTCTACAAAGCCACATTTATTTGCACATGTACAGAACAGAGCAACCGATGTTATTGTTTTCCATACAAAATTATATAAAAACAGTATTCACCTTCATAGATAACACCATACCACTTTGAATTGTATTAAATACATTCAGAAAACATTCTTTCACACACACGACATTAGTATTAGGTAGTCCCAGGTAACTCCAACACTGCAATGTTATTATTCCTAGTGGTATGAAGGGATCAAAGATCAGACCATAACTAAAAACGAGACTCCTGGTAGGGAAGCGAGCTGAAGTCTTTCCTCCACTGTCCATCAAAGCAAGGAACATCACTAAACATAGTAACTACCTCCAGAACATAGATGTAAACACTACCAAAGGACCTGCAGAAGGCAGGTAAGAGTGGTATTCCAGACTGACTTGAGCTATCTTGGTCAGCATTAAGTGTTCACATTTAATCACTGCTTGCCTATGGGTAGGAAAAAGTTTCATAACTGGAATATAGAGTTGAGTAAAAATTTGTGATTACAGAAGAAAGCAAAAAAGCATAGATTCAAAGCGATTACTTTCCCTTCCTATCTAGCACTGGAGAGATTACTCCCTTTAGAGGAGTCTTAAGATTCCCATTCTTGCAAGGAATAGAGGGGAAAAGCAAAATTTTAAGTTTCCTGCAACACTGCTTCCTTACATATGATCTAAAAGGGGAATTTAAGTGTCAACAGGACATCTCGATTTATTTAAAATGCACATTTATTTCTACAAAAAAAAAGTTTATGATACAGAAGAAGTGATCACACCAACTTAAAGATTTACCTATTAAAATATACAGAGGATCTTAATGAGTACAGGATATTTAAAAAAAGATGCAAAGGAGTGTTAATCTTTTATTTTTACATTTTCAGGAACTTCACATAATTTTGGTAGGTAACCTTTTACAAAATTATGTAAAAAGTACAAGAATGCCTGGTAAACAGTCTGCATTTTTCCAAAAGATTTTTTACAGCATGCAATTCTTAAGGCAGCCTTCTCCTCCTCCTTACAAGGAATCCTTTCAACTCAAATAATCTTCTGCTGCAAAGATTAAGCTAAGGAAGCTTGGTCTCTTCTGTTAACGCCTTTTGTCTTTCCTGTCTGATTTACGGTCTCTTTCACTCCGTGAAGTTCTCTTGCCTGACCGACTACTTTCTGATATAGATCTCTTTCGGTCAGATCTTGAACTTTTATCCTTTGAGCTTTTTGCATCTCTACTCCCACCTTTTGAGGACTTGTGACTTCTATCTACTCCTGAAGCGTCCCTTCGCTTCCTATCTGCGCTCCTCCTGCGTTTTCTGTCTCTGTTATGACCTCTTCCTCTGCTCCGACTTCTACTTTCACTACTGCTAGAACTACTGCTGCTACTGTCCCTGCTAGTACTTCCACTTGTAGTGCTGCTGCTGCTGGAACTACTCCGACTACTAGTGCTGCCAGTGCTGGAACTACTCCCACTAGTAGTACTGCTTGAAGTACTACTGCTACTACTGCTGCTGCTGCTACGACTATGACTCTTAGTTTTGTTCCCTGCTCTACCCCTGCTTCTACTCCTAGTCTTAGTTTTAATTTCTACGCTCAGTGTCTGACTCTGCTCTGTCTGTGCCTCGACCACCTTTACAGACACCACAGCATTTTCGTCCTTGTCTACCTGGGGCTCTGCATCCTGAACAGACTGAGACAACTGAGGTGACTGCGACAGTGGCACAGACTGCGGCTGACATGGGGCCTCAGCCACAGATTCTGGCTGAGCTTCAGGTGCCTTCTCCTGTTTTTCTTCAGTTTCAACTTCAGTTTCAGCTTTGATACCTTTCTCCTTCTCGGGAGAAAGAACATTACCCAATTTTTCCGGCTGAGCATCACACTCCATTTCTGGTTCCACTTTGCCATTTTCATTTTCTACAGGTTCTATGCTATCTGCCTCATTGATTTCAACCATATCCTGCTCGTTATCCACTGGCTGAGTATTTTCATTATCCTCTTTTACAGCTGTGACCTCTTCATGCTGACCATCCTGTTGCTTGTCATTTTCCCTCACCTCAGCCACCTCTTCTACTTTAATCTCCATTTCATTTTTCTGTTCTTCCTCTTCCTGGTCTTTCTCTGCATCACTATGCCCTGAACCTGTTTTTCCCTTTTCCTCCCCTACCTCCTCCATTTCTACATCATTGTGCTGATTACCTGTCTCCAACTCTTCCACCTGCTGAGCCACCTTACCCTCTTCCTGCTCCTTGTTCTGTTCTTGCTTCTTTTCTTCGTTCTGCACCTCCTGCTGTTCTTTTTCCTTCACAGATTGTCTTCTGGGCCTGGCCTCCATTTTGTTAATCTGCTCTGCAAATTCATTGCGCCTGCTTTCAAAGAGTGCTGGGGGATAAAATAACAGTTTCAGACAGGTAGCTAGAGAAGCTGAAGTCTATTTTCTCCTTAACTATAAGCTAATAAGTTATCAAATTGTTTTAACTTAATAACTGCATCGTTATTCATTCTGAAGTAGCAAGCCATTCATGCATAATGAAAAAGACTGCTGGTTAACTTAATAAAACAAAGCAAGTTGGATAATCGGCTTAGCTGAGTATCAGAACAGTAAAATCCTAAATCTAAGCTAACAGTTTTTAACTTCATTAAAATCACTCCAGCCAACAGTGTGTCAAAACAATACCTATATTCCCTGATATATAAAAAGGTTATTCTTCCTAAGGTGATCAAAAGACACTAAAAATCAGCAGAAAGCAGATTAGACATTCAGAAAGTTTTAATAATGTAAGCTATTCAGACAGGTGAGTTAGCTTCCTTTATCCCCCACCCCAGACAATGAAGAAAACTTCTTTAAAGAAAAAAATAAAGATAAGCTCCATATAATCAAAAGAACAACAGGACTACCATCACCCGCAGTGTTTTAAATTGTTTTGCAAAAGGAAAATATAGTCGTCCTGTGAAACAAAGAAATGAACACGCATTAAGGTAAAAAAATCATCATAAATTTCTAGCACCGTGCTCAAGACAAAACTTCCCAGCCCTCTGTAAAGAAACCTGCATTTCCTCAGGTCTCCAATCCATAAAATCAGCCTTTTTAAAACGGAAGTTGTTGCACTGGCATACACCTAGATACTAAAGTTAACAATAAGGACATTTTAAACACATACTTCTGAATTTATGTATATTCCTCTTGACTTTTTGTAAGAGAATCAGAGCACAACCAACAAAATTAAGTCACTGAACAAGTTATATTGTTACTTATGATGAACACCCATGCAAGAATATATAGTTTATCCTGAGCATGAAATCACTGTACCTAAGCACAAAGACTTAAATTTGTGCAGCAGACACCAAAAGGAAGCAAGAACAAAGGCAGTCTTGTATCATAAAGACCACTTACCATTCATCTTTTTCTGTGACTCTTCCATCAGCTTCTGTGTAGCAGGACACATTCTGCCAGGTATGTAGAATAAGTGAGGTTTTGTCTTTGTCCTTATGTATTTAATTATTTTGGCGTTATGTTCATTCCATTCTTCTTGCTGAGAAATTAAAGAAAAGACCTTAATATCCCTAATAACATACATTCTAAACAAGAGAAATTTGAGAGCAAAACTAGGACTTACCAACTGAGCAAGCTCAACCTTTTGCTCCAGTAACCGCAGCTCTGTCTGCTTAGCACGTCTTTCTTCAAACAGTTCTCGCCTCTCATTTTCAACTTGCTTTCTTTCTTCCTCTGCTTGCACTTCAAGTTTTTGTTCAATTTCTTGTCGTCTTTTTTGCTAGGATAAATAAAGAACTATCTTAATACTTCTCCGAAATTAAGAAAAGCATTCTAGTTTGGTCTAACTAAAGTTATTTAAGGGCATTCCAAAAAAAACAAATAAGGAAGTCTACTAAATTACAGGTAATGGAGGAAGAGCGTCACTGCTTGCTGGCACAATTTTTTTTTGGAGGGGGGGGGGTTAACTATAAATTAATGTGCCCCTATGGCTTTCTATCTGCTTTTCTATCACTCACTTTGGATTTGAATTTTCAACATGACCTGTAAGATTTTTTTTTTCAAATGGCAGAAGAAAATAGATTCCCTCCACCTGGAGGGAAGAAAGGCAACAAGCAGATGAAGAGCTAAAGGCTGATGTTTATGACCAACAAAATAAATGACACTGCAAATACTCTGAGTATTGCTGACATTAATTAGAGGACATTAATTATATTATTGTAATCCAGGAGTGCCCTGTTTGTATGTCCTAGACAACCATATGTTCAGATTATAAAATAATTGCCTAAAAATATATATATATATATATATATATATATATATATAGTTTAGTGCCTGGACAAAAAACAGCTGTGTCATAAAACTCCTTGGGCTTCCACTTTGACTTATAGCAAGATTTTATGTATGAAGAAAGCAACACATTCTCAGAAATATGCTGCAATGAAGAGGAACTCCTCAAAGTCTTTTTATGCAAACATCCTGATATAAGCTATACTGGGACTCCATATTTCCAGACCATCCCTTGCAATAGCTTCCTTTTCTAAAGGCAAACAGGCAACAAAGAACTTTGGTCTTCTTCATGCGCTACAATGCTAGTTAGATAAAACAGCAGGATATCCAAATACTGAATCTGGAGGTAATCAATATCAACACTGCAAGCCAGCTATACTAAAACCACACAGAAGAGGTTTTAAACTTTAAGATTTTGTATCTGCTTCCATGAGACTGCTAAAAGTAGTTTTTTTCATAAACATTTAAAACACTGTTTATAATCTACAGGTTACTGTTAATTGAATAACCCATTTAATGCAACTGTAAGAAATACCATGACCTTCACAATTTAAAAGGTCATACTAGATGCAAGATACAGATGCAAGTTTTTTTGAAGTTACCACTAAGCTATGCAAAACCTTCGCTTCAGTACAATTACATATTCATTTACAGGAAGAGTAATGCTTATTATCTGTACTATGGGGCAAACAGCCACTTGTAGTCAAACAGAAGGCATAACAATGCCGTATATTTCTGGATACTTGGCTATAATTTAAACACACAGAACACATCAAGGTGGGCACTGATTCAGCAATACCATTAGTCACAGAAATAGCCTATGAACAATAGTTTACCTGATTAAATTCCAGGTATTTTGAAATGTTCCAAAAATAATGTCAATAAAAAAGAAAATCTATTTTGTATTTTAAATGTTTTAAAGATGAACTGAAATAAATAAGACCCAAAACATTGCCTTACCACTTCTGCAATGGTCAGAAGGCATGGTAAGGTCATGAAATTATGTTAGAGTCCCTTTCCTGCTTTCCCACCCCCAATTCCACTACATTAAAGCAAAGAAAAACCCTTTTGCACTCTTACCAATTTGCTACACCTGCAACCCACACCATGGAAATTTTCATTCTTATTTAAAGCAGCTTAATCACACCATTTTGCTTTATTATTTACAAGCAAAAATTTGATGAAATAAAAAATAAGTACCCTTTCAGTAGCAACTGTGGACTCCTGCTTAAATTTTTGAAGAGTGCCCATCAACAAGCCAAATATACGTCGATTCCTGAGAAAAAAGAAAAAGTTTGAGTTTCAGTTCAAGTACCAAGATTTGTATTTGTATAAACAATCAGAGAAACTTTCCCACCTCAGAGATGTTTATTTTTAAAGGCCTAGTACCAGTCAAGGCTGCTAGCAATAGAACACAAACTGACTGTGCCAACAGTCGAAGATATAATTTGCACTGACATATCATGTTTTGCCTAAGAGCAAGACACAGCTCTTATCCACAACGCAGCACATTTAGCACTGGGAAAATCAGGAGCCTGCACATTTCACATATGAAAATAACGACACTAAGGAAATATTAAAAAAATCCAAAACCCAAGAACTGACAAAGAGACTGAGTAAATACAGTGTGAGGCAGAACACCACCACCCCACTAAGAGGATTAAGGAGAAAAGGAGCCACAGGGGAGTGAAAGATTATCTGCCACAGTCTACCTAATATCTTATACAATGAGACATTGCACTGTTGAATGAAACCACAATTGCTCTCATCAAATTATCAGTTGTTTTGAGAAAATTTATCTGAAGTAAAATTCTTAAGGAATTCCTTTCTTCCAAACAACTAATTTCCTTAATTTCACCTTCTCTTTCTTTCCATTCAACCTCAAATAGTGCTTTTACAGCAAGAAGCCGACTTTCTTAGTCGCCTTGAACTCTCACCCAGTTAGAAGAAAGGAAAGGCTGCTCTTCTCTCAGTACCACAAAGCTCAACTGCAGTGGCACAAATCTAGCATGGAGATGTGAAGGTACTTGTAATTGAAACAACAAAAAAAGGAATGGGTAAAGAACAGAAAGCTAGGGATTACTTGGTCAAGAGTATCTGTATACAGATGACATCCCAGATGGCCCTGAGCAAAACCACAGTCCACTGGATGCTGTCCTCCTGAAGAGCCTCTTTCTACCACGAGTCACGCACAGAGCAAGTGGTTATTTCTTACCGTTATCTACCCAGAAGACTACTGAAATGGAAAACGCTAAAACCTGCCGTTCCAAATAGACAAACTTTTTGTGCCAGAAACTCTATGAAGTCCACTAAGGATTCTGAAATCCTTCTGTAAGGAAGGCAGTTGGGAGCAGGTGATGGAAGCAACAGCAGTCTGTTAGTCATGTTGTAACTGCAAAAGATCAATCTAAGTGCCTTTTTTGTGCAAATTAATCTCTGGTCCTTATCAGAGAAGCTTGCTATAGTTCATTACTCCAGCCCTCACTGTATTTGAGGCATAAGGTATTATGGCACGAGGTGAGCTGCAGACTGAAGCAGAACTTTAGTGAGCTACCTTAACACAAAAAAAAAATCTCAGAAAACAAAGATGTAAGTAGGAAGAATCTAAGGAGGCAAAAGGAAGGTCAGACTGTGTGCACAGTAACAAGCCTGAAAGTATTAAGAGAAAAGAAACACATGATGGAACTACTCTGTAAAAAAGGAAAACCCCACACCCCAAAGCTTTCTTCAGTCAACAAAATAAGTGTTGAAGAATCACCTGTGCTGACTTTGATAATTGGTCTTTTAAAATGCAACTTCTCTAGCTCTATAGGTACTTGAGGAACAATTGATTACTTCCAAGACACACAGACAGAATTTTCTACAGTGCAAAGCACAACAGAGCGGACGTCCCCAGATTCAAATTCCGGTTTTGTTTCCTATTATAACTCTCCAAAATGTTAAGGTGCCAATGAAGTTGTTGTAAAGATGATCTGTTACAATAATGCTAGCAAACTTATTCCTTTCTGAGATTCTGTTTCTCAGGCCATCTGCCAGCTATGTTAAATGAATGATGTGTTGTTACTACAATTTTTTTTTTTAAATCTAAACCAAATTTATACCATTGTGGTTCCTCTTCAACACCGTATTTTGATACGTAACACCATTTGTATAATTCTTTTAAAATCTAAAACTACTTTCTAGACTACCACTCAGAAGCATCACCATCAGTGCTTACAAAAAATTTCTACCTACCTTTGTTTTCCTTTTTCATCCATGTTTTGATCTTGTATAAGGTCTCGACGTGTTCGCTCTTTGGAGGTAGCAACAACAGAAGATGGCAACGCTGGCTACAACAGCAATAACAAAAACTACTTAGTTCACATTCCAGGTAAGCATGCTTTTTTTTTTTTCCTGTACAGCTCCTTTTGTCTCCTATTACCTTTTTAATATCATCATCCTCTGCGTCGCTTTCTTGGCGTGATTCTCGTCTTGTCCGGCGTTCTCCACCCAGCCTGAGGAAGAAAAAGCATTAGTGGTCACTGGAGAACATATTTTAAGGACAGCACCTACTCTAACACAAGAAAATACAAGTCAGCATGTATAGTCAGAACAACCAATGATTCCAGTAAAATCTGTCATTGGAACAGTGGGGAGAGAAGTAGAGCTTCTGCAGACAGAATCTATTGCTGGTGTCAAAAAAAAAAGATTGTGACAGATGAGAAAAAATGGTTTAACTCTTGATCTAATTTGCATAGTAAAGTAAAAAAAGGAAGAGCCCACATTACTACCGTATTTAACTTTTGAGCACGTCTTTGGATTTTGTTTCTTGTTTTTAATACTTGCCTTTTTCTTTTTTTCCAGAATCTCTGAAATGGTTATTTGTGTAAGGAAAATACAAGAAATACTTAAATGCATTAAGATAAAGAGGTCAATATGATTTTTTTTCCAAATTCAAAATGCTACTGAAATTATCTAGCTGAATACCTAGGAAATGGGTTAGGGCAGACAGAGCACTTAGTTGGGAATTGAGTACTCGGAAAAGCTGAAGTTTTTAAACAAAGAACAACAGGGCAATCTGTAAATAAAAGTTATTTTCAGCTTTCACTCATCTTTGTGGCATAGCCCTTTATTACTGGTAAAGCCACTTCACAATACTCATTTTGCATAACTCAAATTCAAAAGCAAGCCTTGCTTTTTCAAGAACTACCACTGCACGTAAGTGGTCTGAGAATGCAACTCACTATAATGAAAGCCACAGTCGATGGATTTGCATCCAGTTGTGAAAGCTTGAAATTTGAATCTGTTGTCAGACAGTATGCATTAAGGTTATCGAAAGGGAAACCTCAGTAACAATTCGATTTGTGTCTACTGTAAAACAAATCCAGGCTACTAAGCAAAATGTAAGCAGATGGTACACCGAGTAAAACAGAGAATTCTGTAAGTTTTTAATCATGCTCTTGGAATCTGGCACTTATTTCCATAACTATATTCAGAAAACTCTGCCCAATACACTACAGCCTGCAACAAAGAGGTCTAGTAAGTTAAAGGGGGAGTTATCTGTAGGAGGGACAAGGGACAAAAAACACTTTACCACTGCATTAGAGAAAGTACACAAGAGGAAAGCACTCTTCATTAGAGCGAGTGGAAGACTTCAACACCTTTGAATTTTGAATCCACCATAAACATACAAAGTTCTTGAACTCCCCACACAGTTCCCTCCCCCAGTGATTGTAAAGACAGCACAAGGCCTTGAATCTGGTAAAAATTAAATTGTGCATTTACATCTCATCTGCACTGTGCAAGAATCTTTGCACTGTTATGTCTGTGTATTACTGCTCTAATCTCTACATTACTGAGAACCTTTATAGCACCATAGAATTTGGAAAGAGATTTCACCATAGACAATTGCTATCATCAAAAAAACACTTCTCACAAGTCTTGAGCACTTAATCTTTGAAGAAGACAGTAAAAGTCAGCAGTTATAAGATATCCAGAAGTAAGAATTGCTATTTAAATTTACTGCTATAAACTCTTATTCTAATAAAAGAAGTTCTCTACATCAGTTTTTGCACCTACCTACTGGATGCGCCTTCAAGATCCCTCTGTTTGGCTGGGGGTCCTCCTCCACTATCCGAGAATCCACGCCTAAAAAAAACCACTTGTGATCTCAGAACAAGTCATGAATTTTACTCAGCTCTGTAATCATGTGGCTATTGCTGCAGCAGTAAAGTATTTAAACATGCTGCTTGTTGACAAACTAATTTAAATTTGAATTTCTACACTTATTCAAATGAGTAGTCACCCTCAAAGCAGCAGCTCCATTAGGTTCAAGTACTCCAATTTGCAGAAGTTTTCAGAATTATGACCTAAACAACAGTCTAATGTTGAAATTTAACAAAAAAATCGACTACATAATGCATTAAGTAGGCATCCCTGAACAAAAATCAGCTCTTCATTCCCAGTCTACTGGGAGTGGGGAGGGAGAAGGAAGAAACTGAAAATCCACAAGAAAATACGAGTGCTTTTAAATTCCTGTCGACTTTAACTTTTTCTATTCCTTCTAGAAAACCTACCAGTTTCTTGATTACCGAGACACTTCGAATAGACAATGCCCCAGACACCCCACAGAATGCCTCCCTTCATTTCAAAGCTCCACCTCAATTTTCAGGCAAAGGGCTGGAAGCTGGGGGAAAACCACCAATTTAAAACTGCTGTAACGCAGAATGAGAAAATCCCTTAAATTTCAGGGCATGATATAAAACTCCAAATGCCCTTGTAGGCCTCCCACCCGGCTTTCATGCCCGCCTGCTAAAACAGCGACTCTCGAGAGCTTACAACGAGCAAAGCGAACAGGGAAGAAAGCAAACCATCGCCGCGGGGAAGGATAAAGGAACCCGGCGGCCGCCTCCCGCGGCTCCTTACCTTAGCAATAAGCTCCCTCGCCCTCTACCTCCACCAGGGCCTGAGAGGGCCAGCAGTCTGTTCTGAGGGGGCCTGCGGGAGACAGCACCGTCAGCGGGCTCTGCCCGGGAACCTCCCCCCCGCTCCCCCACGGCCACGAACCCGGGGGGAGCTGGCACCGGGGCCTCACCGGGACCCCTCCTCAGACACCCCCCGGCCTGCCCCTCACAAAATCATCCCCCCCTCCCCCCCCCCCCCAACCGGGCTGCCCCTCAGGGCCCCCCCGCCCCTCAGGGCCGCCCCAGCCCCCTCACAGCACCACCCCCCCCCCCGTACCGGGCCGCGTCTCAGGGACCCCCCCCACCCCGCCCCCGGGCCGCCCCCTCGGGCCCCGCTCACCTCACATCGTTGGGGTCCCTGCCCGTGAGCTTGCGGATGTTCTCGTCCACGTGCTTGAGGCTCTCCTTGGCCTTCTCGAGCTGCTCCTGCAGCGCGCGCACCGCCACCGCCATCCCGCCCGCAGCGCGGCGCGGCCTAGCCGGGGCCCAGCGCGAGGCACCGCTGGGTAATGGGGAGGCCCCGCCCAGGCCGCGGGGCCCGCCCGCAGCCAATAGAAGGGCATGGAGGGAAAGGGAACGCCCCGCGGGAAAGGCTCGCCGCACGCACGCGCCAATCATAGGGCTCGGAGGAGGATTGACAGCGCGGTAAGCCAATCGGCGGAAGAGCCCGCTTGCCAGCTCTACGAATCACCGAGCGGGGCCCATCAGAGCGGCACCGCTCTCGGCTAACGAAAACTAACAACGTCACTTTCTCGTGGCGGGGGCCAATCGCCTCTCTCCCAGAGCGGCTGCCGTGCCGGGCGAGCCAATAGGCGCGGGCGTTACTGAAGGGCCGCCGCGGGCGGGCTGGGGGGGCAAGGCGTAGGCAATTGCGCTGTAGGTGCGGGCTGCGTGTCCGCGGTTCGGCCCGGCCTCAGCGCCCCGTGGGGCCTCGAGAAGCCATTTTTGAGCAAACGACCCCAAAACCACACACAAAATTAATAATAAAAAACATAAACATAAACATAAATTTTTATTAATGATAAAAAACGGTCTCTGCCTGTCTCTGACTCCCGACCCCCGTCAGCAGCGGGTTCCCCCCGGGGCTCCGCGCCCAGCTCGCTGCCCCCTCACAGCCCCGGGGCTGCGGGCGCTGAGGCGGTGGTTGGCGGGCTGTGCGGTCCGGTCCGGCCGCGGGGCGGCGCCGCGGAGGCCGGGCGGCAGCCGGAAAGGGCAGGGCGGCGCTGCTCGGAGGGGCCCGGCAGCGGCGGTGGCGGCGGCGGGGCCGTTGCCGTGGCGCCGGGTGCGTGTGAGGGGGGAGCGGAGATGGCGGACGAGACGCTGTTCCTGCTGCTGCACAGCGAGATGGTGGCGGGGCTGTACCGCGCCGCCGAGCAGGGCGAAGGGGTGAGCGGGGACGGGGACCGCCTTAAGGGACCAGCCGGAGGCGGCGGGGAGAGCGGGGCTGACGCCTTGTGTCTTGCAGGAGAACGGGCGCTGCACCACCAAGCTGGAGAGCATGGGCTTCCGCGTCGGGCAGGGGCTGATCGAGAGGTGAGCGAGGCCCTGGGGCTGCTCCCCCGGCTGCTTTCCCCCCTGTCCCCCCGGTCTGCAGGGGCCAGGAGGGCCGGCCCGCTCGGGGGAAGCTGCTCGCTCCCTCTGACAGACCGAGGCTTGGGCTGCCGCCTTGTGCGTCCTGACACCTCGCTCTTGCTGGCGCCCCTGTTCGTACACCACGTTTTTTACGTATTTCTGTCATGAAAACAATCACACAGAGTACACGGTTATTTATAATCCTTTTAAAGTGCACTTTTTGTTTGTAGGCCTAGTTATTCTGCGTGTTTCCTACTTCTGGTAGGATTTTTTTCGTGATTGTTTCTCTTTTAATTAATCTTAAACATAATTTTATGAATGGCTACTCCAGGATTTTCTTTTTCTAAAGCACTCCCAGTCCTTGGAACTTTGTGACCACCTCCTCACCTCCCTGAGCCCTCTTGGGATGCACGGTGACTTGCTGCACACCTAACTTCAGTGCCCTTGGTCTGGGGTTGTGTAGAGGATCCCAAGCTCCTGAAGTCATATTTTCATTGACCAAAGTGAAGCTTTAGTGCCAGATAAATATCCTCAAGGAGGATGCAGGGGGAGAATTCTGAAATGAACAAGGGAAGGGTTTTTTTTTTTTTTAGGAAAGTGAAACTAGTTTTACATGTTTGTTCCTATGTATTAGCGCTTCTTTTGGTATTGAAGAAGCCTTTCCAAACAGTAGTGGAGGTGTGAGCTGTATGTTTCGATAGTTTATGGAAGGTAAACGTTATGAAGTGTTCTGCATCTTTCTGCACTTCAGCTGTCTTTAATGATCACATTATTCAAACGCATCTTTTCTGCTGTATTGTTGCAGATATTGAGATAACACTGTGTTACTCTTAAGTTATACATGAAAGCTGAGCAATGCTAGAACGATACTGTCAAGTTGTTGGGTGTACCCTCATTATTGATACGTTTCTCACTTCTCTCTTAGGTTTACAAAAGATACTGCCAGATTCAAAGATGAATTAGATATTATGAAGTTCATTTGCAAAGATTTTTGGACAACTGTATTCAAAAAACAAATAGATAACCTCAGGACCAATCATCAGGTAAAGTGATCTAGAATAAGATTTCAGTGACAAAATCAGTGATACTGTTTTGAATTACTACGGCATTTTCTGTTTGTCTTGCTCTAGAATTAATTACCTGATAAGAAACCCCAAATGCTCTTTATTTATATGTTTTGTTTAAAAAGCATTTCTCAAGGTTCACGTTGGTGTATAGTTGGAGAATACAATTTAATAATTGCTTATGATTTATTTATTGCCACTCTGAAAAGACTAAATGCTGTCAATTTCATATGCACTGTTGTGGAGTTACAAACTGACAGGACAGTAATGCTTACAGTTAATTAACACATACAGGAACTTTTTCATGCATCTCCCAATACACTTCAGTAGAAAACTAGTGTGGGAAAATGATATTGCTGCCTTAACATGCATTTAAATAGGATGGATTGCATTTAAATGTATTTAAATGGCCGCCTTTAAGTCATTTTTATTTTGAAGAATATTTTCATTTTTCAGTGGTTAAGACACTTAGTTATACACTGCTGAATATAACCGTATACAAAATAGCTGAAAAACTTCCCAAGGTTTGCTTGTTGGTGACGTTGACTGGTAAAATTCAGACTACATGTTACTGGATACTCTACTGAAAACTTTTTTTTTTTTAACAGGGTATTTATGTCCTTCAAGATAATAAATTTCGACTCCTGACACAAATGTCTGCAGGAAAGCAGTATTTAGAACACGCACCAAAGGTACCCTTTGTTTTTATCCTTGGCATCTATGAGCTTGACTTGAATCATCTTGATTTATTAACTTGAAATTTTGTAGTTGGGTGGATACAAACTCTCCAAAAGGGAAGCTAAACTTAAGTCTTCAAAAACTGTGTTTTTTTTTTTAGAAATGTATCTTGTTTCAGAACAGTGGTTTCAATCTATGGTTCAAGAAACAGTAATAGCGATTTTGAAACTTGCTGTTTTCATGTTTGAGTTACTTGATGGTGGGAGCTGGCCTGACTGCAAGTGGAAAGTCATTGAACTGGTGTTTGTATTTTGTGTGCAGTTAGGAGGAAACTTCTGCCACTGTCACAATGCACTGATAGAGGATAGCAAAACCTCCATAATTTTATATTGTCAAAATGTTAAATCTTCAGTTGATCATTACTTAGTTTCAATCTTCGCATCAAGCTTCACCCTTGAAACTTCTTTAAAATGTAACTTTATATTTAGTTTTTAGCATTTACCTGTGGACTAATCAGAGGCGGCCTATCAAATTTGGGAATAAAGAGTATTGTAACAGCTGAAGTTTCATCAATGCCTGCATGTAAGTAGTTCTCAGTATTCAGGTTCTTAGCTCACTTGGTAACTTTCCTTACTGACTCGATGACTGTGCTTTACTGTTACGATAACACTGATGGAGGGTGAATCTCCATGACATTAAGTGGAAAACCAAATTTAAAAGTTGTGTGTACATTTGGAAGCAACAGATACGTAAGGGTATACATCCAGAAGGCTACTGGAGTAATTGAAGATAAAAACAACTAGATATGTGCTTTTTATTTACAGAAGTCATTAAGAAGGGTAGTAACTGAAATCCATTGTGACTACACAAGCTGATTAAGATGGTTTTGAAAATTTGCATAGGCTTCGCAAAAAATTTAAATTTAGCTGACAAAACTGCTGTAATGTGGTACATGCTTCAACTGAAAAAAAAAAAAGTTCAGTAGGAGTTAAATGTTATATTTAAATCATGGCTAGGTATTTCACAACTGAGCTGTAAGACTGAAATCGGAAAAGTAAATCTAATGTTGATACTTCGATCCAACTTGGCTTTTTCTTTGCAGGTAAATTCCAGGTGATGATACAGAAGATGTAGAGCACATTCAAATCTGGGTATCTACCTTAAAAATCCTTTGTCTGTGGTTTTGGTATCTTGGTTCAGCTTTGTACGTAGCTTGTAAATTATAGCAATGCGCAGCAGAATTCCAAAATATATAATAAATGCTCATCAAAATAATTTAACACTATCCTTGTATCTTGGTATGAAATCAATTCTATACCAAGGTATTAACGTCCATCATGTTAAAAACTGTCTACTCAAAAGTTTCCAACAAAAGATTTCTGTTAACAGAACAGACTGTATGCATGTTTTAAGAGCTGACTAAAAACCCAATCAAGACTCAATTGGAGTAAGAAACTGTGTTTTGCGTCACCTAACGTGAATGCCAAGCTGCTGCCTTTCTGTATGCACTCTTAACTGTGAGGCAGCAATTGCTTTTGTATTATTCCAAGGAAGGAAATATCACAACAGCCTTCATTAACAGCGTTCAGTGGAGGCTTAGTTCTTTTATGGGAATGATATGGGGCAGTAGAAAAGAACACTTATTTCTACAAAAATAACAGCATATCCTCCCTCCCTAAAAATAATAGCTGTTTTTTGCATCAGAATTTTACAGACAAGGTCATCTACTACTCAGCAAAGAAGGCAATTTGTTTTAGCCTGTTGTGCATAAATTCAATATTAACATAATTGTTTTTAATTGCTAGCTACAACTCACTTCTGTAATGAGTGTGTACAGGAAGATGATTAGGCCTGCAAGAAGCTGTAAAGACATCACCAAGACTCTTGAGGATATTGGGGTTTGCTAGATACTACTTGTTACAAGACTTGTATAACATTACATATCTTGCTGTAGGTAAGCATGAAAACATCTTGTTTAAACTTTTAATGAATTTTGCTGTAAGACTTTTCTGCTGGCAGGGTCAGGTCTTATACTTTCAGAAATGTGAGAATGCCTCATGATACTGAATCAGTTTCTGCTTTGAGACCAGGAAATAACAGGATAGTTATAAAATAATATATTTGAACAACACTTTTGTCTGTTTTAACTACCTTCTGTGTTGGAATAAGTGTATATTGTCCAATTGCATGGTTGGGCAGGAACAGTGGAAGGTGTTCATCCTTAATCTCTTAAGGGAGGTCTGAAGTTTATAATGGATCGAGCCTTTTCCGGATAGCTGTTACAAGCTGGAAAGCCGTATATTATAAACGCGATAATCAGGGGCTTATTATACTTGAGCTTAATATGTGACCAAGTTCTGATCTTTTCATGTACTGTGAATGCTAGTTCAGATTAGTTGTAACTGAAAAATTTGACAGTTAGGAAACATCTGAAGGAGAACTCAATCTAGCAGAATACTGTCCCACTGTTTATAGACCTAGCAAAGATAAGAGTAACCAGGGTGGTTGGTACTCCATAGAGATCAGCTGTGTGACTGAAAATACTGGGCTCTTATACAGGTAGTTTACAGGAAGGCTGTGGTTGTTGTCCACCTATATGAGTCAGACTCGTTTGAAATTATAAGGCTAGAGAATTAGCTAATTCTTGCTGAGTGCATTTAATGGGTTCTTCAGTTGCCAACTCACCCTGCTTTAAAATGCTAGAACTATTACTAAAGGGACTTGCACTGTGCTTCATAGATGGACACTTCAATGGCACATTTTAGGCCTATGCAACATGGTAGATATTCCTTATCAGCACACAGAATCATTTTGTAATTTGCTTCTCCAGAATTAAAACTCCTGTAGTTGCTATTAATGCACTTTCATTTTTCACTTGACAGTTGAGATTACTGTGAACAGTGCCAATAATTCCAAGACGCATTAAAGGTTTATCAGTAACCTGTTGTGCTTAATGATCTGTCTTTTTTAAATAGTCAGGGACTCAATTGACATCTGCTTCCTGAATATTGTGAAATTCAACACTGTATATTGTCTGCTGTTACCAGCAGAATTCAGAGTTCTTTCACCCTGGATTTTACCTGAAAGTTGTATATGTACAAAGCAGATGCTGATATTCTTGGCAAATCACTCCGTGTTAAGTATGTATGAAGTCAAATAGGTGAGCTAATGTGTTTGTCAAGATACTAGACAGAAAATAAATTTGTTCGTTCTGTTTAATAAATGCTTCTATTAAAGAGCATTGAATACAACTGTTCTATTTTCCCAGGTTTCTGTAGCCGTTCACTAAGAAGTAATGAGTATTATTACTCAGGAAGTCTTTTATATTTTACTAAAATAAGTGTTTCAGTAACTCAATGGCTATAGTTGAACTGCTTAGCAGAACTTAAGCTCAGGAATTGATGCCTGAAAAAACACAGTCTCGGTTGTGTAGGCTTTTATACTAAGGCAGTTTTTAAATACTATGAAGAATGAGAAAAGCTACAATATTTAAGAACACTTAAAATATGCTTCAGTTTTATTAAAAAAGCCGTCGAGGGGTGTGTGTTAGATAAAGAAAAATCATCTGTAATGTAATGTCTTTTTTTTTAAACTTAGAAGTCTTTATCTAAGGCAGCGTCCACAGGAACACTCAGATGGTAGAAAATTCTAATGGAGAATGTAGTTTGCTGAGACAGTAGCTTGAGAGACGACGACAAACACTTCACTGACCATTTTATGATGATGATACTGGAGACGCTAACCATCTCATGCTAAAGATCACCTTAAGTTATTCTCAGCTGTGCCAAATGTGTTGTTACGTTGAGGGTGTTCTGAAGGGTTTGTATTGTACCTCAGGTCTGATCTGTGCAATGTCTGATAACGCTCTTTATACCACGGCAACACAAAAACAGTCTAGGAGGGTTCATCAGCTAAATCACGTTGATCAAAATACCTAGTGGAGAGAAATGGAATATGGTGAGAACCTCTAATGCAACGTACTCCTTACTTTGCTTTGAGTTGTTAGACCGCTTGCTTTCTAGGTCTTATTTTTTCTGTCATATTTATAGCTTCATGGTTCAGGGAGCTCATCCAAGGAAACTGTCGGTTTTACTTACTTTGTTTTACTCTTAGGTTTAGCTTAAGTCCTTTTAGCTAAGTATGTCTGCTACGTACACCCAGAGAACTTGGATTGACTTCCACTTTAAAGGAATCTAGGTTAGGCCAAGGGTAACCACACATTCATTCTGGACATATGTTTTAGATCTGTAACTTGCATTACCTGCTAACTAAGCAGATTATCAAGTTCAGAGCAGATACTTGCTCTTCATTCTTGTTCTCCTGAAAGAGAAACAAATACCAGAACAGTTCTTCTGATAACGATGTCCAATAGAAAAACAGTTATCTGCTGTGTTATGTGCTTGTAATCATCCCTTCATTCTCAAGCAGGTTTCAGACATGAAAAATTACTTACCAAGACTTCAAGAGGTGAAAAATTATTTTCTTAACAGTTTGCTAAGTTGAAACAGTCCTCTGCACAACATTAAATCTTACCTCTAATACTCTGACTTCTGAGCACCGTCTTGCCAGCTGTCTAATAAGGGAGTGAGCTTCAGGTAGCAAAGGCTTTTCAAGGCATGCCAACAATGCATAAAACCACCTACCCTGTGTGAATTTTAATAAGAAATTTTAAATTACAGGTATTTCTTTACGTTCTACAGAAGGAAACTTGTTATACGTAGCAGGCCTGGAACATAGACCTGTATCTGAAGATTCCTTTAAATGTTGTTGCCAGAACTGAGGAGTTTGAAAGCCAAATTAGAGACTGCAGAGTAGAGTCTTGTGCCTGTAGATAAGCTTCTTATGAACAGTAGTCCTGGATTTCCTTCTATTTTTCTGGAGTAAGATGTAAATTAATACAGCTTCCGCTATTAATCTGAAGGAAGCATTTAGTAATATCTAAAGATATATAAAGATTACATAGTTATTAATTTTTATCTTCGCAAACTATAGAAAAATATTCCTGAAGAGTGAACATATGAAGTCAGATCTTTATGGTATTAATGCGGTTAGGTCAGACTTAAGATTTATACCACTGTGAAAATGTCTTCTTTGCTTTTTAGTTCACTGAATTCTACTGCATCCCTACAAACCTAAGTTTTGCTACCAGTCTAACTCCTTAAACTAATTTTAGTGTCTAGTGGCTCTCATTATGAGAATAAACTAAGAATCAATGTGCACATCCTCTGCAGCATAGTGGTCACTAAAGACAGAACAATAAAAGCTTTTAAGCAACTCAAAAATAGTGAAACTGTGTTTAGTATTATCGAAGTAATTTTTTATTACTCATTTACTTTGTGGTACTGAATGAGATGCACCTACCACGGTCTTTTGTAGGTAAGATGACATTACACAGCTAGTTAATCTAATTGTGGCCAACTACATGGTACTGTACCCCATCACTTTATTTTTTTTTTTAATTAGATTGGATCTGTTTCCGTGCTAACACAGGTAAGCTTTCTGGTCTATGCTGCACATGGGAAGATTAAATGCATCTCTTCCTGCAGACTACCATGCATCTCCCAACTATAAAATGGAGGTGTTGAAATACAATGTGCAGCACACTGACAACTTAAATTAGTCAGACCCAAAGCTGCTGGACTCTGGCCCTCTTCTCTCCACAGCACTAATACTCCTTTGACCTTGAAGATTAGATTAGTGTGGAAAACAAATGAAAAGGAGGGGTTTTAGCAATACCTAAAACATCCGAATCTGTTGTGTTTTCAATTAGCCTTCCAAAAAGTTGTGTGAATGTTCAATCTAGTATCTAATCAAGTGAGTTTTGAAAGCAACTGAATACAGTACATCCATCTAGAGATCTCTTTAGAAACTAAAATAATTTCAGGGAAAACAATGCACAATTTATCCCTTGTTTAAAGCAATCACATGCAAGTAGTTAGAATAAATTAAAGAGTTACCAGTTCAGGAGTAAATTTTTTCTCTCCAAACCAGATTATCAGGTATTCTAAGACACTGGTTACTGTTGCCTTCAAAAGAGGAACAGAAAGAGACAATCTAATATCTGCAAAGTTTTGTTTTGCTGTCCTTCTACCCAATGGATTATACTATATAAAAACAACTGTGATTTTTGTCTTTAAATACAGACATTACACATTTCCACTTGACTGTAATTCTATATGGTATTTAGTTCAGGTTAAAATTAGATATAAGGGTGAAGCAAGTGTTATAGCAGCAGTTCCTGACAAAAGGTTTTTAAAAAAATAAAGACCCCTATATAAAGCAATTTTCGGTGTTAACGAAAAGTTATGGATAAACAGCTACAAATTAGAAAAAAAGTCATCACACTGACTGTTTCTCTGTAAGGGTGACTAGTGAGCAACATAGTAAACGGGTTTCTTCCAGTCTTGCAATGTATGTAAGAGTTGACAATCAGCCTGAAGAACTGCACTTAAAACACTAAAGGAGAAATCTTAAAATACTGTAAGCCCCTAAAGGGGCATTCAGCAGCAGTTCAAACACTAAAATGCTCTATAGAGCAATTACAGCGAGAAAATACACTTACAACCATTCATGGTATATGTTCACTAGTAAAATTGTGGTTAAAGGTGAGATAATGATCAAATGTTTTCCTTGTAAGTGTACATTGAAGAGCAGTTATAATCAATTACTTCCTCTAACCCAGAAAAAATAGGTAAGACTTATGCAACAGATGGAACATGGGAAGTAATAACTTAGGCCGCTATGCTATTCTAAGAGGTAGGCTTACCTGATTCATTCTGCTTACAATACTTAGCAAAGGAGGAAAGCCCACCTGAAAAAAGTCAGGTTGGAAACTGTTTATAGTAATGTTTCTGCATTTAAGTTCTAAATTAAAACAAAAATAACATTTTAATATGACATTCAGACATTTGTAAAGATTTTGAATTCTATTCTGAGCATTGATATCTATGGAAAAAATATTCAGGCAAGTTTAAGATAAGGTCCAATCAAATTTGATATCAAAACACTGCTTTTGCTGTTATTTGTAAAGCTTTTTTTTTTTTATATATATATAAAGATGCAGTGAAGGGTGCGTTTATAGAGTAGCGCATAGGAGGACAGGAACCACATTCACAAAACACTAAAGCAGACTAAGGAAAAAGCTTTCCATTCATGTCAGCTAGCAACAAAGTAGTGTGTTTTAGCTGGGAACAGATGAGGGAACTCTTCCTACTTTTTGACTGAAGGGATAGACTTGTTCTCTGCTTCACTCTGCTTCCACTTAAAAGGGAAGAAAAACGGGTCTTAACTGGGCTCACAGGACGGTCTGCCTTTTATTTAGCACAAATTGGTAATAAACAGTAGCATTGTTTCTGGTAGTTATTTGTGAAAATAGCAGGTGAAAATTAGATGGAACTCCTATACTCACCTTCATGTAATCAATTCCTAGATTTTCATTATCAGATCGTGAATCTATTTCTGAGTAGACTCTTTCACCGAGGCAAAACTTCTTCCATCCTTCTTCATCCTCTAATTTTGGCTGAAGTAAATAAAAATAAATTAAAACTGAAATATTGCTGTCTTGAAGACATTGAAGAACAAACATGGTAATACTCACAAGTTGTTGCATTAAACGGTACAGCAAGATTAACCAAACACAATTAAATTTAATGACTAGAAAAAACACAGAACTGTTATCAATTCTACTCACCATATTAACATTGCTGTCCAAATGTTGTGACCGCCAGTGATTTCTATGCTTGTTCAGACTCTGAGTAATTAAAACAAAGCCAAATCACAGTTTAACTTTACAGTTATTATCTCCTAGCCATAATTGCTCTTCATTGTTCCTAATCTTCATAAAGAAGTATTTTTATGATGTTCTATACATCATTAAAGGCAGTACTGGCTAAATATTCCTCAATCCTCTTAATATAAATGTAATTGTTACTTGTACAGAGTTTTTTGAAGCAATGTTAAAGCTGAAGGAATTTTTAAGACTACTGCATAAAGCTTTAAATTGAAGTAGTAAGCTCTACTAGTCTTACAAATTTTTCTTATGCTTGTTATTACCAAGAGAAAAAAACAACTGGATTAGTCAAAGAGCAAACAAAGCCAATATCCTGTTTCCAACAGCGCTCTGTATCTGATGCCTACAGAATTGCGAACACACTTTCCTCGTATATTTCCTCTGACAGGGATGCCATATAAAACAAATTAGAACGTAGAAATTGGCCTGCCTAATGGTTTTCTGTATTGCAGAGCAAACTTTTGATACTGGAAATATTTTTACTCAACCCAACTTTTACTCTAGCAGTAAAAATGACCTCTAAAAATGCTGTAAGTAACAACACCTGATGCATTATGTGACAAGTGACTTTTGATGGCCTTTTCTCTTAAGTATTTTCCAGGATATTCTCATATTTCATCTTAATTTTGGTACAGGTGAGAGGACAATTAACTTGTGTATAAAAGAAGTATTTTTAGAGTGAATATGTCTTTAGATGTCCATTTCTTTAGCTCTGCTGAACTCTAAGATTGTGCCTAATACACAGTATGCAATGTAATACCTTGTAGAAATAGGAGCTAGTTCAGTTAGTGTTTGCAATATAGATGCAGTAGTACACATTTCCACCTTCACTGATTTAGCTCCCTGAAAAAACGGTAACTGAGCTCATACAAAGCTCAATGCCACAGCAGCTTCAGTGCAATTCAGTATCAATGCATTGTAAACATTCCTTCAGCAGTACTGGAGATGTACTTTACACACGTCTTTATTATCTTTTGCATTTCACGCTGTTTGAACTATGGATAAAGCATACTGCGGGTACAAATGCAACAGGAAAGATTTTGTCTTCCCTCAACTACTCTATATCATTTAGTCTAAACACAGCCAGATATTTATGCTATGTTTGAAGGAGATTTTTTTTATTATTTTATTTTTAAACATGACACTCAGGAAGAAGTTTCATCATAAATTTAAGAGTCTCACAGTAGATGTGCACTTTTTTTTTTTTCCCCCCAATTCCAGAAGTTAATACAGTTGCCTAACAACATCTAGTATAGCAACGTTATGATTTGTGGTAGATAAGATATAAGGTCATTCCCTTTTCAAAAAGCGCACGTGCTCTATCTGGACAGTGCAAGTTGAACCCCCCCCCCCCCCCCCCCCTCTCCCTCACAAACACCCATTTTGTACCTGACGAACGGCTGAGAAATTGGCTACTTGCTGCTGCTGCCACTTGAGTGTTGGAGAATATCCTTCAGGAGCAGGCTGACATCCGGAAATCTAAGGAAACACTGGCAATAATTACAGTGTAAAGAAAGCTTTATAAAAAGAATCCTTAAGAGCAAGAGAATTAGTCAAATTTACCAGCAGATAAAAATAGGATTTAAGTACTCACTTAAAAAAAGGTAATTTCATGACAGCATGCAAGACTGATCTGACAGTTGGTCTAGACAAAATTTCTCCTATTTGACTCCTCTTCATATGCAAAAGAAGGAAAACCAAGCATTCAAAGTGTGCTGTCAAAGAATTACATAAGGTCATCTTTTTAGCACTTGTTCTGCCTTAAATTCCCTGTTAATAAAAAGGAAGGTGCTGTTTCCTTATCTTGGGTAGATGCTACAAACCTTAGGAGTTCTGTTTGCTCAGATACTAAGTTGAGCAAGACAAAAGATTGAAAAAATATGTTTTAGGAAATTAACTCTGACAGTTGAGTAGATATAACCTCTTTAATGATTAGCACAAGAGAATTACTGTAAAGAAAAGTCTTTTTACAAATTTTTAAGAATGCCATTATGAAGAGAGGAGAAAAATGATGAGAATGGTTGCAAGTTACATGGTCATATGCCAGTATTAGAAACTTTTATTGAGGAATTTAATAGTTAAATTTCAGATGACACAGTTTTCATTAAAGACAGACAAACTTGGTCACTTGAACTATTTGAAAGCAGATTAAAAAAAGACAAACAGGGCAACATGACAACAAAAATCTACTTGTAATGGTAAATCCCAATAAAATACTCCACCAAAAAAGGAAAGATTTGGTGCTAGAATTTCAACTTTAGTAAACCTTAGGTGTATTTACTATTCTTACTACCTCACCCTAGATATATATTAGAATCCAAATATAGGCATGGCTATTGCTTTCTTCCAAAGCTTATGCAGATTGTATGATAAAGTGTTTGTAAAATTTAATGCAACATCTGATGTCCTCAGGCTGTAAAAGTGTGTTGTGTATCAAGTGGTATGGATATTACCAGTTTAAATCAGTTACAAAGACTGCTGTCATCCAGGAATTCAACAGGTATTTTCTAAAGCCCAGAAATTCAATTTCATTCTGTGTGTATTTTTAAATTCCAGCAATGCTATTGTTTTATTTTTGCCAAAAATTCCCCCAAATTAACACACGCATATAATATTAACAACTTCCCTCTACTTGTTCCTCAAAACAAAGCAAAAGGTGTAGAACAGCCCAGACTTACTGAAATGTTTACTGTCTGCTTCTTTCTCAATTTTTTGGGGTCTATTTGTGCCACGACCACATCTGGGCATCGAGCTGCTTCAATCCTACAAAATAACATCCTTTGCTGCATTACTTGCGTCATTGTAACAGGTGGTTAGATACTGAATGTCCCCCAAATATGGCACTTCCACAAATCTTGAAGTTTGTAAAGAAAACCAAACAAACTACTGGCTGTACACGCAATAATTACAGAAGGTTCGACTTGGAACGACAGAAGAGCAAGCGTTCTGAGTTTACACACGAAGTACTCTCAGTTTACACAAGACGGCACTAGCGTCCTTGAAGCTTGCTTACTCCTCAGCCGCCCTGAAGCGGGACCGCGCATCCCACGGGGAGGTTTTGGGATGCCAGCGGTCAGGCAGCGGCCCTTGTCTGCCTGCGGCGAGCCGAGCACCGCCGGCTGCAGCCCCCCCGGCTACCACAGCCGCCCAGCCCCGCCGCCCCCCTCGGCCCTCCGAGGCGCCGCCACTCACTGCACCCGCCGCAGGTACTCCTGCGGGGTCCTGGGCGGCACGCTGGGGTCGAAGTCCTCGGGCAGGTCGCAGTCGCCCACGGGCAGCAGCCGCGGCATCAGCTCCTCCACCGCCGACTCCATGGTCGCGGCCGCCCGCGCTCGGCTCCGCTCGGCTCCTCCTCAGCGGCCGCTCTCGCGAGAGAGGCGCGGCTCTGCGCCCGCAGGGAGGCGGAGCGGCGCCGGGGCCTCGGCCTGCCCGGGACCGGGTCTGGTCGTTAGGAGCCGCCCGCCTCCGCGGGGCTGCTGGCTGAGGGGAGCCCCGGCCTGCGCGGCCCCGGCAGCACAGCGAGGGAATTCAGCCCCAGAGCACTGTAGGAAATAGCAGTGCCGGCTTACTGCCCGTCAAACCGGGCCCCTTCCTGTGCTGCCTTGCTGTAAACCTGTAGTAACCGCTTTTAGGCCCTGTGCTTTTCGCAAATACCTTACTTTTTGCAAGTGGTTCTGTCAAACTCACCCGTTAATACTTAGTCCACCTGTGGACAGGCGGTAGTAATAAGAATTAACCCTTCCTTGAAATGCTTTGAGATCTGTGGTTGAAATCAGTTGTCTAACAGTTAACTGCTGTAAACGTGGACTGAGTTCTGGAAGGCTCAGGCAAGATTTCGTTTTGTTGCTGTAAGGGTTTATCCAAATACTATTGCCTGGCAGTGTCCATACCCCAAGTCAAAGTCAAGGTACCATTAGCACAACAGTGGGTTACTCTGTGCAAACCAGATAAAAAGCAGAAGAATAATGCTGTAACTGTTTAAATAATTTGGACTCTATGTTATTGAATTCAGCTATACAAAATTTCAATTTCTATATTATTTTTTCTTAATAATTCTTAATAACATGCCAAATCAGTTTAGTGCTACCCACAACCCATATAGTAGATCAGGGTAGCTCTAAATAGTTCTAAGTTTTAAAAAGAAGCAGTTTTTTTCTTTTCTCTGGATTACCATAGTTCTGAACAAACATCAACCCTAACTCCTCCTCTCCGCTGACTTTTGTTTGTTTTAAGGTGTTTCCAAAGCCACATATGTGTAACAAAGAGTTTTAATGCTGAAGTCCGGATCTAACATCCTGGTGGAGTATGTGACCACTGTAGCCATCACTTGAAATAAAACCTGCTAACCTAAAACCAGTGATTTCTCTGGGAAGGTTGACCAGTAGTCAAGAAAAAATCTTTGGTGAGTCAAGCTGTAAAAAGTTACCTTATAAAACTTTGGTAATATTTAGAACTTACTTCTTTTTATTTGTTGTGAAGTCAAGAACTATGAACAGAACAAGATGCCAGAGATACAAATGTACTTTAAATATACTTCCTGTATTGAGATTTTTTTTTTCTGGAACTTTTAATACTGTTTAAGCCAAATAACAATTTAAATTATTACAGATAGTCTTCCAAGGACAACAAAATTGTTACTTAGAAGTTCTACCACAGTGTTGATGCAATGGCTAGTCAATATGATTCACTGGAAGAAGAGGAAAAAGAAACTGGAATGGAATACCGTTTCTTCTTCTCAGCTGTGTAGGCGTTATGGAAGAATACTTTCCCAAAGAAAAGGTAAGTTGCTGTCAGTGGATATGCACTGCTGACTAAAAAAAATCTGACTCATAAACTAAAAATTCTTCATTAAGAAAAATAAAATACTATTACTGTACAAACTAATAATGGCAGATAATATATTTTCTCAGAATGTGTACATACAGTATTAGGACCCAATTTTCTGCTCTATTTTATTGCCTCTCTTTACTTTTCTGTGGTTTGCGCCATCATGGCAGCTGCAAGACTTAAAGGTAATTTAGAACATTGGATTGAGTCACTATGTAATGAAATTTAATTTCGCTAATGACTGATTAAAAATACAGTATACCTTTTATATGTACTGTAAACTTTCCAGTTCTTCTGACTGATTAAAAATACTGTATACCTTCTATATGTACTGTAAACTTTCCAGTTCTTCCTTCTTCCCTGTTAAGCATTTTCAAATGTTTCAGCTGTCTCTTTTTCTCTTGTTGTCCATAGATCTCCTACAGTTCTGACTTCGGGACTTGTGTCTTTTCATTGCATTTTTCTGAAAATGTTCAACACAGTACTTGATTACTCTTGAAATTATAACACTGAATTACTTTCAGTGCATCTGTTTGAAAGTCATCCTGTTGTTTTTTTTGCCAAACTGAGGAAGTTACATGTCCTTGGCAATCTTCAGTTTAATACTCCCACAGCTGGTAGTGAGATTCGAGGATGTAGAATTTTAAAATCCCTTCCTTTAAGTTTTGCTTTTGTTTATCTGCTCATGTTTCTAGGCTAAAGAGGACGGGCAAATAATATCAGAGATGGTAATGGCATAGAAATTCTATCACAAAAATATTTGACGTAATAAATTAGGATAAAGATGTTTTGGTTGTTATTTGGTTGATGGTCATAGCATTTTCAGAGTCACGGTGAGGGAGGACGTGGTATACAGCAGAATGGTTCTCTACCCTCCCCCTTGTCTGTATCACTGGCACTAGGATTTCTCAGGAAAGACAGAGGCTGCTGTTTTTGCCTTTTGTGGCAGGTTTGTTTAAAAAGCCCTGAGACCTAGATATCACTGTAACTTAGGTTTTGTGGGGGAAAAAAAAAAAAAAAAGAACAAAGCCAAGACTGTATAGTTAAGGCTACATGAAGCTTTCTGTGCAGATATTAAATAAACATATGTTCTATTTCTAAATATTTCTAATTGTCAAATGGAAATATCTCATGATGAAAAACACCAGAAATATAATTTCAATATTTTTTTTTTTTCCTCAGGGAGTCTGATAAAAAACCCTTCCAGATTAAGAAGTCGACACAAACACATGGAAAATGGGTGACATACAGAGTGAATTCAGGGACTCTGAGAAGCTCGGCTGGCTTGGTCCTGGGGATTTATGCCAGACCCTAGCAAAAAAGAAGACGAGCACGGCGAGGTAACGGAGAGGTAGATCCGCACGCAGGTGGAGGTGCGGACACGCAGCGGCCTCAGCTACCCGGTGCCACGAGCGAAAGGGAGAGAAGGCGAAACTCCCTCTGGCGGATAGATGGATGCATCATTTCCTACACACGCTTCAGAGGAAGATCTTCAAAAGAAAGCTGCAAGCCGAATGGGACTTGGAAAACAAGCAGCCCCTGAGGACGGTATGGCGAAAACCAGCCGTACGGGCTGACTACCCGCCGCCCCCGGCTGCTGGCCCGCTGCGGGCAGAGCCGGCCCGGCCCGGCCGGGCACAGACGGGGCTGGAGAGCGGCGGAGCTCGGCCCGCCCCTGTCCCGGCCCGGCCGGGCCCGGCCCGCCGCTCTCTGCCCCTTGACGTGGCGGGGACCCTCCCGTCAGCCATGTTGGCTGCGTCGGCAGCGCTGCCGCGGCTGCGTGCGGGAGGCGGCCGGGACGCGGGGTGAGCGGGCACGGCGGGGCGCGGGTGCTGGAGCCGGAGCCGGGCGGTGGGAGCGGGGGGCACCGCGGGGAGCCTCTGTGGGGCTTTGGGGCACCCCTGGCCGGCTGCTGGGCCGGGAGCCCCCCGTCGTCCTCTGAGCAAAGGCCCCGGCACCGGCTGAGGTGGAAGGTGGGGGAAAACGCTGCGTTGGACTTGAGGTGGGGTGCCGCTGCCCGGGGACTAACTGTGGTGCCCTCAGAGACGGCTGAAGATACACAGACGTCGTGCTTAGGCTGGCCCTGGTGCATTTGCATCTGTTTATTATTATTATTTTATTATTTTTAGGTGTGTTATTATGTACCCAGGTTGGTTTTAAAAAGTCTAACAGAACTGGGAAGGTAGGTTTGGCTGTGAGTAAATATGTGACAACTAGATTCTTATGTTGTCACTTTGACCACTTGTGGTTGATTTAGATACGTATTAAATCATTCTCCTCATACAGACCTCTTGGAAATGAATAGATTTGTATTTGAAGTGCTA
The DNA here is from genome assembly GCF_009769625.2 of Cygnus olor. Classification (NCBI taxonomy): domain Eukaryota; kingdom Metazoa; phylum Chordata; class Aves; order Anseriformes; family Anatidae; genus Cygnus; species Cygnus olor. Next base: position 24,910,301 of record NC_049173.1, read on the forward strand.
ATGTCTGTAGAGAGAAATGTTTTGGTTTTGTATGTGCTTCTAAAGATTAGTGGATATTATTTTGGTGACCTTCTGTATTGGGACACATTTATGAGTGGTGTGTAAAAGTGCTGAGCTTGAAGCAAGAGCATTTAGAATAACCTGTTTTGAAGAAACTGCATCATTACTGTTTGCACTTCTAGAACAGCTATTTAAAATAATGTGATTTCAAAGTAAGGTATTTCAAAACTGTTCATCCAGCTATATGGTAGCTTTATCCATGCTGAGTGGTGTGTCAAGCATGTTTGATATGTATAGTGGTTAGAAAGTCCTAACTGCACTCTTGCATCCGGTCAGAGTAATTGCATCAATACTATTACTTACCTGAGAATGAAACCTTTATACTCAGCTTGTGACTTTTTATGCAATTCAGGTGTGGCTTCTTTGAGCGTGATACAGTGAACTTGCTATGATGCAGGAGTGGGAGGTAAACAGCCTCAGCAGTGGGAAGAAACAAGCCAGGAAGGATTGATGGGTGTCTTATCCTGCAGCCCAGCTGGAGCAGTGACACCCCAACACTGAGCTGTTGCTGTTCAGCTGCTCTGAAAATCTGTTCTCAGTGGTTTTCTGAGGTGGGCAGTATGTGTTTTGTGATTCTCAGGCGGATGAAGCCTTTGTTAGGTAGCCTGTAGATCAGGAGGGTTTGCTGTTCTGGTCTCATGTCAGACATCTTCGCAGCTATCCCAGAAAACGTAAGATGAAATATGTAAGTGTTCATGGCTTTTAGAAAAGAAGAAAAGGATGGAAGAAAAGATGGAGGAAAATCTGATTAGTAGCAGGTTCTGCCTTCTGAATAGGTAATGCCTATTAGAAAGTAACAGTATTTAACTCTTTAAATCCAACAACTCTTTTCTGTATATACGTGTACTTTATTAGTCACTGCACAGTGGTGTTTGTACGTTGCCCTCTGTGGTGCAGTGACTGATTAGTAAAAATAACGTTCATGTAAAGCCATTTCAAATGTAGCTGGATTAACATGTGGAGAAAAGACTTCAAAGTCCAGTACAGGAATTGGGAATTCGTGTTGGAGCTGGAGCTGATGGACTTTGTAGCAGATTCTTATGAAATGGCTGAAGTGGTCTCTAAGTTGCAATTTTCTCAGTCGTTTTAGGAGATAATTTTAAAAGGAGAAATGATTCAGTTATTCGGTTCGTGCTTATACCTAAGGCTGTTTCCTCATGCGTATTGTTGTACCACTATCCCATTTTTCAGGGATAGCGTTCCTTCACCTGTTGCATAAAACAGTGATGGATTTTGATGTATTAGCAAAGAAACTTAATAAATTCTACATCTGTTTCACATACCAGACTGTCTTCTCCTCCCTTAGTGGAGTTATTTTCTTTCTCTGATCCCTCTGTACTAATTCTGGCTTCCGGATATTTCTCTCTCCTTGTTTTTGTTCGTTTTTCTTTGTTGCCTGATGGCCTTGCAGCTTTGCGAGTAACAGTGGTAGTGGAAATGCTCCTGCGCACAAAGTTCCCTATGGCTTCCCGTGTTGCAGTACTGTGTGCCATATGGATCTTCTGCTAGTGTCAGTGAGGTGACCTGCTCGTGGAAGTGCTGACAGACTGTATTATCATAATATTTCCGTTACAGAACGGAGACTAGTGGAAAACTACAAGAGAGGAGATACTTTGTGGTTAAGTTTGCCTGGTTGTCCCTGTTTTATAGCAGTAATTTTGAGACTGCTTTTTGTAGCTTTCATCACATGCTGGCAGTTGATTATTTCCCAGTTATTTTAACTGTGGAATGTAGGGTTTCTCTTTGTTTCATGGATGGCAATAATCTGTTTGGTTAGAAGTCATCATTAGATTGAAGCTCTTAAGTAAAACTTCAATCTAAAAACTTGATTTTTTTTTTTAAACTATCATGGGAACTAAAGGTCCAATGCCATTATAATTTTTGTAAAGCGAGCTAGGTCTTTAGAAGTGGAGAGTTCTCCAGGAGTCTCCCACAGCTCATGTAATTGCTGGGCTAAGCAGGTCAGTGTGCTTGCGATTCCCGGTTTACATCCCCATTCAGGAGGATGCCTGCCTGTCTAAAGCTGTTTGTTAACTTAGTGCAATCTAAACTGAGACCTAGGAGTATTTTCCCAGACTGTTTCTTAGGTGGTTCACGTAGACTTTTACAGTAAATTCTTAATTATTTGGTAGTGGAGGTTTAGATATAGTTGCTGGAAAAGAAACCGTACAACTTATGTATCCTAAAATGTTCTGTGAAATAAGCAGCAGAAATTCAGAGACGGTGTGAGCATAGCTGAGTTTTTTTTGGGGGGTCACTTCTTGCTGGCCTCCCCATATGCTCACAGGTTTCTGTTTAACTTTTCAGTCCTACCTCTGTTCCCCAGTGCTCCAGCTTCTGAGTTATTCTTGCTGAAAGTAGTGAAAGCCTTAGGCTGCTGCCCAAAATTTTAAATTTGAGTTCAAAAAATTGCTGCAGGCACATCTTGTTAAATAATGTAGTGGATTATGGTACATGTACTTCTTAGAGAGCTATTTCCTAGCATTGGTACAGGAATGTACCTTTGTAGAGTATCATGTTTTTATTATTTTATGTTTACAAATATGTGGCTTATTGAAAATGGCTAAGTATGGTTATAAAATTCTTACAAAATTAGCTACAGCAGGAAACAATGTAGTAACACTGAGTAGAAATACTTTTTTGCTATTTGATTCCTAAAAGAAATTAGAAGAGTAGTTTGCAAGGATGAAAGATTCTTCAAGAATGAGCAGAATGAATAATTAAATGAATTAGAGAAAGGTGTAAAGCATTGTGTGTTTTCTCTTTTTTTTTATAGTGTGTTAAAGTGCTGTGTATTCACTGCTCTGACCTATCCTAGAATTATTGCTTTAGTTATAACATTTCTTGCCTGTTTGTTGCTTAAATTAAGAACCAATCAGAAGATGACTGTCATCAAGTACATTCACTATTTAGTATTTGCAATGCTTGTGTTTCCACATTCTGCTAATGGTTATCTTTTTATTTTAGCGCTAAACAGAGAAGTTGACCATGACAACCTTCCTGGAATTTATCCAGCAGAATGAGGACAGAGATGGAGTTAGATTCAGCTGGAATGTTTGGCCTTCGAGTCGTCTTGAAGCCACAAGAATGGTAGTCCCAGTGGCTGCCCTCTTCACGCCACTGAAAGAACGGCCAGACTTGCCTCCTATTCAGTATGAGCCAGTTTTGTGCAGTAGGACCACGTGTCGAGCTGTTCTGAATCCCTTATGGTAAACCTAATATATTTATATTATATCAGTATCTTTCCTTACAAACCAATGTTTAGAATAGTGCCAGCTAAACTGTGCAAAAGATGCAGTTTGCTGGAGTTCAAATATTCCTCACGTCTGTATACAGTTCAAACTTCTAGATGTGAAAATCTATAAACATAAACTTTTAAGGTGTAACATGTAATTTAAACATGGCTTTCAATTAACTAATTGTTTCAGCGTACTTCAGTACATTATTTTTCTGGAACTATGTATCTTGTGAGCTAGTAAATTACTGCGTTTCACCTCTAGGAAATCACTCCGGGGTGAAAAGTTGTGCTATCTACTTGTAATTATTGGGCCCTGGTATAGTTTAATTTGCAAGTAAAATAAATGACGTTTCTTACTAACCTTAATTAATTTCTAGACCAAAGCGGGTTAGGTGATTTAACTTACCAAAACAGAAGCTAAAAGAAGATGTGATAGATAGATAGACAAGTAAATAAATACACCAGAAGCAGGCCTGAAAGAGGGTAAAATCAGAGGGTATCAGGCTAGATAATCTGCAGCCCCTTGAATTAGCATAGCTCATTTGATCTTAATAGAGCTGTGTATGTTTACAGCATGCTTGGATTTATGGAAAGATTTAATAGTAGATTTAAAAACCTTTGCTATTTTAGACAGGAGAAGATGCTTCCTGTCTCCTAGCAAGAAGTGTACCTTGAAAACATATAAAATTTTCTTTCCCGTAAGATGTGAATAGGACTTTGTAAGATATCTGTATAGCATGAAGATACAACTTGCATTTTTTAAAGCTATTTGAATGCAAACAAAAATGTAGCTGAAAGGGGCTCACCCTTTGGAAAAAAATCTTTTTTGCACAAGAGAAATAGCTGTCAAGTTGGAACGTTTTTTATTAGGGCATAATATGTATACAGCAGAGTCCCAGACTCTTAACGGGCATAAACTCAGAAAAGAGTAAAATGTAAAAACAGAGAGGCTTAGAATGATTTCCCTAAAAACATGCAGAAAAGGTCTAATAAACGTGCTGACTGTGTATTCGTAAGTTTCGTACTTGCTCTCTTTTCTTGAAGACCCTTATTCGTCTCTAAAGACAACAATTTGCTTGGTATGTGTGTAAGACTGAATTTTATTTTGAATTTTTAATGGGGGTATTTAGGAAGAAGCTTTTTCAAAGCCAGTATGTTTTTGAAAAATTAAATGTATTCTAAGGTCATTGGAGGAAGACAAATTTTTCATACAATCTAAACTTTTCTTACTGTATTTTTACAGCCAAGTGGATTATCGAGCAAAACTTTGGGCTTGCAACTTCTGTTACCAGAGAAATCAGGTAAGAAAATGAAGCATTCATTTTGTAAGGTGAAAGTGCAAAATTCTCATTTTTCAAATCATAGCTGTGAACTGAAATGGACAGTGAGAACACAAGTATGTAATTATATCATCAGAGATCGCATTGAGATTTTTTTTTTTAATAACAACAATAGTGAGTTTCTGTTGTGGAGGCAAGTAGCCCATAGGTATGTTTTTGCTGAAGTTACAGTCTTCTGTGTATACTTAATGTTTATGTTTTTATTTGCAGTTTCCTCCTACCTATGCTGGCATATCTGAAATGAATCAGCCAGCTGAACTTTTGCCGCAGTTCTCTAGCATTGAATATGTAGTACAGGTAAAGTCATTAAATAAAATCTTTAATATTATCTATAAGCTAACAGTGTACAAAAGGAATTAATTTTGATTTTATTTCTTCATTGCATTTTAATGACTGAGTCTATATGTGCTTGTTAGTAGATTGAAAGTTTGTCATCAATTGGAAGTGGAAAACAAGTATGTGTCAGAACACAAGGATAGCTAATAAGACTGCTGTTTAAAAAAAAATGAAAAAAACAAACAAACAAAACGAGGTTTCTTTTAAAGACAATATTTCTCTTAGGTATTTATTTAAGTTTCTTCTTAAACTAGGAGTTTAATTTGTGTTTGTGCTGGGGGTTTCCTCAGTGCTGCTGCTAGCTCAAACAATTTCAACACAAAGGATTTTTTTTCATAGTAAGCATTTAATTTTTGTGCAGAGTTTATTATGATTTGGATTTTGTTCCCCTTCAGCCTTGGATACTGATTACTACTTGCGAGGGAGGAGGGAGGTAAATTAGATGGAACACTGACGTTACTGGTATGAATAAAATAAAAAAAATTACATAACATGTACTTTATTTGTTCATTTTTGATCCTGTAAATATTGCAAGACTTGTTTTTCATGTGATGATATTTTTATTTTTTAAAGCGTGGTCCTCAGATGCCTTTGATATTTCTTTATGTTGTGGACACATGCATGGAAGATGAAGACTTGCAAGCTCTGAAAGAATCCATGCAAATGTCGCTTAGTCTTCTGCCACCAACTGCATTAGTGGGTCTCATTACCTTCGGGCGAATGGTGCAGGTTCATGAGCTTGGCTGTGAAGGAATTTCCAAAAGTTATGTCTTCAGAGGAACGAAGGACCTTTCTGCAAAGCAGCTTCAGGTAACACACAAAAGCAAACGAAAAGAAGTTACCGAGATGATGATGAACTTCAAGTAGTTTGCTAACAATTTTTTTTTTTTACTGAAATCTTACGTATTTGACTGCAGGAAATGCTAGGACTGACAAAAGTAGCTGTTTCACAAGTCGGCCGCGGTCCTCAAGTGCAACAGCCACCACCTTCTAACAGGTAATGTGCTTAAACATTTAAAAACTCTTCTTGGGTACACTGATTTGCTGGAAAATTTGGTTGATTTTTTCCATTATCACATAACATAAGAGTTGAACCTTCTGGTTGGTCACAAATTCACTTGGAAACCGGTGGCTGTAGCTTGTTTCTGTCCTGGCAGTTTGTACTGGGAAGAAAAGACATAAGGTGTGGTAGTCAAATTATCTAGATGACATTTTGGAAATGTTCTGAGAATGTGTTACATGGTTATTTACAGATCTATAGTATGCCTGTGTCCCTGTTGGTTGGTATGCTGGAAGGTATTAATGGCTGCTTCAATGCCTCTCTTTTATGTCAAAGTCCAGTTTTGTCTTCCCTTTTTCTGTATTCTGCTCCTCGCTCCTCCCCTCCCTCGTCTCTCAGTTGGAAATTGTTGGCTGATGTTTGACTCTTGTGAGAGAAATTCTTTGTGTGTTAATGTTTATTCTGATGTTTGATATATATATATATATTTTTTTCTTTCACTGAAGTAGCAAAACTTGTTTCTTTTTGAGATTCTTAGGTGATTATCTGCTGTGTTCTTTTGGCTAGGCATGGTTCTTTCTGGATAGTGGCTACATTTCTAAGTCAGCAAATTTTTGTTTTACGAACTCTTTGTTGAACTTCTTAAGTTGAAAATTTCCCAAACTGCATTGTCTTGGTGAAGCAGAGGCATTGCTCTGAATCCAGACTAGAATGTCTGATATTGCTAATATGTGTCGTCTTTGTTGCAGGTGAGCAACTGGTATAATTTTTATATTAAAATTACAATCTAAATCAATTCCATGTGTTTCTTTCCAGATTTTTGCAACCAGTGCAGAAGATTGATATGAATCTTACTGATCTTTTGGGTGAACTGCAGCGGGATCCTTGGCCCGTTCCACAAGGGAAAAGGCCCTTACGTTCCTCTGGAGTGGCTCTTTCTATAGCTGTAGGACTCCTTGAGGTAATAGCTTTAACTACAGTTGGGCTAATATGTAAATAGGTATCTTGTTGTAGAAAAGCTGTCCCAGTCAATATGTAAAAGCTTTAGTAATTGTTGCATGTTAGATTAGTGTGATGATTCTGATGAATATCATCCCATACGTGCATAGCATATTGCAGGTGTTTAAATATACATTTTAATGAGGCAAGTTTGAGACTTTGAATTAGCAAGGAATGTAAGGTTTTGGAGGAAAAAAAATACAATTATTTTTAGAATCCTATTAGTGTGGTAAATACCTGCATAGCTATTTCTTCTGTTCAGTTTGTAGCAAAAAATGGTGGTTTCATTTGTCTGTTATTTCCTGCAGTGCACCTTTCCTAACACCGGTGCACGTATAATGATGTTCATTGGAGGACCAGCTACACAAGGACCTGGGATGGTTGTAGGGGATGAACTGAAGTTACCTATAAGATCCTGGCATGACATTGAAAAAGACAATGCTAAATATGTTAAAAAGGGCACTAAGGTAAGAGCAGATAATGGGTGATGTTTTATGCACCTTACCTTCAAGTAAACATTTACATTGTCTGGCACTGTAAAATACTGTTAGTAGTGGTAGCAAAGGTGGGAATTGTGTGTTTTTGTTAAAACGTCTCTGAATGTCTTCAGAAACTTCTCCAAAAATGTCAGTATATCGACTTAGAACTTTGTCCAGCTCCTATTAAAGTTCTTTGGAGTGTTTCCCAGATTTATCTTGGTGCAGATTCATGTTATTAAATGGGATATTTAGAGTGAGGCTGTCTACTTCTAAGACAACTGCTCAAGAACATCTCTGTAGTTGCAGGGATGGTTAGTCAGTAGTGTTTAGGCCCGATTCCCTTCATCCTAAATGCACGTTTGGGCAGGTGAACTTCATCCAAAACCTGGTGAATTAATCTTGACTGATTATAATGAAAGCCAAATTATTAGCTCAGTCACAGGCACCTGTCATTGTAAATGCTTGAGATTAGAGAGGTAAATTCAGTTCTGTGATTTGGATCTAGTCATTAACACACAGTTGAAAAAAAAAGTAGAAAATGACCTTGATTTTAAGTAGCAACTATTGGTCTTCTAGGGTGCATCATGTTCTCAGCTGGTCAGAAAATAAAACACAGGTGTTGAAAATCCTAGACTAAAATTCAGGAAAAAAAATTATCTTTTATCTTTTATTAGAATATGATGTGAGTAAAGTCAGATAATGATGTTCTAGAAAAATTTGTGGAGTCTAGGATTTAATGTAAAGATGAGCGTTCACATCATAAATTGCTATGAACTGTATTTTCATCTTGGATTTAGCATTTTGAAGCCCTGGCTAATCGGGCTGCAACAAATGGTCATGTTGTTGACATATATGCATGTGCATTGGATCAGACTGGTCTTCTGGAGATGAAGTGTTGTCCCAACTACACTGGGTATGTGCCTGTTCATTTTTAAGTAGCATGTGAAGATGCATTTTTTTTTTTTTTAACTTTTTTGAACTATTTAACAGGAAAACTTGGCAAAAACATCCTGCATTTTTTTTCAAACTCCCATTTACTGTGATGGTTGCATTTGTGATGGAATTTGTCACCATAACTGTGTTTGTCAGAAGGCTTTGTACTGTTTTTCTTTCATATGATCTGCTTGAAGCTTAAATAACGTGACTATCTTAAACACTTTATCCTATGTACTGGTGTGTGTGTGTATGTAAGCCTTAGGCTTCAGTAAAGATAAGGACCTGTTATACTTTTTCTTGCTGTTCAGAGTGGTACAAAACTCTGTGTTATTCCTTCTGTCTTGTTTATGCCCTTCTTCTAGATACTGTTGTACATAACTTCAACTGATGTCTCAGGTGATTATCAGGTTGCATAACTGATACGTCTTGTTGCTCCTAAATTTTGTTCCATCTATCCAGTTCTGTGTTTCACGCATGCTCTTATATTCCTCCAGCGTGTCTTGCCATCCGTTCATTTTAATCTGATCAAAGCAAATTCCAGTCTTTCTCCTGAACCAGTCCCGTGTTTTCTGTCATTGTGGATGACACGCTCACCCTTTCTGTTATGCAGATCTACAGCCTGGGTTAGCTTTTGACCCTTGGTTGTATTCTAACCACCTAATTCATTTTGTAAATCCTGCAAATTCTTCTTCCATACTTTTTTTTTTTTTTTTCCAAACTGAGTTTCAGGCCAGCTTGGCCATGCAAGCCATTGATAAATAGTTTAGTTTCAGAGCTGTATGTATAGCCTTCACATAGGAGTTTCCACTGTTCAGGAGCTATATGTTGACTTTACCTGCACATTTGACTTATTTTTTGCATTAACTTTTTTGCATTAAATTCAGGCTATATTTTTCTGTATATTACAGTGTAATTCTGCTCTTACGTTCTGCTCTTGTGACTCACCATACCCTGTTTCTGCTCTTACAGCAAAACTAGGCTTCGTGTGTAGTTTGCCTATTTCTCCTACAGCTGTTCCTATTTTCTATTTGGTTACATTCTGCCTACAGGGAAGGATTTCTGATTCTGCCCATGTCTGTCTTCCGTCTTTGAGTAAGATGAAGAAAAACTCGTGAAAACTTCTATAACTTCTTTCAGACATAATGTTTGACCTATTAACAGATTTTAAGAATGTTATTCATTAATATTTTTGAATAATAGTAGTATCTCCCATTATTATTTCCTAAATGCAGTATATGATATTTCAGGATGAGTGGCAGTCACTGCAATATCCACAGAAAACTGCTAAGCATAAAAACAAATCACGCTTTTTAAGCATAGATTTAAGCGTGAATGAATGCATATACAAAAGAAAATGGTGTGGAAATATGTTTGGAATGTTGAATGTTAGAATTAGGTAGCTGACTTTGCATGAGAAGGTTATGAGACATTTGTAGTGCTCAAGTCCAATGTAGTGTTTTCCCGGTGAAAGATTTTGTTATATATTATAATCACAATGACCTCAACTTGCTGATTGGATGAGAAGCTCACTTAAATTCATCCCTAACATTTAGCAGAGTGTTACCTTTCATGATAGTCAAGAAGACAAAAACATACCTAGTTTTAGGCTTTAATAGAAATAAGCTATATAAATCCCATGTGCAAAATAATTGCATGATAAATCATCTCTTTTAACTTGAGTTCTTGTTTTTTGTTTTATGTTTTTGTTTAGAGGCTACATGGTAATGGGAGACTCTTTCAATACATCTTTATTCAAACAGACCTTTCAGAGAGTATTCACAAAAGATATGCAAGGACAATTTAAAATGGGATTTGGTGGCACATTAGAAATAAAGGTAAGAATAAAAAATGCAGTGTGTTAGTGAAACATTGGCATAGAATGGCTGTGAACTTCAGAATCTGTCCTTTAAGGAATTTTTAGGAACACAATTAAGAGATGCCTCAGGGTTAGCTTGGACACAGCTGTTACTACCTTGTTACCTCTTTGCAGTTCCATGATTCTGTAAATGTGAGTTAGATAAAACGTTAATTCCTTTTTACCCTGCATTCAGTGACAGCTGAAAGGGAGACTGAACTAAAATTAGTCTTAAAATTAGAAACTCACAATGCTGTGTGCTTAGATTTTGGTATCAATAGTGAGTGTTTCTTGGATTAGGTCCAGGTTCTCCGTATAGGAAAACTTTCTTTTCATTTTCCATCCTTATCAGAATCCATTCAGGCACTTCAACAATGTTCATTTTTATCTTCTCTCTTGTGAGAAGCTTAGAGCTGAGTGTGCTCTAGGTTCAGATGTAGGCTTCCATGATCTTCCGTGTATTGCAACAGTGCCTTGTAGAAGAATTTGGGGCTATTTTCTCTTTTAACAAAAGTCTGTTTAATTTTTAACTACCTGGACAAATAATCAAACCCTCTTTTTCATACAAGCGTTATTGTGAAATTTGTTGAAAGATCCTGGAAAATGCGGTAACAGAGCCTCAGTTATAGAGGAATGTTCAAACAGGAAAATCACATTGGAAGAATGTAAATAAATGGATTTTGTTTTAAGAAACATATGTTTAGAAGATCAGCATCTTCTGTGTATGAATTCACTGTGGGATATGTACAGACTTATCCTATAAGTCTTAAGTTTTAATCTGTTTTGAATATTGTAATGACTTTGCTAGAAAATGAACATTATGCATTTTAGGTTCTCAGGTTTATAAATAACAGTTGTTCTTCTCTATGTTTTAACATACGTTCATGCTGTTATTTCAGATATACTTATTGTTAAAGCAAACATACATAATTCAGTGTTCAGTGTAAGCACGTGAAAAATTTATCTAAATGTGTCAAGCAGTATGTGTATAATCTTTTCTAAGGGTATAATAAGTCTGATATGCAAAGAGTTTTTTATTAATTAATGGTAAAGTCTGAGTTCTTGGTGTGGTGTATTAATGTATGTTTTTCTTTTAAATACGAAGACTTCAAGAGAAGTAAAGATTTCTGGAGCTATTGGACCCTGTGTCTCTCTCAATTCTAAAGGACCTTGTGTCTCAGAAAATGTGAGTAAATCTTGCTGAAATTGAAGGTAATGTTCCATTATGGAAAAGTAGGATTTAGGATTTTTAGATATGAAGAGAGAGAGGCTAAACCTCTTCCATAAATGGAATAAATTGTGTTCATTTTTTACAATTTCAAATTAAATACGCTCAGGGGCTGCTCTTTGGGTAAGCTCATGTTCACTGCTAGATTAGATATGAGTTGTATTAGACCGTGCAGGTCCCTTGTTACATGGTTATGTTTGTCAGTTGAGTGGTAGCTTATCCATACCAATTTTAAAGCAATATGCTGTTGTAGCAGAAACCAAGCTAAAAGGGAGTGAGTGTGATTTATTGTTTAAATGAAAGCTTATCCTTTTATCCAAACAGAGAATCATAAAAATATTTTCTTTAGAAAGACTGAGAGAACAGGAGAAGATAAGTATGGGAACATCCTGTTTATCTTATTCCCCACCCGTATTATTTGGTAGCTATTTCACCATATACTCATTTAATTAATTGCTTGGAGTATCCAGTACAGGCTCCTGAAGTAACTCCCTTAAATTTACAACATACTTTAATCACTTATTTTCTTATCAAATAATATTATTGCAGTTTAGTTTTATTTTTGATTACCAATCAAAAACAATTTCTACAAGTAAACAGATGTCGTAAATTTCACGTCTCATTTTTTGTTCCTAATAATCTCTGCATAATAGAGCACTTGATAGTGTGCAAGTGCTTACAAGTGGCCTACTCTCAAGCATTTTTCATAGCTAATTTTTTCTTGTACTTATTGAGATTTTTAAATTCAAAAATATGTAACCGTATAATTAACTTCTTTCTCTCGGTGGTCTGGCACAGATTTTCTTACATCATCATCTGAGTGATTGTGTATATTGCAACCAAAGTTATAATGCCTCCCCAAAGCAACTAAATGTACATCTCATTATTTAAACTACATACTCAAGTCATAGGGGGTAATAGAAAATTTAATTGTGAATTTGTATGTGTTGCTTTGCAATTACATCATAATTAATTTCTATCTCAAAAACCTTTTGTTGAAATTATCTGAATTAATTTTTGAGGTAAAATGTGCAAATAAAATGTAGGTATATGCAGCTTGTTTAAGATGGTAACTGGACAACTAATTTAGCCCTAATACTTTGAGTGCAAGCACAGTGGTAACTGTTGCCAGTATAATTCTCCTTGAATGTATATTTTGTTTATTTTCGCTTGTTCAGATATGAATGACTGACTTGGCTTTTTAAAATTGGTTTCTCTGGATATTTGTATTGTTTTGATGACAAAAAGGAATTGTCACTTCAAATAGGTCACTATCTGTATACAGATACCTTGTGAGTTACCAGAGACTATGTAACTATGTACTTACATACTACGTAAAGTACCTACTAGAAGTTCATTATGGTGTGCGTTGGAAGTGGTGTTTCACTTGAGCACATTTTTTGTTAATGTTGTAATTTAAAGTGATTCACTAAACTGAAAACTGCCAATTTCTTTAAAAAACTATTATAAAATAAAAATTCTGTCTCAGGCAAGTACTAAGAAAAAAAAAAGATTGTGAATGAGACATTCAGTCTCTCTGATCTCTCCAGTAACAGAAATTGAAGCAGGGATGTAAGAATTCCTGAAATACATACTGCTTTCAGAAAAACAAATCAACCTTCTTTCTTCTCAAATCTTTGTATGATCATATGATGATCCGTATCACTCTTTTTAATTCTTTCAAAAAGTATAAAATATTTAAGGGTTGTTGATTTTACTGGGGGTTGTCACATACTTTCAGGAGAGCATTGATGTAAAAGTATTTCTCCTTGTTTTAGGATTTTTATCAGATATACTCTTAAAGTTTCTTTCAGCACAGATATCTGTGCCTTGCTTAATCCTGAATTCCCAGCACAAGCGCTCCATGATTTTCTTGTTTCTGGCAATTCTCTTTCTCTCTCCACTGTTGCGAGAGTGTTACCTTTGAGAAGATGGCAGAGTGAGCAGGGAGAAAACTTGTGACAGCACAGTTGTAAAACAACACCTGTTATAGCCAGATGCTGTGTTGCAAACACAACAATAATTCTGTTTTATAAAGTATTATGTAAAATCTATTTACAGGAGATTGGAACAGGAGGTACTTGTCAGTGGAAGATTTGTGGACTTAATCCTACTACAACACTTGCACTTTACTTTGAGGTGGTCAACCAGGTATTACAAATTTGTCTACTTCTCTAGTAAGCACAATAATTTGATTTTTATGTGACTTCAGTAGCCTGTGTGTAGGGTTTTTTTTGTCATTCCATCAACCACAGCAGCAGGGATACGAATGATGTTGCTATTCTGTGTTGCTGATAATCCAAGTCCTAAACTTTCTTTCCAGAGTATTACTTAACGAAATGTAAGTCGGTTGGAATATATGAAAATACTGTAACCCATTTATTTTAAAGTCCTTTGCAATATTTCTCTAATGTTTCAGTTACAAGGTAATTATTCCATAATGTTACATTTTAATTAAGCTTTTATTGCTCAGTTTGTAAGTAAAGTAAGTAAAGATTGGCTTCACTGAAACACATCACAGACATACAGTCTGGCTTCCTCTCTCCCACAGGGGTTACTGGGAAACAGGATAAAAAACAGGACAAGGAAATGTACTGTTCCCTTCTAGTATTCTCCCTTCTTCCAAATGTTTGCAGCTAGGGAAGTAGTGTGTTGGCTGTGATTTCTATATATTTAGTATACCATATTGTGTACTTTATTGGAAGATTGTAGGTTTTAAAATTTCAACTTACCTTAGCCTGTTCTTACTTTGCTTTTTGTATATTTATTTTAGTCTTATTTGTTACTAACTCTCAAGCTGGTCTGGTTGTGGTATGTCATATTTGATTTCAACTGTCCTCGTTTGAAATTACTTACCTTGTTGACAGTATATAGACCTGCATTTCTACTGATAGAGTTTTGAAGTTTCAGAGTACACCTGGATCCCAATGTACAAGTTTTGATGTTGCTTTACGGAAATCATTTGTCAACATTTTAGAATAGTATCAGTTTCATTGTCCCGTGATTCTGGTGAATCACTTGGCGTTCAAACAGAATCTAATGAAATGAGCAGTTGTAACACAGCCCCTTTGAAAGTATTGTGTCTGGGAGTATGCGGAAGGAGAGAGCGTCCATTCCTTTAAGGGTATCTGGTGGAGGCAGCAGCTGATCCTGATATGCCTTGACAGTCTCCAAGTTTATTAGTCATGTTTGGTAGAGATGGTTGGTATGATAAAAGGCATCAGTCAACGCATTTACAGAATTTCAGCTGCCTTTTGTTAAGAATTTTATAATTTTCTAATAATTTGTTTATCCGTTTTCAAATTACGCTGCAAGATCTTTAGAGTCTCCTACATGTCTTTTTTTCCTCCCATGCTTAGCACAATGCTCCAATTCCTCAAGGAGGACGCGGTGCAATCCAGTTTGTGACTCAGTACCAGCATTCCAGTGGACAGAGACGTATCAGAGTGACCACAGTTGCCAGAAAGTATGTGTGGTTTTTTTCCCAGTGATGAATCATATCTGAAAAAGAGGATAAGTGTTTGCCTTTTAATCTTTAAATTTTATAACCAGTCCACTGTTTTGGGTTATGTAGTGCCACAGGTGGTGAAGGCATGATCATACCTTTGGGACAATTGCCTATGCTGTTCTGTGGGCTGTTTCTTTTCCAGGAGCTTGCAATGGCTGTGTAAGCATGCTATGGGAGAGCTCTGAAGTAACCCAAGTGATTTTGGGTAATGCAAAGAGGAAACATTGGGTGAAATTCTGTGGCCTAAATTGAGGAAATGGTTAGACTTAAGGAATGATAAATGTCACCTCCTACCTTAGCTTGTGAGTGCTAGTTGCAGTTCAGGGGCTTTGAATATACCTGTTCTTCCATGTATAATCTTCACCTGCAGCTTCCTTGAGTCAATTTACTTAATTTTGGAAAATGCTCTTTAATATTATAGAGGCATTTTTCAGTGTCAAATGATGTTCCCTTTAAGATAAAGGATATTATTAATTGGTAATTTGATGGAAAACTCAATTTATTAAAAAGCAATACCCTTGATGTTAATAGGAGTATCACATGAATGTTCATTGTATTAGCAAAATCATCTTGGTGAATGGTAAAAGAACAGAGTAATAGTACACCTTGTAAACTGAGAAGGACAAAAAATTATATTCCAGAACAGGTATACAAGAAAGCTGTTTGTGTGGAAATGTGTCATTAGCTTTGCGGACGGTATTTTCTGTAACTTTTTATAATTTGTCAATTTTTTACAATAACTGTTCTATAATTGGCATTGCTTTCTCTTCCATGGCATTTCCGCAGATAAGGGACATTTCTAATTAAAAAAAAAAAAAGAAAGAAGAATAGTTAACTGAGACACTACTCATTTATACTTGGTAGATTTTTGAAGATACAGCATCAGTTTGCCTGTTAAACTGCTAACACTGTTTTCTTTGCCTTAATTTTGAAGGGATATTTTGAAGTTGGATGCCTTTCCTTTCATGGTGATGCAAATATGTATTTTAATTTTGCAGCTGGGCAGATGCACAGACACAGATTCAAAACATTGCCGCATCTTTTGACCAGGAGGCTGCTGCAATTCTCATGGCTAGATTGGCAGTGTATAGAGCAGAGACAGAGGAGGGACCTGATGTGCTTAGATGGCTGGACAGACAACTTATACGACTGGTAAAAAGGACTCAAAATAATTAAATTGGTTTCTCGTCTCTAGGCAATATCTTTTTTAAATGACTAGTGTTCAGTGGTTGTTTCTTAAAAGTGGGACTGGGGGCTGGGAGGGGAAGTGGGACTGAATGCTACATTTCCACAAGAATTAACTGAGAGTTTTTATTTTAAATGATGCAAGAACATCTCTGTTTTTAGTACATTTATTAATATCTCCTCAGTCTTCAGCAGCTGGTCACTGCCAGCAATTGAGGGAAAATCTAGCATGATGCTAACAGCAATTAAAGTTTTATGTACTTTCTGGTGCCTCTAGTGATATTGTAGATTAAGTATTTTAAGCAAAAAACAAACAAAACCCTAGAAAACCATTTATTTATTTTCAAAAGTTCAATTTTTAAAAATATTATTTCTTAACTGTAAATTATTAATAAGTAATTATTAATAATTTTATTTCAAACATGTTTTTCAGGGACGTTTAATTATCTAACTCTGCTTGATGATTTAAATAAAAAACAGAAAAAAAGATTAAAGCCTCGTGTGCAAGGAAATCACTGCTTGTTAAGAACTGATGTCAGTTTTTTTTGCCAGGTTTCCTTACAAAGTGTAGGCACCTTAAATCATATGTCTATTAAAAACAAAAAAACTTACAGTAATGGCATGATCAAGCTGCTGTGTTTCTTAGCTTAGATACATTTTTCTTTTACAACAGTGTCAGAAATTTGGAGAGTATCACAAAGACGATCCAAGCTCTTTCAGATTTTCAGAAACCTTTTCACTTTACCCACAGGTGAGTAGAAGGAAGGTTTATTTATCAGGGATAAAGAAAGAATGCTTAGGGAAGGAAGTGGCATTGTAGCACAGAGTAAAATAAGACTTGACATTGGATATCAGAATGAAAAGGCCTTTGGTGGTTTCACACTGGTAGACAGTGGGATGAGGGGAAGAGAAGTGGAAGGGCAGAAGCTGGAAAACTCATAGGTTGGGATAAAGGCAGTTTAATAAGAAAGGAAAAGGGAAAAAAAAAGAAAACCAAGAAAACCACCTCACAAAGAAAAACAAAAAACGAAACCAAGCAAATAAAGCGAATGAATGACAATGCAGTTTCTTACCACCTGCTGACCAATGCCCAGCTGGTACCTGAGTGGCAGGGGCCCTTGGCCAACTCCCCACAGTACTCACCCGGGAAGAAGCATTTCACTGGTGAAGTGAACTTGAACTTTAGTATATTAAACTTTAAATAGGTTCTTTGCTAATACTCCATTCTAATAAATTTCTCCATTCTGTTATCTCTCATATCTGTGTTACTCTTGGACTGCCACAGATTTCCATGATATTTCTGTTCAAGTTTTCTACCAATCTCTCTGTGAAGTGTTGTGGAGAGATTGATACAGCAATGAAAGGATTTGCTTGTGAAGTTTGTTAGTTGAAATAATTTTGCCATGTTAGTGTTCTTTTTCCTGTTAACTTGATGGAACTTAGTTTGTGATCAGTTAAAGCTGATCTCTCTGACTCATTGTCATGTGAGTATATAAAAATGGTAAAGGTACAGATACAAATTAGAAAAGTTACAGGACTTGCTGTTTTCAGTGGTGCTCCGTACCAGGGTAAGAGGCAATGGACACAAACTGGAACAGAAGAGGTTCTCTCTAAACATCAGAAAGCTTCTTTGCTGTGTGGGTGACACAACCCAGAGAGGCTGTGCAGTCTCCTTCCTTGGAGATCTTTAAAAAGCCACCTGGACGTGGTCGTGGGCAACCTGCTCTAGGTGTCCCTGCTTGAGCAGGGGGTTGGACCAGGGGATTTCCAGAGGTTCCTGCCAGCCTTACCCCATTCTGTGTTTCTGTGACTTGGAATTCAAATGTACTTCATTTTGTGGGGGAAAAAAAATAAATCTCTCCTTGTACAGCTCTATTTTGTGAATGTTCAAATAAATTATTTTTGTTTTGCAGTTCATGTTTCACTTGAGAAGATCTCCTTTCTTACAAGTTTTTAACAACAGTCCAGATGAGAGCTCATACTATCGTCACCATTTTATGCGTCAAGATCTAACGCAGTCACTTATCATGGTTCAGCCAATTCTCTATGCCTACTCCTTCAATGGACCTCCAGAGGTACCATTATATGTAACCTAATTGTAGATTAAAAGATCCTATTTTGAGAGAGACATGGTGTCCTTATTGTTATGCATGTTATAAAATGTATTGTTTTACAATTTATTACTTGAGAAACTATTCATTTTATATAGAACAAACTGTGAACGAGGTATATCTCAGAATTCTGATGTAGCAGTCTTGAGAGGAAAAGTCACTTATTAGGAGATCGTGTTTTAAACTAAGGGATAATTTTTTTGCTAGTTTTTGAGAGCAGTTTTTGTTTATGTGGTGCCGGAATGTAAATATTGACAAAAATGTTTTTATTTCAAAATGTAATTTTTCAGTGGATTTTGAAAGAAGAGTTGTTTATTTGAAACATATAAAACTCCCTCCATCTTTAATACTCTCATCCAAAGCTTCTAATTTTGATGTGGTTACCATATTTGGTACAGAACCTCCCAGTTGACCATATCATGGCATATTCTGTATGAACCTAAAATAAAAAGATGATCTTTAAAGAAGCTTGTTAAAGAAGGGTAAGATAGGAGACAACAAAAGTAGTCAGATAAGATAGGGTGAGGAGACTGTAAGACAGTGAGAATAAACATAGTAGGCAAGGATCTTGACAGGCTGACATCCGACTTTTGTTAGGATTTTTTTTTTGTTGGGTGGATGAAGACCTTTAATAGTGAAATTTAAATTAAAGTAGTGAGGCATACTGAGAAATACTCAGAAGTGTGAGATCATTCTCCCATATATAAATAAAAGTTATTCATGTGGGTGATGCAAAAAGGAAGCATGATCAAGCTCCCACTTGATTAAAATGGTAGCTGACACCTCAGCGTAGAATATGTAATAAATCTCTTTTCTCTTTGTTGGAATAACTAATGTTTTTGTTGTCCCTAATATGATTGATACAATTGAATCATAAGGTATTGATTCAATAAAGTCATATAATGCCAACATAGTAACACGGCCCTTAAGGTGAATTAAAACCTTCAAAAACTAAATCAGATCTCATAAACTGTCAGTATTTACAGTATACAGTATGGGAAGATACTTATACACAGTAATAATAGCTGCAAGGACAAGACTAAAAACAAAAAGCCAAAATCCACCCCCCAAATTCCATATGTGAATAACCACTGAAAATTTACACACTGAAATATCATTAAAGTTAATGGCATTGCATGGGTAAATGTGGAGGTACTTAGGCTAGTAAAATGCATAATAATAAGAGAAGTCTCAGTTTATGAATTCTGTTTTTATTACTTTCATGAAGTTATATATTCAGAATCAAGGTGGATAACTTTACAATGAGATTGTGTGGGTTGCAGATGTGTAACATGAAAATGAGCAAATAGGGAGCTTTAGTAAGTGATGGAAAAGGTTCCTAACATTCAGTGACTTACTCATAGAGCTTGTAATGCCATCTGATTGCTCAGTTTTGCATCAGTTGGTAATTTGTTATTTATTTTTAAATCTTAGCCTGTTCTTCTGGATAGCAGCAGCATTTTACCAGATCGCATTCTTCTTATGGACACCTTTTTCCAGATCCTTATTTATCATGGAGAGGTAAGATTAGTCACTTTTACATAAATGCTCCTTTTTCTGTAGGAGTGCTACATTGTGAAAGTCAAGCCCCAGTTCTAAAGCACTTCAGTGCTTGACTTCATCTGCGCAACCAGTACCAAAATCATAATTATTGTTTGTAGTTTGGTGGTCTGCCAATGTGCCTGTACGTGGATACCTGGCATTACTTGCTGTTTTGGTCTAGGCCTGTTTCTTCTGACAGGTTTGAGGTGAATTGACTTCAGTATGCAGATTATTTGTTTTAGATGAATATTTTTCAAGTTTTTGAGAATATTATTTCTCCCTACCCCTGCTTTTTCGCTTACTTTAGACCTCTGAATTATTCTGTGATAAGGAGACGGAACGCCATGTTTTAGGGACTCCCTTCATCTGTACTGTTCTAGAGAAATGAAATTGCTTCTGGCAGCTGAGTAGATACACGTTCCCTAGTAATATAAATACAAATGCACGTGACTTTCATGTCCTGGAGGATCTGAGCTGTTGATTTGTACAGCTTTGCAACTGTAAGTGGTTCCCAGCCGAGAGTTTGGGAAATTACGTTCTGGAACGTGTCCTCATAGCTGCACTTTTTAAAACAGTAACTAAACTTCAATACTTTTTAGGTAGAAAAATGTTCTTTGCATTTTTGTAAGATGCTGTCAGAAAGCAGCAAGGGTTTCTTCCCCTCAGGTGGGCTGCTCCTTGAGGGAAGGAGAGCTAGGAACTGAGCATGATCACACGGCAGGCTGAGGTCTTACCAGCGAGGACCTGGCCCCACAGAACGTGAGCAAGGCAGCAGAGCAAATTGCAGACAATAGCCAGGTTCAGCCATCATGCCAGATCATCAGATGAGTTGATGGGCATGAGGCAGGTCAGAGTTCAGGCCAGGAAGTCAAGTCCCCAGGCGGAGGTCCAGATGAGTGGGGTACCTGGCAAGGTACAGTGACGGATGCAGTGTAGCTTAGTTAAGAGCCAGGAGTAAGAGCCTCAGCTTAAAACAGCTGCCAAGCAGAGAAGGGGGACCCCTACAGAGATTCCCTCCAAGTTTTCCTTAATAACAGCTCATATCACTGAGTTAATCTTGAGCAGCCAGTTTCACTACTAAAAGGTTGGGAGGCTGCACTACAGGCCATGAAAGATAAATGTCAGTATAAATATTTATTTCTGATGTGTAATGGATATACATATTAGAACTATTAATAATACCACGTCCTCATGGAGTAGGTGCTTAGCATACAAAGAATAAAGAAAAAAAAAAAGGAACTATAGATAAACAACACGTTTTTAAGTTTTAAAAAATAAAACAACTAGTAGTATATTACTTGCACACCTTGTTAGAGCCAATATTTATTGAGGCTTTTAAAAAAATGACCTTATATACTCTAAGGCAGAAAGTGATGAGCGATGGAATAGAGGCGAGCAATGGCACATTCTCTGAAGTGCCCTGTTTATTCTCTAAGAAAGATTGATGAATCAGTTCTAAACTTCTTCCTCCTATTCCTAGACCATAGCTCAGTGGCGGAAATCAGGTTACCAAGATATGCCGGAATATGAAAACTTCCATCATTTGCTTCAAGCTCCGATAGATGACGCCCAAGAAATTCTTCACTCTAGATTTCCAATGCCCAGATATATCGATACAGAGCATGGAGGAAGCCAGGTATAGTCAAGTGTATGTTATATAATCTAGAAAGTGATGCGTTAATGTTTTTAGATTTTTTTAGTAGGCATGCATTTCTCTGCTAAAATATATATATACATTGCAAATGAACATCTGAAATTTTAAAACTAACAAAGCCAGATATTTCATATCTTTTCACCTAATTTGTGAATCCTGTTATTTTGTACTGTTTTTGTCATGCTGTCTTTGACTCTCATATTCCTTGTATAAGACGTGTAGGAGTACTTGTACACTTGTACGTGTACAATAGTGCTTGTGAGGGTCTTTAGATTAATAACAGAAGTATTCTTTGTGTTATTTTTGATACTTTTAATCAATATTTTATTGAAGTTCACATTTGTTTAGCTAGTACTTAGAAAAAGAAAAATTACTTCCTGCTGCTTTGAGAAGCTGTTATATGCAGAATTCTGCATTATAACGGAATTGGAATCCGGAGAGTGGCTTCTATTGAAAGGCTACTTGCTCTTCGAACTAGGCATCTTGTGCTTGTTTTTATCCACAGATAAGAACTGGTATGTGTAAGAAATGTTTGCTTGAGAAGATTAATCTATTGCCTGTGCTTTTTTTTTTTAAAGGCTCGTTTCCTGCTCTCAAAAGTAAATCCCTCTCAGACTCATAACAATATGTACGCATGGGGACAGGTAAGTGTGAATATGCTGATGAAGCTTGTAGATGTAATTTTATGTTCCTTTTCCATATTTCAGAAATCAAGTGAGACATTGTGTACATAAAAGTAATAATGTCAAGTTTTGAAACAAACAAACAAAAAGAGCAGTTGTGGCCTAATGCCACCAGAATTCCGAAGGAGAAAGGATTTCATTTCTTCACATGAAAATGATCCGTTTTTCTCTTTTAAGCTTCTGTTAGGCTACTTTCACATCTAGCCATCTTTCTTAGGTATGGTCACATTCCTTAGAATGAGGGCACTTACCACACATAAAGACTGAAGAACTTTTTTGCATTAGAAGAAATAAATTTTGAACTTATTTTTAAGAACTGAAAAATACACCAGTACCAATGTACTGACATTTCCTAGAATTTGTGTGGACCAATTGACCACACTTTTCACGTTTTTGTCTGTGGGGAAGGAAGTTATATATAAGCTCAAAAATTAAACTTTCTATAGCAGCTTGTGTTCTTGAATGTTGCATCCCGTTTCATGTACTCCTTCCAAATTTAGCTTTTATAGTGGGAAGAGAAACACTGCTGTGGGTGAATACTGGTGCAGTGTCATTTTCTTATGAAGATATAATGGCATCGAACAGTTGGATCTACGTTTTAACTGCACTTTTAAAGTATTTTTGTAAAGGGCATACACTGTTCAAGTCACAAAAAAAAGGGCTCTGCAGCAATTCTATGGCAGCGATTTTTGTCAGTTTAGTTTTATCAGGGTACATTTTCATAGAGATGTATTGGTTCTAATGAAACTTCTGTTGCAATAGAGCACTGAGATCCACAGTGAAGATGCTTGAAAACCTCCTACTGAGTCAGGGACAGCACCATTTAAAACTCTTTTACCTTCAAAGATGATAATGTAGCCAGCAATCTGGTCTCTTCATGTACCCGCCACAACATACACACAAACCATGTAGTTTGAAAGGTTTTTGTCTGTTCCCTGGAAATTTCTGAAGTTTTGACATTTCTCATGGTATAGGACAAATGCTTTCTGCTCATTTAATTATTAAGCAAATGAAATGGTATTCCAAATGTAAATGCAAATCCAAAACAATTACTGCACCGATCTCTAAGAAAACTGTTTATGCTGGACAAGTCTCAGTGAGACCTTTTGAAGCATATTAGAAAAAGCAGCTTTCCCTTTAATGTTGGAAATAACGCAGTTCAGGCTAACATAAGAAATTGTGTGTTAATCTCCCCAGAGGCATTGTAATGTGTTTTCTACATAATAACCTGCTGCTTTCATAGTTTTTTCTTTTTTTTTCTTTTTTGTTATTGAAGAAAGATGAGTCAAGTAAAAATCATTGAGAAATGAAAAATGTAACTGCTGGGAGAAAATTTTAAACTGAGTTGGTTTTGCTCTTATTTTTGTCCTGAGCTTCCTGAATTATTTCATGCAGTTTTATGTGCTCCGCTCATAACTGCATCTACAGAAAAAAATGTGTCCCCATTCACCTGAAGAGGGCACCCACACGCTACTGAAACCATGTTTCAGGAGGTGATGAATTGACTAGTTTGGTTTTTAACATTGTAAGTAAAGATTTTTTTTTAAACTTTAGCAGATGGATGCCTTATATGATATTTAAACCATTTTCAGAAAATAATGGTAAACTAATTTCATACAGCTCTATTTTGTTCGCTCTGAAAGTGTGTATTGATCAGTCTTTGAAGATGCAGTTGAAATTTTCAGATTATATTCGATATGGCATTTATTTGAGCATACCTTTATTTTCAGCTCTGTGTTTTTTCCTTTAATCTTTGTGTTGGTAACTACGGGGAATTTTTAATTAGAAGTGAAAGAGGAGGTCAATGGCACAAATCTTACCAGATGCCCAGCTAGCTGTTACTAAATCACTATTAATTAAATTTAAATTCTCACTATATGCCTTAGCTGAAATTTTTAAATGAACAGAAAACAAAATTGGAGGTGATCTGTGCAAAATCAAAGCTAATTTTTCTGCTTTTCAGACTTGTACATTGTTCAGTGAGCCCTTGCTGGTTTTCATTGTATTCCACGTGAAATAAAATACTTTTTTTCCTACCTACTAGAATGAAGGGTTCCTAGTCTTCAGAGCAAAGCTACTGCTGTTGGTGGTGGTGACAGCAGCAGCCTGCATGCATGTATTGAATAAGGTGTTAAGCTTCAGGATCAGAGTTTGTGTGTTTTAAATATCTTGGATTACCACCAGCAGTCACTGTGGGAAAAATCTCTTAGATATGTAACAGCTCCAGTGGCTGTTTGTTTTTTTTTTTTTTTCTGGGAGATGATGCACTGCTTCCATGCATAAAACACAAGGTGGCAAATCATATCCTGCCACAGAATTAAACTATTTGTAATTCCCTCGTGGCTTCTTAAACAAGGAGAGCTCAGGCTTAGCATGTGGCAGGATTGGGAGCATAACATCCTTTCTTCTTATCCTGCCTCCAAAAGTTGATAGACAATTTAGAGGGTCTTTCCTGAGAGTTGCTGTGTAGTGTATCAAGTGTAATGTAGTGAAGTAAAAACTTACTGCTCCTGGATTTGTCCCTTGGTCGTTAACTGAAAAGCAGCTTTAGCCAGTTCTCATTAAGAAGCTCAACCTCATTAAGAATTTCCTGTCTTTGTTTTGAAGCACTTAGTAATAAGTTCAGACGGTTGTGATTTCATTTGGAATTATGGGTGCCTATTACCTTTGAAAAGGTTGGTTTGTTGAGATTCATAGGAATTCTTCATACACCTGTAAATGGGAGTAATGACAATTTGTTTCAAAGGACTTAAGAGAGTTGCTGTGTAATAATTCTACTGTTTTATTTAGATTGGAAATTTGCTTAAAGATGATTTTAAAAAAAACATTTTGAACTTTTTGGAATTCTGGGGTCAAAAATTAAGTTACAAAAATACCTCCAAAATGGTTTTCATCTTTTTGTGCTCAGATTTTGTAGTGGCATGACCTTCAGATGTTTGTGTGCCTCTTCAGATTGCACAGAGCTGTAGGAAAAGATTAACCCAGATTTCCTTGAAAAAAGCTAGTTGGCCCTCACTCAGATCAGATTCTCAGTGGACTTTTTTTTTTTCCTTTCCTCATTTTGATGTGTCTGAGTTTCAGTGGCAAATGCTGATTTACTAGTTGTGATGCTTGCACATTTCCGTTTGTCACCTTTGCTCCATTGCGATAGGAATGATAGGGGAGTTGTGGTATAGAAGTTATTTACTTTTACAAATTTGTAAGTTAGGATTCAGAGCTGTCAAAAACACTGAGTTTTGTATGATCAATGTAAATATTTTGCCTCACCGCATTAATACGGGAAGGGTTGTAGTCATAGAATCATACTATCATTTATGTTGGAAAAAATCATCAAGTTTGACCATCAACTGTCACTACTAAGCCCACCACTAAACCATGTCCCTAAATACCTCGAGGGATGGCAACTCCACCGCTTCCCTGGGCAGCCTGTTCCAAAGCCTGAACACCCTTTCTGTGAAGAAATTCTTCCTGACATCTAATCCAAACCTCACTTGGCACAACTTGAGGCCATTTCCTCATGTCCTAGCTGTGGTTTATGCCTGAATTTAAGTAAACATATGAAAATTTATTTAAATATGGACTTATTTTTGTCAGAGAACTTCAGTAATGATCTGCTTCGAAGGTCATTCTAAACTGCAGTTTAGAGACGTGTTTATTTAACATTATATATTATATATATTATACACATATTGTGCCTTAAAATGCTTTTTCTTCACAATGTGTATAACCCATTCTCTGTGTTTTCTTTTATAGGAGTCTGGAGCACCCATTCTTACTGACGATGTCAGCTTGCAAGTGTTTATGGATCATCTGAAGAAACTTGCCGTCTCTAGTGCTGCCTGAGATTCTGTAGTGTGCTAGAGGCACAGATAAGCTGTAGCCATATTTCAGCTTCTTCTCCTTTGCCCTTTTCCATGTCTCTCTTGACAGAATGCTCTGATATGCACAAGCTGCCTGACTAGATGTAAAACAGTGTTGTTTTCAAAGAAAAGCTTTTGTTATCAGCAAATGTTTTAATGTGAACCGCAGTTTGAAAAAATGACAAGTAGTAGCTTAAGTTATAGTTACAGGAAAAAAAAAAACAGTCATTTTGATTACCATGATATTATAATTACTTTGAGATCAATTATATCAACTTTGAAATGTTTTTTCTCTTTCCTTCTTAAATGGTTGAGGTTGATTCTGCTTTGCACTACAAAGGCACATTGAACAATAAAGGAAATCTTTGGTGATGTCAGGCTTTCCAGACTGCCATATGATATTGTTTCTTACTCAATCTGAGCACGAAATGAACAAAGAAGCAACAAAAAGGTTATAAAAATAGTATTAACTCAGTCTTTTGACTTAGGCTGCTGAACTTTTCTGCAGTGATCTTATTGTTCACGTTAGTTATTTTAGGAGTATTTAACTTCAAATATTTCCTTTCCCCATTTTTACTGTAGTTGATTCTTTGGGAACAGAGTTTTTCTTACTTTCCACATGAATGATTTCAACTGAAAAAGTAAAAAAAAAAAAAAAAAAAAAAAAAACAAAAAACTGTTATTGCACAAAATCTAAAGCTTGAGCTAAGAAGAAATCCTACACTACCAAAATAAACTGACTCAGCCTTGATTTTTGTCTTGGCGAGTATACTTTAAAAAAAAAGTTACCTTTTTATTATTGCCTTATAATGTTATTACATTAATGCATGACACCGCACATCTGCTTTTTGTTTCTGCACCCTTTTTCTTATGAGTTGCACAGGCTGTAGTTCTTATTGAAACAAAATTCTATAGAATATGCTGCAATTAATTCAATATTTAGTTAATACTTTATTTTTGTGTGTGGGGAAATAAATTAGTAGGCTTTCCCCTTTACTTTATGAAGTTTACACAAAACAGATGTTTACATAGGTAATATGATGTTTTGACAAGCGAAGACATGAAATATTGTACTGGGCAATAAAAATGGTGCCAAGTCTGAAGGAAGGGAGTTTTGACATAGGAAATTCAATCATATATTGGTGTGATAAGCATGATTTTTTTTCCCGTTTGTCTGTAAATTCTCAAAAACTTGATTAAATCATTTGCTCTCTTTTACCTAAATGAGATGAGCTCTTTTTGCCTCAATGCAAATAAAATATGTTTTTCTCTCAATTTCTGTATTTATTGTGCTGGTTTTCTGTCAGTGCTTAAAACTAATTGTGGAAATAAACTTAGTAATGATAAAATTTAGAATAACTTCATAATTTATTTCAAAAATAATTGGTATCAAACTTATTTAACTTCAAGTGATACTGAACTGCTTACATTACACCAGTTTGAGATAAAGATTCAGAAGCCCTCTTGACTTTGCTTTGTTTTATCTAAGAAACAGCTTTTAAAGAAATTCTGTAACACTGGGTATGTCTGCTTTATTTGGCAATTATATACCGTTTGACTAATGAATCTTTTCACCATCACGTCATGATAATGGATTTTTTTTTTGAGTTTCTCATGCATCTGGTAAGTTCTATGCTTTCCTTCCTGCCCTCTAGCCAGCTTTCAGTCTACAGTAGGTTATTTTATCAGTCCCTTGGCAACTTTAGCTGTTTCTTTAACTTCGATATCTAACATCGTCAAAGACTTTTTGAAAATCCAAATGTCTGATGTATTACTTTCATCCTGCTGCTTGTAGACCCCTTCCACAGACAATGTGGTTAGTGAGACAGGATTTCCCTTCGTAGCAAGCACACTGTCCCTTTCCCAAAAGCCCATGTCTATCCTTAGGCTCATGAATCTTACTCTTTATTATAGCCTCTGCCATCTTACCGAGGATAGAGATCAGTCTAAGAGGCAGGATTTTCGGAACAACCCTTTCTGTGGATATGATGTGGGCAACAGTCTGCCAG
Source organism: Cygnus olor (assembly GCF_009769625.2). Classification (NCBI taxonomy): domain Eukaryota; kingdom Metazoa; phylum Chordata; class Aves; order Anseriformes; family Anatidae; genus Cygnus; species Cygnus olor. The sequence continues at coordinate 24,938,324 of NC_049173.1, forward strand.
TCCTCTGGCACAGTGACAGTGTGTAATGACAATTAGACACATTTGCTGGCATTTTTGCCCTTCTGAGTTTGACTTCCTTCAAAACTCTTGTGTGAATGCTGTCCCTTTCTGGCAACTTACATCTTATTTATCTACTTGGTCTAATACCTCTTGCACACTTACGCATAGGTCAGGTTAACTACATCAATTTTATCTCCTGCAAAGAACACGTTGGGAACAGTAACCCCCTCAATACATTCAACAGGGAAGATGACTTCACTGAGCTTTATGCCTCTACTGCTCATAGAATCACAGAATGGTTTGGGTTGCAAGGGACCTTAAAGATCATCTAGTTCAACCCCCCTGCCATGGCAGGGATACCTTCTTCCATGTTGCTCAAAATCCCATCCAACCTGGCCTTGAACACGTCCACAGCTCCTCTGGGCAACCTGTTCCCGTGCCTCACCACCCTCATTGTAAAGAATATCCTCCTTTTATTGATGTAGTGGCCCTTTTATTACTCTACTAACAAGCAGTCTCACTGATTCCCCAGAAGCTGTGCTTCTTGTTGTTGTATTTAAAGAACTTTTCATTATGAGGTTCAACATCTGTTGCAAGGTGTTTTTCAAGTTCAGGTTTAGCTCGATTAACTTCCCTTGTGCATTTGACCAGAAGTATAGTGGATGCAGCTATTTCAGGACTTATACCTGCAGGAAATGGCAGCAACCACCAGTTGTTTTCTGGATCTATTAGGATTCTATTTTGATTCCTGCAGTGAGGACCGATTCAATTTTGCTATAAAACGTGGGGAAAAGATGACATTTTTCACATACAGTTTCTGCAACATTGATGTGCCCCTGCAGAACAGTGTGATATTGTGAGTATCGTTAAATTTTTGTGCAGGGAATTTAAAAACCAAGAACGGTAAAACAACCGTAAGAATGTCTTGTTTACATATATCTTATGTATGATTGCTGAAATTTTGTGTTGGACATTTAGAACAGATATATTTTAAAATTGATGCTGTAACTGATGGGCAGAACCATTAATAAGCTGGACAATTTTGTGTGTTTAAGTCCTCAGTCTCTTCACAACACCTGTGTTGGAGTGCATGCTAAAAATTTCATGTTCTGAAGCTACCTGGGTTTAACACAGTTGATTGTATCATCTAAAGACATTTTAAATACGTTTTCCAGCTGCTTGGGGAAGTAAGCTGTTTGTTATGGTTGAGAATTCATCAATATTTAAAATCAAAATAATATGTTTTAGGGCTGTATTATCGGACAAAATGGTCTAGGAAGATAAATTGCTGCTATTTACTGTTCTTGCTAGCATACATATTACTAGGTTTCTCGGTGAAGAGATGCTACTAAGATGCAATATCTATGACAGACCTTGCAATGATTTCTTTAAATACTTGGTTTTCGTTGGACACAGATTGGAAATCAGAGGAGGAGGAGTCAGTCAAATCTCCTTGGGAAAAACACCTGGAGATTTTTAATCCTCAGCCTCAGACTTGAAGAATTGGCCTTCTGCAGGACAAGGGGTAAAACTAAGCTGCTGGCTGTTTTGTTAAGGTCTGGGAAGGTGAAGACTGAAAATTACCAGTGCGCAGTCAGGTAGGGGAGCAAGTAATCAGGTGCCGCTTTCCTTACTCTGTTAGGCATGCTGTGCATTTTTGAACAGCGCAAAATCTGTTCTTGATACAAGCTTCCCCACTGGATATGTATGTGCCCGAAGCTTTGCCATCTGGGAAGTGTATTTGTCTCAGAGGCAACATGGGTGAATCTGCAGTTAATGGGTTGCCAGGATCATGAAATCAGATGGAGGCTCATAACAATCTAACAGCTGTTCATGTTCTTGCATATTCTTGTCACCAGTGTTTGAACATTGCATGGAAAAGCACGTTGTTGTGACTGGCAGTCCTTGTGTAGTATCTGGCCTACCTGGCACATATTTCTAGCTTGCTGCCTTTTTCTCAGGACAACTTTTCACGCTGTATGTGCTACACAAGCATCTGATTTTTTCTTCTCTTTTCATCACCTTAATTCCCATACTTACAGTCCATTTACTGTGTCCACATGCCCTCACTGAAATGAGGTGTGGGTTCATGTAGTTTGGACTATGCTGAGTTATAAAATTGTGCCGATGTTTGCCTAGATGTGCATTCTTGGTAAGGCCAGTTGTAATCCTCCAGTGATGGTACTCACATCTTCCCTCAGTTTGTAGCATGGGAAAATTAACAAGGTCTTACCTATGGTGTAAATGCTTCTTGTAGTATCACCGTGGGAGCCATGACAAATGTTTAGGCAGTCAGCACTCATGCTACCCCCTAATGCTATAATCTCTGACCGCTTTCTCTTTGCTCCAGCCATAGGGAGCCATGGTTCTACCTTTGCATTGCTGCCTTTCTTGTAGCTGCTAACAGGGAATACATTTTTCTCACAGTATAGGATTTTAGCTTTTTTTAGTTATTTTTAGCTACTCTGTGTTTATTTTTATTTATTTATTTTATTTTTTTAATACCACCTGTCAACAATTTACTTTCACCTTCCTTGGGAAAAGGTAGTGGCTTGTTATCTTTAGGCTGTCGTCTCCTGTTTGGATGGGATAGCTCACAAGGTAACAAGCTCACCCCAAAAGTTGCTGTTAAACTGCTTAAAGTCAAGTGTACTTGACTAGAAACAGAAACACTGTCAGGTAGGTTCCAGGAGCCTCACAGCTTGGTCTGTGAGGCTGTGACAGAGATGAGTGGTCTCATGCCTGCCTCCAACACACAGCAGCGTGTTTGGAAAGTCAAATTTCCTAATATTCCCTCTTTTCCACAGTTAAAAACAATAGTTGATAAACAGTGACTGGGAGCCTATCCCATTCTTCTACCAAATCTGAGGCAATTTCATTATCCCCCTGTCAGGTGGTAAAGCGCAGAAGAATTGAGCTCAGTTTAGCTTCTGGCATTTTGGGTTTGTACAAAAGTTAAATGTTACATGAAAGCCAATGAGCCTGAACAGAACAGATGGAAAAATTAATGAAGCTGTTGCTCTGCTCTGAATTTAATGTAAAATCTTGTTTAAAATAGCAGATTGTGCCTAATAGTGCAAGCTTTTATCCAAAGAAAGGACTGCAATGCTAAAAGATAAACAATGAAATCAATGCCCATATATTGATTTTGGCAAAAATTAAGCAAAATAATCACTGCGTACTTAAATAGTGGAGGCTGTCACCAACACCTGCAGATTGTCCATTGCGTGTGCCTTCCCATCCTATTCCATGACTGCCTGGAGGTATCCAGCTGTGTGGTATGCTTGCCTTGAAATGAGGTAAGAGTTTGCTTGGAAGCTAATGCATGTGGAATGAGCAATAGGCTGTCCTGTGCCCTTCTTGGAGAGAAATGTATGTGTGTGTTGTGTCCTGTGTCTACAGCCATGCACTGGGACTGTGCACATTCGGGGGTGTTTGACTCAAGAGTGGCCAAAGACCAATATACCATATTAGAAAAAGGGCACGTGTCTTGCAAAGCCCAGGCATGGCAGCTTTCTTCTTCCCTGCTGCAGATAACCACTTGGGATTAGGCACCTTCAAAGTGTGCATATGAAGGTGACTGGGAGCCACAATGGCTGCTCAGGTGGTGCTGAAATAATGTGAGGGTAACCTCTGAGGTCCCTGAACAGGTACTTCCTTCTATGTTTGAACTTACATCTACATGGTTGCTGGTTTTTCAGCTTTGGGACAGATGCCAGTGACTCACGGGCCAGAGTTCATAGTCTGCAAACAGCACCTGGAGACAGAATGATTTTATATGGTTATTGATGAAAGTTTAGCAGGGAGCACAACTGTGTCTGAAAAACTGAAGGTAGGTGGAGACTCAGGAAGGTTTGGTGACACTAGCTGGTTATGAAGTAACCCATGAAATGAGCTCAGTCCCAAAGAAGAGGAGATTACATTCCTGGGATTCAGCTGTGAGCTCCTTTCTGGCTGCAGAGTGGGCCTGGCACATGTTTCGCTGTTTTGTGTAGTAGCACGGACAAATCTGAGCCTTGGCTCTGCATTGATACGAACCTTGGAAGACCCTTCCCATCCTGGATGACCTGAGAAAAGTGACAATTTTTCCTACACAGAAGCCCAGCCGCTGAGCCCTCCTCCTGTGTGCCTGGGAGCAGACAGGAAGGAGAGGCCGTGAGGAGAAGCTCTGGCTGGCAGTCAGAGGGCCGAGTGGGACAATTAAGTGCCGAGGAACTTGTGATTTCAAGCAGTGCTGCCAGTCTAGTTAAGACCAAAACGTCGCTCTCCCATAGCAGTTTCCATAACATGTCCTCCCACTCTAAATATTTGCACATTGTGCCAAGGGGAAGATAGCCCAGATGGGCCCAGCACCATGGCATGAGCAGTGCTGCACCACGAAAGGTCACAGATTCTCATTGCAGACTTGCTCCTGCTCCCCTGCAGGAGGAGGAGGTACATGAAGATGACACTTTTTAAATGATGGCACCCAACAAACCAGTGGAAGTGTATTTCATTTTTGTACTTCATTTTTGTCCTTAATATAGCAGACAAGAGTGTTAACTTGTTACAGAGTTTAACAGAACATGTATTTTCTGCTTTAGAAACTGAGATTTTTATCACAGACTCGTTTTGGCTAAAACTACTCCACCTGCAGAAGGTAGAGTATTTTTAAACTACAGTAAAGGTAGGTGTGGAAAGAGAGTTTGTCATCAGAGCCAATCCCCCCAGTGGTACTGGTGTAACAGGCACTTCACTCAGCTGGGTCTACTTTGTGCCATTCCCTCTGTGAATGAACTGTCAGTCACAAAAAATACTCAAATATTTAGGACAGATCCCATAGTTTTCTTACAGAAATGCAGGATACAACTTGCACTGTGTCAGGAGAGAAAAAGCAGCAGAGATCAATAATATATGACAATGTCTGGGGTGCTCTGCAACAGCAAAGAACATTAAATAAAATGCCCAGGTGATGGGAGGAAGTCAGCCACGTGAAATGTAGTACCTCGGTAGTCCCTGTCGATCTAACAGGGGCAGAAAAATCCTTGCCATCTTCCAAACAGGAACTTAATTTAGTCCTAAATACCAACAAGACACTCTAGAGCTTTCATTTGATTATGAGCACCAGTTTGGCATCCTAGAGCAAGCTGTGGTTAGCGGCTCTTTCCAAGGAAGGCAAAAAAGCCCCGTTAGCCAAGCTGTGCAATCCGTGGGTGGAGGAGGAGATTTTGCAGGCTGTTATGCAGCACATGCATGGCAAACAGATCTTTATGTATTCTATTTCCTGATTTTTGGCCCATCAAAAGATAAATCAAGCCAAGTACACTGTGATTGCTATTTTTGTAATTTGGCTGACTAAAAGGAAAAAGATGGTTGTGCTGAAATTTTAGTGCATAACTGTTCTGCTCTTACTTCCCTTCCTTTGGGAATAACTGAAATTGCTTTTCTTTGTGCTTTTCAGATACATTAGTCATACCTTGACAGGATGCTTTTGAACACAGGTGCACAAACTGTGATGGCTGCGCCATCCAGACAGAAGTGATAGCTTAAGTGACTTAATAACGTAGTAACATCTTCCAGGCTAAAGGATATGAATGGGCTTTCCCTGAGAAGGCAAGAATACAACCCTAACAGGTAACTGTGGAAAATGAGATGGATTTGGCAATTGCATGACATCTACTAAGACAGCAGGATAAAGAGTCCCATTACTGTATCAGTTACTTTTGACTTTAAAATGAGTTGAAAATTTACAAAATCAAAGACAGGTCCTTGCACAGGCTGCTTGTTATCCATCATAATTGTAGCCCAAATTGCAACTGTCCCATAGACTGCAGGAGATGGACTGAGACCTCTGCTCCCTGTGCAAGTCTGAATCTTTGTGGTGCTGTGCAAAACTACATGTATAAATGCAGAATATTTTCTGAGAACTGATTTTTACTGAAAAAATAACACAAGGGTAGAACACTTTCAAAGCCTAAATCCATCTTAATCAGAGTGGAATGAATGCAGATTAATCAAAAAATGCAAAAAAGTATCTGAAATGCATTAAGTGACAGGTCACATTAAGTAACATTAAGTCACTAGACCTCTTAGTGGTCTAGTTGCATCTGAATGAAAAATACCCTTTGTCCTGGTTAAGTAATGTGTATAAATAAATCTGGATTTATTTTTGAGATGATATAATTGGTAATGTGTGATATAATGACACTGTAAGCAGAGCTTGAAATAACTTTGCATTAAGCTGACCAGCATAAGTAGGACATCTGTTTTAGTCAGATTTCTGCAATGTGTTAATCTTGGACACAACTATCTTCTTTTTGCTAGTAGAAATATATGTTAAAAATATGTATTATTCAAAACACTGTTACACATTACAATTGTCCTCACAATAAGAAAAGACTACTTTTAAAGATTCTGTCTGCAATTTCACAAAGAAATGGAGCAATTTACTTTTGCACAGTGATCCCAGTGGTATAAGTGCTGACTTTGCTGTATGCGGAATCGAATGTGCATGCTAAGCCTCTGCAGGATCAGAGCTGTGGCTAAAGGAAGACATTATCTTCTGAGAAGAGATTTAGTACTTAATGTTAACAGATAAGCCCTGCCACACTTTGACTGCAATTTCATGTTTTTGTATAATTGCAGGAACAGGTCTGCTTCAGAGGAAACAGCAGTAAGGCTTTACATCTTCCCAGTTAGTGGGAATATTTTAATTGCTAGCATTACCTTTGGCAAACCTTAAGAGGGCAGTAGCTGCATAATGTTTCTGGCCTGATTTGGGTTCCAATTATGCTAGCTACTGGTGTAATCAAGTGTCTTTTATTTCTCTTTTGCACTGGTGTGAGTCAAATCAGTGTGTAATATGAGTTAAATTAAACTTTCCTTTGAATAACACAGAAGTGTTTTGTTTCTCTCTTCTGTCTTTGTTTAAGCATTTATGATAAAAATGGCAACCTTTTAAAGTAAACCACCCGTCCCAAGTATTTTTGATGTTTTAAGAAATAGTCTAGAAAGAAGAGCTACAAAGGACTGATTTAAAATATTTTAATGGAATAATAAGAAACTCCCCTAGGTGTAACTGAACATCTTCTTTTAAAAGGTTGGAAGAAAAAAGTGCAAAAATAGCACAGAAGAGGAAATTCCGCTGAATTATCATTTTTTTGATTCCTGTCTTCAAAAAAGAACACAAAATAAGCAGAAATTAAATACATGGGCACAGATTTGCATTTTTTTTTCCTATCTCTAAAAAGAGAAAAGTAGGATGAGATTGACTAAAAGAAATTATGTGTGTTATATCTACGTGCCTGTACAAAGACTTGCCCAACACATTCAGCAGACTGGAACTAATGTAAGAAAACAATTATCTTGGAGGTGTAAAATGCCTAGAATAAAACTTGTTGGTCTGGGAATTTTAGTGTTGAATGAATGCTTCTGATAATTCCAGGATCATTTAATTGAAAAAAATCATGGAATATACAAGGAATTATTAGTTCAGAGAACAAGAGGATACTCACATGCAATCACTGCTCTAGGTGCTGTACAAGTGAGTTACACAGCTCTGCAGAAAACTCAGCTGGGAATTGTAGTAAGACATGAAACACCTAAAACAGGCAAACCTGAGTGAGGAGGTCCAAAGTTTTAGGAAAGACAATGGTCTTGGAAGCCTGGAGCAGTCATGAGTGTCTTCACAGTAGAGGAAAGGTGCTTATGGATTGTAGGCATTGCAGGAGAAGTTTTTACAATGATAAAAATAGTGGCTTTGATGTGTGGAACTACTGAGAGTTATATATTACATGCACTGCTGTCCTCTTGTCCACAGAGCAAGTCATTTCTTTATGGAAAGCAGTCAGATTGGCCAGGCCTGATCTGTTCTTCGTAAAGCCACACTTTTCCTCACTACCTTCTTGTTCTTCATTTGTTTGAAAACAGAAACTGGCTGCTCTTGGCTTGGACTGGCGTATGCTTCATTGGGTTAGAAACTGGCTGGGTAGCCGGGCCCAAAGAGTCGTTGTGAACGGAGTTAAATCCAGTTGGAGGCCGGTCACTAGTGGAGTCCCCCAGGGCTCAGTACTAGGGCCAGTTCTCTTTAATATCTTTATCGATGATCTGGATGAGGGGATTGAGTGCACCCTCAGTAAATTTGCAGATGACACCAAGTTAGGTGCATGTGTCGATCTGCTCGAGGGTAGGAAGGCTCTGCAGGAGGATCTGGATAGGCTGGACCGATGGACTGAGGCCAACTGTATGAAGTTCAACAAGGCCAAGTGCCGGGTCCTGCACCTGGGGCACAACAACCCCAAGCAGTGCTACAGGCTGGGAGATGAGTGGTTGGAAAGCTGCCTGGCAGAGAAGGACCTGGGAGTATTGGTTGATAGTCGGCTGAATATGAGCCAGCAGTGTGCTCAGGTGGCCAAGAAGGCCAACGGCATCCTGGCTTGTATAAGAAGCAGTGTGGCCAGCAGGTCTAGGGAAGTGATTGTCCCCCTGTACTCGGCTCTGGTGAGGCCGCACCTTGAGTACTGTGTTCAGTTTTGGGCCCCTCGCTACAAGAAGGACATGGAGGTGCTCGAGTGAGTCCAGAGAAGGCCAACGAAGCTGGTGAGGGGTCTGGAGAACAAGTCTTATGAGGAGCGGCTGAGGGAGCTGGGATTGTTCAGCCTGGAGATGAGGAGGCTCAGGGGTGACCTTATCGCTCTCTGTAGGTACCTTAAAGGAGGCTGTAGCGAGGTGGGAGTTGGTCTATTCTCCCACGTGCCTGGTGACAGGATGAGGGGGAATGGGCTAAAGTTTTGCCAGGGGAGGTTTAGGTTGGATATTAGGAAGAACTTCTTTACTGAAAGGGTTGTTAGGCAGTGGAATGGGCTGCCCAGGGAAGTGGTTGGGTCACCATCCCTGGAGGTCTTTAAAAGACATTTAGATGTTGAGCTTAGTGATATAGTTTAGTGGAGGACTTGTTAGTGTTAGGTCAGAGGTTGGACTAGATGATCTCGGAGGTCTCTTCCAACCTAGATGATTCTGTGATTCTGTGAAGATGTGCTGCATGATCTTTCTAGGTACTGAGTGGAAGTTCGTGAATGTTTAGTTCTTCAGATCCTCCTCTGTACCCTTCTTAAAGATGAGTGGAACTTTAGCCCTTTTCCATGGATCATCATCATGATCTGAGGATGATGTGGCTTCACAATCACTCAGTTTTTTCACCATCCTTGTGTGGATCCTACCTATCCCCATAAATACGAATATACCTGGTTTCTCAAAATAGTCCCCAGCTCTTCTGCCTCTGCTTGTCCTCCTTTCTCAAACTGTGCAGGTATGTGCGGAGACCTGGGAACTCTGTGAAGACTGAAGCAAAAGAAAAACATTGAGTTTTTCAACCTTTGCTATGTTGTCTGCCACCAGGTTGTCTCCTCCACTGAGCAACAGCTTCATGTTTTCTTTGAACTTCAGTTTGCTACTAGTGTACTTACAGAATTGTTTTCCTTTGACGTTTTATACCCCTCAGCAGCCTAAGATCCAAGTGAGCTCTGTCTTTCCTGATACCATCCCTAATTGCCCAAGCAGTGCTTTTATATTCCTGTTTTGTCACCGATCCTTGTTTCTGCTTCTTGCATGTTGTCTTTTTTTTTGCATTTTAATTCATCAACAGTTCCTTGATTTGCTGATTGGGCCTTCTGCCCAAATTTCTGGTTGTATACAAAATTAGTGCAGTCTTTAATAAGAATTAGAGGGTATTCTGCTAGAACATCGATCTTTTTGTTATTTTTAGAATAAGTTCTGGTACTGGCCAAATTTAAGATCTTGCGACACAGTTTTTATGACAGTTCTGCCCTCTAGAAACCCCTTTAAATCTGAGTGATTGCCCTCTGTTTCTTCTTTCAGTAACTAATTTGCAGTTTTTCCTTAATGGAATGCAGATATAGTTAAGAAGACGTTCACTTCTAACCTTTGCGAGAAGCAAATGTAACTTGGATTCATCTGACCTATCTTTATTCAGATCACTAATGCGTACCTGCAATATTTCTAAGTCTGTAATATTCTATATCATGGAATGTGTTTATTGTACACGCATATGACATAAGGGCACAACTTTTGGTGGACTCAGCTTTTGATAAACCAATACTTTTCTCTTTGAACAAGATAATAGAAGTAGTTTTATATATGTGAGGATTTTAGAGACCTTCTGATGTTCTTTCCATGTCAAATGGAATTAGATGATTTTTTTTTTTAAGTTTTAATTTTAATTTTAATTTTAATTTTAATTTTATTTTATTTTATTTTTTTCTCTGGGGGAAATAGAGGCATTGAAGGTAAGGTTCTTTCGCAGCATGAAGGCAAGATTTGGATGTTGTTCCATACCATATAGTTGATGGGGAGAGTGGGCTTGGCAATGAAAAAAAAAAAAAAGCTGTGGTTTTGTCTGAAGGAAAAAGTGACATGAACAAGCTGATAGTGGCAACTTGTGATCACCAAAAGAAATTTCAGATTCATCAGTAGAGGTACCAATATGTTCATTCTCCGTTCTGGGGTGGCAGGAAATAGACTGAAACATTGCTTGTTTTGTTCTTATTTTTAAAGGATTATTCAAAACAGATAAAATTATGTGATTTAAATAAATTGAATAACCAAAACCAAGCAATGTAAAAGTACCTTCTACTAACATCCAATGATGACTCTGATAAGGGCATGATTCAATTTCAATTCCCAAACAGCTTTTGCATGCTGAAGTTAGACTGCGGAAGTTGCTGTAGCCATGAAGCAGCAGTTCTTACTGTGCAATTGAATTAGCTCATTTCATAAACTCTTGATGCAGAGGCAGAGGCTCAAGCTTGACTTACAGCATGAAACATCTGTTACAGGGAGTTAGCTGTGAACAGCTAACAGAGCTATGGGAACAGGCAGTAAGACAGTTGCTTTGTGTAATATTTCACTTCTTCTGTTTCTTGTATTGCATCAAGACCTCACTTTGAAATAAAGCTGTTTATATGTCGTTTATATGTCTATGGTAAGTAAGATGAAGTAGGAAATTTTGAGACAATTACAAGATTTTTTTCTCATCAAGTATGGGCAACTACACTGACAGACAACTGGAGATTTAGTGTGTATTTAATCCAAAAAAAAAAAGAAGAAAAAAGACTGTCATTGAAGAAGATTGTCATTGAAGACTGTCATTTTTAGAAGCCCTGCTTGTTTGCTAGCTAGTGCTCTACTGCGGCTGCTACAAGGTAGAGTGACCATGTAGTGAGGTGGCACTGGGATGAAATTACAGAGCAATGCCAGTGCTGTCCGATGAAAGGTATAGCCTGAATGACTTCTAGGGATAGCACCGGGGAGACCAGACCTGGATCCGCAACTTCTCTCTGGCTGGCTGAGACACAAGGGCAAAGCAGGCTGTGGGTGAGAGGTCTGGACAAGATGGAGGCCATGTGAAGTCTGTGAAGGATTTCAACCTGCAGACTCAGACAGGGAAGCACCCTCACCCCACAGGCTTGGAGACATACAATTTGAGCGGGGTGGCGGAGTCGCTCAAAAATTTTGTTCACCAGCATCAGGCCATAGGCACCACAAACAAATTGCTGCAGTCACGGACGTTCACTGGCCTCTGCCTTTGGTCTCCCAGCTCAGGCTGAGGCATATCATGTCCCTGGGCACAGGGTCTTGGAAATGCCACCCCTACAGCTGCTGCCCTCTGGCCTTCACTCCCTGTGCTGTGCCCCGCCTGACCCCCTGCACCTCCACAGGCTGGCTGCGCTGCCCACCCTGCCTGGTGTGAGGGTGGTGGAGGCCCGGCTGCTCTAGCTTCAGTGTTGGGTGGAAGAAGCATTTGTTGGGGCCTCCTGGTGTTTGGCTTTTTCTCATGAAACACAAGAACCCAGGTCCCCCCACATGTGGATGCATTCAATCCTTCCCCAGCTCAACGGATGAGTCCTAAGGTACAATGTGGATACCACAAACACAAGAAAGCCATTCATGTTTGCAGGCGGTTGTGTAGCCATGTGAGGGGCTAAATGCCAGGCCTTCTGTTGTCTGGCTGTGGAGGTGCCAGTGTAGCCATTTCCTCCATCATGCAGTCACTGAAGAAACGCTCTGCCTGGGCCTCATGCCGTGGCGACATGACTAACTCCAAGTGCGTGAGGAAACACAAGATGGCTGCACACTTGTGGTGAATCCAGACCTCTCCACAGGTACCAGCAGGACCTGAGAGAAGTTACCATTTAAAATTGCCCTTTGATTTTATAGTGAGGGAGAGGTTAGAAAGTACATTTTGAGAGGTTTGGGTATGGTGCTGCTCCTATGCTAACACTGCCATTGCTTATTCTAGAATTGGACAGAACGTGGTCCAGCTCTTTTGAGTCATTTTTTGAAGAATGGTTCAGTAGGTTACTACAGAACTTGGAAAAGAGCATTCAACTTGATATTTGGAAATAAGGGCACTGATGGACGTTATCTGATAGGTAGAGAAGGAAAGAAGTAATTTGGAGAGAATTTCATGTTTTCTAAAGTACCGATAGTTTAACTTCTTTGTACTACTGTAATATACCTCACATCTAGGACCTAAAGCAGTATGGCAGATTTCCCTGCTTTCTTTAGTGTAGCTTCCTTATTTAATGTGGCTGCATCCCCAAATGGAATTAGGTGACTGTGTTCAAAGCACAACACTGATTAAAATCAAAGCCATCTATTTTGTTGTATATTAAGTATATGGCTTTGAAAAGTAGCCCAACTTTTATTTAAATTGAATAAAAACCATAGCCATCCAATGGAAGTTTGCATTGCTATTATCTAGGGTTTTCACCAGTCGTAAACAACATGAATTAAAATGTTTTTGAAATAAATGGGACGAAACATGTAAAAAGAGATAATGACATCTGGCCTGAAGAGTGGGAAAGCAGACCTCTTGCCTACCTAGAGCTACTGCTCTAAGCAGGCTACCAGCAGGATATAGAGAAGTTTGGAAAAAGTAATAGAGGTAAATGATTTTATGTTACTGCCACACTCTTTTATGGTAGAAGATAGATAAATATTAACTGAAAACTCCTGAGGTCTCACATGCAGGAGGGTCAGGACATCTAGAAGCTAGCTCCTTTACCTTCTTTGAGGCAGTTCAAGTAATTGGGGCTTGGGACCACAGGGTTCATGCATTTATTATTCCTTCTGCTTTTCCAGGTGTATGACATCTAGTGGCAGCTGTAGCTTGTAAGACCTTGGAGACACTGTCAGCTTTATTGGGCAACACCACGAAGGTAAATTTTCAATGGCAGTTTGCAAATTCGTGTTGGGCAAAGCAGTTAGCAGTCTTGCTTTTGTGATCTGACAAAAGGTAAACTTTTTTTTTCCTAGGGAGAGTTGGAAGATGTTTTTATGAGTTGGAGCCCTTATTTCCCATTAGACTAAAGTCTATTACCTTGACTTTTAGTTGCTGAATGTCATAGTAGCTTGGCATTGTAGTGTCTAGGCTTAATCTGGATATTTATTTGTTCTGGTGGTATAGTGCTTTACTGAAATGGTGAAAGGATTATGGTCCTGCAGTACAGGCTTAGTTTGTTGGATGTACAGTCACAAGTTGGTCAGAAAGATTTCTGGAGAAAGTGCTAGTAAATGTTCTTTGATGAAGTAGAAATTTTAAATGGACTTTCTGTTTTAGGGAGTGATGCTAATTCTTTAATTAAGAATAGCTGAATAATCAAGGGTACTACATTGTCATTGGGGATCTGTTAATACTCTGATGACCCAGTTTTTGCTTTGGTAAGGAGTAAAAGCTAACTTCAAAAGGGATGTCCTTGTACTGATTTTCTTTTTTTAATTACATGGATTTTTCTGTCCAGATTCAAATTGTTAGATGTTGTAAAGCGCTTTCACACAGGAAAAACTACTCAAATGGATTTTTTTATGTGTTTGTTTTCTTTAGCCTTACTGGTAGGAGTTGAAACTGTTGAGATCTTTAAAGTGTGTCTCTTATGCTTATTGAATCAATTGCTCTACTGATTTGTAGATAGAAGTGTTTTATATGCTTAAACAATAGAACAGTAGAGCTTCCAGTACTGCTGTCTGTGTTCCATCTTTCTATCCAGTCTTTTTTCTTACCTTTTAGCACATGTATGTACTATCATAGAGTTTTGTTAAATGTATCACTATTATTGCACTATTGTTGGGTGTGTGATATAAACTATTGTAGAAGAAAAACCCAACTGTACATTTGATTAGGACAAAAGCTCATTATATAAAGTCTTAATTTACATTTTGTTTTCCCAGTAGATTGTGCAAGCTGGCAGTAGCCCAGTCATTTCTGTAATGTAGTTATTCTATGCTTGGACAGCAAAACACATAAATTTAGGTGAATCTAAATAAAATCATGAAAATGTAGAGATATTATGAAAAACTATAGTTATTTTCTGAGTAGTTTCTACTGCTTTCTGTCTAGCTGAGAGTTCACAGAAACAACTTTTTCCAAGAGACCAAGTGCTAGATTGTTTGCACCATCACCCTTCTTGCCTGAGGAACCCTTCTGAGTTAAGTAAAGTTACAAGATAGTAAGATTAGTGAAAACACTAGGAAAATAGACACGTGAAATAGCAGAGTAGATGCTGCTATACTCAGTACTTTTGTATTTGCTGTTTTGTTTTCACTTGCAAATACCACATGGTTACAGTGCTTTTGAGAATTTCTTAGTCACCAAACGGTACAGTGGTGAGGAGACTAAAGGGGTCTCCTCCAAAGAGGAGACCCCTGAGCTGTCTCATGGGTTCAATACGCAGCTGAAAGGGGTAGTTGCTGCAACCATGTTTGAAACTACAATTTGCAGTTATAATCTGGTTGGACAGTGAACTGAAAATAATCAGTTATAATCTCATCTCTAAAAATGGTAGGGGAAGGAGAATATTTCAAAATACTTCAAAATTTTTCTTCAGACCACTGAATGCCTGCCACTAAAAGCCTACAAGCCTTCAGGACGCTAACTTCTCAAGGGTATGGTCTTAAGTATGATGGATTCTTTCACAGTCAGTGGAAAGCGAGGAAGATGCTATCTTCAGCAAGGCCTTCAGAAGGCCTTCAGGTTTCAACAGTATCAGCATGTACTATGCAGGAGATTCTACTGATGGCTGCAGTCCACACACTGTAATGTCTTGATTAGAGCAGTTTCTTGGCACAATCAGATAAAAATAGGTGGACAACTGAGATTCTTACTCTGAAACAATGTAGAAGGGTCTCTTGAAATAGTCTTCAAAAAGATTAAGCTTACCTTTTATTTGTTTATAAATGAGGTATAAACTTGTGATTTAATGATCTCATTCACATTACACAAGTATTTTTCATGGTGCCTTCTCAGACTGAATCTTCATTAACTATTTAGTAGGTAACTTTTTTGAACCACATTGAATGTGTGTTCCTTTCATCTCCTCTATTAGCAATGACTTGTTCCTACTTTATTCAGAACCTATTGACTGTGTATGCTGTGTTGAAAATAATGTGGCATAGGCAGTTTTCCATTAAGTCATGGAATAACAAGTTGTGAAAGCTCCAGTAAATGAAATGTAAAAAAGCAAGGTAGAAGCTACACAGCTAGGCTGTCTTTTGTAGTGTTTTGTGAGTGTTAAGTGAATTCCTTGGATACAGATATAGTATTCTTGCAATTATAATTTTTAATGGGTATGTTTTCATCAGTCCTTTCTCCTAGCTCATTCAAATGAAAAAGACTCTGAAGCAGAGAGTGATACTTTTTATTTTTGGTGACTTGATAACTTAGTTATTGTATTAGTATTAGCAAATCTAATGATCCTCATACAATAAGAGAGGAACAAGCCCAAATAAATGGCCTGCTCATATGAATTAGCTAAAAGGATTTGTAATCTATTTACATGAAGAAAGCTTTTGAAAAGGTTTCTGGAAAAAGATACCCATAGTAATAGGTGCGACGCTAAAACCAGACAACAAAAAGATAGTGACGTAAAGGGCAAAAGTAGTCACTGACGCTAGTGGGAGATGTACTGGCCTCAAATCCTCTTGCAGAGATTGAAGCATGAAGCTGAATTCAGCTTTCTTGAGTTGCCGACCACATCAGGAGCATAAAAAACCTTAACTCTACTGGCTCCTCCTTACACCTTTGGACAAGGAGTCTAAAGAATATAGTAGCTACCTGTGATGTTAAGAGCCTGCTTTCAACTGCTGTAGTCAGCAGCCTTTGTGTATGTCTGCTCAGACCACCTCTGGCAGCTCAGGAGCA
The DNA here is from genome assembly GCF_009769625.2 of Cygnus olor. Lineage (NCBI taxonomy): Eukaryota > Metazoa > Chordata > Aves > Anseriformes > Anatidae > Cygnus > Cygnus olor. The sequence goes on from NC_049173.1 coordinate 24,954,519, forward strand.
TTTTATTCTCTTTCAAGATCTCTGTTTTAGACTCCCTGGGGGCATCCTGTTAATTAGTAAGGGTAAGAGAAAGCACCTCTTTCATCTTGTCTCCATTTAAAATGTATGGAAGGGCCTTCAGCACGTAGCAAAATGTTATAAAGAGCTTCAAGCTATCAGCTTGTGTGGAGGAATTGGAAAGGAGAGGTAGCTTGTCAAGTAAAGAGAACTCTGAATACTAATCGTGATGGTGATATACAGCAGGTTTCTTTGGGCTGTTCTGGAAACACGCTAAGAGGTCTACTTAGAGAAGTAGTGAAGTGCTCTAAATCCTATTGGATTTGGGAGGTCAAGGGTTTGTCAACAGCCAACCACAGCTTACTTGAGGTGGAAAGCCATGGGTACATTAAGTCATGTGTCTGTGGCAAGGAAGCTTGAAGATAAAAAAAATTAGTAGATGTAGAGTCTGCTTTGTTTTCAGAAAGTTCTGTTGTTTCTTCTCAGACCATGGATGCTATTACTGCTGTTTGCCAATTGATATGTTTAGCTTCTGGTAAATTTGAAAAAACCACAACTAATTAAATACATCTTTAAGTGCATACGACCTGTTTTACACTCATGATCTTAGGTAGAATATGAACGTTTCATGTGTCACTGAAGAAGATGGCTGGCAAAATTAAAATGAAATCTGAGTCTTTAGTTTTATGGTTGCTACAGTGTGCGTCATGGCTGTGCTTCAAATATTGTTCCTAAAACTCATTAATCTGTAATTAAATCTGACCAAGTGTACCCTAAACCTTACCCCAATGTGGTCGTGGGTGTTAGGTCACAGAAAGTCTTTTGTAAAGCTGCACCCCAGATTAGTATAGGAGATCCAGGCTTGCGATAATCTGTTGCTGTATATCAAGCCCTTTCATCATATTTCTTTTGCTGTTAGGAATTCCAGTAGTCTATCAAACCAAGCAGAGCCAGTGTGCAATCATGCTGATTGACAATAAATGCAAATCATTGTTCCTGAAGTGTTGTCCAATTACTGGTTTTAACTATATGGTTAATGGCCTATCTCAGCAAAGTCCAAACCCTAATTGTAGCTAGGTGTTGCAGCTGGAACCAATGTGAGAGCCTATCTAACAGCTAAGGGCAGCATCTGGACTTGTCCTTTTTGAAGCTCTGGTGTTTTGAAGTTGGACCGTGCTAACTACTCCTTTCCTTGGTAAAACTAGGGTAGATCTTAATTTATACCTGAGGTCTTCATTGAAAATTTACCTGGGAGGCTGTGCAAGAATTCTGTAATCTTGCTAAGGCTGGCTTTTCTGTTTGGTAAAGCTGGTTTTGGTGAACCAGAGAAACTGGTTAAATGCAAAAGCTGGTAAGAAACTTAGTCAAGTGTAAATCTGTGTGCTGATGGAAGGCACTGTTCAAAGCAGTGTTAAACCACTCCCTGCCTATAACAGAGAAATGCACCTTTGAGGAGTAGGTGATCTTTGAATGTGTCTTGAACAACTTGATAATTGTGAAAGATCTTTAATTTTTCCAGCAGCTTTATCAGCCCGAGTTTCTACTGAAAATTAGCTAACAGTATCCTCCAGGTCCTTGACCCGCATTATCTTTCTGTTTTTGATAACACTTGGTTTATCTGTGTCTTAAGCCTAATCTCCTAAAGCAGGAAAACTGGCAGAGCTGTATGTCAGCTTTTGCTCATTGAGAGTGTCTTTCTCCTGGAAAAGTATGCAGGCATTTAACTCCTCCAAGCACTGGATTTATGCAATCAACCAAAAACTGAACAGGGAATCTGGAAATCTGTTCCTAAATCTATGCTGCTACTTTCTGCTGGCTCCTCTGCGAGACTAATAATGGTACTGGAATGCATCCAGTGCTGTGAGGCCCAGCACTCTCCATGCAGATCAGGATTAAGAATGTGTTGCAACAACGAGTTCCAGGTGTTAGATCCATGTGGCAAAGTCCTTGGAGCTCTAACTGTGCATGCATGTGTGGTTGAAGACTGTGTGTATTTCAATTTAGAAAATTATTTTTTTCTTCTTCAGAGTAGCAGGACACATGGATACCTGAAGACATCTGTATAACTGAATTTTGAGTAGCAAGTTGCATCTTGGGTGTTCCTTCTATGTAAACCTTAACACTTGGTATGCCTTTTATCCTCTGTGTAATAATGTCTTCATAACTCTTCTGAGCAGATGCGCAGCCAGGGGTCCCATCTATAGAGGCTTTTGATATCCCATTTTCCCCTGAGCTGCATGTTCTCTTTTATGATCAACATGTGAAAACAAGCCTTTTTTTTCCTCATTGTCTGCTTTGTATTCTACCTGAAAGTTACAAAAATCCTGTGACAACTGTTCAAACTTGGAGAACAGACTGGAACGTCACATTAAGCCTCTAGACTCAGGTTGTTGAGGAAATTCTCGTCCCTCTTGTGCCACCTTTTCCCTTCCCCTGTCTGCTCCCTCCTCCCCCCCAATCTTCTTTGCTTTTCTGTTTTAAAGTTTTCTGAGAGTTTTATCCTAGCTGAAATCTTCAAACAAGATTTAAACAGCCCCTGCCCCTTACATGGTCAGCTGCGTTGACTTTTTTTAGAATCCATTGTGGATCTTTCCTCTCATAGTATTTTTGTGGCAAAACGTATAGACACTATGGAGTTCATTTCTTTAATAAATCTGTATGTACAACCATATTATAAAATGCAACCCAGACTGAGAAAACTAACTCAGAGAGCAAAACCGAGAAAGCTTAGAGCGCTAATTGATTAGGAAATGGATTATCTCCCTTCTTTAAGACGAAGCAAACAACTTGTGTTTGCTTCATTAAAAAGCTGCTGTTCAGTGATGTTGATATCCTCTGCAAAAACAGGCAGCTTCTTCATCCTGCAAACTGATGAACACATTCAGGGAACAGTTCCTGCTTGTTTTTGTTCAGGTTATACTTGATTCCATGTGGACTGTGCTCTGAAAAAGGCCTTTGGCTCCCACAGTCAATCAAATCTAGCTTCAATACTAACCTAAGCTAGAAAAGATTATTGAAACTACTCATCTATAGCATGAGCTTGTTCGTGATGCACTCCTCTGTTACAATCCCTCTTATTCTGTACACCTTTAAAAGGTGTATGGAGCTGACTTGTAATTACAGAACAAAAAAGGGCAAATTTTTCTCTCCATAAAGTTTTGACTCCATTAACCACTATATTGTGATATCCACCTAAGATGGTCTTTTTCTGTGTGTGTGTTTGGGTATGCTACTACTTCATCCACTCTTTGTTTTCAGGGAACAGTGAACATTAACAGGGATATGTATAATGTTCTGGTCAAAATGATAAAATTCTCCTGAGCTGTGGCTTTTTTGCCATTAAAACTTTCTCTTTTTCTATTGTAAAAACTAATGATAAGATATGAACTTCCAGACAGGTTGATTCAAGTCACCAGAGAGGTAAAGCTTGGATCTCAGTTGTTTTTGGATGCTGAATCCAGTATTGCTGCATCTTCCTTACAACGTTTTGTGAACCTAGGTGAGTTCAGCTCTCACTCTGCATGCCCCTCACTGTGGTGTATCTCCCCTTTGGAATGTGCTAGTGAAATACCAGTCAGTTCCTGGTAATGACCATAGGTTTTTATTTCAAATAATATTGGGTCAAGTTTACATTGGAAACTTTCAGCAGTTTATCTAGACCCTCCTTGGAATTTGGCTCATTCATTCAGGGGGGCATTCTGCTTTCCAGAGACTCCCAAATCCTGTATGGTTTACCCAGAGAGGTGTTAGGAAGATGCTCTAATTCCTTTTCTCTGTTGGGCACATAATGATGTGGAGGCAGTTGGATGCTAATGTAAACTGACTCCTCAGCTTATAAATGAGCATGTAAATTCAAGTAGTTTTACTGGGAATAGGCTTTGACAGTGGTGTTTTTGAATATTCTTCTTATCAGGTGAGTTGTTTATATGCACAAATTCTATTCATCCTCAAATCTTAAGTGCAATAGCTCTGAAATACATTCCTTCCTTCCTGTAGAAAATGACTACAAATTTTAACACATTGAAACAATTCCCAGAAGTGTGCTATTTTGAATGTGCTTTTCAAATGTGGAGGTGAATCCCAGTGACATCTAGACACGTACATGGAATCACAAACATCCAGAAAACAAAGAATATTTCAAAACATTTCGTTCTTTCATAAGAAGATACTTCGCTGGCAAACAGTGTTCCTGTGGTATGTTCTCTGGGTCCAAATACTCGGAATACAGTCCAGAGACCAACTCCTATTACAAAAGCAATAAATGCACCTTACACTTGCATTGTGACTCCTGTGGCAGATCTATAGGTACCAGCCAGTTGTGTGTGCTCATAGCTTTTGGGAACTTCGGGATGAAATCATACCTTTGGGTTCTTGGAGCCTTCCAAAAGTCTGGAATGGTCTTAAAGATGATTGGGAAGAGGGCAAGTAAAATGATTGGGTGGCGTAGAAGGGAAATAATATTTGTCAGCTAAAGAGTAGAACAGCAAGTGATAGATGCTGTTAATGACCACAGAAACAAAACCAACTTAATGAAATACTCTAACTTTTTGTTAAGGAAATGTACTGCACTGAAAATCTTTGATTATATAATGAAGAGACTATTATCCCAGCTGCAGGTTAGAAATATACCACCTGTGTTTTGTGCAAATTGCCTCCAGCTTGGTGGTGCAGATGAGGCAGGCTGGACAGAGGATTTTGCCTCTGCCACTGCCAATAGTCCCTGACTCAAGGGAATGATGTTGTGTGAGAGCAGGCTGGAAAAAATGGTCAACACTAAGTGGCAATTGCTCCCATGTAATCTTCCTTGAGGAATCTCTGCGATGATTGCATGGTCTTTATGCTTGACATGACAAAAGGAGGAATATCTTCATCAGGCTCTCTAGCCATCTCATTGGTATTGTCTTGCAGAAGTAAAATCAAAGCAAATTGGTAGAAAAGTAAACTCTGCTTTCTCCAGCACTACAACTTTAATGTCAAGAGGAAGATAAAGAGACTCCAAGCGCACGTTCCCAAACACTGAGGGAAAAGTGGCTAGCCTTGTAACACTTCCACATTATGGCCTGACAAGTATGGCAGTGTAATAATGGTCTTCAAATTAAAAAAAAAAAAAAAAAAAGTGAAGTTGAATGCCATTATCTACAGTGCTTCCTTTCCACATATAGTGGTATCGTGTTTTACATTACTCTTCAGACCCACAGAAATTGAATTTTGCTTCTGACTCTTTTTTGAGAATGGACTTAATTTCATTAAGGTACAGTTAAGTATGACCACATTTAATTCCAAAAAGGTACAGTTTAGAGTATGACCACTGCAGGTGGGGATGTACCTTAACGGGAGTCACCGATTGACTGAAAATGGAGTGAGTGTATACAGAGTTTGCTCACCTGTCTGTAGTTTGCTCTTAGGCTATAAACATCCCTGAAACAACCCTGTGGCCTAGCCAGTTTGGTTTGGCTAGGTGCTAGTAATAGGTTTTGTGACAATAATTTAGCCTTATCAGGTCTCAAGCTGTAAATTTACCTTAGTGTTTTCTTCTTTTTTTTTTTTCCCTTTCTTCCTTTTAACTGTATTTTTAAATCTGTTTTTAAAAAAACTTTGGATCTAACTGCAGTTTGCTTGTTAATCAGGTGACCACTGTCCTCATTGTAGTAGTAAAATTACCCAGTGTGTTTGTTGCCTGCAAAGTGGTTTCAGTGAGCTGGCTCACAAGCTTTAGTTATGCAGGGATTGCTTAAATTTATTAGTCATTTTCCATGCATAGAATGATGTCTTGAACTGCCTTGTAGTGTAGTGCTGGACATGTGTGAAATCTTCAAATGCCTCTTAGATCCTAAAAATATCCTGTCATACCTGCATAGGCTTTGTAGCTAAAAAAAATAAATAGGGTAGTTCCAAATAACAGAGTAGTTCTGGACAGATTTTTTTTATGCTTGAGGAAGCATATGGCCTTGAGCAGAAAATGGATTAAAAAAAAACAATTGTTCTCTAGAACATACCAGCATAAACACATTTTTTTCTTTAAAAGTTTAATTAAAAATACAGTTGTTCACTAGCATACCCAGTAGTCATGAAACAACTCTTTTTGAATGTAAGGGGGTATTAAATTACCTCTACAGAAATTCTATCCAAATATATATATTTTTTTGATTGTCAACGTACTGATCTCATCTTTCAGATGAGTTGAATTTTCTGCGGTGTGGGTGAAAGTCCAGGTTTGCGATAATATGCTCCAGGCAAGGATCCTGAACTGGAATCCCATCCTCTGGTACTAATTAAAATAATCCTAAAATCACTTGAACTGGCGCCAGAAGTCAGCTTGAACTCTACTTTTTGCTAACTGTCAGGGATGAGGTAAAATACGTGTTATCACTCATACCTACAAATCCTCCAGGACCACTACTGCCATGTTCCTGAAGACCTCTTCTCAGACTATTATGCAAGAGTTTCACCAGTGCTGATAAATCAAAGAGCTGCAATTAATGTGTTCAAATATAGCCCACTTTTCTCAAGCTCACCAGCTTCAACTCCTTTCCTGCCTGGGCTTATTTTGTTTGCTATTTAACATTTTTATTACTGCTCAGTAACCATAAAGGGTTTTCAGTGATATGACATATAAATAGATAGCTTTGCTTGACTCCCAGCTCTTATTCCAAATTTTAGGCTATGACTTAAAATATTCAGATAAGTTCTGAAACTGCACTTATAATAGCGACGCTGAGCCCTACCCGTGGTTCTGCCATATAAGCTGTTCTGTGAAGTTTTCAGCCTAAAGCTTTAGTGAGTGAAGCAGACCTGTTTATTAACTAATCCCATGATAAACTGCAATACAGACAGGAAATATTCATGGATGGATTCACGGAAAATCTTAATGTAAATGCAACATTTTGGAACTTCCCTGATAAATATGCATTTAGAGCTAGGACCATCTTGTTATAATGAAAAACAGTAAATTATTTCTGTCCTTATAACTCTTTCAGCCTTCAACCAAGCCCCTGTAAAACTTTACTTTTTTTTGTCTTCAGGTTGACTTATGCAAGACAGATTTCTGACCATTTTAGTAGCCTGAACTGATTCTCCTACATGGAGAATGTAGGAAAGTCCCTTCTTCCGTAGATGATGGCAATAAAACAACATTACCAGAGAAGACTACTTCTACAGTAGTTGCCCATGTACAAGTTCCCCTAGGAAAAAAAAGGCAGCAATTTTCCCTATGTGCTGATCAAAGAATAACATCTAATAGATTAGGTCTTAAGTTTACAATATTGACAGAATTGTTTTAATAATGTTCTTTTAACTCCTTTCCCTCTTCCTCTGTTCTCTTCTTTGTATCAGTAGTAATGGGAGCGTGTTTCTAGTAAACAAAGAACACAGATTCAGAAATTTCTAAAGTATGCTGTAGAACTGGGGCTACGATGTTTGGATTGGGAGCCAGTTATGATGGTTGGGAGATTGCTCAGTGACAGGCCCAGAGCTAGAGGAGTTGTTTTCTAAAGTAGACCAGTGTTGTAAGAGATGGCATATCTTTGTTAATTAATTTACAAATGATGTATGCTAGAATGAATTGCATTCTGGTAATAGGAAGGATTTTAATTCTCCAATTCATTGTGTTAGCCAAAAGGAAATTGTGTGTTTTGTCTGGCACTAGTTAAGGACACATTCATGAGGAATTAAATAAAAGATTAATCTTATTCTTGGAAGTGTTCTGTAACATTTATAAATATTTTATAAAATTTTATTTTAATAACCTAATTTTAGATATAATGGTGTGGTGCATCAAGTTAAATAATAAAAGTGATGCATTGTTTTTCCATCAGTTTTCAGTGAATATGAACAGAGTGTTACACAGCTTTTTAAAGAACAAACCCTGTGCTATGGTATTCTTGATGCAACTTGGATGTTTTTGTTTTGACTGACTGCTCTTCAGGAGGTTTCTGGACAGACATCTATGGACTGACTCCGAAACAAGAAGGCTTCCAGACAGTGAGGTCAGACTTGGCACCTTCCCCTACTTCAACTTCTTCATAGATGTTGTGTTGTCCACCTTAGGTTTTTAAATTAATGTTTTCTCATCCACCTCAACAAATGAGACCAGTTGGCCCTGCTTATCTGCACGACTGACTGATAATTTTATTTAATTTTATTTTTCAGTTCCAATACTTTTTCTTGTTATGGAAAATGATTTTTTTATTCTTAGCCTCTCTGCTTCTATTAGAATTAACCCTCTCAACATTTTTGACATGAAGTTACCATTAAATATGTTTACAAAGCAATAAAGCTAATCACTGTTTTCATGGTAATTTGGGATCAGTCGCTTGAAACACTTCCCTACCCCCAAGTATTTGTTTACCATTGTGTGGCCTCATTTAAGAGCAAAGGAAACCAGGCAGTGCTTATTCCATGCATGTCTGTTTTGCCATTTTGAGATGGAAGATGGAATTCTATATTTATTTCACTTACATAAATATGCAAAGCATAAGTGGTTTACTTATAGCTTAGTAACCTTCTGCACAGTTACAGATTTTGTCTTCTGCCAAGATAGAAGATGGTTGCACTTAGCTACGCAAAGTGTTATTAGCATTTTTGTGAGCAGTAAGTAGCAAGGGGGAAGTGGAAAGAGTGGAAGTAATCTTGTTGTGCAGGTTAAACTTCAAAATAGCTTTTGAGGTAGCTGGCACAAATTTAAAGAAACCTCTTGAATTGCATTGAAGAAAAGGAAGATGGAAGTCTTCTCTGTGCTGTTTATTTATATTCACCTTTTGAAGCTACGTGTATTTTATTATTTTTTTTAATTTATTTTCATGATAACCTCTCTTTGTAAGAGTGAGTTAGATTACTAAGAAATCAAAAGCTGAAAGTTGCAGCCTCCTAGATAACAAGCTTGATCTGTGACCTCCATTGGCTAGCTGGGAATTTCTAAATGAAGTACAGGGAGAAGTTGTAAGGGAATTTTGCTTCATTGACACTTTTGCTGAAATATTTAGGTTTCTCTGTAGAAAACTCAAAAAATAAATTTTTAATTGAACAACCCACTTTCTCAACTAGAGTCCAACTCCTGAGAAAGACGGGAATCAATGGAGTTTGCTCATCCAAATCTTTTTGACTACAGCAATCGTGGCACAGCTCTTCATGGAAAGGCAAGGGGCAAGGAACTTAATCACTGTCAACAGGTAATTCCTCAGGACTGCAAAGGCCTGTGGAAAACCTCAGCCTCAGGTTCGAGGAAAGAATAAAAACCCAAACTCACTTCCCTGTCACCAGTGGAAAAGCCACTTTGGTGTAATTCAAAGATTTTGTTGCTATGGTGTCAACAGATAGGAAAGCCAGACTGATGTTCCTGCTTGTGCCAGATTGGATTGCAATTTAACAGTAAAATGGGATAGTCTATCTATAAATTTGTGGCTATTTACGATCTTCCCATAAGAAAAGCAGGGAAAAGTGATCTATAAATCATGCTGTTACAAATGTCTTCTGTTTTCCCGGTTGGTTCTAGGAGCAGAAAAGGTGTATTTGTTTCTTCATTTCCCCTCACTTATGCTTAAAATACAGCTTTGGTTTTATCTTTGCTAAACAGAAACGACCTTTCTGCTAGTAACCAGGCTGATAATGTGCAGGCTTTTGGCAACGGCTGCGCGCTGTGCAGGCTGTCAGGCGCGGGTAGGTCCATCCTTTCCAAGCACCACTAGAAATGTAATTGCATGCTTGCGTGGCACCACGCGCAAGTGAGCACGTAGGTCTACGTGCTCTGCCTGGCGCAGCACTGAGGACTTTGTGTTGCTGCCAGGGAGCTCAGGGCTGGGCTTTCTGGGCTGTTAGGCAGGGCAGGCATTTGCCTCCCTTTCCAGATGCCTTCCTCATTTTCCAGTAAAATGATTCTTCTTCTCCATGCACTTAGTAGCATGTGATTCCTCACACCTTTTACATCAATTTGTGTTGAGAGGAACCCGTATTATTATGGCATAGTGTTATAAAACTGCTTAATTTAGAAAGCAGAGCTGTGCATTTGATGGAACCTAAGAAAACAAGACCTGGAGTGGAGATGTGAAAAATGGAATAAAATCAATATTCATTTGTTTACATTTACTCAATATCCCAGTAGTGCTGAGCTGTGGCAGGTTCAGTCAGATGTGCTAGAAGAGATGGATAGAGTACAGCACCTTCCCTCCTTCTGCCGTAACTACTCCAAGCTGTCTGGAGCCAGGAAACCCCACACTGCTGGATGGTGCTAGGTGGAGAAGAGCTGCTCAGAGACTTCTTTTTTTAAGCCAATGCCAAGGATGTTTTCAGCTAAACATGTTCCACAAAAGTGTTTGCTTGAAATTGCAAACTTTATTTATGATTTTCGAAGATGATTGCCAGATTTTTTTTGTATTTTTTTTTTATTCAGGAAGTTTTCAGGTACTGGTGGGAGGAAAAAGGAAAACATTTCCATCTAAAACTACTATTAAGAGAAGTGCTCTAAATTTTGTATGCAGTTTCCATGCTGGCATTTTAATATATTTTCTGGCCAGTGGCAGTGTTTAATCTCAGTAGAAGACTGTAACTAGAGTTTTCTACGTTTTTTTCTTGTGTGCAATAAATCCTTTTGTTTTGGCAATGTCCTTGCCTCTTTTGTAAGTGGTGAATCCATTTACTTATAGGCAGCCCCACACAGGGTTATGTGTACTGAAATTGTGCCCTAAGGCTTTTAGTAAATTAATTCAGTTTGAGTTATGTGTGTTTTTAGGAGTGCTTCAACAGCCAAAAGTCAAATCCATGCAGAAAAGGACAAAAGGAACATACAGGCTTATTTCTTTAGGGGATGAACAGCTGATCTCATGACAATCGTAAAGGCAATTGCACCAATCAGTGCAGAACTGCAAAAGTTCACGTGAGACCTGACAAAGGCATTCGTGACGGAGGTGGAGCAGGAGGGAACGTGAGTGACCACAGGACGTGCAGCTTACTGTCCTTCACATACATTGGGGATGTTGGTGAAAACTGATGTGGGGAACGAGGGCAGCACCTCTGAGAGGGGCAAATCCTGCTGCCTTGGAGGACGTACTACTTGCCGTGAATCTCATGGCCCATGCACGGTGTCTGTGTCACTAAAGCATAATCCAGGGCAAAAGTGCTGAATTCAAAGCTTCTTAAATCACCCGTGTTATTTTTCTCAGTAGCATGAAAAACTGTGGCTTGGCATGAGGGCACACAGGCACACTTTAGGGCTGGAGGAAACCAAACCCAGTGCAGCCTGTTCACGCTGACTCCTGGGGATGCATCCTGACATGGACGTGCCAGCTCTGAGCTACGCCTGCGTGTTGTACTGAGGAGCGGTCAGAACTGTGTCAGGGTAACAGCAAAATGCTAGGAGCAAGCTGCAGTCCTGTACAAGAGTGTGTCCTTTGGACTTGTCTTCTATAGGACTCAGTTTCCCTGCTGTTCACACAGACTCCCAGAACATCCTGTGTGAGGTCAGGCCATCAGAAGCAGTCCACAATTCCTCAGGCTTTCATCTGGTCTGTGAAATAGTAAGCAGCTCTGCTACAGCGCAGAAGAAATGCTGTGTGGTTGCTGAAAGCTAACCCCATGTTGAGTAACACAGGCTTTGATCAGGTTTTTGGGGAGTGCTGCTGTCTATACATCTTTTTGTATAGAAAGAAACATTTGACATCCCTAGAAGGGAACTGGTAAAATATCAATAAAAATCTAGTGGCAGTGACAGGCAAAATTGGTCTGCACCATCGGTGGGGAGGTCATCTTATCAGAGGTGTGATTTGCCTTTTGCTCTTTAGAAATCCAGTCACAGACACTACAGGATATATAAAAGTCTATAGCAAAGTGGGTTATCTTGAGTATTGTTGCCTAGAAGTTTCTTGGACTTCTGTGACATTGCAGTGTTCTTCTAAATTAGTCCCCTGTGGAATCTGTTTATATATATATATATATATTATATATATATTTTTTTAATCAGTGTTCCATGTTGCTTGGTTTGCTGTTAGTTTATATAAAAATTTTAGACACTTTTGCAACTTGGAAATACAGCCTTGTATTATAAACAGAAGTGTAATGAAGCAGAAGCAATTCAGTGAGGCACTGTGAGGGTTTCAGCTTACAACAGATGTTAAAAGAACTTGTCAGTGCAAGAATGTTTAATAAGCTAACAAGTTCCTAGTAGTTCTCATATGACCTTCTTGGGAACAAGTGAGTTCTGATTTCTGCAGTTTCTGCAAAAAAAAAAAATTGCAATTCTGCAAAAGCTTCCTAGGAGAAACTCGGAGGCAACAGCCTTAATGGGCTTGTTACTGAGACAGGACCAGAGGCAGAGGTGTTCTAAAACCTGGTGGGGAGGTGTCCTTTTTCCAGCCTGGCTCCCCCAAAAGCTGACAGCTTTGACTTGCAGTCAGTCTCCAGCCCACTTGGCTTTCCTTTTTTTTTTTTTTTTTTCTTCTCCCAGTTAGTGCTGTTAGCTCTATGTGAATGTGGTGGTGGTGCAAAAAACCACAGTAGCTATGTGAAGCCAGATTTTTTTTTTCCCCAGTATGATGAACAGGAGAGTAAGTAGTCTGTAAGATCATGCCTTAAATTCATAGCACGCGTTTAAATTGCCTAGGGGCCTATGAAAAATTTGAAAATCTCACTGAATGCATCAGAAACTGAGGAACTGGGGACTTGTTATTACTCTAGTCTGGATTCCCTACAGTCTTCTTGCATCCCATTCTCTTTCTCTCCAGGCTTTGAGTGCCTGTATCTTTCAATCAAATTTCTTTTACTTGGGGAAGCAATGGTTTTTAAAGAAATCCTTGTATAGACATGAAAGGGGGAAAAAGCTTGATGACCTCTAACCCTGCATATTTCTAAGTTACACAGTGAGGCCCATGATGAAAAATATGTGCAAAGCCAGATAAGTTTACAATAAATGAAATTGCACAAAATTGGAATGTGAACAAAAAGCAACAGAACTTCTGAAATTGAATCTCATCTGTGATAGTATTTGGCATTTAAGGAACAAACACTCTAGGAAAGTTTTGGTTTATTACTTTACCTCCGGATTTTTCTTTCAGTCTTGTTGCTTCTCTGTGTCTGGAAAGATTGGTAAGTGCATGACTTGAAATACTTCATTCTTATGACGTGATGACTGAACTGTCAAATAGCTAGCTTCATTCTGGCAAGTCATGTCATTCTGATTTCCTTTCAGGGAAGAACTACTTTGCAAGGTTGAACAAGCATAGGATATCCTAATTAGTATCATCCTCTTCTCAGATCTCCTTCAAATTGTTTTAGAGTGTCTTCCAAAGCTTGATAACTGAAAGTCTGGGAGTAGAACTAAATTTAACATTTTATTGTTCAAACAGGGTATTCTGAGTTTGTATTGGATTGAACTGATGTGTTCAGAACCCACTCAGATTGCACATGTACTGTTTTTTTCTTAGACGCAGTGCTGCTAAAACAATTAAATCTGCTTTTCTGGGAGAAATAGTGCTTGTCAATAATCTCATCTGAAATAAACTAAGGGTTAGACTGATGTCATATTTCTTCTGTTAGCCCAGGGCCAGGAACTGAAAACTCTTCATCTTCTGTGTTCTCAGGACCTAATGGTTGGATGGAAGAAGACAAGGGTGTCCTGGGTGTCAATGGTAAAAGAAAAGGAGCTGTGATTTAACATCTGGCATTTTTTTTGACTTGCAGTTTCATGCGTAAAACATCCCCTATTGTTCTTGAAGTGACGAATAGAAATTTATATCTGTTTTGCGAATGATTGCCATAATAGAGGAAACCATAAACATTTGTTAAGTGAGGTTGAAGTATTTTGCTAAAAGGAACTACAAATATCTTGAAAAACCATAGGTAGTTAATCCCAGGTTTGCAGTTAGGTACAATGAAACCCAGGCCGAGAGCAGAGAGTCACCAGCAGAACCAGGAGCAGGCTGCGGAGCTGTGGCTGTGAGCAGTGCGCTGGGTAGCTCCGCTGGCACTTCAGCTGTGTCGAACCGTCTGAACCTATGGTGTCCCTTAGCAAAGGTCTGTAGTCCTAAATCAAATTGCTAAGAAATAAACGTGGCTAACACAATTTGGGCAGATAATGCTCAGGTGGTGTCACATGGCATATTCTGGAAAAAGGCTAATTTACTCTGCGTGCCCTTCAAGGTCTCTCAAAGTTGCAAGACTGTGTAACAAGAGTCTTGTGGCTGAACTAATAAATCCTGTTGGGAATGCATTAGGTGAAAGGACAAAAATGATAATGTGATAATCTGATTTGAAACTAAAGAAGTTCTACGTTTTGAATATCATTTCCAATACAGAGAGCTCTGTTTATGTAATCTGCTTTTGGTTTCATTTGTCATCAGCATAACTACTAGTGCAGGAGGAGTAGAAATACCCACATTTTTAAGAATATATATATTTTTTTTACCTTGTCAAACTGTACAGATGTGGTCTTGAAGTGTCATGAAGAGTAGTTGCAGACCCAAGTTCTGCTTTCCTTCTCCACAGCTATGAATTCACTGCATTTATGTCATGGATTTGTTTCAAGAAAACATTGCCTCTCATAACCTTCAGCCCTTCCAATCCAAACTATTCTTTGGTCTATGGTTCTTTGATTGTATGATTCAACCATAAGTAGCTAAAAAGGCCTTACTGGCAAAGAAGTTGAAAAGCTGAAACAATGATTGATTGGGTTAAAATTGTTACACCAGTCTTTTATCTTGCAAAAGCAAGGAACCTGGCGGTACCAAACACAGACAACTTTATTTTTTATTTTTTTAACTTGAGTTGTGGCTCCAGAATTCTGTATTTGGTTAACACAGAGTTCTAAACATCGATCTTGTAGTCTTTGAATAGAGAAAATAAAGGCTCCTATTAGCCAACCTTACAAAATATTTAACAATTCTTTCTGTGAGTTAGAGCAGCAGTTGTGCTCCCATTACTTGGTGTTGGCAAAAGAAGGTCGGTGCTACTACTGCAGTGGAAACAGTAAGACTGTTGCTGGCTTTCATATGCTGATGGACTAATGATGGCTAATGATGAGTTTGTTACTAGAGCAACTGACAGAGGATGCAGCAGTGTTTGTTTATCTTCCCACACTTATACTCATTCATGCCAAGCCTAAAAAGCTTTCATATAAATCTAGTGTAGGAGTTCCAATTTGTTGTTGTTTTGTTTTGGGTAAAAGAGTGTTAAAGTCAGCATAGGTAAGTGCTGTCTTTTGCCTGCTTAAATTACATGTGTCACCCCTTAGGGATGGTATGGTCAGGCCTTTCAGAAATTGCAGCTGTATAGTCAGAGGACTTTGCTCTAGAGGTGTAAGGATGTGTGAGTAACCGAGCCAGAAGGAATAACACAGGAAAGGAGAAAATTTAATATCCAACTGCAGAATTCAGAACATCGGAGAGAAATTTTCAGGTTAACTGTTGAGGGTTATCTGTTGACTGATAGGAAAAAAGCTGAAGATGTGAGGAAAGATGTTTTGCTTCCTTTTGATTCCTTCCGTACTCTGAGAAAACAGGATTCTGTGTGTTCTTTGTAAATAAAGATACCAGGCTCCATTATGAATGTCTTCTCTTAAGTGATATTAACCCTTATATCTCTGTTTCTTTGGCCAGCCTCTCTGATCAGACAGGGGTTACAATAATTCTGGATATTTGCTTAGAAAAGCTCCCTTCCTTACAGCTGTACCACTACTTCAGTGTCTCCCCATACTGTTCTGGAAGGCATAAACAGAAATAATCAGGGACTTCTAGCGGGTCTATTACTTCATTCTCTAAACATGAAATGAACAGTGATATTCAACGTGACAAACCTAAACAAATATTCCCCAGAAGTCAAGTCAACTGCATTATGAAATATTGAGATAAATATATTATCTCAGTGGAAAATATGAATAATGGTCCCAGTCTGCAGCTATATTAAAAGCAAAAATGGATTAGGACAAAGGCGGATCTGCTACTATCAACAGAAAATGTAACCAGGAATCTGTTCTGTGTTTAGTTTCTTATATAAAATAGGAATTTGCAGTCATTACCTGGAAAAGTTAAGAATCAATGAATCACAGAAAAAAAGTATTTTTATGCCGTAGTGAAAGAGACAGTTATGTGAAGGAGGCTGTAGGATGGCAGAAAAAATATATAAAGGAAGGAGAAAAGCAAATGTCACAGAGAACAAGAAAATCAACACATACAAATTACACTGCAACAACAGATTGAATGGCTAAGTGTATTGACTGTATGTGTTGAAAGATGAAAGCCCTGAAGCAGATGGAAAACTGGCTGGCAGTACCAGTACCAGTTTGCATGACTTTTGTCCTCAGGTATCCATTGCCTTATGCAGATACAACATTTTATGTCTGCTAGAAATCACAAAAGTGGGGAATTATGTGGGTGGTTTTCAAGAGTTCTCAAAAGATATTTTTCATGCTTAGACCTTCCAACAGGCTTTTAAAAAATGCAATAGTCCTTGGTCACTACTGTTACTCTGAGGAAGACTTCCTTTTCTGAAGAATGGTTTAGGCTAGATGTGTTTAGAAAAAAAAAAAAAATTACAGCAGTATGATAGGGCCTCCTAAATAATCTCATCTGTATATTCCTGCTAGTTTACAAATGTCCTGCCCTATAGCAGGCTTTTTAAAGGAAATTATAAATACAGAATAAACCTTGAGCTGAAAACTCAGTTTTAAAAAATATACATTTTTTTTTCCTACATCTACAGATGATCAAAGTATCAGCTCAGTGCTTCTTTAGGCTTATATTTAATGCACTTGCTTTTCCTACTGCTTTGTAAAACTGCAGTTAATGGCTCTGTCACATTGCCATTCTCCCTCCAGATATCTGAAAATCCTTGGCTGAGAAAGCAAGCGGTGCTCTGTAAAGCTGCAAGTGCCCAACGTGAGCCAGCCAGTATTCATGATCACCCATCCTGTCCCGGCACCTGTATAGGAACACGTTGTTTCAACAGGGCAAGCACAGGGCTGAAGGTGGGGAGACCTGGTTTCTGTTTTGAAACCTGTGAGCCTGGGCTTCCTGTGCCTCAGGACATGCTGCTGTGGTGTGCCATACGAGTTCTGTCCAGCTGCAGGGTTTGACCATGGGAAACTGCTGTTCTTGCTGCAGGCTGTATTATTTGTTACTGAAATGCACCAGAGAAGTCATCCGTTTGGCTAATAGCAATTCAAGCTTGTTTCTTCTCTTTATCTATTTGCCACACGCTTTCCTATGATGGTACAGCGACAGTGCTTCGATACTGCTGTAGTTTGCACTACAAGAAGCTCAGATTAAGGGCTCTATCTCCTGCCTTTTCCACGTGCTGTTTCATGTACCTGTCCTGGAGATGCTGGCATACATAACACTTTGGGCTTCTGGCATACTTTTCTAATATTATACCTTTACAAAATGTTTACCTGCGTGGTCTGCATAATGGCAGCTAGGAAGACTGAAATGTCACTTTCTAGCAAGTTGCAGGAGTAGTAGTTTTCGGCAGTTATATGTGTGACACACACACATTTATTTTCCTGTGATGAGGGTGGAATTATAATCAATTTTTGTTTCTCTTTCAGTGACATGAAGAATGGGCCAAAGTTGGTTGTGTTGTGTGCAAGTCATTGAAATTGCTGGAATTGAACACCGGGCTGTAGAATTTCTCTCTTGAATATAAGTAGTTCAGTATGGAGCGTGATGGTAGGAAATGAACAGTGAAATAAGCGAGCAGGAAAAGATGGCATGATACAAGCTTTCTCGGGGTCAGTAATTCTATGCCAAGAACTCCTAGTGGCTTGCAAACATGTGAAAACTCCTTTGCTCAGCCCTTGGACAACAACACGGCTGGGGATTTGTCCAGTAATTGTTCAGCCCTACCCAAAATATGAATGGCTGTGTAATCTCTGTGCTGGGATCTTAGTGCAAGGGAGAAAATTGAAATTAAAACAATCAAAAGGTAGGCGTAAAGTAAGGAAGCTGAAATTTGTTTCATGAATGTTTTTAGGCTGAAGAAAAACTGTAGATGATAAAAGGAGTTGTGAACTATTAAAAGAAGGAAAACTGTAGTAGCTAGTGTAGTGTGAATCTTAGCTATAGATCATTCTTATATCTGACCTTATAGATCATCCTGAAATGCTTCAAACTAGTGATTCTCACACTAGCTAAATAGTAACTCTTTCCTAGTCATAATGGCAAATGAAGGTGGGATGATGGCAAATGGATGAAAGTGCAAAAAATGATGCCTCACGAAAGCAGTCAAAAAATGTGTTAACAGGAATAGAGAAAGTAAGGGGCTGTCTAGAAACTTGTTTTTTGTCTGAGTTCATCATGGTCACCCAGGCCACGGTGACCCTCCTCACCCATGCCCTGCTCCCCAGAGGACTCTGCTGAGGCCCCTGGTGGGTAGGGTGCGTTTTGATCGTGTGCTTCTTGTGGGGAGCCACAGGGCAAGCACACAGGGTGGAAGCCTGTAGACAAAGGGTTTCTGGACAGGAAATGTTCCCTGTTCCAGATGAAATCAGAGGCACTCCTAAGAAATACAGAGAAGCTCTGTTCTCCTCTATCCAGCTCAGTCACTGGAAGAAGCCTCTGCTGCAGTTCTGAATTCCTCTAATTTTCCTCTAGTACCCTGTTTCTTGTTCCCTGGTTGGTAGTTCAGGTTTGAAACTTTTGTTTACTGCCTGCTATGTTCTCAGTCTCTGCAGAGTTCAAAAAACATCTATGTGCTTTTAATCAGTTAGTACAACTTCATTTACTGATTACGTGAGCTGAACTGTATGATTTTCTTAAAGAAAAGAAATTTTGTGAAAGTGAATTATGTTGTTTATCTGTTCATTCAGTTTATGAAATGGACTGGAGAGAGAGGTATATTTTTAGATCAGTCAGCCAGTAAAATTGAACTTGTGGGTAACCCTCTCATATAACATAAGGAAAGAAGTAATTGGACTGAATAAATCAATCTGCAGCAAACAGCTGCCCCAAGCTGTCATTTACAGATATTTAGAAGCTTAGAAAAACAACAAAGAAGTTAATCTAGTTTAAAGAAAACAAAATAACACCTACATAAATCCCATTGGGAGACCAGGGCTTGCAATCTTCAGACATCACAAGCTTTCTTAGCATTCCTGATGTGCTGAGATATATGAAGCGTGATTTCCAGGAGGTCTGTGTTTAGAAAATATGCCTGAAGGTAGAATCTTATGTACATCAGAAATCCATTTTTTATGGAAGTAACTTTAGTCTAGCTGCATTCTTGGGTTGTGCAGTAACTAACATCTGAGTTGTATTTTAATCTATGAAATGTTAGCATTTGCTTTGTATTTTATAGGAGAATTTATCTTAAATGCTGTTTCATGCCCTTGCCCTCACAGATGCTAAGGATAAAGCACTTGGCATGTTGGCATCAAAGCTGTGTGGGAGGAAACATCATCCCACCTCAGCCTTTCAAAGATGCAATTTGCTGCCATTCAGCTGCTGGTTGGAGCACAATTGCATTTTTAATGTGGCCCTTTGCTTATTCCTTTGGTGCAATCTCCTTCTGTAGAAGGGATTGATGGTGCTTCTCATCTTGAACTTAATCACTCATCACCGCTCATCTGGTTTAGGGCATTTACATCACAGTGCTTGAGTTAGGTGACTGGAGGCAGGGAACATTTTCGTCATTCTGTGCTTTGGTTCTCTGATGGTTCTCAGGGCTGAGATGGGCAAGATGGGAAATGGATGGGTGCTTCTGGGGGAAGAGGCAGACTCATACTGGAAGGGACAAGTTGCGTTGCTCACTTCTGGCAACTAAGACAGGTGCCACGGCAGAGCAGGCTCGTGTCTGTCAGTGCCTCAGCTGGGAAATCTGGACCTGCCTGACCTCCTTCACAGCCTGGGCAAAATCTCATGTAAAAGACAAACGCTCCATGAGCTATGAAAGATTGCATCTCAACAAATCATTTTATCACAAATATAAAGCGCATCATTTATTTGAACAGTCGTAAATATTATAAATGGGTGCAGACAGCAAACCTCAAATCCTGACCTTTATGATCTGTTAGAAACCTGGTTTGGCACCGTCTCTTTAAAGCAGTGGTAATATTTGAATCTAAAAATGACTGTGTCTGGTGAATCGAGGCCAATTGCGAAACTGCAGTCTGAACTCTCACAGTATTTTCAGTCCCCCTAGAAGGTAACCAACCAGCTGACCAAAACTAGAAGTCATTCTTGTTATGTGCCCCTGTAATTTTTTTTAATTGAAATAAATGTTTTGTTTATAATAATCTTTTACACTGCATTCAGTTTCAATTATTATAATAACTGTGCTTTTAATTTTCATGCTCTGATTACTTCTGTGGATATCAAATACAAGAAAATGCCATTTCTTTTGTTTCTGCAGCAGGTAGCTGATAGGGCTTTCAACAGCCTTTTAACAATACCAACTAAACCCAAAATATTTCCGAGGTTTCCGTTAAAAAAATCAGTCATTACATGTCTACATCCTTCTTCTGAGATCAATAACTTCTCAGTACTTTTTCATTCATATGGCTCACCATGATTTGCTACTCAGATAACCGGAGTGTACCTGCTGTAAGTGAAAGCAAATATTAACACTAGTGTGGTAGTTTTCTTTTAAAATAGCAAACAGAGACTCAAACTCCCTTTGTCTGTGACCTTTTCCATAGCCTTAAATAGAATGAAACTCTTCCACTGGGTAATCAGCATGAAGAAATAATGAGGCATACATGAAGAAGTTAATATAATGAAGAAAAAGACTTTTTATTGTAGCAACTGGCAGTGATATCATACGAGAGCCAGAGGTCTCTTGGATATGTGTTTGTTTCTGTGAACTTGTTGTTGTGTGCTTACACAGGGCGCTTGCTGCCAGTCAGGTTAAGTGACCTGAAGAACATAGCATTAATGAAGACTTAATTGCATAAAATTAGCTATCCTGTAATACATTTTTTTTGCTTTTACAAAATGGAATTTGTATACCAGGATATCAAAAAATTAAATCCACCACAATTTCCTTCAACAGGTGTTGGACTGAGTCCCCCTGCCCTGCTGAGCTTCCCTCCCACCCCAAACATAATTACTGTGATTCTTTCATGACTGTCGTCCATTGTAAGGACATTTCTTCCTGGCTGGGAAGAACCAATGTAAATCCTTCAAAGAAAGACAGGAGAGTGAAACTAGTGGAGGAAAGACAAAGTTAAGAATAAAGTGCTGTGCTGGGAGAACATGTAGGAGATGGCTTCTTTCCTGTATGTAGGAAAATACACCCCTCTACATATACAAGAAGCTATGCTTGTTGAGATGGCCTGCTGTTATTGCAGAGGCAGCTTTCTCAGAGCACAATCCATTCATCATTCCTTGTGCCTTGTTTTCCTATTTTCAGAGTCTTTTAGGCTGGCTGGGGTGGGTCATATGTTCCTGCACAGAAAGGGCCAATTTTCACTTTTCTCACTAAGGTTGATTACAACTGCCTTCGCAAGGCTTCCTGCCGATAAGCAGAGGAATGCGACTTGTGCCAAAGGGAGTAATGAGAGTGTGACTGAACCCAGGGGAGATGTATTTCAATCTAGGTTTGAATCTAAGCAAAATGACTCTTAAATTCCTGCTATCTTTAACATGAGAACTTGTTTTGTCAGAGTACTTTCAAAAGTCATCAAAGCAAACGTTATTCTAGGTTTATTTTGATGTGCTTACATAGTTTATTCCAAAATAATTGACTAACTACTTTATTTTTATTTTTATTTTTTTTCTCACTCTCTGAAAAGTTATACTTTGCCAGATCTTGGAACTTCATTTTTGACTGGTTTTATCCCGTTCTATTTCCTAATAGTAATACAAGACATTATAAGTTCCATATAGCCAAAGTATTTATCATCAAAAGAATATTATCAACAAAAGAAAGAAAATGCTTTTGATAACGAGATTGATGTATTCAGTAACTCTTTCTTTATTCTGTTGTGTTTCTTTTAACTTGACTTGCAGAACTTATTTATTGTGTTTCTTTATCTCTCTTTCTTGCAAGGAATGGTCTTAAAAGATTTTTTATCTTTTTATTTTTTTTATTTTCGTAGGAAATTTTGATCAAAATCTCATACCTGTTAACAGAGAGCCAGTGGGACATATGCAGGGCTTATTTTGCCTCAGGCTGCTTAATGTGCATGGCACATCATAACACATTCTATTAACCTCAGTTTGGAGTATATCATTCTTCTATAAATATGAATCTATATGTCTGAAATCACTTAGAAAAATGAGAATACTTTAGCTTCAGCAGCCTGAGGTTTGCCTGCATTATTTGTGACAGAGGCAAGGACAGAGACTTCAGAAGCTGAATTGCCCTAACCATAGGATCTATATCTATCTTCATGCATGAGCATATTTTAATTTTTCAGTTTGTTTAAAAAAAAAACAAAAACAAAAAAAAAAAACAAGAGAGAGGGAGAAGTGCTGTGGACAACCATTTATTAACATACATTTATTGTGATTCATCATTTGTAGTAAACTCAGATTATTAAGGGCCACTTGTGGATGAAGGAGTACAGTTCTCACATTTCTGAGAGGCTTACATCCTTCAAAGGGGTGGCATTTTGCGCTGTGGAGATGCACAGGAGTTGTCTGGGAATGGAGCTTGCTTTGTGTGACTGGAATAAATTTAGAAACAGTGCTGCCACATGCAAAAGAGACAGCTTTTTTCCTCTCCACAACACATAGTTTGCTCAAACTTGGCAGATTGCTTATGACAAAATATACTATATTACTGTAAACCAGAGGAACATCTGGATAGCCTTCTTTCGTCAAAACTAGCATTCTTTCAGCTAAAGGGAAGAAAGCATTCAAGTTACATGTTGCACTACCTTTTCAGTCCCAGTTCCTTCTCAGAACAAAGGAATGGTTTTAATTGAAAACTTCCATATGCTATCCCAAGGCACATGGTACAGGAAGTTTCTGTCCAGACTCCTAAAGCTCAGGCAGCTTATCTGCAGTGGAAGCAGGACCTTTGGTTGAAAGTCCTGAGGCAAGTTTTGCTAGAAGTTCCCATCTCCCCAATACTCAGATGGGAACACAGCAATGTAAGCGTGTGGTGTCTGCTAAGGCGTTCTGTGTCTTTTGTACTGTGAATCTGATGGGGAGTATTCCAAGTAGAATATAATTTTCTATTCAATCTGTGAACGCCATATTACCAACAAACTGCTTTAATTACGTATTCAGGGCTTCCTGGCACCTTTATAGCTGTCTTGATGTGTTCCAGTAGAATATTACCAAGTGCTGCAAATTATCCTTTCTGCTATATTCCTCTTTGCTGAAAGCAAAGCAGAAATTTAATGTTAGTGTGTCACAGAGGGCAACTTTCTTTTGATGTCTGTTTTAGGATTTTCAGTTGTGAGTTGAACCTATATGCCAAATTACTTTATTATTATACTCCTGTGATTCCTAAGAAGATCAATGACAGAGCAAGACATAACAGAGTTAGCTGGGGGCAAGAAAATGCTTCTTAAATGTAAAAATAAAAGGAAAATATGCTCCTATTAATATTTTTGCAGTTATATACTTGTTGCTATGAAAAGTGCTGTACTCACTAGCAAAGCCTCAAAAGTACTCATCAGGAAGGGCAACAGGGATCATTTACTCTTGATTATTTTGTGGTGATTGTCAATGAAAATGCAAAGGAAATAGCTGGTGTCCTTTTCAGGAGGGAAGAAAAAAAGGAAAGAGCAGAAAGTATCAGGAAATATGGAAGGAAAACAGAGGAAATTAACAGAAGAGTCACCTAAAGAGGGATCACAGAAAGAGTGAAAGAAAGGAAGCACAGCAGAAGGTTTTGGTGGGTCCAAGTGTTTGGGCGTGCTTTTGATGGATGGCTAGAACTAAGAAAGCAAACAGTTGAAAGCCCAGTGCACAGAAGAGATCCAGATCCTTGCAGTGGAAAGCTCCAGCCACTTATTGCAGTGCTACTTTGCCTTTTTCTTATCCAGCTCTTATTCTGTGAGAAGACTTTGCCTCTTGTCCTATGGCATCTTTAAATTTAAGAGACTTACAAAAAGAAATTAACAAAGGATGGAAAAGAGAGGAATAAAGAGACCTTTTTAACAATGTAGGAGAAAATACCAGCAGAGCCCAGGAAAGATCCGTGCATGGACACAATCACTTTGTCATGCTCATATATAATCCTGGGAGCTGAGCAGGGATGTAGCAAAACTTAGCAGTGACACAAAATTTTCAGAGTAGTCAGGCGAAAGATAACTGTCAAAAGTCTCTGAAAGGTTTTGTTATCATCACTCTCTGTGCATGGGTGAGGAGCTTTCAACTATCTATTACTACCCAGCAAAGATCTTGGTATCGCTATTGTTTGCCCTATTAAATGATTCACTTCAGGCCTTTGTGATAACGAAATAATAATAATTAGTACTGCAGAACAGTAGGAGAGAAACAAACAGAAAATCACAGGTTATCATTATGCCATTTTCTAAAAGTGGATCTTATCCATCACCCAGTTTGAGTCCCCTTTTCTCACGAGAAACATTCAAACAGTGTAGAGGTCTTCAATGTAGAAGGGAGAAGGTAAATACCAGAAGGGAAGATAACGTTCTGAATGCTGTGAAGGTGTATAAATGATAATCAATTACGGTTTGTCAGAGTATAAGCACTATCCAGCAGCAAGATGAGCAACAGCAACATAGAATCTTTTCATGCAGTGTCTCAGCAACAGTTTCTACAGGACGCCAGAAGTGAAGAGAGGTGAGGACAATAATGCAAATTAACATTAGAAGGATTTCTCAAATGCCATTAAACACTGCACTACAATCTCTGGCTCAGGAACAGAGAAGCTTTCACCCAACTTGGGTGGGTTCTTACAGACACCCTCCTGGGAGATAATGGACAGAGGTGTCTCTTTTAGCCGTTTGGTTAATCTCCATTTAATTAATTGGGGTGAAAGAAAATGAAGGAAGATCAAAAAAAAAAAAAAAAAAAAAAAAACTGTCCTGGTTCATAGATCTAGTGATAAGAAGGAATTCCATCTTCCTAAATATTGCTGTCAGGTGCCATTGCATCTGCCAGCTGAGGAGGGTGAGCAGAGCAGGAGGATGGTATAGCCAGGTGGTGTATTTTCTAGAGACCTGCATTCTTGTGTGCTTTATTCTGTATGGAAACAGCAGAAACATCATTAGGAAATATGCAGAGCCTACATGCATGTACCTTTCTGTGTGCATCAGTCAAATGTTTCCTGAACACTTGAGCTAGACACTAAGAATGTGTACCTTCAGTGAGACCCAGATTTTCTGAAAAAGAAACAGAATTGGAAGCAATACATTTCTTTAGCTTTCACAGAGGAGAAAGGGACATGAAAAATAATCAATAACATGTAACACTTCTTTAGTGTTTTATTTTTCTTCAGCAGAAGCCAAATAGTGGCTCTCATAATGTGTGAATATGCTCAGTCACTCATCCTCTGGGTTGTGTGCTGTGTGCGCCATCTGATACAACGAAGAGAAACAAGCTGATGGAGCATTGGGCAGCATGGAGAAGTTTCTCTTGGGTCAATACCTGTATTGCTTCATCATGCTGTTCATGTGTTTTCTCCAGTCCTATTTGTGCTTTCTTCACTGCGATTAGCTTGAGGAGCTTAAATTAAATCCCTGACTTCATGGACTGCTGAAAGAGGACAGCAGCTGAGCTGTTGTAGTCCTCTACATAGTCACAGAGGGCTTTATTTCCCACCTCTCTTCTGTTTCCAGTCTGCTGAGGTGGGGAGAGACGTGTCTGCTCCCTTCTGTGTGGTAAGAGCTGTCTTTGTGAGCTGTCAGTTAAGTTTGCCCTGTGCTGGCCAGTGGCCTTCTCCCCTCCCTGCCAGAGCTTTCTGGCAGCCTCCCAGGTTCTGCTGCAGCCTCTTCAGTGGCATTTTTATTCCTCTTGCCTACAGGGTATTTCGGATGGGTTCAAGGGAGGAATGTGACTAGAGGAATGAATACTGAGCTGGTTACAGGGAGTTTGTGTCAACATGGAGCAGAAAATTTCCACTGGCCTTGTATTACGAAGGGGAGACTTTGGCATTTTATGTGCGTGGATGCTATAGAAAACTGATGGTGATAGTCTCTGTCGAAAAACAGCTTGGATTTGGTCCAGAGCATATGTGGATATACTGTTTCTCAGCAATTAAATCAGTGCTTATATGCTCTTTTTTATGACAAACAAATTTGTAAATATTAGTAGTTTATTATGAAACAGTTTCAGGGAAGAAAGACAGGCTGACAGTTTCTTACTGTTTCACTGGCGAAAATAATTACACATTAATTTTAATTTAATTTATTCATAGTTATAGTTTCTACAGAATTGCTCTGGGCAGTATTTAACCTTTTAAAACGTTTAATGTTTTCTGCTTTATTTGGTATAAGATTCAAATATTACTATAAAACAATGAATAATTAGTTTTGCTCATGTGTTCTCCTTTAAACAGTATAAACAGTATATTTGAAACTAATGTTGCTCAGCGTTGCAGCAGTGCATGGCTGTAGTACTACATGCAAATTGCACAGCACTCTAGCTAAACTGACTAAAATTACTAAATATAAAGCCAGAGAATCTTCCGTGGCATTTAAAAGCCAACATAGATATAAGCAACTTATTCTGTATATCTGGCATCAACATCAAGTTCGATAAAACCTCAACAACTGAGCATGTTTTTACCCTCAAGCAAGGTTACTCAGCCATGCCAAACTGGTGTGAAGAACCTTCAGGCTGGGGGGATGATGATGATGATGATGGTCTGTAGTCATTCTGATCCAGGTTGATGCATTTGTCTGGGAGCAGTGCAAGGTAGCAGTTCAGTGTACACATTGCTGGTGGTAATCTTGAGATGAAGCATACTGTCTTAATAAAATTTTGCTATCTAAATGCCTTTGAATATTTTGTGTGATGGAAGAAGTGAAATTCCCTTCTTCTGATTGTACAGATTTGAAAATTGGAACAGGGCAGAAGTGAGTTTGCCAGGCACTGGAAAAAGAAAACAAGCCTGATAGTCTTGAAGCAATTTTATCCAAGAGCTGCTGAAGAATTATTTGCATTAGTGAAGAAAAATGCTAATTTCATTAGTAGTTAGTTATGATTAACTCTTTCAAATAATTTCTATTCTTCCTGTCCAAGTTCACACTTCTTTTGCTGTTTCCGCATCACACTGTTCCAGCTTTGTCCTGAGTTGACAGGTACCCTGGCAATTTCACCTAATGAAAGTACCGTACTTTATTCCTATCCTTCACCCTCTCCTTTTCCTGTCCTTTGGGCACAGACCTCCAGGATCCTCTTCACATGTGCAGTTCCTACCTGGGAAAGGATCTTTGTTCCCTTGATTCTCCTCTGTGATATTCCGGTGGCTCGTGCTGCCAGCCACTGGTACTGTGGATTCCACCAGTGGCACTTTCTGCTCTGTTATGCTTGAGTTGGCAGGTGCTGTTTAAAGTCTGCTAGAAGTTTGAGGCATCAACTAAGCTTTTGAAAATAGAGCTTATTAATATTTCAAAACTCCTTGGTATTTCAGAGTTATTATTAGCATCCCATGGCATCTTTAGAGACTAGCCCAGAGGAATGATTTGTTACAATTTGACTGCAGTCCCTTCCCCATTCTCTCTCTTCAAACTGACAAAACAACTTTTATAAAGAAATTCTTCATTGATCTTTTTTGCTATGTTGAGTCACACAATATAACTGTTAACACATCAGACTATAAATCTGTGATACTTTTCAGCCTTCAGTTTTCCCAGGAATAGTCTCATTCTCATCCAGATGAGTGTGTCCTATTTTACTGAAATCTTTAATGTACTGAGAGACAGTAAATCACAAGGGTCAAATTAAGAATATTAAAGAGGTTACCGAATACAAAGAGAAACGTGTCTGGTCTATAAATGGATTTCAATGGAAGGAAAAAAATCAATATCCTCTTTAGTTTTGTAGGAGCAGTGAAAGACAATAAAATATTTAAGAACATAAATACTTAAAAGACTGTAATATATATTAACTTACTGTCTTTTCTCCCTCTATTTTTAAAAGATGTTCCATGTATTAATTGACAATTGGCCCGTTATCAGACTCTTTTGTATTTTAATCTATGATTGTCAATTGGAAGCTTACTACTTAAGTGAAAATGGCAGCAAAAAGCAGATCTTACAACTTCTCATGCCATTTTTCTTAAGGACTGGTAAAGGAAGAGGATATATTTTTCATGGGTGAAAGCAGATACAATTTTCCCATTATTTTTTTGGACTTGGATTCCTAAAGGTTGTGAAATGCATTCAAATATTATCCTGAATAGGATAATAATAAAAATAATAATAGTAATGAAGGTAGCACATTAAGCAATAATATCTAAAATAAATAATAATAAAAAAGAAATAAACCAACCAACCAAAAAAAACCCACACAACAAAACCAGAGATGTGTCTCTTTCAATGCAAACTTCCTGGCCTGCTTCAAATACTGTACTCCACTGCCCTCTTCTTCCTAATCTTGCAGAAGCTTAGTTTGGATATAATGAAGCTCATATCAGCCACTTACTGACAGCACTCTTTTCTCCCTTGAACACCTCATTTGGAAGAATTCCTTCATTAAATATACAGTGATGCTACTCAAACTGTATAACTCTTGGTTTCGTTTGTTGTTTGCATTGTGGGATCAAGCTATTAATGCATTTTTTTTCACTCTTAAGTCTTAATTTTGGGGAGTCACTCTTCTTTTTGACTTGATAGCTCTTCACTATCACATGTTTAGTATATACAGGGACTAATGAATAATCAGAAACTGTAAAACGCAGTTGGGCAGTAGGGGCAACAGGGTCGATGGAAGACTTTCCAGCATTATAACCAAAACTGAATCTTCTTAAATGAACAAACCTCACTCTTAACCCTCACTCTCCCTGTGGGAAGGGGAGGTAGATTACCAGCCACACAGAGCTCCTTTTGTTTCTGCTGCTGGGAGTGGGAGAGGAAGAGGAGATGGCTGATTTTCCTAGGAGCAGCTAGCTTGACTCTGGCAATTCAAACTGCTCCAAAAGGAAGACTTGCACATGCAGGCAAATGTCTGTCTTCCAGAAGTGCAACATGCCTAGCAAGCCCCCCTGAAGCAAAAGGATTGGTGGATTACATAAAAAGCTTTAAGGCAGCTCTGCAGCATACAATATGATCATGCTGATTTGAACTTAATTTCAAATACTTTTCTCTCCTGTTTTTGCTGCTACTTAGTAGAGAAAGATGGTATTTTATACATGATCTTATTAATATAGGCTAGTTTTGGAAATGTGAAATGCTCATAATAAATTTAAATGCATAGCTAAAGCTTATAACATTAAGATACTGACTGCTCAATGTTATAAACATGTGACCTAACTATTCTTAGGAAAAAAAGTGCAAATCTCTAAGGTAGTGGAAGTTGCAAACTAATTTATAGAACTGGGTCTTGCTTCACAGAAGTCACTTTTAAGAAGCATTGGCTAAATGGAATCAAGTTTCACTTAAATAATTTTCTGCCCTGGGGAGAACAGAAACATTTCTATCTACAACTTAATTTGAATTTTTAAACTATATTTTATGTACTATTCCACCACATCATCACTGCTTAAGTTTTGAAAGCCAATGTGTAGAAAGCTGTCTAACTCTATAATAAAAATTGAATTTTATATAAACTGGAAAGGAAACATTAATGCTACCTTAAACGTTTTCACTAGTGTAGATTTGGATATATTGAGATGTTCTTCTGCCCAAATATTTAGATAGGCCTATCTTGGAAACGGGAAATTAAATTGAGCCCTTCCTCACCTTGGTAATCATATGCTGTTGTCCTGTATTTCTCAAGTGTTTCTATGGGGAGAATGATTTTAAAACATTGAACGTATCCAGTTTTTAGGGGCATTTGAGGCAATTTATTGCATTATTATTATCATGCATGCTGCAACAGAACCAACAACTGTGTACCATATAGATATAAGGAATTTCCTGTGTCGCTGAACTGTGTGGGGACAAAAACTGTCTGGTATAGGCAACACCTCTGCTTGAGCAGCACAGGGGCAACTGCTGCTGTTGCTGAAGTGTGTGGGAAGGCGAATAATTCTTCCTCAAACCGCAACAGCAACATGCTCCAGCTCCCCAGTGCTTTCCTGTTACTCTCTGTCGTGCTCCTACCCTTTCCCAAGGCAGAATTAGGCTGCTTTAATCTCCTCCTTGAGGAGGATTCTTGTTCTGGATACACAGCTATGGACAAAAATCTATAAGAAACTGCAGTCTGAATGCCTGGAAAAGCTGAGTGTGAGACATGGCTAGTGAATAGAAACGCCACATCTGGCACAAACTTCTGAGTCTGCTGGGACTTCTCCATCTCTCAGCTTCCCTCTTCACGAGGGCAGGCAGGCTCACATCAGGAATCACATAACAGTGCCTTCACATAATTGGCTGCTGCTGCTTCTAGGTATAGGGAGTTCAAAAGGTATTTTCCTTACCAGCTTCCTAGCAAATGCTTGTATGACACCAGGATGTGGCAGCCTTGAAGTTGTGAATTAGTTTCCCCCATCCAATATCTGCATAAACAAAAGATTTCACCACAGTATGAAGAATCTTACTAGATTCTTCTCCTTTGTGTATTCTTTTCTCTTTTTTTTTTTTTCCCTCTAACGTTTTTCCTCTTTGACCTAAGGAAAAGGTTTCTAAACTCTTGCCACTATGTGTAAATATGTTGTGACTGTTGGTAAAACAAAAATTGACCACAAAATCTTGTTGTCATGGTAGAAATGGCTAATAGGGAAAGAACAGAATTAAGCAGGATTCTGCTAAACGCCCCCCCCCCCCCGCAACCTAGCAAAGATATTAAATATAGCCCAGTTAGCACACGCTATCCTAATATTGCCATCATTTGAAAATAAGGTGCAGCAATATAAGGGATGGCAAGTGACTGCAGGAACCTTTACAGAGAGATATTGAGTCAGGTCACTGCCTTTGGTCCCAGTGCTCTTTCATACACCTTTGCCATGGATGAGTAGAATGAGCTGTTCTGTCGCACCCATTGTCTTTGGTCAGAAATATGCATGATTGTACTCTGTGATGCTGTCTTTTAAGTTATCTGTCCTGCTGTCTGAAAGAATTTACTTCTCAGATCCTCGCCCAATCTTTTTCCTTCTTGTTTGAGGAGTGTGGGCTTATAGCAGTAATACTCAAAGCAAACTAGATCTTTTATAGACCAATAAGCTATGATATGAGGTGAAATGAGGATTATATTAATTGCACAGGCTTTAGTTATTTTCTGTGTGCTTATGTAGGAGGTGTACCTCTAACTAATACCAGTTAGTATTGTGGTGTGGGTAGTAAAATCCACATCTTGATCCTTTTCACAATTCATTATTTCAATACTATTTGGGCAAGATTCCTTAATTTGTGAATATTTCTTCTTTTTTTTTCCCCCCACTCAAATATTTACTTATTTACTTGAGTGAATTAGTGAGATTTTCGTTGGAACACTATGCATATGGAATCTTATTTATTAAGTAGGATAAAAAAAAAATGAATATCTTAACATTTTCTTTCCTTTTACTAGTTCTAGATAGAACTTACTGGGATCTTGAGTAGCTCGATGACTAAATGTTAGGTCCATGTTTATTCTCAAATGGCACAGCCATGTAGGATGTAAGTCTTGCCTCTGTAATGAATACAGAGAATGTGCAGAGCAGCAGAATCAGCCAGCAGCTATTTGCATCAGGTAAGAAAATGCTAATTTGCGAGAGTTTTGCAATCACACATAATCAGATATCTTGCTACAAATAAAAGCTTCTTAATTAAGTGTATTTTAGAAACAGAGCCTTGGAAATTGAGTAGTCTAGTGCAGTTGCTTAGAAGTGTCAAGAGAAAAAAACAGATTAACTTCATACTGTCAAATAGCATGACATTTTTATCACCAGAGGGCACTATCCTTCCAGGTTAAAACTAAACTATTAGAGGGTTTTACATTTTGGGAGCGTTTTTAATTTGAGTAAAAGGATTACAGGCAACAGTTAGCTTTTATTTTTTCTTACTTATATATCCATTTAAATATGGCATGGCCTCCTACTCTTTTCCTCTACGTTTTTCATGTTTGTATAGGAAGTGTCTAGTTTGATGTTAGGCTAATTTTTAGAAATGCCAAAAAATTGTGGAAAATGCAAAAAGTAAATGCTGTACTTCGTCAGATGCCTCTATTCAACTTCTATTGTGTGAACAGACCTGCTTTTGAAAAACTGCGGAGTATTCCTTCCTGTCTCCCTCACGAGGGATTCTTTAAACTGTTTCTCCGTGTTCCTTTGCTGCCACCAACCAGTGCTTCAGCAGCTGATAGCAAAGGTGGCTTGAAGGCCCTACTGACCACAGCCCAGTGTGAAGCATTCCTCTTTGCTGGTGGCTCCTGCTGGAATTTGTCCCTTGCTAACTGCTTTGTCACAGTGAGCAATTCTGGCACTGCAGAGGCTATTTGCAACAGTATGAGAGAGAGTAGAAGTCACATTTGATACAGAGGTGGCCAATGCAGCAGTAATAGGTTCCAGCAACGTGAATCCAAGTTGTCATTTCCTCATAGTATGTAATGATATTTTGGCCTTTTATACCTGATATTATGTGCTAGCAGCAGTCTTTGTTCATGCTACATCTATGTAACATATCTTTAAATGCTGTTTTGTCCATTTCCCTATCTTCATGTAATTCTTTTAATAACCAGAAAAGATCTTAATTAATCCTTTGGACCCCCAAAGTTGTCTTTGTTTGTGTCGTAACTGGTTGTGTGTCATTCCCTCTCAAATTCCAAAAATTCAAGTTCAATGGGTATGGCAATGAGACATCACATTTCTTGGTTTTGCCTGCCTGTAATACATGTGATGTATTATGCACTGGACTGAGTTTCTTTCTGAAATATCACAAAGCTGATGATCTTCAACAGAAGACATGAAAACTTGCCTCACTCCTAGCAGTGATGAACACCCACAGCCCTTTCCTGTTAGCAGGCTGCTTGGAACTGCCAAGTCATCGATCCAAATTTGTGACTGATGGTAAGAGACATGGAGTGCAAATGTTTCAATGTTCTTCATTGCCTTCCCTTTCACTGTTGAGTGAAATCCAGGTAGTGACAATAAACACTTCAAATGACTAAGACACCCCAACTCTCCCGTACTGTTCGTTTGTGTTTTGTCCCTCACAGTGGGCTACTTGTTTGGAAGGAGTGCTTGGTATGGGGTGAGCTCCCACCAGGGAGGTGCCGCTTATGGGTTGGTTGCCTTGGTTTCCAGTCCTGCTGTGTTTATTCTTACACTGGGTATCTGTGGCTTCAAAAGAGAGACAAAGAAATCTTGGAGCTTGCTGTAACTTGGTTGATTTAGAAATTTGGTCCTTCATAAAAGAGCAAAAGAGTTATGTGCATTGTGGAAACTCTCTTAAGGAATCATCTGAAAGGCAAAATCCTGCACAAAATGAAAGATTAGAAAACTGGAATGCAATTAACCTCTGCTGCCCCATGAAGGTTCCCATGGTGCTGATGGTTGTGCATTTCAGTAAAGTGATGGTACCACAGGTGATACCTGTCCCATGTATTTTTATCCTCTTCCGTAGGAGCAAAACCTTTGAAACTTAGTTTATGTAGGGTAATGGTTGTTTTGTTTATTTAAAAAAAAAAAAAAAAAAAAAAGTACGTTTCCTCAGTAAAAGCAAACACCTCACTTGCATTTGGGATGGTTCTCGTTAATCAGGTAAAACTACCTTTAATCTCTCCTCTGAGTATTTTCTGTCAGCATCAGGCCCTTTTTTTGCTGTGTGTTTCTGTAACTGACCCCTTCTTCCTTGACCTGCTTGATTCTCTTTTGACTGATCAGAGCAATAGCTCTGGATCCTGCTGCAAGAGCTGTCATGAACCATCATGTACAGTCACAGGGAACTGCTAGCACAGAGCAGCATATGATTTGGTTTTCCATAGGATTTTTGCAAACAAAAAGATTAAAATAACAAATCCTTAGACACACTGTCGTATCTGAATTTGGCTATTCTTTTCAAGCTTAGGCAAGTCCTTGCTGTCCAATTACAATCTGCTTCTCTGCAGACTCTCTTTTTTCCATGCTGTGCCTTTTCAACTGTTTCCAAGTTCCATTTGAAAGTTTCTGCCTAAGAGTTCCTATTGGGGAGTTTTTCTCCCTGCCTTTAATCTCCTTGAAGAAGCTGAAGGAAAGTTTCAAAGAACATATAACCTCAGTTTGCTGCATGATTACAGCCTCTTCATCCTGTGGCTTTTTGCTCCAGCTCTCCACAGGTAATTTATGCTGATGCAACTCTTTGGTTAACTCATCTGATTCTTGCAGTCACCAAACCATGAGAGATGCAACATTTCTTGAAAAAAATTAATCTTACATTTGTCTTGGACTAGCAAATAGCAAAAACAGGAGGATGTTTTTCTGAGTATTTCAAGCAATGATGTAATAGAATGATTGTGGGGATTCTAACAACCTCTATTGTCAGCATTAAATGTCAAAATTATGGCAAATCTTTGTTCAAGTGAGGCTCTAAAGGATTCTCCAGAGGGCTCAATATCCACTGTGAATAAAGTCAGCGCTATAATTAATTTCCTTTGGAAAGAGCAGAGTTGGGCAAACCTAAATCGCTTTTGAAAATCCCACTCAGTTTCTGAAGACCTTCTCAACAATAACAGATGCAAATATTACTGTACCTTGCATAATACCTTATAGTGTTAATGTCATAGAAACTTAGCAGTGACTGTTTCTTCCTTCAGAAAAGATGATTCTGTCTTCTGAAAAATAACTTCTAGTTGGTGATGTGGCTATTTAGTGTTTGCAAACATCCTTTCTAATAGATAGTAGAACTTGCAAGATCTTACCAAGCTGAGGAGAGAACTTTGTGTTTTTAAAAAAATGACAAAAAGAAACAAACAAAACCCTTGTACAAATATATTCTTGAATTCTGGCATCAAAGTGTAGCTAGCTGCTTACTTTTCAGCACAATTTGTGCCGTTTGTAGTATTTGTCACTGCCTTCTGCAGCCATAGGTCTCTATGGATGCAGCTGCAGTCTTTCATTTTATAAATATCTGTGTGTATACGTATATATATGTGCATGTATGTAATTACATAAAACTACCTTCCTCAGTTACTGAATGTAGTACAGTAAAGCTGCATGATTGAAAAAGCTGTTTGGTGAAAGTCCTTTTGTTGGTTAAAAGTCACATTGAGTTGGGCAGACTTTAGAAAGACTGTTCAGTCCTCAAAGACAAAGTAAATTGATTAAGCAGGATCATTATTTTTGCTCACTGACAGGACAGCAGTGTTGAAGCCTGCTTGCAGTATTGGTGTTTAACAACTGCTTTGTGTTTAACAGCTCAACAGTAGAATTTTGGTTCACGACATGTGAGTTATTGGAGTGACCTGGTTTGAGCATGCCACTGAATTGTTAAGGATTTGGATATTTAACAATGGAAGTTTTCTTCTTTCTTTGTATTTTCCTGTGGCAATTAGATATTGCTGGTATATAATCTATCCAAGGAAAAAAAAGCTGAGTGTGAGGCTTTGCAACCTTCAGTATTGTTTCTAGATGCCCGTGCTAGCTTTAAATGAGGTAACTTGGGTATTTGTAGAAATCTTGCTGCAGCAGCATAAGGCTTACCATGGCTAATTTCCTCTGCTGAGCTTCATATGGCCACAGCTAGGCAGGTTCTGACACTCATGCTTTCTCATTTCAAGCTTGCTCAGATCCCTACATCACACTGTAGTCTCTAGGATAACTACAGCCCTTTGACTTGTGTTTTTAGTGGAACCAAAATTGAGTACTTGAAAGATTTTTCAGTGATAGTCAGAAAGCAGAGCGGTAGAACTGAGGAGTTATTGGCAGTGGTTAGATGTGGGGGGAAGCTTCTCTGGTTTTATAGAGAGCAGCTGTTCTCTCTCTGTTGGACCTTTACTGGAATAGCTACTCTGCGTGCAAAAGGCATAATGTAAAGCAAATCTCTGGCTGATCTAGGTCCATTAGACAAATGTTTGGCTGAAATCTGTCCATTTCTGCCTACCTGGCAGTTTACTTTATGCAACCTTAGGGGAGATGGCTTAGGTCAGAACTTCAGCTTGAAGTAAACAGTGTATGTTACGGAAACTGAAAAAGAAGAGAAAAAAGCAGTGAAATATTGCATGCTGCTGCTAGTGTGGAATTCTAGCTTGCAACCCACCCACTTGGGGATTAGCATTCAGATCTAATACTTACTGTGTCTTGACATTATTTTCTCCTGTGCATATTCTTGTTTATGGAATTGTAAGTATTAAACATGGTCTGCACGGCTGCATAATTGACAGCTGAACTGTATTTGTCCCACTACTAAAGAACAGGTTCCTGTGCAAATGTGCATACTGTCCTACATCTGTTCCTGTGGTGTCAGCAATTACTGTGTTGTTGTTGTCGTGTTTTGGGTAGCTTTTGTTTAAAAGATAAGCACCACAAGGGGTGATTTAAGGTCTGAAGTAGAAGTTCTGGTGTTCTTAACAGGACATGCTTTTGTGATTTATGTGGGCCAACATGGTGTTATTTACTGCTTCTTTAACAGCCTACGCAAAAGAAAAAGTGACCCCTACTCTTCAGAACATGATGGTTCTTATATTTTGCAATGTCTGCATGGCATCGAGAATTACATTAGGATTTTCAGCTCTCTTGGAATGGATCTTGAAATGAAATCATTGAAATGGATCTTGAAAATGAAATGAAATGGAACGTGAAAGCACTAGCAGTTCTGGATGTGTTCTCTAACAGAGACATTCAAGTGCCTCTGGTCCACTCAGTGGACGTCTGTATGCGAGGAGATGTATGTATTCACATCTGTCTGTGAGGAGAGCATCCAGTAGTATTGGGCAGCATTTAGCTGAACACCCGTCTAAATGATTACAGTATGTGAGGCTGCGGAGAGTCAAGCTTGTGTTACTTAGATGGAAACCTAAAATTTTGGAATAATATTTCTATGACTCATTTTTCCACCTGCACAGCTGTCAGGTTGTGACATACAGGAGGTGTTTCTTGACTGCCTCTAAAATTATAAAAGAATATGTGCTGAGTGTCATAAGGTTGTAGAATAACTCCACTAAAAGGTTCAGGGAGCGATGCACAGTTCTTCAGCTTTGACATGTTACCTCTGGTCTAAGGGTCTGTCTACATGATGGAATTTATCCTCTACTGAATTGCTTTGAATAAAGAAGTCATGTCTGAACTGGGCGAGTCACCCACAAAGTAGTAACTGGTGCCATACTGTGCTGCATGGAAGCAGCAGTTAACTCCATCTTGTGATTTGTTATTGCATGCTAATATTTGCCTGCATCACATGGTGCTTTGGCAGGCCTCCCCTTGCTTTGCTGTGTTGCTCAAGCCACCTGCTCTGCTACCTGTGTACCTGTAGCTGCTTTTGTGATCACACAGGTACAGCCCTCTCTATGCAGGCATAGAGAGCAGCAAGCTCTGTTTGTTCCCTGGTGTTAAATGCTGAGGAGCAGTGATGTTCAGTTCCTCTATGCTTTCATGTGCTAGCAATCAATACAATAATGATGTTTTTTTTTTTTTTGTGGGGATGCTAATGTTGGTAATGGGGATAGTGAGCAGGGGTTATGGCTGGTGTGCATATGGTACTGTGTGAGAGATGTGAAACCATCTTGCTGGTTTCTAGATATCTACTTTTCTGGGGAGCTGGAGCAGTGGAGGGTTCAAAATCTGCTGCTGAAGAATTAGTACGGTTTTAGGACAAGGCTCTAGTAATTGGTTGTTTCCCCTTTGTCACTGCTGGTGCCCACAATAAAGACAAGAACCGTGGGCTAGGCCGTGCCTTCAGGTTAACAATATCTGGTAGTCAGGAGCCAACCAGCTCCCCAACTGCTTGTCCAGCTCATAGCCCTGCGAGGCTGCCAGCAGCCTGGCAGAGACCAGTCAGCCCTACAGCAAATAACTACCTGTTCCTCAGCTCTCTTCCTGAAGGCAGAGGGGCACTGGATCCATCCCTAGAGAGCCAGGCATGGCACCTTTCATGTCAGCCTTCTCCCTGCCAGCAAGTCCCAGCAGTGCCATGAAGAGCTAGCTGTGACAGTGTCAACAGAAGGGAATTTTACAGTAGAAATGTGCTTGTTGAGGGCATGTAGTTCTATAGTTCTGTAATAAAAATACGTGGTACATAATGTATTTTAATCAAGAAGGAATTAATTCAAATTAATCAGTAGAAGTCCACCCGCTCTCTCCTCCCTAATATCCCCGGCTCCAACAAAAAGAAAACTTCAGATAGTGTCTTATTAGCCAGCAATGTGTAATCTTCCTAACACTGTTAACCTTTCGTATGCTGGGAACTCACTGAAAAACTGCACTTATTTAGCAGGAATCTCTGAGTGTTACAGAATGAGATCCTGAGACTCATGAAGGGCTCAGGCTGGGCCTAACTGCTCAAGCCCAGGGTGCTTTCCTTCTCGCCTCAGTGAAACTGGCTTCTTCTCCGGAAAGTCGGGAGAGGAACACTTCAGTGACTTATCGCAGCTGACCTCAGTCTTGCTCATTTACTTGGGAGAGCTGTGCAATTTTTTTTGTTGCTGTTCCTGCTCTTAACCTGTCACAGATGACCTATATGTTATGTCCAGTCACTGAGATTTTGTAGGTAGGCACTTTCTTTGCTTTGCTGACTGAGCACTGAGGCCAGGGATGTGCCCTTTAGTATTTATGGATCTGCACACAATTAATTACTAGTTTGCCTGTCTTCAGCATCTATGTCACTCCCAATAGCACTATCAATAAATATCTTGGCCATGTGCTCTTTATGGCTGTGGTAACAGACCCGTTAAAGTGAAATAGGGTTAAAAAGTGTAGCCATCCAACAAGTCCCAAGTTCAGCATGACAGCTACCCATCCTACTAATAGCATGTGAACTAGAAAAGTTCTTATTTTGGACACTGGCAAGCCTAAGTGTTAAAGAAATTGCCCATTTCAGCCTCTTAAAATATGATATTCTGAGATTCAAAAAGAGATGGCATTCAGTGAGCCTCTGAAGTGCTACGTAGCTCAAGGTACAAGATGGTTTATCGCAGCTGATTGAGACTGATGAATTGATAAGGAAGATGTTTTCTGTGAATGGGGAGAGGAGGAGTAGCTCCCAGTGACCAGGCAAACACTGGAGACAGTAGGGAACACAGAGGCAAACACTGGAGATAACAGGCAGACAGTACTGCTAGAAAACATATTTTGGGGAATGAAAGTGAGCTTTTGTTTGGACATGGCCCCAGGAAAGCATCCTGTTCTGAGTCCCAGTGCCCCTTAACCAGAACCTTGGCTTTTTTGTGCGGTGTCTGTTTGCTGAAGATGTGTCACTGCACAGCCTCGTACGCAGCTCTCCTGGGCAAAGCTGCATGAGGCAGTTCCTTACCACCATCACCAGTTTACAGATGAGTCTACTTCTGCCTCAGTTTTCTTTCTGGTAAAAATGCAAGCTTTAGTGAAGGTATTTTGACATCTGTAGTGGTGGTTGAATGACAAAGGTCATGTGGAAAGTCTGGGATTTGGCACAATAAACGCCAGACCTCCTAAATCTTATGTCCCTGTCCCACTGGCTGCTCTCAGTCCCTTTGCACTGCACTAAGGAGCTGCAAGACTGAGGCATGTGCTCTGGGTGCCGAAGGGATACTTGGATGGCACAGAAACTCTGGAGCTCCTATCTCACACCTCATCTGATCCCTGTAGCTGTTATTGTTATTATTTATTTTTCATTAACCTTAATGTTCCTAAGTATCTGGGACTTCCTATCCAGCACAAACTTGCTAGAAGCCATGAGCTGAGCACGTCACAAGCTGTGGGATTGTCCAGTAGGTGCCTGGATCAATAAAGGCTGAATACACCTTGATCTCCATGTTTGCAAAGCAGAGCCTAGCTGCCCAAACGATGGAGCTGGCTTTCTGTGGGGCTTTTCCTGCCTTTGCTCTGTTCCTTGTTTGGAGGTGTCGGTCTCTTACTTTGGTGGACTGAGGTCTGCCTTAGACTCTCTGAATTCACGCCTGGCATTGATGACCTCCTCATCTTTGGATTGAGTAAGATTGGAAGGTTTTTGTTTGAGCTATGCTCAGGAAAACACTGTGCAACCTTTTCCATCTGAGCTATTGGTAACTTAATTCTGGCTAATCACAGCAGTAGTTAGCAAGGTGTTTTCTCTCTCTCTCTCTCTCTCTCTCTCTCTCTTTTTTTTTTTCTCCCCCTGGGGAAAATCTCACTTTTCTGATAAAGAGGTCATTTAATAAATGGGTTAATGGTTAATGAGTTCTGACTTGCATTAGGTAAGAGATAAGGATTGCAAACAAAACAAAACCTACCAATTTCATAACTGTTAATAAAACTCCACATTCAGTAAGTTGTATTACAAGTCATAGATGATCTTTTTTCAGTTCTTTATGATTTTTACTGACTGAGCAATTTATTTTGTTTTCATCAACCTAGACAAACATCAAACAGCAATAAAGCATTAATTCAGTGTTTAATTTAAACATGGCAGAATATATATGCAGCGTCAGTTGTCAAAGAAGCCCATGGGAGTGACAGGTCAATTAGCCTGTTAGTACTCCCTGTTATTATAGGGATCGAATTTTCAAGATTGCCGTACATCACACATAGTGTGTCCTAGGACTGAGCAAACACTATTGAACAGCATAGCCAGAAACTGAGCAAGGGACAGGATCTGAAACTTGTTGAAAGCTGTTCCTTCATCTTTATTTCTGTTTTTATCTAAAGATCTGTCTATACCAGGAAGCTGAGACAGGAAACCAGCTTTTTAAAGGTATTGGTTCTGGAAGTTGCAGCTCCAAATACTCAAATCTGACCAGTAAGCCTATTCTGGCTATCACATTTTCACCTTCCTATTTTAACTGCAGGGAATGCTACAGAGATCTTTATTATTGTTGTACTAGGATCATTTTGTTGCCCAGAAATCTTTTTAATGGTCTTCAACTTGCTCCCTGACACTTGTAAGTTTTTCAAGAAATGGAAAATTTACCTACCATAATTGCATCTTTCTGGTTGCCTAGTTTGAATGAAAAAATATCAGATATGTCAAAATGCATAGTTTCAGTACAACTGTTAACCTCTGTGTAATAGTTTACCTTAACATACCTACTGTAGTACAACATCTGAATTCCATCACAAGAAGGCATCTGACTTGGGGTGAGGAAAGAGAAGAAATTTCTGAATTAAGTTTCCCTAAGGAAGTCTCATATCTGATTTTTGTTGCTTGTTGTTTATGTTACTGGTGTCACTATTTGCCATATGAGTTAGGATTTGTTATGATACTGAACATACAAACCAGGTTAAAATAAAATGATCTATCAGTGACATGTCCAATAGCAGGATATTTATTATTATTTGCTGCCTCCTTCTTTCTTGTTTTTGTTTCAAATATGATTGAAGGTTCCTGTCAAAAAAAAATTTTTTTCTTTTTTTTTTTTTAGAGTTTTATACCTTTGGGACTTGACTTTGCAGTCCTGTAATGCCACAGCCCTAGTGCTGAGTGAAGAAGGATAACAAGCCAAGCAGAGTCATTCTAGTTTTCCCTTGTGCTGCTCAAGGGCAATTGATTTAGGATGTTCAAACAAAGATGATTGAGTTTTACTGCATTGTAAAAGACTTTTGACCTCTATTTTTCTTGTTGTCCAGCTCCTCTAGGGTCATCCTACCTCGGACATGACTTTCAAGGTGCTCAGGCTATACTGGAAGTCAATGATAAGATATAACACCACTGACTGCTCTCGTCACATGAGACAAAAGGGGTATATAACGCAACTGGGATATAACTGACACATCCATGCAGTTATGTTACAAGCCCTATGGATGTAAAATATCCTGTCTGATTTCTTTGTAAAAACAAAATAGTGGGGACCCCAGCCAGTGTGAGGCATATTCAGTCTTGGGCTCCGTTTTCTTTCTTTTTGTGTGTATGTGAATGTTGTGCTTGTCTATCTGTCTGTCTGCTGGAATGCACACGGCACTGAATAAAACATGCAACTCAGTCCTATGCCAGAATACTTAAACCTGGTTTGCTCAATACAATTCAAAGAGAATGGATTTGTGGATTTATTCTCCATATTAGGAGATGAATTATTTTCATTATTGGAGGGCTCTGTGCCGTTCAGGGAGGAAGATGGCAATGTGGTAGAGGGGATGGGCAAGCCAAGCCATGAATACAGAACCTTGTTTGCGTGGTGAGGCATTTTTCTCCTGATACAACTTGCAGCATCTCTTATGGGGTGAACTGCTCTGCTGCTGCTCTTTTTATAGCATCCTTCACTCACATGCCTTTCCCACTTGAGAAGAATGTCTGTTCCCTTCCCTTGCTCCCTGCCAACAATAAATATGTCAGTGCTTAAGACAGTTTCGCCAGAGCAATTAAAGTCCAGATGAAGTCAGTCAAAGTCAAACATACGCCTAAGGCTCGTATGTAAAAGAACATTTATAAAAATTATTTGAAATAACTAAAGATGTTCATTGAAAATGGGCTAATTAAAATCACCTTTAGTTCCTGTGTAGTTGATGCCGCTCAGAAATAGCAAAGCTTCTGTGTTAATTTAACTTCAGCCTAAATAAGGCTAAATCTTCGGGTGTTTGGTTCTAAGGAAAGTGGTTCAGTGCCATTTTTGTTAGATGGCAGAGGCAAAAACTATACATTCCCCCCAGTGTTGTTCTGAGGCTTCCTTCTGAAGCAGACCAGTGGGCAGTGATAGCCCAGATGTGCTCAGCATGCCAAGTGGGGTGAGGTACGGTCTTAAAAGGTCTTGAATCTACTAGTCCTTGAGATGGCTTGGTTTTAGGGTACTGCAGAGCAGTTCTGAGCATATTAGTAGTTAGTCACAACTGCTTATGACATTTCAGGCATGTAGACTGTGACCCTGTATGGGCAGAGGGAATAGATGCTTTCTAAATATCTCTGTCTGCTAACTGACACTTGTCTTCCAAAGGAGGACTCCTGTGAATTTTTCTAGCTTCTTTTCAGTATAAAAATAATATGAAGGTGCAGTGTCCATCCATCTTGACAAAATGTAGTCGTACGATCTTTAAAAGGAATACAACCAGAGGTTGAAAAACTGCTCCTGGGACTCCTTCATATCTCTTCAGCTAGACCTAAAGTTCAAAAAAATACCATCCTTCCCTCCCCATTGTGATTTATCATTGCAGCTCTAGCTGGCGGTTTTGGGGAATAATCTAGAAAATCAAAACTGTAAATGCAGAAGTAAAAAGTTTTCTCTTGCCCGTCCCTTGTGTAATTCCTAACTAAATAAGAGGAAAATAAACTTTGAAGCCAGCTTTTGAAGTGTTCTGGTGATGTCAGATGCAAGCCACTACACCAGATGCCTCTAAAGATATATTTATTGGCAGGCACTCAAGAGAATCATAAAACTGGATTAGTAAAGCATAACAACCAAATAAAGCTGAAAGTAGCAACTCTCAGGGTAAGATACACTTAAAAAATCTTAATTTGGATCAGTAGGATCCAAAAGAAGCCATACAGTGGCTGCCTGCAAACGCATACATTTTTACTGTCCACTAGAAATACAGATCTATGGTGTTGTGCAAGTGTTAACACTCTGTGTTGGTTTTTCCCATTTGTTACCTACTTTGGCTGCTGTGTCCCTGTTTCATGGGGAGGTTTCATTCTCAGTTTTTTCAAGTTTTAGAACATACATGCGTACATATGTCAAAGTATTGTTAGATAGAGGTCAAAGCTGAATAGGACCCTGCTGTTTGTCTCATCTTTTGCACACTTAAAGAGATGCTAAACCAAGATGAAGAAAATTTTGTTAAAGAGCAGAGAGAGCGCACACTGCCCTCCTTCTATGAGAGAGAGTGCGGAGCAGGTGGTGAGATGCAGCAAGGGACACCAAGTCTAATGCGGGTCCAGCAGTATGGCTGAGAAGATGGACGAGACTTTCCCCTCAGGACTGAGCACACCACTCCCGGCCTTGTCTGCATCAAGTCTGGTGTTCAGGGAAAATGCTGAAGGTGGTTTAAACAGATCTCTTTGCTTTGGGTCTGAGACAG
The DNA here is from genome assembly GCF_009769625.2 of Cygnus olor. Classification (NCBI taxonomy): domain Eukaryota; kingdom Metazoa; phylum Chordata; class Aves; order Anseriformes; family Anatidae; genus Cygnus; species Cygnus olor. Next base: position 24,998,520 of record NC_049173.1, read on the forward strand.
AGTAAATGTGTTCGCAGTACTGCCTGCAGCTGCTAAGTGTTTTTGGGAAACTGCTTTTTACTGCTTTCCAGCAGAAACACAATACCTGATTGTATCAGTGTGTATGGATTCAGCACATACTAATGCATCAAACGCTGGTGCAAAATTACTGGTTTGGGAAGTATGCCATGAAGGAGCTTAATTATACAGACAGCATAATTATACAGCTGTTACAGATATGCCTGTAAAGCGCAGTTTAAAACAGAGAGCTTTCAAATACATGCTGCAATTATTTTTCTCTTTATACCTTCTGAATGGGAGGCAGTATGGACTAATCTTGCAATTTTAAATGTTGGGGAAAGTATTTGTCTCTTTTATTTGTCCATTTCTGTGGCTTGTACGCTTACCCATTTAACCAATTTCAGTGGAAAGGAGACATCCAGAGTGGCAGATAAAACATTTATTAAAGTATATTTCCACAGCATGGTGCACAGAGGCCTTAAGCAAAGGCTATAAAAAGTTAAGTACCAGTTTGTAGTGTAAGTCTTATGGCCTCTGCTTCCTTTCTGATGCAGACTGCCTGCAGTCAGAGAAGGCTCAGGCAACACTATTAAACAGTGATAATCTGAGTTTTTGGAAACAAAAATGCTGGGTTCTTGTGATTTAAACTCTTGCAAGTTAAGGAAAAATATCTACTAACTGTAAGAGTAATTGGGCTTATTTCATTTGGAGGTCTGGTTCTGAGAAGCCATTCATCTGCAGGTCTGCTATTCCTTCCACGTGGGGTAGGAGAAAAGCACTCTTTTCTAATACAGCTTCCACCTTTTCTAGAGAGGTGTGTGATGGGACGTGTGTTTCAGGCTAAAGAGCAGACCATGTGCTGTAACCAGGAATGTGCTCAAGGAAGGGTTAAGATGATGGGGTAGGTTCCTAATACTACATGGATATTTCTATAATCCAAGCTACTTCCTTAAAACAAGGATATCTGATCCCAATGGACCAGCTGCAAATTAGGGAAAAGAAAAGGTGGGGGGAAGGAGTGTAGGAAAATCTCTGATCTCATAGGAGTGATTCACAGTGATGTTTAAAAGGGTATTATTGAATGCAATTGACACTGTATCCACATGTAGATGTGTATAAGTGAAACCATTACATTTCTCAAGCTTTATTCTCTCCTTCACTCCCTCAGCTAAAGCATCTGAGGGCAATCAACTTGATCAGCCTGCCTAGGAGAACGCAGCATTTAATCATTATGCTGAAGGGACAAATGCAGTAAGAACACACAATTAGATGAAAAGGGGTTGAAATTCTGGCAGAGAAGCTCAGATATTCTTTGCTATGGATAAAGATTCCAGCTGCCATTAATTTCGTTGCATTATCTTTTCATTGCAGATGTTTAGGGATTGGTTTTCTAAATTATAGAGAATAAAAGTATTTCTACCAGAGAAAAACAAATGTTATCGTAAGAAATATAATTAGTAGTGTAATAAAAGCTTTTGATGCTCAAATATGTGAGAGAGGTACGAGAAAAGTAGAAACATTTTGCAAAAGCATTTAACTGAATAAAAGCATGAACATGGTGACACAAAGCACTGTGTTTCCAGTTATGGTGCTTCTGAAATGAAAATGCTTAAGAATAAGTGATTGAGTTGAACGAATTTTGTCTGGTGATGTATTGATACTCAGTCAGGAGCTGTTCATTAACTGTGTTGCCACCGCTACTGAGAGCTAGTTAGCACTGTGGAAGCTGTAACAGGACAGTTTGGCTAACGCATACAGCTCCTGATAGTTTTATAAATTATTCTTGCAAACAGATTAAAGCCAATAAAAGAGTAATGTGACCATGCATAATTTTATGATGGCTTTTTCTGTCTCAGTTATTGGCAATGCGACCTTCAGCAGTGGTAAAATCCCTGATGGCTTTAAAACCTATTTTTTTTTTGTTTGCTGTTTTGGTTATATACATGGTCTTAAAAAAATATCAGAGCCTACGCTGAAAATTTATTATCCTTTAAAAAAACAACAGCAATCCAGGTATAAATGGAAAGCACAAGTGTTAAACTAGGGGTAAGTCTACAGGTATGTTCGAGCCCATACTAAGTGGAGGAACAGAGCTGCTGGGGGCTCATTTGCTCTGCTTCAAGGTGCTTAGGCTGTAGCTGGGACTGACTGAACTAGCTTATTTAGAGCTGGCTTGGGGATCTCAAACTATATGCTAGCATGCAGTATAAATAAACCATTAGTTTAAGATTAATAGAGGCTTGTAACCAGACATAGAGCATTGAGCTTGACAGCTTACCCCTGGCAAAAGGGAATGCTAATGCAACGAGACTTTTGTGACCGTCTCCACATGCTGTGTGCTGTGCCATGGAGGCATATGAGTTCTCGTAGGGCAAGACTGCAGATTTCCAACATTTTCCATGTAGTACAATGTTGACATAGCTCAGCAGAGGAATAACTGGAGATTTCTGAAAAACAAAAACTGAAAGAGCTAATCCACCTCTTTGGACCTTTGGACCTCCAGCTGGAAACTTTAAAATGGAAACAGCACCAAGGAGGGCTGTATCTGTTTGGATCATATGTGGTACAGAGAAATATTTGCTCAGTACACTCCGGAGAGGGGATCTAAACCTTCTGTTCAGAGCTGATCGCACTTTGCAAACAGCTTGTTTTTGTTTTCCTTCCTGAAACTCCCTGTAAGGGGAAAACAGAATCAGTTTCATAGGTATTTTTTAATTCCTTTTGTTTTTTTCTCCCTTACTAAATTGAATAGAGAACTAAATTCCAGATGTTTTCTCTTCTTCCTCTGTCTTTTTACCTCTACAGTTTAAAATAGCTCTCTGACAATATTGTCAATATAGTAGAACGCAACTGCTGAGAAAGCTGTGAAGTTACATAATCAGTTTGTCTTTTTTTTTTCCTCTTATACTTGAAACTCTTCTGTAGGCAAAGAAATCTTGACAAAACACGGTGACAACAACAAAGTGCACTCCACTGTGTTTGGTGAAAAACAACCAGTCTGACTTGGAAAATTGTCAGTTTTTAAAAACTGAATCAGGATGAAAGTTTTATTTTTAAGTAAATAGAATGCCATTGTTTAATTACAATTTTCCTGTAATTAACCATGATAGATAAACAAACCTTTTCCTGGGGGAAAGGAGAGAGAAGGCAAATTTATTCTATCAGTTCTAACCTTTAAAGAACATGTCTTTGAGATGATGGTTCTCCTTTTCTCCTTGAATGCTGTGTTGGTGTTCTACAAGGTTACCAATGCACTGACAGTGCATTTGTTTCTTGGAGTACCTAATGCAAATAATGAAGAAATAAGATCCATGATGAGCCACTTGATGGTAACTGGTGGTGTCTGTTATTTGTTTTATGCAAGCTTTTGACAGAGTAAAATCTATAGTGAGAGTGCAATCTGCCATGCAAACACAGCAAAGAGCTTTGTTATGAAAAGATGCATGCATTTACCTGTTTTGATCTGGTTAAGTTTCCTGCTTAAATCCTTCCATGAGATTCTGGCTGCTGTTGTGCCTCTGTCTGCTTTATGCTAGGTTTTACCAAGCAGGAGGCAAACTAATCCTCAAAAGGAGATGTGGGAATAACAAGCTAATGCTCAGGTAAATATGGGTTAGGACTTATCCCTAACACATGCACTAAGGAGTCTGTAACTTGTGGAAATTAACTGAAATAGTTTTTCAAACATCAGAAGGGCACTCCAAACCAGCTTGAGTGCCTTTTTTCACCCAGCAACAAGACAAATTTGTTATGCATCTAAAAATAAGGATTTTTAAATTTTATTTAATATTATTTTTCTGTGTTATGCTTTACTGCAGCTTGCTTACACCTTAGGTCTTCCACCGAGAGAAAGAAATAATCTTTCTGATTTTCACATGAATTGCCAGCAAACTTCATGAGATACAGTGACATTTTATTTTTCTTCAAAGGCAATCAGTAAAACGTAGATGACTGAAAAAGGTCACATTTTGTTCTCAGCAGAACAGAAATATCTTTGTTTTACAATGCAAGGAGAACAACAACAACTAGCTCCACACAATAAGACATATACATATTACATGTCATTTCCAGGCAAAATGTTAATTTCAATGACATTAGAGTTCAAAAATTCAAAGTGTGTATTCCCTAATGATTATTATATAACAGTTTTTATAAATTGTTTTAAGCTTTTATGTCTGTGATTATTTTATGTTGTTGAATCTTTACTATCATGTTTGTGACAAAATTAAAACAATTGATTATTGATGTCATTAAAAAAAACGCTTTAAAAAGGAACAAACATAACATCTAGTGGTTGAAGGCACCTAAAATGACAAACTATAATATGATACTTTCCTGGATGCAGACAGTAATTTTTTTGTTAAACAGGACTTTTACAGTTTTACTGTTCTGTCAGCAGGAGGATCTACTTTGTGAGAGATCAGGGAAACAAATGGTAGATGTTCTTAAATGTCTTTGCATTGTCTTGCTGTAGTCAGCCTAGCCTTCAGTGAGCATTTTTGTTTGGAGAAAATTCCTTTGCTATTTTAGAATCTGTAAATCTAAAGTTATTTACTAATTTTCCCAATTTAGGGATTTAGTTGCTCCTGGTTTAGGATATGATTTTATAAACACTTGAATATAAGATTGGCTTTAGAGATTCAGGACTGTTACCTTGGATGAAGTTATTAACGTACAGAGATTAACATTGCTGCATGAGGAATATTTTCATTAACTTCAAGATAGCAAACCACCGCAAAACTGGTAGGAAAACCAGTTAGGTTATGGTGACCTCATAACATTGTCTTCTACAAGCAGAAACTTCATGTTGATTGTTTGTTACATAGAAAGGACATGGTTTGCCTTTATATATACATATATATATATATATATATATATATATATATATGTACTTTTTTTTTTCTTTGTTGGAATAGGGTGATAGTTCTGATGGGGTCTCCTGTAGACCTGGGAATTTTTAAGATTGAAATAGTTTCTTCGGTTATTTACAGATAAGTTCATTTATAATGGTTAAGGCAGATGAGATGTTCAAGTTGTTTCTTATCATATCTTGTGGGGTAGCCTAGGGCTAGACTGAGACTGCTTGTGTAAGCTCTAAGAACAAGACAGCATGCAAATGTACCACTTTGAGAGGAACCCAAGGAAAAACAGTAGTATGGATGGATCCTATGCACTCTTGGGGACCTAAGTGTTTGCTGGACACCATCCAGCTCCATGGATTCAAATCATTGAATGATTCGGGTGAGAAATGGGAGAAAAGAAAGGCAAGGAACAAGTATATTTGAGGGTATATGAGTATGAGTATATGGACTCATACTCTCTGAGCATATGAGACTTGGAGAGAAGTGAGGCAAATGATGTAACGAGGTACAGTTAGGTTGCTCCAGATGGAAAACGACACGGAATAAATGAGCCTTGCCAGAACTGAGAGAAATAGAAAAGGCTTTTTATTGCCTCACAGGCACTACTGCAGAGCAACTGGCTTTCCTCCTACTGACTTAGTGCTTTTTGTACTGGCATGGTACAAGAGCAGTTGGTTGTCTAAAGCACAGAGACATGGCAAATCTGGTCTGTGTGGAAGGATTTGAGCACCCATTGAGAAGAAGAGTTTAACTGCTTTACAGTGGGAGTGGGAGAAAGAGGCAAATAACTTCCTTCTTCTGGAACTCAATTTATTGGTGGGACCAGGAAGAAGTGGGAAGAAATGTACTTATTCTCCCACTTATTCTCCCACTGCATTCCTGTGCATATCTTTTTTTTCTTTTTTCATTTTTTCTTTTTTTTTTCCCTAGGTGACTGGCTGATATATCTAATCCCTTCATTATGCACAGGCTGAAAGCTGTATGCATCTTATGTTCATATTCAGCTGTAACCGTACTTTCCTGGTGATTCCTCTGAAATCTCCACATTTTCATAAACATTATTTCTGTAGAGATAAGCATATTTTATTGAGCTGCCTGATTTAGTTAGAGATAATCACTTCTACATGTCGATTAAAAAAAGAATTTGAAGTGTCGTTTGAAAACCTTACTGAGAAATAATTTTGTTACTGAGATGTATGTGGCTGGTGAGTGTGTGATGTTCTTTGTAGCCTGACAATTTGGTAAGTAAAATGCCCACGCAAGTTAGCTACTTGGCAAAATGATCTGCCTTTACAGCTGTCAAATTTAGCTCATTTACTTCCCTCTTCTCCTAATTCCATTTTTCCCCCAGAGATTGTAGTTTCATCATTTATTCTCTCTATTTCAGACATTTGATATATCATCGTTCTTTTTTTTTCTTTTTTTTTTTCTTTTTAATACACTGATTTTTAAAGGAAAGGTTTTCCATTTTATGGCCAAATTCTACATGTAACAACAGGCAGGATATAAATAGTAGTGTATAAATGAGTGTAGACTTAAGATTTTGGTCCTAAATCTATTTTGCTGATTACAATAGGAGACCACACGAGTATGTGAAGCTCCACTGTCTGTCTTGCTGCCTTATTTTCATGGAAAAGATGGTAATAATATATTTGATCTGTTTGCATTTCTGTAGCATAGTTCTCCACATCTTTCATGTAGGCTGACCCATTCCTTTGCATTCCCAGTCTAGAGCCTATTCTGTTCTCTCACAATGAAATGGGAGTTGGGGAATGAGAAGGGAGGGGATGTTCAAAGCTTTTTATTTCTTTTTCTTAAGGAACAATTGAGAGTGCGTATAAGAACAAAAGTTGAAGAACTTGCCCAGAATTCAAGGACATCTTTGCTAGAAGGAATTCAAATCATACCCTCTTGAAAAGACAGATTCCCTTCGCATCAATCTAGTTTAAGTCTTGTTTAAAACTTTTCAAATTTTAAGACTTTTTAAGACTATGTTCTATGGATTTCACTGGATTGTGCAGAGGGAATAGGCTGCAGAATGTGATTTTAGGGTACAGGGCAGCCAGGTTTCTACATAAAAGCTCTAAATTGAACCAGATGAAACTAGGCCTGGAGTTTAAATAATAAAAGTGAGGACAGTTTTGTTTTCAGTACACCAGTGCATCCTTCCTCTAAATTCTTTCACAGCTGGTAATGAGTTTATTAACCATTCATCAGTACAATTAAGAGTATGTTTCTTGTCATCTGCCCCTGCTGTGCTGTGCAGATTGCAACATCGAGCATCATCGTTGCACAGCCTCATTAGCAAAACCAGCTTTGATCTGGGATAATGTATAAGGGGTTAAACTCTGCAGTGCAATAGTGATGCAGATGTACAGAGATGGAAGCTTTTATGTGGAAATGCATTTCAAAAGGCAAGTACTCAGCCTATTTAGGGAAAATACCATGATCTTGTGGGCTACCATGCTTTGAGCAGGCATTGTCTAGAGCAGTGCTGTACTGGAACGTGATGAACCTCGTCTCCTCACAGCATGTATTTACTCTATGCACTTTCTTTTATAGCGTTGTGAGCTTAACTCTCGTTACTTCTGAGTTAGAGTATGAAGAGCTTTTCAGCAGTCACAACAAAATCTGAAGATATGCTGATCGACTGCAGTTCCCTTAATACAGCTTGAGGATCAGATTGTCAGCATCATTTTGATTCTGGTTTCTGTGTAAAGAAAAGTTTGGTAATCTCAGAGGGCAGATATCTCAAATTTTTTTCTTCTTTTGGACTTGAATCAGTCGTAAACAGCTCTGTTTTGACACTTTGCCCAAGCTGAAAATCCTTTAAACTCACTAGATGGCTGGATGTAAGATTTCTGTGTGAACCCTACCACAGGACCTAACAAAATACAATTACTTATGCTTATTTAACTTCTTTAATTTGCAATCTGACATTTCTTAACTGTGCTTGGAGCCAAGATTTTTTCACAGTCTTAAAGCACATCCTTCTATGTTTTTGTATGAGTATGATATTTTATGGAATGCTTTGAGCTTTTACAGATTTTTTGTTGGTATTAAAACCAAGAAATTATTCAGAAAAGGGGATTTACTGTAAAAATTCCCACTGGAGGGAAAACTTATTGGGCTTCAAATATTAGCTAATTTTGCTCAAGCCTTTGAATTGCCTTTTATTTGTCCTGAAATTGTTTTTTCCTATAGATGCTGATAAATCCCCTAGTACTTTATTTGGCACAAGCAAACCCCCTCTGTGCAATCCCCCAAACACAGTCTCAAAACTCAGAGACTTAAATGGGTCTATGCCATCTGTTCCTCTTCACATTGGCAGCTCTGACTTGACATCTGGTAGTTACAGAACTAAGCGTGAGCTTGTAATTGGAATTCAGGGATCATGACAGAGATCTCATGTTCCTTGTTCTAATAAAACTTCCCTATGCTATGTGATGTTGCAGGGATGCCGTCTGAATACTGGTGTATCCAACATGCTTGTGTTTTTGATGACTCATCTGAAGGTTGTAGAAGGAAGCAGTTTCATGATGACTTTTGATTTACTTCTTCAGGTAGTGAATAGAACATACTTTAATGCTGACACCAGTGTTATTTTATTTGGTGTTATAACCTCACTATTTCCGTAATCTTTCTCCAGATAAACATAGGCAATATGATTTCTTCCACTGGGAGAGCTCTTAGCTGAAGGATGGCAGGATTAATCCCTGATGAGGTACTTTGTTCATCGGTAGTACATAAAATGGCTGAGAGCCTCTAAAGAGTAAAGCACATAGTACTTGGGGATTGGCAGTGTTATGAACTATGAAACTGAACCAGTTGTCAGTGAAGGGAGAGAAAAATAATGACAGTAAGAAATTGACTCAAAGATTAAGTTGGCTGGTACAAGGAGGAGAAAAGAGACAGCATGTAAGAGAGACCTGGGAATCAATTAAGGAGTTGTGCTTCATTTCTTCTTTTTTCTAGAGGTATGCTTCATCTCTCCAGTCAGGATTTCTGTCCTGATCACTTTCTTTTCATTCATTTTCCCTTATTTTTCTTTGCTTCATCAGTGGAAATCATTTGGGGAGTATACCATTACTTCAGTGAAGAAACAGAGATTTGGCTTTTTGCTTTGGGTAGCAGCTTGAGCTCAGCTCCGCAGGGGATCCTGAAGGTAAACTTCAGCAGTTGAATTTCACTGAAAATCCAGGTTAATGCTGTTCTGCTGCCATTTAAACCCACTCTGTTTAAGATCGTTAAGAATTTCTAAGAAATTCTCCTCACCTGCTAAACCCCCAGTCCTCATGTCCCCATGTCCCTCTGCTGTCAGTGAAGCAGAATTAAATTGCTCTCTTGCATATGCTTTTAGAGAACAATGTTCATTTTCCCCCAATTTGTCATGATGCTGCTTTTATGAAAACGATGCACTTTCTTTTTTGAAGAGCTTGTCCTTTAATTCAGAATTGGATTTGTTTGTATCTGTTGCGGTCTGTTTCCCCCTACGTTTCTTATGCATCTCTAAATTTGAAAGAGCCATTATCTTGAGATTTTGTTTGGGCTGGATTTTGAATAAATGTAATTAGGCTTTGTCACACTTCTGTTAGTCAGCCAACACAAAGTTATTTCTTTTCTCTTTGATATAAAAAGCTCCTTTAAAATGGTTCCCTTTTAATTACTCCTGAAGATGTTCATATTTGAATAAGACTGTAAATGTCAAGTCTTGATGAGTCAGACCTAAAATCATTAGAAAGCAAGCTATCTCCTAATGTTCTCACTGTGGCCCAATCCTTGTGAAGTGCCAAAAAGTTCCTATTAGGTTCTGAGCGCTTTTTTTCAGCATCAAAGACAGGGAGCTGAAATTGCCTTGCGCCTCACAACCCAATCCCATAGTAAACAGCTTGATTTAACCCCAGCTATGCTTGATCTGCAAACAAACGAAGCTATGGCACTTTTTCAAGAATTAAAAATCATCTTATAATTGATGGCATGCCAGGTCGCGTTTCATATGTCAGTCCCACATTATTGTGTATTTGGAAATAAAATTAAATTAGCAAGACATACCTGTGTAGGCAGATGCCTGCATAGAGAGGGGTCAGTGCAATGCACATGGAAAGAGAGCTATAGGGCTGTGAAAATGTCCTTAGACGTGGGTACCTATACTAGCTCTGTTCAATATTTTCTGCTGCCTCCCATCTCTTCTGCCTGGAGCTGCACTGTGGTATGTTAATTAGAACTTATTTTTACATGGAAAACAGATGTAGCAATCTATGGTAAGTGGGAAAAAGCAGCAGAGTATAGACCTGGTATTATAAACCACTTTAGTTTATAATGCTTCGGTATTTCCAGAAAGTTAAGAGATTATTTAGACTCAGGGAGGCAACTTGATTTTTCCTCAAAATCTTTAATTCTTCCTTCCTCTATCCTGTTTCTTTTTCTAACACCAAGGGTCTTGAGAAAGGTCTCTTTTTGCCTCTGGCACCTGCCTCTCATGCTCTGCTGTGGATCTTCTGAGGGAGAAAACCCTCAGAGCCATTCGTCTTCCATAAGCATCTGGTGATGAAGGGAATGCTAATGCTCTGCTAGCTTGCACGATTCTCCCAGATCGTTCTTCCACAGAGAAAAAGCTTGAGCCTTATAAACTGCTAGTGCAGTCTTTTTTTTGCTCTTACTTGAGATTTTTATTTATTTATTTATTTTTGTCTTGGATTGACAGATAGTGAAGGGCTAGGCAGGGGGGATTAAGATGGGGTTCCCAACAGGAAAATAGCCTTTCATTCCACTTGCACCTGTCCTTCCACATGTCTCTGATATTTTTCACGTCTGCTTGGCAAATTCAGAAGGTTAAGCTCACACAAGGTCACTGCAAGGTGAAGTACAAAAAATCCAGGTCAGTGCTAACCCAACTTGTTTCATAGCTACAAGGCTATTCATGGCAGAGTTCAGAATTCAACACTAGCTTCCCCTCATTTGTTCCTGCTGCGGCCATGCATCCTCGGTGAGTTTAGCATGCTGAAGTGGCTGGCTGGGGTTTTCTCCATTCCCTGGGCCTTTGCTAGCAACCTCATTAACTTGTCAGCTACCGTCTCTACTGATTTCCAGTCAGAGGCTGTGTTGATGTCCCTGTGCCAGCGTCTTTAGTTTGCTGGTGTGCCAGCTATGAGAAGTTTTTATGGCCAGCACTTTCAGTATCACAGTGGGTGGTAAGAAACAAGCCTGTGGGTTTAACGGATTGGCATTGCTTATAACACTCCCATGCCCATAGTGAAAGAATAAATTGTTTGCCCTCCCTATGTTTCCTATGCAACTGTGCTTGTCTTCTGTATTGCCGAACAATCATTTTCCAGGTGACAGCCATTCGATAGCTTCGCTTTGTGCTGCAGCTTCTGCTGTTCTAACCTTCTGTCCAAGGTGACTCATATTGTACTGCAAACTCTTTCTCACTTTATTCTCCGAAACAGTTGCAGCTAGACATCCCTTTTAGCAGACCTGTGATTGTGAATGACAGACTTTCGGTTCTGTATGTTTCATTTAGTTTATCAACATTAGCAAATTAACGGTTTTCCCAGAGCCAAGGGCACCTCCCACCAGCTTAATATAAATGCTCAGTATCCATTTACTGCTTCATCCATTTTGTTAATGGCTTCTGACTGTCTATTATCAAATTCATTTGAACCACTTTTGTGACCAAGTTTTCATGATGTACCACATAATTCACTAAAATTGAAGTGTATGTCTAGCCTTGCCTTCCATCTATTGCTCTTGCAATTTTACCAAAAATGATCTGGGATGAAATATTTCTCTGTCAAGTGTTTCTACAGCAGGAGAAATAAAGTACTGCCATATTAAAATGAGTATTTTCCAAAGATGATAAATTCAAACCTCACAAAAGTAACAAAAAGAGAAATGTAGCATGTCTTTTAGTGCCAGGAAGATGAACTGAGGTTCAGAGAGCTGATGCTTTATTTAGAGAAAATGACACTGTTAAAAAGCAACAACAACAAACAAACAAACAAAAGTGCCCATGTTTAGGGGGTGCTTTTCTCTTTTAAAAGAAAGATATGATGTCAGCTGTGTAAAGGGAGAGGCCAAAATTGTACAATAGTATAAATGTTGTACAAAATGGTGATGTTTGCCACTTCGTATTGCGAAGGAAAGGTAACCTGTCTTTAAAAGGTAATAAGACTTTAATAATTGGGATGGGAATTGTGAAGACGGAAACTTCTGAAAAAAATGAGTCAACATTCTTCACACAGCCATAAAAGACTACAGTAAAGTGACTGGAGTTGGTGGAAACATTAGAGTTCAGATTGTTAAACTAGGTGCTCTGAGACAGTAGATGCAGACAACCTCCAAGACATCCTGGGATGATGGGTGAGATAGCACTAACATTCAACAGAGAAGAGAGAAAACTTTGCTAATTATTACCTAGCACTTCCTGATATAAACCCTGTCTTCAATTGTTTACAGTTTTAGCAGAGGATAAACCTTCTGGCTGAAACATTTCAAGTTTTTTTCTTGGCTTGGCTTGAATTTTTGATTTTTATATCAAAGCTTTCTTACATGGAAAAAAAACAATTAAGTTGAAGGAATTAAAAATAAATAGTGTTGCTGATGTTAAATGCTCCTGTGCTCTGTTTGGTTTGAAGTCATGTAGTTTAACTTGGTCAGTACCTTGCTTCACATTTATCTACATTACATTTCATCAGGCCATATGTTTGTTACCGTAAGGTCTTTCATTGGCAGTCAGCCCTCACCTTTCATGGCTTGGATTGTTCATTTCATCAGCAAACTGTCTCACATGAAGCTTCACCTCCTCTTCCAGATCGTTTATGAATAAATATAAAAGAATGGGCTCAGTACACATCCCTGTGAGATTTCGTTAATGATTTCTTTCATTAGAAAAACTGACCATTTATTTCTGTCTTGTTTCTTAAGGGGTTTTTCTTTACTTTTTGGTTATTTATTTTTAACCCTTATGAGAACATCTATCTCATTGTTTAGCTTCTTTGGGGTTGTACGGAGAGGGTGATTTTGCAAGTTCAAATATTTTGCATGGCCCATTCAGTTGCTGATTTGAGTTGTTGAATTGTTTTATTTGCCTGTGGGACAGTTTTTACATTGCATTATGTTCTCTGAACCATTATTTTGAAAAATAAAAAATAAAAACAAAAGCAAGGCAAAACCAAATGTGTTTCTCTGGACAGATTAGTCTTTTTGTGTAAAATTTCCCTGTGGTTCTCTGAACCAGCTCTCTGTCCTTGTTACCTAACTCAGCCAGACATTAGGGGGTTAACATTGCTCCATCTTTGCAGCCATCTCAGATGGGAGGTACGGTAGGAGTTCTGAAGCCAGTGCTAAATCTTGGTTGTGCCTATGGTTGGACTTCAAGACTGAACAAAGGTTTTTCTGACCAAGAATGTTGTTTGAGACCATGCAGTCTTGCTGGTGGTCTGGATAACCTTGTGTGTGTATGTACACATTTAAATATGTATCTCATCAAAGAGGGATAGGAATGACCGCATTTGAGTCATTCAGTAGAGGTGTTGTTCCTGACCCAGTATTTGGACAAATTTGTTTTAGTATCACCTTTATTCTGAGCATGGTTACCATTTCTTTGAGATTATCTGCCATAAATATGTTTCCTAAACATGTCATTGTTTTTGTTTTGCAAGTGTTTGAATTGTAAATGAGTGTGATGATGGTGTATGTTATTATTACTTAGTAGTTTACCAAACACTGAAGCATCTACACTTTTGTTGAAAATAGCTGTATGTCTACATTTGAATCTTAATTATTGTGTTGAATATCACCAAACCTGAAAACAAGCCCTGGAGAGTGCTACTAAGAACAAAACTGGCTACTTTCTGATTTCTAACTATTATATATATTCTATATATATTCTATATTCTAACTAACTATTGAACTCAGTTTATTTTATGTATGACAGATTGATATTCTGTAGTGCTAATTTTAAATGAGGTCATTGACAGTTAGTGGAGGTTCAAATACCTTTCCAAATTATTTTGTCTACCCAACTCTCTTTATCACTCCTGTAATCTCATACAAAATTTATTGGCTTGTTTGATGCGACCTATCTCTGTAAAATCATGTTGGCTGGCATAAATTATTATTCTGCATTTATTAATTGAATCTTATATTAGTTTTTCTTTATTTTTCCTTAGTTTAATGTCAGGCTAGCAAGCATATAATTACCAGAGCGAGTGCTATTGCCCTTGTTAAGTGTCAGCATAGCACTAGCATCCCTTCAGGCTTCTTGAATGTCCCTGCAATTCTGAAATTAGAAATACACTCATACAGCTCTTTTTAGGTATAAATTGCCAAGGCCTCAGTTTTTAAAACTGAGTTCTGTTCAACATTTTCAGTTACTAATATACTATAAATCACTTCAGCATCTTATTTAGAATACTTCTTTCTGCTTCCTTTTAAACACCTAACAAAATTAAATCAACATTTTTTTCACATTATTATAAATACTGAAAATCTATTGAGTAGTGGGGCTGTGCCATTATTGTAGTATCTTTGGTTAAAGGAATACTTGAAAAAGCTTTTGTTCTTATTTGCTTTAGCTAGCAATGAGTTTTCCCCAGATTATCTTTCTTTGATATTTTTCTACTCTCATTTACTCTGTTTTTGCTTGATATATAAATATATATATAATTTTTAAAATATTTAAACAACTTCTGCCTTCCATGAATCTCTCTCTTAAGCACCTGCCTACATTTAGTCACATCTTTGCTTGATTTTTTTTCCTTCAAAGTAATAGTCTTCAGTTTTAGAAAACTATTTCCGTTGAAGAATCCAGTGTTTTCATTAAATCTGGGATCTGCCTTCTGTTATGCAATTTAAATCATGTAGTGATTACTGTTTCTTAGATAACCACAAAGTTTCAGTCCAACAATTAATCCATCTACATGTATTATATGATGCTGATAACAATTACATCATGCCTGGTGCAATGCCATTTGCATTAGAAAATTATCATCTGTATTGTTTAGCTAAAACAGTTTCAGATTTCAGATTTATTTACTGAACATGGTTAAATTAGTCATGCAGAAATGTTTTTGACAGAAAAAAAACAGGCTGGAGGTCTGATCCAGGCTCAGATGGAAATTTGAATTCTGTGCCATAAATCCTTTTTGGATTTTGAGTTAGTGAGTTTACAAGGTAGCAAACAGAATGGAATTTTTGCTTATGCCTGTAAGTGTCTGGACTCCATAAACTGATATTTTATTGTGTTTTAAAAAATATTATTTGTGTGTGTTTGTCTTCAGTTAAAATTATATGAAAGCAATTGTGTATAAGTGCTCTTGAAAGATACAAGAGTTAAAAGTGAAAATGAAATATAAATGTCATAAAAGGGACAATGTTAAAATATGTTTTTAAAGTATTCTTTAATTTTTGTGTGTTCCCTTAGAAGAATCAATTTGGTTGCTTTTTGTTGCCATAACATCCAGATGCATATCTGAAATTTTTGAATTCGCTTAATACAGCTGAGTTCGGTTGTATTCATTGGTTGTGACCTCCACATACGGCCTCGTCCCAGCTCTGTGAAGCCAAGTAAGGTGAACACAACCGGGTAGCTGCCAAGTCACTGAAAGATGCTTCTGACATTGGGTAAAGATGACAGCTTTGTAAGGCTTTGTCTGTATGGGTGGATTTATTGAAGCATATGACATGTTTGAAGAATGTGAATTTTTGACAGCACATCAGTGCCTTCATGTCCCTGAACACTGCAGTGTGCTTAACATCTCAATTATATACAAAGTGACAGTTAAATAAGCCATTACATTCTCTTGGCCTTTTATGTAATTGAAGCAAAGACTGTAACTGGTTATTGTGTAGGCAGAATGAGTTGCCCATTCATAATAAACTTTATTGGTTTGCATAGGAAGTTCCAAAAGAAAACTACTCGATAACACTGAATCTACTGAATTTAATAAATTTAATAAATCTTACAAACCATTCTACATTCCCTCTGCATGAAAAATGTCATCTATATCAAATACCTTCAAATCGACTCATTCAAGTCTGTTTCTTCAGTGTTTTTTTTTTTTTAATGAAATAATTCTGTATTTCACTGGGGTCCTCTGTTTTATGCAAGGCGGACATTAGGTTGTGTTTAAACACTTGTGTAGTGGAGGAAAAGCTCAAGAGTCTGTCAAATGATTGTTGATAATTAAGAATTTTTTAAGCAACAACCTTGAGTGATCTCCATCTTCTTGACTATTGTCCACAGTAGTCACCAATGTCAAAATATGACTGCCAAGGTAAGAATGTCTCTAGAGTTATGTTGGTAGACTTTATTTGTAATAACATCTTTAGTTTTTAAAATCTTTATTTTTCTCTTGTTTTAAAAATAATAAAAATAAAATAATAGCTACTTAGGAAGGTTGTTATTGCCTATTGCTGTTTATGTTCTGGATGTGAAAACCAGTAGTGGCAGCATGCATAGAAGCCCAGGAACTGATTTGAGAAGGGGAGAACCCAGCAATGGTAAAAGCATGAGGCCTAACTCCTGAGTGAGTGAACTCGGGGAGACCAGGCAAAATGTCAATAGCTTTGAAAGACATGCACTATATTATATGCTACACCCTGAAGGGTGATGAGATTTGGATTACTCCACAAGACTTTGCTATCTGTAAAGCTCACTCTCTTTCCAGATGGTAAGGAAAGAATAAAAATAAGTTATGCCTTAAAAAAGAGTATGAATAGAACAAAACCTAATTTTTCCCCTTTTCCAAGTACGCTTCCCCCCCTTAAAATCTTTTAAAATAAACTAGTAATTTTTTTCTCCAAAATGTCACCCATCTGCTGAATTTGGCAAACCTGTCTGAATCCAATATTTCTAAATTGCACAAGAAAATAATGAAATAATCTTAAGCCCTTTCTGATACATGTGGGAAAGTTGGTGCAGCTTGCCTGGATTTCCTCGAGTAAGAACTTCACTACTAAATATGAACCATGAAATGTTACTAACACAAATGGGACAGAATTATAAAGACAGAGAAAATTGCAGTAGTCGAGTATGTATATGCAGCTAAAAAATATAGCAGCTCTTCTCTCAGCAACTTTGGCAGAAATACACCCACTCCTTTTTCATCGCCCAGCAAGGATGTCCCACAGAACGGAGTCCCCCAGCTCCACGTCTGTGTCTGCAGAACAAACCCTTCTCTCTAGGATGGTTGGGTAGGAGTAGACCAGCTCTGCATTGCCTGCCCGTCCCCAGGTCTAAAGGAATTTTTCTCTCAATCCCTCTTATGAAAATAAGGGGCAGAAATTTGTTATTATAGCCATGGGAATAATATGATTAATAGTGAATTTCTTTGTAAAGATATAATTCCAGGGCATAACCCATTTCTGTATTTGTAGCAGAAGTGGCTGGTTGTGCAGAGGCCCCTCAGTGCTCCTAATGCCCTGGTCTTTGGTAGAAGGGGAACATGCTGGGCTCTAGGTTTGCTTTTTCCCCCTGCATGGAGCTGCAGCCATTTGTTAACGCCCAGGCGGGGGCTGGGGTAGACACAAGCCTCCTTGCTAAGGAGAAAATCAATTAAGGGCCAAGAAGGTCATGTTTTCTCTAAGCACCTAGTCTACTGCAAGCACAGGAATAGTGCTTGTGGTGAAGACTCACTGTGACACCTAGCTTTTATTACCACTTGGTGACATCTTATGGGATTATAAATTGTCAGGGCACAAACCCATTATCTGTTGCACTGGAAGGCTTGTTTTTGGCACAAATCTTGGTTCTCTACTTCTTTAGCTAAATCAAATATGTTTTAGGTGGCAGCTGTTTCTACCTGCCAACAATTAACATGCAAGTACACCTAGGGGGTACACGAGTGGTAACACCCCTAATACACCATACTGCCAAACCCTGTCTCAAAAGATGGTTGCCTATTGTTCTTGTAAAAGGAGACATCTAAGCTCCTCCAGGGAGTTTTTGAAAGGATTTAAATCAGTCTTCTGTTTTGGATTGTCCTTCAGAGGAATTCACATCTTCTATATAGGGGGCTGAAGGAGCTAAATACAAGGAGATATTGAAACATACTGTACCCCATTAATTAGCAAATGGTTTTTGATTGTAGTACTAACTTCAGTGTGTCTTTTTCATTATACAGCTCTTGTCACAGAAATGGGGCTTTGTATTCTTGCAAACTATTTTCTCCCAGGGAAATTAGTACTTTACAGTATTGGGTTGAGTTTTTGAATTCCTTTGGCAACTATTTTAACAAAGGAATTTGATTCAAATTAGCTGAAAAGAAATGCTTTCATTTGAACATTTTGGTGCAATTTTCTTAAAGCTGCATTCTTGGAGGCATTACCTTAACAGGGGTTAAGCATTTACAGTACATAGCTCAGAATTAGCATAGCTGAAGTGGGAGTCATTTTTCATTTTTATCACTCTCTGGCATGCCTCACTTACCTACTAAGTGCAGTCTGTTCAGCGCTGCCTTGATGGATGAAGCAACATACTTGTAAATAACAGATATATTTATATTGCTTGCTGATCAGGAAAGAAACATATAATTGCCACAGCCATATATCCATAGCAGTTTTAGGACTCGGCCAGTCCTCTCATATCAGTTTTTCAGTTCTTGTTTAGGATCAGAAGGTTTTCGATTTTCATATATTTACAATGTGATGAAAAATAACTGGGCTATAAACGGGCTCCTTTTTTACTGGTCTCTATTAAAACAATTTTCATGTTCTACACAACAATGTGGGAAAGCTTGGTTAGGACTAGATACATTTGCAAAAGCCAAAAGGCTGTGTGAGTAATTGCAGTTTACTAAAATGAAGATTTAGAACTCCAAAGTTTGAGGGCTGCCTGTCAGGCATGATAAACATCCTTGTATTTTCAATGATTGCTAAATAATGCAAAACTATTGACTGAAACTTTCAAACTGGTAAGTGATTAAGAAGAAACTGCAAAATGTTACACAAAATTCTAACATTTTCTAAACGATAAATTAAGAAGTGGATAATCACAGAAAAAAAGTTAGTTTCAAAGCTTACATATATAAAATTTCATGTTGAGCAGATTTCTAACTGAAGTTGTCTGAGAGAAAGAAAAATAGATTTTTTCCAGTGAGAAGGATGACCTGTATTCTATTGCTCGTTTTTTCCAACATACAAATTTTTAGTAATAATGCTACAAAAGATTGTTCTTATATCATAGCAGGTCTTGATATCTTCAGAATCTTCCACTGATTTCATGAAATCATCAATTTTGATCTTGGTACAAACTCTGGGTTTGATTGTGGTGGTATTGTGACAAAAATAGACATAGATGTCACCAATGAGATAGTATTTAATCCAATATTATAGAAGAAAAAAAATAAAATGTTCTTCCAGGAATACTTGTTGATACAATTACAGAGGGAAAGGACAAATATGAGCACAATTATCAGAGAAACAGATGTTTCTTTTGAAGTATAAGGATATTTGTAAGCAAGCTTTTTCTCTGTGTACCTGGGAAGAAGTGACCATTTCCCAGCTTAGGGAAAAAAGGAAAAAATAAACTTTTCTGATAATGGCAGTAAGGAAAGCTCAGTAACAAGGGAAAAAAGGCTCTGAGTTGGTCAGGGGGTGCTGTCTGTTAGATAATGCCTGCATGGATCAAAGAGTGGACAGCTGTACTCTGCTGTTGGGGATGGGATATGCACATATACAGCTGTCGGCTGATGCCTGGGCTTGCTATGTTTGTGTGTCGTACTCTCCACTGATGACAGACTAACTCATAGCATAGCTGGCTGCCCTAAGGAGGTATGCTTGAGCCACTATCAGGGTGTCGTTTGAGCTGGGTATGGGTGGTGAACCTTAATATGTTTCCTTTAAGAGTGTGGGGCAACATCTTTCTCTAATATGTTTCTGGACAAAGGTAAAGACACCACAATTCTTCCTTGACTGACATTTCTGAACTGTGTTGAAGGTCTAGCTGATGGATTTGGTAACTTTTACAAAGGAGAGGAAATGCTGAAAGCACCTTTGAAATAGACATCTCCTCAAGTAGTCAAAGACGCAAGAGCATCAGGCCTACTGGCTTAACAATGAATACCTGCTCTGTTGGAGGCATCAGATTTGTCACTGTTTTAACTGCACTGTCTGTAAGCAGCAGAATGAAACAGCCCCTCAGCTTTGCTATGGAGTTCTTGTAAAGAACCTAGCTGGTTTCCTACAGGGAAGGAGCAGGGAGCCCAGCGCAGACTGTAGGCAGCCCTCCATCTCTACTGAGAGGGGTGGTCAATGGAAGAGGGTCTGGTTGCAAGCTGGTAGTGAGCCAAATGGAAAACCAGTGGACTCACTGTTGGCTCTCTCTGGAGTACTGAGGCATGGACTGGATCAGAACAAGGGCCAGTGTTTATTTTTGACCCACTGGCCTACTTGACCTGACATTTCCACAGGCAATTTTCTTTATACCTGCGTGTGCCTCTTGTTAGCTCATGGTGTTATTTCAGTGCACCTTTTTGCTTCCTCCTTCAAGGTAGTTTGGATGAAGAGCTTGCCTTGAAGGAAATCAGTTCATTCCCTTCTTATGCTTTGCTTCACACTTAGTAGCCTCAGTTAATTGTTTCAGTAATGTTTTGGTTTTCTTTTTTTTCAAGATGAAACTGAGTAGGGAGATGTGCTCTAGTAGTGGCTTCAGGTACAAGTTGTCATTCAGTCCAAGGCACCAGGCCACAGTCAGACCAAAGTTTAAGAAAACAAAAAACAAACAAAACACTCCTTACTCCGTCTGCAATGTGTGGACATTAAATCCTTAGCACCAACTCTTTGGCATTACAGATCCCCTCTGACTTGTCTGCATTATTTTCTAGCTGGACACGGGTCTCATGAGACTGTGTTGAATAAACAGTGCTTGTACCACTGAAAGCAATATCCTGAGGATCCAGTTGTTTTTTATTACAAATAGATTCCAAAGCCACATGTACCTGCAAAAATTCAGCTACATACCTGCATTAAAACATAGTTGTATTTGTACTGCAATGTAAAAGCAGCAAAGGTGCATTTAGCTAATATTTTATAGGAGTAAATGTTTAATAGGAACATGTTATTATGAACGTTGATATCTTTTCCTACATTACTCACTGTAGTCATTTAAATTAGTGGTCCGTTGTGATGAGTTTTAAGGTAATGTGTCATTAGCAACAGAGCATCAGAAAGCTTTAAGTTCATAAAAGGTTTATAATTAAGCCATGAAAATTAATTTGGTCATTTATAATGTATTGTTAATTAGTTTGGTAATAGGGCTGTCACTTCCAAACTCTCTGCAGAAGGTGAATATTAGGTCAGTTATGTCTCATGAGATTTCTGGAAGGTTTATGACATCCCTTATGAAAGGTATTACTGTCCAAATTTTTCTCGTGAAGACAACTCTTTCTTGCCAAACTTTTAGAGATTATTACTGTGGATGCTGATGATTTCTGTTCTGCTATGGCTGCTTTTTGGCATTATTTCCTGGGTAATCGATGATTTTATTCCCCCATGTGACATTGATTGCTGCAAATATTTGAACAAAATGAAAGTAACAGAAGATCCTATCAGAATGCTGCAATAATTTTTACTGTACCCTGAGACAGAAGTATACTAAATAGCTTCGAAATGAAGACGAATTGATTCTCTTTGACAAGAATATATTCCAGACACAGTTATTTTTATTATAGAGATATTTGATGTAGAATACTATGATATCAGATATACTGAAAATTATAGTGATTATTAATTCAGAGGTATTCTACAAAAAGGTCAGACTACATACATTGTAGCAGTAGTTTTCTACATGTTCCATCCATAGCTAAGCCTTTCAAAATGACAAAATTGGATGCTACTTCTAAAAAAAAAATCCTTCTGGCCTTTGTATTATAAATATATTCCCCCTTTTCCTCCCGTGTTCTTTGCTGAATTTTATGTATGGTAGCAATAAAGTGGTGGTATTATAAACAGTCATCACTTGGACTGAACAGAACTGAAGCAATTGACAATTTAAAGGATTCTGATTGATGATGCAGACTTCTTCAGATGCAAGCTGCCGCTATGCTGATTTCAGGTGCATTTGGATAAATTAATTCTGCCACTGTAGCCTCTAGAAGCTTTATAAAATCTAGATTAAAGCAAGTGTTGCAATTGCTAATTACAGAGCAAGGAAGATTCTTTGTAGTTAACTTCATCTAGTTAAATCACATGAGCTAGCTTAATCCAAACCCGGGCTATGAGATAAACTCAAAGTTCCAGTAGTTCCAGATATGTTGAGGTACATAAGACATATTTGCATTTTTAGTGCAATTGCTTTGCCTTGTAATTTTGTCAAGATAACAGTTAAATAGTCTGTGACCATAGGGAATTGGTCCAACCAGATTTCATACCTGGAGTTCCCCTACATGAGTTAGTTTATTTAACCTTGCATTCACATAGTCTAACATCAAAAAATGAGGTATAAATAGATCTGGTGTATAAGGGATGTGACTGGAGTGAAATGGGAGATACTCCAAAGCAGTGGGAGTCATTCTAAATAAGAAATAAACTGAGGAACAAAATGGATGTCATGGACTACCAGTAGGGTCAGTTGGTGGACTGCCTTTAACAACAGAATTTCAAATGATGGCACACATGGTTAGATGAAATCCCATCTAACCAAGCACACACATTCCTCCTCATTTATTTGTTATTTTACTGGAAAATCATTCCTCATTATTCATTCACGGTTATTTTACTGACACATCTATATGCCTTTCTTTCTGTCATAAGTAGGCTTTGTGGCAGAATGGAGAAGGTCATTTCTCTTGCTTCTGTACTTAGTGCTGGCCTATTCATGGTATTTGTACTTTTTTCTTGTCATGGGTGTGGGAAACTGGTGCGGAAGTTCCTTAAGCATAAAATGGAGAAAATTTGATCTTTTTTCCCCCTAAAATCAAATAGATTTATTCAAAGTAAATCAAATACATCAGGTTCTATAGAAGTCTCAGTGTAAACTTATTAACTTCATAAGGATTAATAAACATAAAGAGTGAAAAGCCTGGAAGTATTTTGAGTCTGCTTGCTTAGGCTACACCTGTTTTCTAGTTTTGGATTCTTTCCACGATGGAAATATTATCATTTTAGAAATTTATTTTCCTGTTCTGCCTTTATCTCGAGTGTATTATTGCTTTTTAAATTGCTTTTCCAGACTTGTGTGGTCGTCACAGGTGCTGTATGCTTGAATTCTTTATGGGTTTCTGAAGAAATAACGTGAGAGGTAGACATTTCCTTCAGTCTTTTTGTTAATAATAAATACAATTAAGCACAATGACATGCAGAGATGTAGAGCTATAGATTCAGGGATGTAAACTTACTATAAAGTTCACTTACAAATGAAAATAAATGGAGATCTCAAAGACTGATTTTCAAGGATGATTCTGGGGACAGCTGGAGAAAAGAAACATATTAGCATAATTCCATTATAATGTGCAATAGAACTAAGCTTGTGTTTGTTTGTTTTTAAATGAGGGTTTGTTAAAATGCAGCGGATAGGATTGCTTATTTTATAATTTGACTCAAATCCTTGAAAAATAGCTGATAGAAATAGAAGCTAATGAAAGATCTGATATCCTTCTACCTTACTGTGAATAAGAAATCTCCCATCTCCAGACTGTGGGCTATTCAGTGCCAGTAAGTCAGCTGGGTGGTTATATTATTGATATTCAGGATGGAATCCTTAATCTCCTTTATTTTCTGGTCTACTAAATAAATGATACAGAATACTAAGACACAAATTCAGGTTTGCTAAAATTGTTAAAAAGCTTCATTTAGCTATTAGCATAGGTCTGCTTTAAATTTATCCATTCAAAAAACTTTAGGAGTGTTAAATAAATATAACAGATAAGTAAAAACTGTTATAGCAACACTTGGTTGAGATGATGTGGGAAGAAAGAAAATAGTTATGTAAATGAACAAGAATTTTAAAAAGCAAATCATAATCAATTGTCTGATACACTTTGGATTCTTTCTGGATTATTGATTTTTATTTTTATTATTATTTTTAATTTTAGTCATGTACAGTTAATTCTGTGATAAGAAGGCTAAAACCAAGAATTGCTTACTCCACCAAAAAAGGACATGCATATTACACATGCAGACTTTAATGTATGTGTACACTTGATTGTATTATACACTTATACCTTGCTGTAGCTGGAAGGGTAACCTCTTCAATATTCTTAACATTCCTGTTTTTAAAATTAAGGTGCAGTACATTTGTGAGAAAGTGAACGTATTGCAGTGTGGGAGAGGGACTTTCTGTTTGACTTTTTACACTGATGTTCCTTATTTGCAACCTCACTCCTAGAAAATTCTGTTTTAATAATTAAGATAGCTGACTTGCTACTATGAGGGGAATGTGTGATTAGAAAGGGGTGAAGGAACGAAAAACTGGGGCATGGAAAGCAGAAAGGTTATACAGCTCTTTGTTGTTTTGCCCTTTATTTCTTTCTTTTACCTGTTTTTATTTCTACTATTACTTTGCTTACTACTGCCAGATGTTTATACTGTTTTTGCACCTCCATGCTTCATGTTCTCTACAGCCTTTTAAATATGAGAAAATATGAGAAGTCAGTAGCCTTTGGGTGTCTTTTCTTTTAATGGAAATACTTGGTTGCCAACAGGTTCTTCTCCTCTGCAGAAATCCACCTGATAATGCCTGTGATTTCTGTACATGAGCATCAATGCACCTATAGACAGGTATTTTGCTTTCAAGTCCAAGTGTTTTTACCAAATACCCATGTGCCAGCATTCTCTGCCCCAGAGATGTCTCTCTTCCCATACAGCTTGTGTGGTGGCCTCAAATGCTTTTGCTCCAAAAAATGAGTTTATCTGCCTCTTACATCTGAGGTGACTGAAATGCAGCTGTTTTACCAACACCTTCAATGAAGTTTCACTTAATCCCCAAATAAGAATGTTTTCTTCCAGTGGAAGGAAACATAATATCAAAAACACTTTAAAGTATTAGGCATTAAACTGAAATTAAGTACAGCATACTGAGACTTCAATGTTTATATCCCACAGCAAGTCAAAATGCTGTGTATTTTAAGGCCTTGGATTAAGGGCCTTGCTGAGGACCCAGAGGCTGAATGCAGCTCTGCAGCAATCCTTTAAACAATGTCAGCAGAGGGGGAAAAGTTAAATCCTGCTTTGTTTAGGCTGAAACTTACTTACTGTGTGTTTTTTCTTCCTAGTTACTTAGTTGTAATTGCATTAACAATAAGAAAATGTAAATCTTAAATTAGCTTCTCCTGTCTTGTCATCTACTGCACAGTTTCTGCAGGAAAAGGACAGCACACTGCATTGTCTAAAAGAATTTTAGTATGTTGGTTGTTATAAAAATTGAAAATAGCTGTTTTCTTTGTCACCTAAATACATAATTATGTAACATTTTAGGTTGCTAGAATGGAAAAATTTATCCCTGTTATATGTCACAGAAAAGATGATGAAAAATTACTATATAGCTTTTAAAGGTTTGAGGGTATCAGGCAATTTAGGAAGAAGACTAAGAAGGCTTTTAGAAAACTTTACTTTCTCTGCAAGTGCAAAAATGTGGATCAGATACTCCTGAACCTTATGAGGGGGCTTGGTAGCTGCATGACTGCTTTTAAGTCTGAAGATATGCTGTTGTCAGAATATAAAATTGACTCTGCATTTTCAGGGTGAACTGAACAGAAGAGGAGAGTGGCAAATGGTAAAAGAAAAAAAAAGTCACAAAAAAATGAGATGTGTATGAGACTTGGATGTAGGTAGGTAAGAACACAAGGAGACAAGATAACAGACTAGCTTCTTGAACTCACATTGAGAATGAGTGGGAGACTAGGTGGGGTTTGTTAGAGGATCAAGACTCCAGAGAATGAACTATAATGGACTTTGGAAGGTCAATCACTGTGTTATGATACAGAACATTAAGGGAAGTAAATGGTTTATATTATCTTATATTCATTCATTACTCTCTGTCACACCACTTCAACACTAGGCACCCAATTTCTCTCAAATATTTTCAGAACTCCACTGCAAGGTCAAAAACCATCTGTATCAATTCTTCATAGGTCATCTTCTATGAGCTAGGACATAAGGTATTTCTGGCTACCTGGGCCCAGTCTCTTTTCAAATCCTGTCTAGTAAGGCTTCTACATTTTCCTTATGCATAAGCAATTTTACAGAAAGATGTTTTCAGCCCTTTTTACATCTCTGCACTTTGTTAGCCAAGATTCTCCTGTGACAGATTCTCTGGCTTTGTCCTTTGTATTTTTCTCAGATATTTTCGTCTTCACTTTCAGACAATATTGGTAGGGGGTTCTGAACTATCTAGGATATCTCTGCACTTGTTATTAAATCAGTTTAATTCCAAATCTTTTTCTTCAGTCACTTGCTTTTGCTAGACATTTTAGATATGCTTACACCATACTAGACCATAAAAATCTTATTTCCAATTGTAAAGATTAGCTTTCCCTCTGCTATAACAGTGAGATGGGCAACATTACTCACGAAACTGAACAACCTTGTTTCTGCAATTTTCCCACTAATTCATTTTTCTGCACTACATCATTTGTGTCTGGAGAGGATGGGGCATGGTGATCTTAGGTTCTGCTCCTTCCGTGCCCTACTTAGTAAAACTGGCAGTGAGAGGGAAGGGAAGAAAGCTGTTCTCAGTGTGGCCTTTGTTGGATTGGGCATAAGTGGAATGAAGAAGTGTTTATGAAGGCTTTCTTTTTCTTTCCTCTGAATTATTAATTTCTGAAGTCATTGAATTGTCTAACATTTCTATCTTCTAACAAAGGAAACAATAGCATGTAATGAGGATATTTAGAGTAATCCCTCTGTAAATACAGCATGTGTATGGTATAATCCATTTGGATTTAGAAGGAAAAGATGGATTATTTTCATGCTTCATTTACTCATGGGATGATATGCAGCCATATTCTTTTTGTGTATCACTGACAATACATGGGGTCCTTTTGTATAAACACTTATTAGTAAGACTTTCCTAAGTTGAGATACTCATGTGAGAAATGGCAGATCCTGGACTCCATCGGCTTTGGCTGAGTTATTTTACTTTGAGAAAAGGCATGCTGGATGGAGAAGTTATAAAGTAAGTTAGAGTTTGGTGAGTCAATGAGGCCAGTGTCTTGCATTAGCTTACAGCAGGTTTGAAGGACAGCTCCATTACAAAGTCAAATTTGGAGTCAAAGAAGAAAAATTCAATAAGCATGTCAACTACAGTCTAATTTGAGTTGCTGACTTAAAATATCCATGGAAACTCCTGTAGCTGAATTTTTACAGTTGTTGAAAAAGCAGTTAGATTTCTTTGTCAATGAAATTCCTTCCTTCAAAATTTTACTGGCATGCAAGAAGAGTGTTCTGTTCATATTTTTGTATTTTTGTACACTGTTCATATAGCGATTGCCCTTTAGAAAATTTTAAGTTGTCTTTGTACCTACCCTAATGAACCTTGTAATGTTACTGGAGACAAAAATTATGGCAACACTCCTTTTAAGTAGCACAGAAATAATGATTGAAGATTATAATGTGCCATTTCCATAGGGATCTAATTTTGGGTCCAGATGGCAAATGCTGTTGAAACTCTTTCATGAATTAAACAGAAGAGGTTGATTCTAGTTCTTACAAACAAGCTGTCTCTTAGCTTGAAAAGAAAGTAAAATGAGGTTGTATTTTTCTTAATATCTGCTCTGAAATACTTATTAGCAAATACTTGAAATTTGTAAGAGGGAAGGTTCTCTATGCTACCCTCTGAGAGACAATACAAATTCCTTATCCACAGAAAGCAGAGTTAATATAGTCCCCACTGTGATTTACCCTGGAGTAGGGTCACCACAAAGGCAAAGGCTACCATAGAAGGTCATATTTATTAGTATGTTTCCTGGGCCAAAATGAGAGGCTTATTAGATTTGCCTTCAGCCATGTTGACATCTCACCTCTGATGAAAAGCATGGAAAGGCTCTATTTTTCTTAGAGCCTTCTCTCAAAGTTCATTTGTCTGTCCAGGCTTAACAGAAGGATATCTAATGGTTTCTTTGTACCTTACTTTACTTTCCTGTTGTGAATACAGTCCCTGGTTTATATGACTTTTTATTACCAAACAAGTATCAGTACTAGTATAAGTGGGTTCATTAAAATTTATGTATATAGCAAACTCTACAGTTTCTTTTAGATATGCATATTTTTACAGAGCAGTCACAACAATAACAGCTTGTCTGAGTTAATATAGCTTTTTATTATGTTTTGAAGTAGGTGGAAGCAGGAACTCTTTGAACTACTGGAACAATACTACAATAGTTTTAAACATATTTCCATCATTAGCAAAGAGCTATCTCCAGTGAAGAGCCCTGAAACATCAATAACTAATGCCAACCAGACAAATGAGAAATGATCACATTATCTAAAATGTCTTCCAGAATCAAAAGTATACCATAAATGACACCAGAATCGTGTGCACTAGAATCCATTTAATTTGCTTTTAAGGTTCTTTTTTAAACAACAAAAAAAATCATCTACTAAGAATTGTTCGGTTTCGTGCTGGATTATATTTGTTTTATCATTGCCTTTCTCAGATCTTGGTCTGAGTGCAGTTGATATCAAAAACAGAATAAAAGTATTTTAATCAGCATAAAATTCCTGCTGAACTCATATGTACAATACAAATGCTTTCTTTAGCTCCAGAATTATATTTCTTTTTAGAACAAGGAAATGAGCAGTAGTATTGACCTTGCTCACACATTAAAATATAATTTATTTAATTTAAATGGTCTTTGTCTGTCTTTTATTATATATATATATATATATATATATATATATATTTTTAACTGGGAAAATTAGTGACTTTTTTTTTTTGTGTGTGTGTGTGTAAGTTTTTGTTTCCCCTTCTTTCAGTCAGACTTTAAACGTTTTGATGTTTTCAAGTAACGACTTTGGCTAGACCAAGCCTATAACTTTTATGTAGACAACTCTCCCATTGAAAGACATCAGGCCAAAAGAAGAAAGGTGTGTTCTGCCTTTAGAAATCAAAAGACACGTAAGTCGCTGCTATGACACACCCACTCAACAACTGGTTAATATTTATTCTTAGTAACTGAAAGGAGAGCTAGAGAAAAACATAAAAATAGCTGCTACTTCTACTAAAGCTCCACTTTTAAAGTATCTGCTCCACTCTGCCATCCCTTTAAGGGTTGGAGCTGTTTGATTTTGAGATTTAAGTTAATTCTCTCTGAAAATATTGTCACTGATGAATGTTGTCTTTTAGAATTGAATTTCTATTTAAGCTTTCTGAAATGTTTGTATTGTCTATTCATGTTTACCATGTTTATCATGAGATATGCATACCGTTACTTCTACCTTGCTATCTTCACCATTGTACAAGTTATTTGTGCGTGTTCCTTCAAGTTGTTGCTTCATAAAGAAGTAATTCAATTCCTGACAGTGTCACAGGTTTTCTATTTAGTTTTCCCTTCTTGCTACAATTCAAGACAGATAACCATCAGATTTTTTTTAACCTATTGCTAAAAACACAGTGTATATTAAATTCATCAATCCTGTCTCAGAGAAGCATATCTCAAATTCTCTGAAAGATACTCTCAGAGGACCCTTCAGTGCTATTGCTATTCATGGAAAACTTCCACATTTTAAGTATGTTTGAAAATCCAGGTCAAAGGTTTGTAGACCTAAGTCCTTGACTACCTCTAAATTCCTCATTTGTCTTATTTATAGGATGCTTTTTTTTCATTCATATCTCTTGATCTGTGATAGAGCCACTAACTGTACTGGCTTCTGAACTTTCTTGGATTGATTTTGTGTATTGTATTGGGAGTTATGTTCTCATTTTTTTTTGTACTTTTTTTTTTTTCCTTTTTCCTCAGAACATCCTTCCTTTTGCTTGCTTTCACCTTCAGAAGACAGCAAAAGAGTCAAGTCTTCAGAATGGGTCTATAGGTTTTCACCTCTTAGTATTTTAAAATACTTCTATGTAGATGGTCTTTTGGCAGAGTGAAACAATCAGTCTGCCATTAAGAAACAATCTACATGAAAGCTATAGTCTTCATATAGCTTTAACTGTGAATTATTCCTGCAAAGCAGAGTTTCTGCTTTGAGGATCTTGTTCCATTCACTGTTGGAGGATGTTGTTGGATGGAGGTTCAAAATCTGCAAATTGACTCTTACTTCTCAAACTGAAAATATTCCATAGTCTTTTCTAATGAGGAGGCAATTCCAGTTTAATTAGCCAATCTTTTTTTTTTTTTTTTTTTTCCCCATGAAACTCAGTGGTCTTGGTTTTACACTACAAAGGCAATGGGGTAGAGAATCAAATTATGTATATAGAGAGAGTGGAGCTGGATTATACTTTGTTTTTTAGTTTACATTTCATATTTTCTCCTGCCACGTTGCTTTCCAAACTAGATGCCTCTTTTGATGTCTCACAACTTGATAGTATGATGCTTAGCAGAAGAAAGAATGGATCAGGAGATTTGTGTATGGCATTTACCTGGCATTTAACTCTGATCTGACCTGTGCAATAAGAAGTCAACGGCCCAGAAAATCATTTAGAATATTTTACAAAACAGTCAATGGTAGCAAATACAATGTTGATGTACAAAGGATGATAAAGCCAAAAACTAATTCTGACTAGTTGTGTCTTTGCTTGTGGGGTATCACAGCTGGGGTTGTGAGCACAACAGCTGCTCAAAAAAATTAGCAGGGAGAGACCAGGAGGGACTTTTATAATTAATTGATTTAATTGTTTCTGTGAAGCAGATTGTAGTCATTCTGCTAGTAACTCCAGCATCCAATGTCTTCTTGCTTGTCTACAGCATGTCTCTTGAAAGTGTGGCTTGTCTTGGCTTATATAACTAAATGCAATGCATACTCAATGTATTGTACAGTTAGAGGAGCAGACAAGGAAATGAAGAAGGGAATTAGTGGGGAAGACCCCAATCTTAGCACAATTTTTGAGGAGGGAGAAAAAGCTAGGTGGAAGACAGAGAACAGCTAAAATTTTGGAGATCTAACTAGTAGATTAGCAGACTACATATTTGTCTACCATTTTGCTTTTGGCATAAAGAAAAGCTTACATTGGATGCACTTTTGAAAAGGCTTGCTTCTCTTTATTGAGAAAAATCCATGCTTTAAAACCTGTTATACTTAAATACCGAGCACATCGATTGGAGAAAAGAAGTAAGTCTTTAGCAGTAAATGCCTCTCTTTTATAAAAAAGGATAGCCTTTGGAATTTTTTGTTCAGCTTAGATCGTAACAGTATTTTTTTTTTCTTAAAAGATGCAGAAAGAACAAGATAGGCTGATTCATGTTACAATGTATGAAGTGAATGCTTGTTGATGGATATAAATCCTAAGTCTATCTGAAGAATGGATGAAATGGACTTTGGGGTTTGTGTCACCTCATGAAAAGAAGAACCGAAAACTGACTTTGTCTCACTGATGTATAATGCTGAATTTCAAAGTGCCCTTTTCTTGTTATCATCCATAAACCGTTGGAGAGGCACAGGTGATTTCACATCTCCAGGTGATGTGAAATCACTTGCAGTTAAACAGAACTGTCAGGAGATGTCTGTTATTTAGCTTGTAGACCCTTCCAAGTTATGTGCTTTGTTTTATGCTTTTTGACGTACACTTGTGTATCTTTATTGAAGTAGCAGCTGCAGTTTTGTCTGCAAATAAAGCTTCTTTTTGTTAGGCTCTGCACAAACATGTAGTTAAAGATGACCCATACTCCCAATGGTTTGCAGACCCCAAATAGTACAGGAACAGGTTTTTATTCTTTAAAAAGCCTTCAGCTACAGAGATGCAATTTCCTTAAGCAATCACAGAATCACACAGAATCACAGAGTGTTTGAGGTTGAAAGGGACCTCTGAAGATCATGTGGTCCAACCCCCTGCCAAGCAGGGTCACCTAGAGCACAGGGTCACATCCAGGTGTGTTATGAATATCTCTGGAGAAGGAGACTCTGCAGCCTCTCTGGGCAACCTGTTCCAGTGCTCTGTCACCCTCACAGTACAGAAATGTTTTCTCGTATTCAGCTGGAGCTTCCTGTGTTTCAGTTCGTGCCTGTTGCCTCTTGTCCTCTCACCGGGCACCACTGAAAACAGTCTGGCCCCAGCCTCTTGACACCCTCCCTTCAGATATTTATACACATTGATAAGATCCCCTCTCAGTTTTCTATTCTCCAAGATAAACGGGTCCAGCTCTCAGCCTCTTCTCATACGACAGATGCTCTACTCCCCCCAGCATCTTAGAAGCCCTCTGCTAGACTCAATCCAGTAGGTTCATGTCCCTCTTGTATGGGGGAGCCCAGAACTGGTCACTTCAGAGAGCAGGAATTTGGCTAAGCAGTTCCCTGTTGTATCCTTCCATTCAGCCTCTTGATGTGAATACAGGCAATACAGGCAATTCTTGTTTGAAATATTTTGCTGATTCATTATAATTTTCTCTATTTAACTGTCAGTTGGGCAGTCCTTCATAGACTGCCACCTGTTTACCTGCTAGTACTGGCTCATTTCTGGTTTGTGTAGAGAAGAATACCATATAAATGAGTGGTAAGAAATAACTGAGAAAAAATCAATTTTTCTAAGGTGAAAGCATTCGCTTTTAAGAAACAAATCTAAGACAATATGTTTGAAGGCACTAAACTGAGCAGCATGGCTGCTTCGCCTTCAGTTACTGTGCTTGATTAGCTTGAAAAGGCACTACAGTTGATTAACATACATTCTTGGAAAACAGGCACTTCAGCAGAAAAAAAAAAACTAAGACATTGTATTTTAAAGTGGCCTCTACTACAGCATCTACAATAATGTTCCATATGCATGCATGTGATTTCTGCAGTGGTGAATGAGTGTGTCATTTCCTGAGGTTTTGAAATCCACTGTTCTTGCTTCTCTTCAGAAGTTCTCTAATTTTATCCTGCATATTTTTGTCATTCATGACAATTTTTGCCTTTCTTAGCTCTCTGTCCTCAGTTTTGAAGGCCACTTCTCCCTCTAGGTTAGCCACAGCCAGTCTTCTAACTGAAGAACATTGGACAGCAATTCCAAATAGTGCAAGTTGTGATTACCTTAATATTCAGGTGTTACATTGATTTGTATGAAACGCGCCTTCTCTATTCTCTGTGATCATACCAATCCAATGCCAAACAGTACCAAAGGAATTCTCATTTGAATTCAAGTTACTTTGAATGAAGTCTGACTAGTAAGCTCTATCAAAACAGTAAGTACATGTTATTTATCCAAGTGAGGGCTGGATGTGGCAGTATTTCTTGAGGAGATAGACTCAACAGCAAATAAATGTTACAGTGGAAGACTTGAGAATGAGCGAAATGTTATTTGCTGGTACTTGTTCTTGTGTTCTTTGGCACCATGTTTGCATTTAGAAAAGTTCTCCAGATCTCTCCATATTCTTTCTTCACGCCAGCAATACACCTTAAAATGCTAGAAAATCAACTTTGACAAGAAATGGAATTTACACCGGTCCAGAGTTTGTCTTGCTCTTTCATTCTAGAGCCCAAACAGGAAGGAATTGCTAGACCTTTTAGTGGAAGACCTTTGAGCATGAGAACCTAAAAATGAAAGGTGTTATTTTGTTCTGAGAATTTGAGAGATATCTTGTCCTAGTTTATTAATGGCCACTGACATCCATGAGTGTTTTAGTTTTGGGCACACTGGAAATACCTGCCCTCCTGCTCTCTCTGTTGTCAAGTTATGAGCGAATTTAGGTAGAGATGTTTGTAACTAAAATGTCACTGTTTGGTAGTAATAGAAGGAATATCCCATGTCCTCTTAAGCTAGCGGGCTGGATATCTCCTTGCATATATGGTTTTGTTCACAGCACTGGAAACCAGGCCTATGCTGATTGCTTCCAGTTTTCTTTCTGCTGTGTGTCAGTTCATTCAGAGATTGCGTACTGCACCTTTATGTGAAAAGTTCAATTATACCTAGTTAGGTAATGGCCACTTGATCCAACTGGTGCCTAACTGAATTCAGAACCTTGTCATCTGTCTTGGCAAGAGGCAAGAGTTTACCAAGGCTTAGAGTAGCTTCTACTAGCATAGAACTAACAATGTCATACATGAAAGAAAAAGAATGAAAAAAATATATATGTGGTTTTGCTGAGTGTTCCCTCTCCTCTATATGTGGTGGTTGAGAACAGTTATTTTTGAAGGGAATGCAATATGTATCTTAATGTGAAGAGAATGTAGCCTTATGATTGCGACTGCATCACTTGAAATAGGAATGCATTCCACCCTGGACAGGGACAAGTAGAATAGCAGAGATGAAAGCCTTTGGCAGATAAACTGAAACTGTGTCTGGTATTTCTTTATCAAAGTCTAAGTCTAAAAATTAAACTTCAGAGGGGATGTATTATTACGCAGAAGGGACAATTCAGAATCAGCTTTTCAGTAAACCTTGGAAGATACTGGTTTTCTGAAAGTCTAACCCTCTGAAAAAAGAAATCTCCCTGAGGCTTCAAAAATTTGTTTTACGATAAATTGAGTTATTTTGGCCTGAATCATGATTACTGGTGCTTAAATTATATCCTTTCCTTCAAACTAAATGTTTTTTAAGCATGCTTTATCATTTCAGATTAGAAGCTCAGAGACATCTGGGACTCTGATCAAAGTCTCAGCATGAATATGTGGTTACAGTATTTTACAATACATAAACTACAAAATTGTCAAATTCTATAATCAATAGGAAAATTTTAAGATAGTTAAGTATTTTATAGTTCCATTGTCTTCTTCCTTTAATTTAAACCTAACAGATGGCACAATTAGCCCTTACTTTAAAAGTTCTGTTGATCTGGTAGAAGAGATTACCTTTCCATACAAAGCTGGTTTGGCTTTCTTGTATCCCTTGAATATGACAGCTACAACCCAGCTACTATTTCTTACTATTTCAGTTCCTAATTGGAAGATGAATGAGCATTTCATTTCTGGCCTGACTTCTTTAGCCCTGCTTTTGTGAATTTGCTTTTCAGGAACTGGGGCTGAAAACAGTGAAATGATAAAAATGTCTACATCATGTGCCCTACTGGAAACAGCTGCCTTACTGTGGTTACTGAAACCAAAGGTAGTGAACATTTAAGTTTAAACTGTCATAATATTTTATGATAGTATCATCAATACCAAAAAGAGTACTAAAGGAATGAAACAGAAACCATGGTTGCAGCAATTTAACGTGTTTTGGAAAGACTCTTTGAAAATGCAAAGATTATCATCTTTTACTAGAAACAATATGATAATTTTAGAAGATTGAACAAAATTGTACCACAAAAATTGGAGTTAAAAGGTAAATAACTGGATTATTATTGTAAGAAATACTTCCAGTCCATTTCCCCAGACTTTGATTGACACCTCCTCTGTCAGAATTGTGAAATCACTCCTTAGGCACTCGGGCAACATTTTAACATTTACTCTACTGAAAATGTCTTGCAACCATTCCTGCTTTATTTGTATTAATATTTCAGTATGCTATTTGGAGTAGAAATGTTCTCCCCCCTTTCTAGTATATGTGTAGTATGTGTTTGTTAATCTTTCCTCAGGATGTGTATAAAATATGAAAATAAATTAATTGCATAATAAATCAATGAACAAAGTACATTTATTTGAAATTCCTATTTTGAGAAAAAAAATCATAGCCTAATGAGGGTTTAAATCTTCATTGAAAACATGAAATGGTCTGCAAGTCAGTTGTTAGTGAAAAGAAATCACATACTAAGAAGCAGAAAAACAAATAAAATGATAAAACCCCATCTGAATTAGAGACTCATTCTAGAGACTCAATTCTAAAAAAGAAAACGTGTAGAAAAGCAGTAATAATTTAGAAGAATGTAGTATCATTTCACTGGTGATAATTTTTATTTTGGTACAGGATTCATATGAAATCTACAGGTAGTAAAGTATGTAGAGAAGACAAGAAAGATATCTTTGTTTTAGACTTTGCATATATGTATACCTATAACAATATACATATGTATGCAACCAGATATTAAACAGGGAAGGCCAGACTTCAGATCCCACGCCCCAGAATTCAACACAACACTATCGGTAAGATATTTCCTACCTCTGACTTGCTGGAGAAGCCTACAATTCCTTTGTCTGGGCAGATGCCCCAGTTGCATCTTGACTCTGAACTGGGGTGAGATGTGTCATAGAATCATAGGATCATTCAATTTGGAAAAGACCTCTGAGATCATCCAGTCCAACCTTTAACCTAGTGCTAAAAGTCCACCACTTACCCATGCTACTAAGTTCTAAATCTACAGTTTGTCTGAAGACCTCCAGGGATGGTGACTCAACCACATATTCTGTTGTATTTTAGTCATAGTGTCTGTCGCTGTTGACTCCCACATTTTTGTGTTTGTCACTTGGATATATAAGACATACCTTTATTGTATCCAAGCTTTAGGGTTTTGTAAAGATGCAGTAACTTGAACGTTTTCATCTGCACTGTAATTGGGTGTTGTCAGTCTAATGACATGGCTCAGGTGTGCTTGAATCTGTGCTAGTTGCTTATATGTAAAGGGAGCAAAGGGAAAACATGAGAATCTGTAATGCTCTATCTAGTCATTTTATAACTCATGAAGTTCAGTGAGTGGATCATATTAGAATTTGTTTTCTTATTTTATCGAGATGCTTAAAAGGAGACAAACATTTCTATACCCCTATACGTGTATGTTACCTGTAATCCTTTTCTCTGTATATTTATATCTGCTGAGATCAAAAACTTACAGGAGCTATCATGATCTTGAGATGTCAACTTGTCTTTGAGATCTATGTAAAGGGACACAGAAGTAACTGATGTAATGGTGTTCTGCATTGCTAGGCTAGGTTCAAAAACTAATTAGGATGCAAACAAGAATGAATGTGTAATGGTTTAATTCTAGAGCTGTGTAGAAATTTTACTGCAGCAGAGTTAAGCAAATAATCTCCAATGAATAATTGATTTCAATGTCACCTTTACTGTTTATGAATTATCCACTAGCCTCATGCAAATTTCACTGGTTTGTTCATTTTATCCAATTTGTGCATTTTTTAAAGATTGGTCATTTCTTGAACAGTGTATGTGAACACAGGCAGATAATCTGTGCATGTTTCTTTTATCTGATGACTCATGTAACCGAACAGTTCTGTGGAAAGTAGAAATTTTGTAAATGAGTGCAAAATATATGTTTGGCAGATATTTCT
This sequence comes from Cygnus olor, assembly GCF_009769625.2. NCBI lineage: Eukaryota > Metazoa > Chordata > Aves > Anseriformes > Anatidae > Cygnus > Cygnus olor. The sequence goes on from NC_049173.1 coordinate 25,035,611, forward strand.
GGATTTTAGCTTCAGAGCCAAGAAAAAATGAATAGCTGAAGTACTGGTAAAACTGAAGTACTCAAGTGCTCTTGAGAAACTGTTCACAAGAAGGTCAGAAACAGAAATGAAGAAGAATTTTGTATCTGGGTAGATCTGGCAGAAAATGTCTTTCTGCTTCTTGCTCTGTGCTAATTCATACCTCAAGCCATCAAAACATTCTCCAGTGGTTTTCCGTTTGAGACAAGAACAACAAAGAAGCATTGCATGAGGAGATTATAATAATCTTCTCTTAATATATAAAACATTTTCATCAACTCTCTCCTTATGTGTTCAAAAATGGAATTGCAGCCGGCTCTCCAACGGATTTTATAGGATGAGTGAGGCTTGGGAAAAGGCCTTGCTACTTTGTGTATATCCACCATCAGGGATGGGTTCTCCTCTAATCCTTACTGCATATCAGGTCTCTCTATGAGATGTATACTTAAGGACAGTTTCTCTCATTCAGAAGGAATTGGTTCACACTGGCCCCAGGAGTGTAGACCTCTGCTGCGTGCATTGCCAAAATCAGACAGCTTTTCAGTGATCATGAAGACTAGTCACAGGGTATCATGACCCTAAATTAACATAGCAGCTGGTGCAGAGTGCTGCTGCCGCCCTATTTGCCTTCATGGAGGTGCTAATCCAAATCTGTAAGACAGTGCAGACTTTTTTTTGTTCCATTCTTCCTTTGACTTCCCATTTATGTGTATGTATCAGGTTGTTGACACTCTTTCCTCCTGCCTGAAAAATACTTGAAAATACAGTATTGTATATGCCTCTTCCTTTGGTGGCTCAATATTAATCTAACTGATCTTGGATTTAAACTAGTACAGCTTCACAGATTTCAGGTAGTAATTCAGTTTTACATGAGTGAAAAGGAAGAGTCCTTTATACCTTCCAGAGAGCTATGTTATTATATTCAAAACAAATGCTGTGGGTGGAATAACATTTGCTGAGGAAAGTTCTAAATTTGGAACTCATGTCTATCACTACTTCTCTTTTTAAAAATCTTCATAGTGAAGCTATAAAACTGTCAGAATAATTGAAATTTTTGCATAAGATTACATTTTGGGCTACAGAATATAGAGCCAGCTGCCAAATTTCTGGATGCACGTGCTAAATACAAATAATTCATGGAGCTTCTAAATCCAGTTAGTTAGGCGCTAGAGTAGCACCTTTTCCCTGTATTGCTTTCCAAGCAGTGTTTTGTTATATTTAGCTGCTAGTTGATATGAAATGTTGATTGGCAGACGGCATCTCTATCTCTTTCCTCACTGTTAATGGCTTTAACAAAATGAAAAATGGACTTGTATTGGTTAACAACCTACACGTTCTAATTCTAAAGCAAGCAGGGACAAGATACATTAGCATCTTAATAGAACTTTGCACCCTAAGGTTCTGGTTTATCAGGTATTAAGAATGCATTAGTGATTCACAAACAGTGATGGACAGGATTCGTTAGCATGCTAATGCTACCTGAGAATATACAGCTATTGTTGTATCAAGCATCAGGTGAGAATCATTGAAATAATATTTTCAATATGAGCTTCTTATTTTAGCAAGATTTACCTGTAACCATGCTTGATAAAACATGTTGCAACATTTTCAAAGATAACTGATATTTTTAAACATCTTAAAATTGAGATATTATCTTAAGACACTTACTGAAACGTCCAGATTTTTAGAGAAGCTCATCTTTAGATTATGTGCCATCCTATCTAATCTACTGATTAGATTTTGATATATAATCTAGATACCAGTTGATTGGCATCATGTATCCATAATGAGGACACCTGAAATCACTAGCCATTTCTGAATGTCTATCAGGCTATAGAAAGTGAGTCAAGATATGTGAATTTGAGTTAAATTATATTTTGAGTTCAAAGCTTATTCAAAATAGGATATTTTTGATAGCTTCAACCTTGTATGAGCTCAGTTTTACTTAGTGTTTCACCTTGTTCCATCTAATTGAGCGAGGGAGTTTGAATATACATACATAAGAGCCAGACAACACATTTCAATGAAACTGGGTGATCTGAAACTTCTGAGTCTCATAACACTGTAATGGATAATAGTCCCATTTGATTTATCTGAGTGCTTGAAGTGAAATTAATAGATATCTTAGGTAGAAACAGGCAGATTTATCACTCTGCCTTTGGTATTTGCTTTTTATCTTTTTTCTTTCTCCACTTTTGATTCATAGCGCACCTAAAGCTAGAAGCTGACAGACTTTGACTTGCACAGACAGATGCTACCCTGAAATACTTTTGATAAGTTCAAGTTAAGGTGACAGGGAAAAATGACAATATAATATGAGCCCTAGCGTAATTGTTGGTATAAATATAACAGTGGATGTGTAAAGATATACAAGCCTAGCAGGAAAGCTGCAAGGAGCCTTTCTGGAGCTATAGCTGATTGAACACATCTTAATATTATGATTTTCTCTAAGAATAATAATGTAGTCTTGACACTGTTTATGTAGATTAATAATTTCTCTTGGCACCTCTCCCATAATTGAAAGACAGAAAAATTCCCAGTCCTCAAGAGCAGCACCGCAATTAAACATGACATTGCCAATGAACCAGACAGATTAGATCACAATTTAGTCAATTCCAGGTACCCTATAACAAGCCTCCATTTTTCAGTCACCATCTTAATATCTTCAAAAACGGGCTTATCATCATCTTCTTCCTCAAGTCCCCACTCCCTCCCCTCAACCTATGTTTCCAAGTAAAGGCTCCTGGCATTTTCTGAAGCTGTAACGTACTATGCAGTACTTCAGGTCTATATAGTTAGGGATCGTACCTTTTTTTTTTTTTTTTTTTTTTTTTTTAAATCTGGGTATTGCTTTTGGGTAGGCTTCAGACTATGAACCCCTCAGCTTTTGCTGACCTGGTATGTTTGGGTTAACGTGGCTCGTATGATGACAATACGGCAATATCTCACAGACATTCCACCTCCCTGTGGAGCTTCCTCTGGTCTTCACCTACCCAGTTATTCACCAGAGAGAGCTGTTCCAGACCCAAGAGTAGTATAGTTGCATTGGGAAGGAACAGTGACAATACTCTTTCTAGGACCTGTGGATTTTTAGGATCAGTTTTCACAGTCCTGTAGGCTTATCAGCTCCACCTGTTCTAGCAGAGCTATCCCTAAAGCACTATAGATTTGAGGTGCCTAGCACACCTGCAATTGGAGGGTTTTTCCTGAAGTCCTCCTTAACTCTTCTGTGAAGAAAATCAGGGAAATTTATTACTGATTTTTCCCCAGTGAACTAAGAGAACAATTTAGGATAGGGGCAAAGATGAAACGTATGTATTGTATGGCATGTGAGGATGGCTTGTCTCTGGAGTATAAGCAGCACCTCTGGATATTAACCAGCACAAATCACTTCTTCCAGAGCCCAGTAATTTACTGTGTTTGCTGCAATGTCTATACCACGTGGACTAGCAAGGAGAAATCACGAGGAAGGGTACAGGTAATTTACTATTTACATGTGCTGTTGGGGAAAGAAAAGGATCACTGCTATCTCAAGATGTTATTTAATAGTGCACTTGTATATCACAAATCAGTGTTCTCCACAGGATAGGGTATCCTATATAGTCCTCCAGAGCTAACTGTAAACATACATATATCAGTGAAATTAGGGCCTTTTTTTTTTGTTACAACACTATTGGCACCCGTGCTTAGGAATCCTCTTGTGATCACTGAGTCTTCCTAATACATTCCTAGAGATAAATTAATGTGAAAGTAATATAAAAGTAAAGTTCAGACAAGAAATAATATATATATTATGCATATATATAATGCACATATATATTATATTATTTAAAATATATTAAGATCTTGTTTTTTCATTCAACACTTGTATGTTGAAATGACCAGAATTTCTAGTCAGAATAGCAGTCCTGTCATTCCACGCGCCATACAAACTCCTAGTAAGAAACTTTTTATTTTCTCAGAAGGATCTAATAATCATACCTTGCTCTTACTCAACACTTCTCATCCACAGATCTAAAAACACTGTACAAGAACTTAAAATGTCATAGTAAAAAATGGATTGGAAATAGTTTGATCTTCTACAAGATTTAAATTTTCCTTTCCTTCTTTCATTTGAAACTTTTGAGACTTCTCCCACTCGAACAAAAAAACAAGTGGAGATACATGACACTGAATATCAGGTGACTCAGTGGTTAGGACACTCAGTTAAGATGTAGTTCAGAGCTTGTTCAAGTTCTTTCAGGCTTTGACTCAAAGCAGAGATTTAAATCTCATTCTCTTAAGTGGCTGTTCAGGAGTTTGGGGTTTCTGTTTTTAATCGAAATCTCAGTCTCATTTCAGTGAAGCCTTTTTTCAAGACATAAGTACATTTCCACAAAGCTTCAGGTCTACTATTTTCCAGTGCTTTGGAATATTTCAGTATTTCAATATTTCAGTTTTCCAGCCATCACCTCTGTTTACAAATAGGAAAACTGATGCAAAGTATCTTGTTCAAAGCAATGCTAGTAAGTGAACTAAAATGCAGGTGCACTGCAAGCTGTATGGTTTCTTTTTTTTCCTTTTATATAAAATGGTGTTGAATCTTTCCCTCTGAACAAACAACATTTGTATATAGGTTAACCAATAATTTCAGGCAGGCAGATGCCTTTTGTGCATTTTTAGTGGGCTGTTTTCAAATCATTCAGTGCTAAATGTAGTGAAACTCCTAGCTGCAAATAATTAATATGATCAGTTTCAGTCTTTTTGTTTTGTTTGTGTTTTGTGAATAGACCTTGGATCTCATTAATTTGTTTGCTATTCATTATTGATTGGATGTATCACAAGAACAAATTTCAATCTCTGTGAACAGTGTTTATTGGCTGCATCTTCTACTGAATATTACTGCTCTCACTGATGTATGGGATTGGTCACTAGCTCTGCAGCTTTGTTTTTCTTCCTTGGCTGGTTCTGTGGTCAAAACATGAGGCCAATTGCTGCTGTGGGGAAGGGAAGGTTGTTTGTGGTGCCATAATGTTAGAATCAAGGAACTCTTAATCACAGGATCACAGAATGGTTGAGGTTGGCAGGGACCTCTGAAGATCATCTAGTCCAAACCCCCTGCCAAGCAGGATCACCTAAAGCATATTGCACAGGGTAAGGAATAACAAAAATTGCTAGAGGACCTCTAAATGGCAAACCTGGACTTAGACTTTCCAGACTTCAGCACCAGAGTCCACAGGCAACAAATGTCTACTGCTATTGTATGTGGAGGAGGCTGACGTTCATGCTTCCATTTGCTCCATTTCATACAGATGGACCCTGCGTGGTTCGCTGAAACAAAATACAATAAGCCTGCAAACAGAGCATGACATCTCTATTGAAGAAGGAAGAGAAGAGAAGAGAAGGGATAGAAAGAATAAGAGAAACAGGAAAAAGCAACAGAAGAAGAAAACTATAAATGGGATGGAGGAAGATTTAGCAGATTTTTCCCTTCTCAGAACTCTCCTGTGCAATCCCTTTCTTTTCTTTTCCCCTTTCCCTCTGTAGTCCTGTAGACTTGCTCCAACACTTTTAATCTGCCAGAGAAGGTAGGTTTTGGATGTTCGGGAATTCCAGACTGACTCTCTTAACACTTAAACAATCGGCATTTATGTTCCCATTGCATATATGGCACAACATCATAAGTGATATCGTCTCTCTAAAGTCTCTTACCAATAAGATAGGGAATAAAATATGAGAAGAATTGACTGAGTTTGTTTGCATGAGCATAGCCAATGTTATTCAGGTTATTTTTCAATTTAATTTGAAACCATTTTTATTGTAAATGTATGCCAAGATTATGATTGCACCAGCCTTCTTCATCTTTAAAACAAGCAAACCAATCTAGATAATATCCAATCTCTCTTTTCTATGGCATCACAAAACTGCATTAAGTATTTCATTTTCAAAATTATGCAGGCAGGTTTCTGGAAATGGTTGATTAGGTTTGTTTTGGCAGACTTACTATCAACATTGTTGCACTCTTGCATAAATATCCAGACTAGTTTAAGTGCTGTTGAACTAGTTTGTGTTATCCATTTGCTTCTCACTAATTAAAATAATGAATTTACAGAAATTGTACTGGAAGAGTACCTGAGAAATAAGGTTGTTAAACTCTGCAAACATCTGTTTTCTTAGGTTAACTGTCTTTGCAGCTGAACTTTCTGTGCTTCTTGCATGCTTGAAGGTGGCCAACAACACTAGGATTTCTGTAGCAAAAGGAAGAAAGATTATTTTCTCATGCACTCACAGTTCTACACCCAGTGTTTAGTTACCTCCAGAAAGAGTTTATAAGAGTCCATTAACTCTGTCCCAACAGCAGTGATACTGTCACTAATGTCTTTGGTCCCTTGCCTTTTATTAGGGTAAGCAAGTATCAGTCAGAGTGCATGGGCTTGCCCAGAAGATGTATTGATCAGATATGCCTTGCTATGAAAAGTTTTCCTTGTTGCTATCGTGTTTTTGACATTACACAATTTCCTTCTTTAAGAGAAAACTGTTAGATTAAAGATGATATACTGTTTGGTATGCTGTTGTGCGAAGCAAAAATTAGCTAATATAAAGGTAAAGGTTGTTTACAAAAGCAGAAATGAGTTGCTTGTAGCTTCGATGGCAGCCTGTCTTCCAGTACCACCTCCATGTGACATTTTGGGCTCAATTTTCTGTGTTACTCTGAGTCACCAGTGACAATCCTTTCCTTTAACCACTTTCAGTTGTGAAAAGCATCTTGACTAAAGAAAATAAGAGAATGACAGTGGAAAAAAAACATGAGTTAACATAAGAAACTCTTGGAAAATGCCAGCAGTTTGGAAGTATACCTCTTTAAGATTTTGAGGATTAAATCTTCAACTGCCATAATGTACAGTAACAGCTAGCTAAAGGAGAATCACATTATTTACCCAAGCCAAAGAGGTGGTCCTATGTTCTAGAAGGAAAGTGTGTCAGCAAATCTCAGCAAAATGTCTTTCAGCAAGCACTGCAATTCCATTAACTACACCCTTTGCAGTTTAGCAAATATTCAAAGTCATGCTAAAATGACATTGGGCTGGCTGTGTCCTGGGGGATGGCATTATTCAGTTTGAGGGGAAAAAATAAATTAAAAAAAATAATTTTCAATATTCACCATTCATTTTCACCTCTAGCAGATAAATCTAAATCTTGGTTTTGGAGCAAAAGGGCTAATATACTAGAAGGATGAAGAGAACTGTATAAAGATACATGATATAATTATTTTATATATTTAAATGTGCTTCAGCAGCAGAACTGTAGTAACTGGCAATGTTTAGAAAAAATTTAATGTGAAGTGGCCTGCCTTCAGCTGCTTTTCCATATTAAACAGAAATTTCATGGTTTTTGAAAACTGCCAGTACAATGTGCTGCACTGTTTCATTCAAGGTGTGGAGGTTCAAAGCATAGGCTTCTGAAAACATTACAATTTTTGCAGAAAATGGGCCTTCTGGAGAATAGTATTAGTTGCTCTGTTTTTGACGTTCATTGTCTATTTTTCCTATTTCCCATGAAATTATTTGTTTTGGGTTACTATGATAGAGTTTCTTTTACACTCACATAGGGACTACACTGAGCATTTGTCCGTTTGGTTTTTCTTGGCTAATATTCCAGTTTCTGATTTCCAATTGAAAAATTAGCTATCACACTTCATGCTTTATTTATTTATAGTTATTGATATGATATTTAAGTTTGTGCTAATTTTGTAGCAATGCCTACACTTCAGCAAATAATCTTTTTCCTTGAAAGGAATAAGGTTCTGAATGAGGACAGTACGATAACATGTATGTGCACAGCACCCCAATAGTCAGCATCTTTTAACCATACAAACAAATATGTAGACAACATTATGTTTCCTTCCAACACAGGCATAACATTAAAAAGGTGGAATTTGTTTGTATTATCTTAATAAGCGCTTCCGAGTACATAGTAGAAACATTCAATAATTTGAAGAATGAATATCTGTGAACCATCCAAAGCTTGGCCTCTTTTGAACTTTAAAAGGAATGAAGCTATTGAAGGGGTGTTTGAAAGAAGCCTGAAATGCTCAAATATCCATGATTCTTCAATGGGAATTAGGTAAATGTCTCCTGTAAATTCCATTTGCAACATCTTTCCCTCTACTGCATTGATTAGACTGTCTCTCTAGCTTATAGTGAGATCCCAAAGTAGGGGACCAGTCTCTTATTTGAATAAGCCCCAAATAGGTCTCTTGTTTCCCCTGCCTCTCCCTTACGGCCTTTGAAACCAGAATGGGAAGTGACAGATTGACTAGTTACAGAGGAGAAAATAATTAAGCTGACCACCTGCAGGACTGTCAAATGTGAAGATAAACTGAAGAAAAAATAGGAGAAAAATAATACCTTTTCTTTTGATCTTTTCCCACGAGAGTTCTTCCAGACTATATGAAAAAATCACCCTTTAAAAACATTTTTAAATAATAAAAAAAAAGCATTTTATTTCCATCATCAATGGCACGTTATATAATATATTCTTAAGCCAGAATGGATATAGTAAAGTTCTGAATCATTTTGATGCATTGCCAGAAAGAATCTGCAGTGCCACTTAACAAATTTGCTTTAGAGAGAGTGTTGATAAAGTATTCAGTGTATTGTACTGTCCTGCCATGCATTTTAAGTATCTGCAAAACCTATTTAAATAATCTGGTACCTGTGCAATTAACTATAGATGCTACATTATGCATGATTCTTGGCTGCTACTAGTAAGAATCAGCTGCAGCATTCCCTTAGTGATTTTCAATTTGCTGCTAAATTTTCTGCAATTGATTGATGCTACATGAGTTAATCTACAAAACTGCAAAGACAAAAATAGTGTACCTCCCATCTCAAAGAAAACCCTTCCCCAAGGAAATGAATCTTTCCTTCACAGCCAGAATGACACTGGGCTGGAGATACTGAGCAGAAATTATCTTACACTCTTTACTGTGCATTGTGATAGAAAGCTTTTTGTTGGCTGCCCAGCAAATAATGACTTTCAGCTCCTCCAGCCAGTTCTGTTTGCAGGACAAGAGCTTGCTCTATATGACATAGCATGGTCAGGATGAAGTTGACTGTACTTATTGCTTATCCTGATGGCAGCAGGTTTAATCTGGACTATAGAGTTCTACCATTTAATCCAAGACACCATGTCACACCGTGCACACAGTGTGGCACACCAGAGTGTGAAGACCATGAGGAAATGGCAGGCAGAGCTCGAAGTTTAACTTCAGCTCAAGGGTGCTTCTATTGGTTGTATCAGTATGGTTTATGGATAACAGGTGTGAATGTGGCTCGTGGCCAATTTTATAGCTGGTATCTTAGGGGATTTGTGGGGGTAGCCATATCTAGCTCTTCTGGCTGTGTTCTATGTGTCTCAACTAAACTTTATTAAACCCAGCTGTACTCTGTTACGATAAAAGGGTCCACATGAACTAAGGAGTGCAAAGTCCTGATGCAGCTTTGGGAAGCCTCAGGTAACGACATCTCCATGTTAAGCCACATTTAAATACAAACCTCAGCTCTGAAGATGTGCCTTGACACTGTGCTGGCCTAGGCTGTGGCGCCTGCCTGGAGCGTGGCTGCTTCCATAAACAGCTGGGGGACACGTGGGGACACGTGCTGGAAAATCCTCTTCAGGAATTCCTAAATGCTACCCTCACAAGACTTGCAGTAGCATTTCTGCTGCCATATTTATACCTGACACGTGTAGAAAATGCAGACTCCTTCCAGGCATGCCCCAGTTGCGAGGGCATCTGGGGGCTACTGTGTGGGTCTGCTTGCCGAGCTGGCATGCTCCCAGCTGTGGGATCGTAGCCCAGGCACACTGCCAGACACATAAGGGTGGAGAGGGGGATGGAGAATGCAGAAAGGGAAGAGGAACCCAGGGTCAAATGTGTGTGAAAGTGTTATCTGGAACAGGGCCTTTTCAAAATGGATGTCGCACAAGTCTCTTCCCCCTGGGAACTGGCTCATTACTGCTGGTTTCTGAGGGAGTGCCTCTGTTAGCAAGTGAACATCAGCTCTCCTGGGTGCAGCCTTGGGAAAACGCTCTCTTATTTGCCTCTGAGATGCTTGAGAAGCTTGATAGTATTCAGCACATACAATAAAGCTAAATTTGGCATGCTGGTGATACGTGATCTTTCGCTACCCGTGATAGCTGACAGAATTCCTACTGACTTGCTGTTGTTTCAAGTCAGATTCTAATTCTGTGGGCAAACTCTTTTGCACAGCCAAGCGTTTCTTCGATGTCAACTCCGTGTTGCCATAGCATTTGGGAGCATGGAAGTAATGCATCCATTAACATTGCGTGCTTAGTGTAGCAAAACAATCTCTGCCCAGGCTATGAGTGCTGATATGCAGAGTACAGAATTCCTCAAGCCCAAACTCCTCACAGCATGAATCAAAGGTTGCAGTCACATGTAAGCCACCAAGAATGGGAATCTGATTTCTCAGGAACAAGAGTCAGTTGAAGACCAGCAAGTGGCAAGCTGCTATTAGCAAGCTGCCATTAGGCAGTAAGGTCGACTGCTGAGAGAGTAGCCTGGGACCATTCTCATATTACAGAAATGTTGCCAGTATACTGCTTCCATCCACACTCAAAAATACAACATGTGGCTCAGTTATTTTACATATTTGACAGTATAATGGAGCATTAAGATATCTGGTAGCAAAATACCCCATTATTCTGCCTATTTTGCTTCTTCTGCAGGGTGTTCAGTGTAATTTGCAATGTCTTTGTGTTCTGTAGATCCACGGAGGTAATGTATTTTTCTCTGCATTTTCCTGAGCTGACTAAATTTATATCTTGATTTTTCTTTTCCTTCTGTATTGTGTTTTTACATACCAGACTTTAAACCACATATGAAATGGTTGCATAGATTGAACAGTGCCTACTGTACCCTGATTTATCACTTTCCATTTCTGCTATGGGTGGCTCAGTTTTAGCCTCCTGTGATATCAGGAGCAAATGCTCTTAAGCACATGTACAATGTGTAATTGATTTTCAAGGACCTGATCTTTGATCGTTTCATTTGCCATACTTCTAAACTTAAATATGATTATTATTTCCTTTAAATCAGCACTGTATTTTACAGTTAATTACCTGATTTCTGTCCATGCTGGCAAAATTTATAGTGTTTGGACACAAAATGTTCTTTAATGCCAAAACTGCAGTCTCATATTTCTTTTCAGCAAAGGCAAAGAGAATGTGCAAACAATTTTGCTCTAAAGTGTCTAAGCAAAAGGTATATTCCCTCCTCAGCAAAATCTTTGGCATTCATTGCAAGTACAGACTTTTGAAGCAGTCACATCCAAGTGTATTAAAGGAAGCAGATTTGTGTGGGTTTTGCCGACTGGTGTAGGAGAGAGTTCAGGTTTGCAAGCACATTCTTGTCACCACCTTACTGGGCAGTTCAGCGGAAACAGCTGAGTACAATGGAAAGAAATGTGTAGCATGTCTGGGCTCTTCAGCTGGCCTGCAGCTGCCATTTAAAACACACGGCAAGCTTGTAGATCACAACAGGAGCAGGCATGCAATATGTGAGAGATACTGCCTCTTCCCTACAGCCCCTGAAGGTGAAGCTGGCAAGCCCAGTACACTGCAGAGGTTAAGCAATGAGGAAAGCTGTGGTGAGTGCAAGGGCAGAGCCTGGGTTTGGTGGGGTGGCCGAGCTGTGCTGTTCAGCAGCGAGTCCTTTGGAGACACAGCACAGCAGCCCTCTGGGCAGCATTGTTCTTGTGGGGTTTGTGTTGAGAGAGAGAAGAGATCTGGTGTTATTGTCTAGGACATTGATGCTAGGGAGAAGAGGGGCATTTTTTATACCTCAGAGCTGCAGAAGGGCGGTTGTGTTCTGGGTAGCACTGATTTCCACTGGGAGCAAATTCTGGTGTCCCAGAGCTGCTGTATCTGGCAGATCCTCAATCTCAGACAGTGGTGGACCAAACCCTGCTCTACCTGTACCTGAAGCTTGATGATCTTGGTGGGACAAGGCAAAGATTGGCACAAAACATTGAGGTAACTGATGTACCTGAATTTGCTCCTACCAAGAGGCAGGTGAGATAAGGACAAGCAAGAGATAAGACGTGGCTTACAGTTTGGACATATGTGGATCAAGTTTAGGGGAGAACAACACATGAGCACATCCTTGGACATGGGGTCATGAAAAGCAATACAGATGTACCCATAGGGAGGCTACCTTTGTATTTTAATAGGAGAGCTCCAGGCAGAAGCCTTCTAGATTGGTGTCACTCACAATACAAAGTTATACAGCAAGAATCTTCTTCACTCTCTGTCAAAAAATACAGTAGCTCTCGCTTTGGTATATGGAGTCATATTTATGGATGGGTGGCTGTGAGTATCTAAAAGCAAGAAATTAAAATGTCTATTTAAGTACAAAATACTATCTAAATGAAAGGGCTGAGAGACTGCTAATTATCCACGTGTGTGTATATATTATATATTCACACACATACTTTCTCTCTGATCACTCTTTATAATTTGCAGCAATACTTTGAGAGCCAAATGGTCTCAAGGGAAAAACACAGGCAAGTGGCTTCTGTCCCTGCAGGAAGCTATTGCACATATAACTGCAGCACAGGCACAGGATGTGGACATGAGCCATGGCCCCTGTTCTGGACAATGTTCCTGATGCCAGGAACACATCTGACAGCTGCTGCTCACCTGCTGATCCAATGTGTATATGGTACATAATGAATTTACAACAGGCACTGACTGATAATGACTTGCCCTTAGAGTAGGTTCCTTGTGTGCAGAAAGCATGGGAGGTCTGTTCCGAGTATGTTGGTTGTCACTGTGTCATGCACAAGTAACCTGCTCCGTACAGAATGGTTAAGATTCACAGTGGGTGCTGCACAAGGTGTGAGCAACTACTTGCACACAGGAGTTCCTGGGACTGAGACTCCAGCTTCTACTGTTCTCTTTCTACTCCAATCTGGTAAAACACCCGCAAGCTACAACTCAGGTTTTCTTTATGCAAATTATTTTAACAGTTTGAATTTCCTTGGAAGTTATGTACTTTACAAAACAAACATACTTTCACACTAGTGAAAGTAGCTAGCATATAATAAGATCACAGAGCTTGTCAAGGTGGTTGCTTTAATTGGGACTAATATATTCTTCACGTGCTGATGTGCTTTGTAGTTCTCACAACTTTTGTCTGGCATCAACATCAGCATACAAAGTGTTGTGTTAATGAAAGGGGTTGGTACATCTGAAAATTTTTACTCACTATCCAGCATTCCTCCTATTCCATCCTGAAGTAGACAATGAGGAAGTGTTTAATGGAATAGAAAATTCATTGCAAAATATATAAATTTAATGGGAGATACTGAAAGTCATTGCAAAGAAAAGATCTACAGAAGACAATTTTAAAACAAACTGTAGAAGAGGGATGCTGTCTGGCAGATATAGCATCCAAATAATATCTGACACTTTCTTTGAAAGCAAAACCAGAAAAATAACAGACAAAACAAAAAATATTTAATCATATTAAAATATTCTGTTTTATTTTTCAGAAAATAATTTACAGAAAGATGATAAATGATTATAAAGACAGGCAGTGCTTTCTACTGCATCCCTGCTGCTGGGTAGTGATGTTGCTTAGCAACACTCGAAGCATCCTCCTGGAGTGGCTTGTGCAAAATGTCAGAGCAGGTTATAATGTGCAGCCAGAGAAGACACATACTGGGCTCATGAGCCATCTCTTAGCTCTTTCCTTGAAATTTCATTTTCTGTTTAAATAGGTATTTTGATTTCCTGCTTTATTTAGCTACTCATCCGTGCTAGGCGCTTCTGTATTTCATATGCATGAGAAACTCTGTAACTGATCAAAACACAGTTAGCAGAGTTTTGAAGCTACAAAGCTAATGGCCTATATTTTCTAAAGGCTTTACTGCCTATTTATATGATATTTGCATATATCCACTCAGCAATGCAAAGTCTCACATTTCTGTTCTCTACTACACTACCCACACTACACATGTATTATTTGGTTTAGCGGGCTAGAAGCTTACCTTTTAAGGTACTTATTGTTAGGCAATTTATTTTATATATATATATATATTTTTTTTCTTCCCATGTAGTTCTATTTGACCATTCGCATTCACATGTAGAACTAGTTCGATGTGCTTATCTAGGTGCAAAACCAGTTCTGAAAAACTGTCTTGCCTTTTATAACCTATTACAGCTGTAAAGGTGAACAGGAAAGTGCTCGTTGTTAGGACTTAAGTACTAGTGCTTGGTTCAATTTAGTAACAGTTTGTGCTTGTAATTTATATCTCTACAAAAATGATATAGAAAGCTGTTATTCTGATTCCATGGCACCTTGTACCTGTTTTTGTAATTTATACCTTACAAAGTATCTGCTGAGTGCTATCAAACCAAGAGTCACATTTTAAGTCCATTTTGTGGAGATATAAATTTCAACAGAAATTGCAGAGCAATGTTGAATTGGACATGAAATATCTTAATGGAGAGCGATATGTAACATAGATATCAATGCCAAAGTCCTTAAATGGATAAAACTTCTACCAAAATTATGGTTACATAAAGACTGTAGGGTATAGCTTCTACTATGCCCTTGTAATACTTTGAAAGTTTAGTTACAGTCTCTACACTGAAGACTTGCATATATTTACCACTCTACTCCACACCTATTGACCTTAATCCAAATTAAACCAGGGCTTATTGTTTGACAGAGGTCTATGGTAGATGTGTAGCTATAAACACAGAATGTCTAAACCAGAACTCTCATATATCTTCCTCGACTCCTATCTACTTCCTGGTTTCTTGCTCACTGTAGATAATAGTAACTGACTATGTGTCATGTAGGTCCATTAATTGAGACTTGGATGTCTTTCTTGGTCCCTATGTCCATCTTACAGCTAACCCTTTTCTCTCTGAAATACCAACTTTCATGCCCTCCATCCTAAAAAAGCCTTGTTCAAAATATTTGTGTTCTGAATACTGAGGTGTCTCTTTTGAGGCTTGACAAACGTGGTTGAGTCCTCCTCCTGCTCATTCAGAGAGTTATTACAGAGATCATCTCTTCTCTAGTCTTCACTGGCTGTCTCTGCCACATCAAACATAGGGTTCTGCTCTCCTTCCTGATTCCTACTTCATGTTCGTTCTTGTTTTGTTGATTTCCAACTCTATTTAACTGTCATTTCATCAAATCCTTTCGGACATGTTTAAGGCTGGGACAGGAGCCCTAGCAGCTGTGAAGTTTCCAAAGTTTTCAGGCTGGCCCATTCATTTTAGGCCAGTGACACTGGCAATGCTGTAGTGACTTATTTTACCTGGACAAAATTATCCCACTGAAAGAGGCAATAATAGAGATTCAGTTTTGTAATGATCACTTTTATGAAATACTTTGTTCAAGTGACTGCTTGTGTAGGTTATGGTTCGTAGAACATAACTGCAATCACAAATTCTCCTTCAGTGTTTTCTTCAAAGATGTTGCCTCTATCATTTAGTTCCTAAACCATATATATTGCATAAAGCTAGTAGGCCTTTCTCTTTCTACACTAGCAAACTTCATGTAGCTTTCTTCCCAGGATCTAGTATGTGATTTTCTTCATTCTTTAATTTCCTCTTGTATTGGGTTTACGTGGCAAGGTGTTGGTAGAGGGGGGCTGCAGGGGTGGCCTCTGTGAGCAGAGCCCAGAAGCTGCCCCGTATTAGATAAGGGCCTGTTTCAGCTGGATCCAAAGGGGCTTGCAGCTGGCCAGAGCCAAGCCAATAAGCAATGTTGTTTGCATCTCTGTGAGCGCAGGTTTAAGAAAGAGAAAAAAAGAAACTGCTGTGCCACAGCAGCTGGGAGAGCAAGGAGTGAGAAACAGGCCTGCAGACTCAAGCCCAGTGCAGCAGGAGGGCAGGAGGTGCTCCAGGAACGCAGCAGAAGTTCCCCTGCGGCCTGTGGAGAGGCCCCTGGTGGAGCAGGCTGTCCCCCTGCAGCCCATGGGTCCCACATGGAGCAGATCTCCACGCTGCAGCCCGTGGAGGAGCCCCCGGTGGAGCAGGTGGATGTGGCCTGGAGGAGGCTGCGGCCCATGGAGAGCCCCCGCAGGAGCAGGCCCCGGGCCGGAGCTGCAGCCCGTGGAGAGGAGCCCACGCAAGAGCAGGGGGTCTGGGGGGAGCTGCCGCCCACCCGTGGGGGACCCGTGCTGGAGCAGTTTGCTCATGGAGGATGGACCCTGTGGTACGGAGCCATGTTGGAGCAGTTCTTGAAGAGCTGCTGCCTGGGGGCAGCCCCCGCAGGACCAGTTCAGGAAGGACGGCATCCTGTGGGAGGGACCCCACGTGGAGCAGGGGCAGTGAGGGACCATGAAGGAGCGGCGGAGACAAAGCATAAGGGATTGACTGCAGCCCCTATTCCCATTCCCCTCCACTGCTTGGTGGGAGGACATGGAAGAGGGTGGAGGGACAGGAGGGTTTTTTTTTTTTTTTTTTCTCACTTCTCTAGCTTGTTGGTAATAGGTAATAAATTTCATTAATCTCCCTATGCTGAGTCTGTTTTGCCCATGATGATAATTGATGAGTAATCTCTCTGTCCCTATCTCAACCCTTGAGCCCTTTCCATCATATTTTCTCTCTCCCTTTCCCTTTGAGGAAGGGGTGTGAGAGAGAGTGGTTGTGGTAGAGCTCAGCTGCTGCCTAGCTGTGTAAAACCACCACACCTGTCTGTAGTACCTCACTGCAAATTATGCAGGAAATCTTTTTTTATCTTTTTTTTTTCTTTTTTTCTGAAAGCTCTCAGTGTTATTTCTTCAGAGGTAAAGTGGAAACTTTAGTGCTATTTTGGCCTTCAGTATCTTTAAAAGATCAGTTCATTATTTTCAGCTAAGCTTTGACAGCATTTAAACAGGAATGCCAGATTTTTATTTTCTTGTGTATAAAACCCTTTAAAAGGTGTAACAATGTTGAGGAGATATTGGAATCAAAATTTCCAAGATCCCAACCCTGGCTGCAGAGGCTTCTGCTACCTGTATGGGTTTGCTTGTGATAGAGTTTGGTACAACTCCAACCTTAAAATTTCCTTTGCCCGGACAGAGTGGGAACAGAAAAGCATTCTATGGTACATTCATAGAATAGACGCGAGTCTTTTGAAAATATTGGCCTGAAAGTCTATGGAACACATATTTTCTTTGATTGCTCTCTTTATACAGGTAACTGATAGCCATCTCAAATCAGATGATAGCCATCTCATAGTTTCTTAGCTGAAATTATCATACCTTGGGCATGTGTTAGAGATGGATGAAAAAGAATGCGTAAAATAATAAAACAGCAAATTAGAGGTTCTTATATATTTTTGGATTATTCTAGGAATGTTCAAGAATTCACAGCTAGCTGGTTTCTAACTATACCCATTATCATCATTATTGTCCAAGCACGTTATTTATGTGTAGCCACAAAGCAGCAAATGCACGGGTTTTGCATAGAATGCTAAAATTCCTATTTAGGATGATTTCTTTTAACTGTGTTTTTTTTTTTTTTTAAACCTTTCTCTTCCAAATAAATGTTGTGATGCAGCTCTTAAATCACTAATGCAAACCAAAGGAGAGCTATAATCACACAGGGAATTTGAGGAAATATTCTTATATGTTGCTATATTGCTAATAGTATCTCTGGCACTGGGTTGTCTTTATTACACTGCAAAGTACCTCAATTATAGCAAAAATCTTATTTTTTTTTCCAGTGATGTATGTCTTCTGTTTTTTATGGATGCCATACTGCATGAGATGCTGTTTCTAAACTGATGAAATGTTTTCCACAGCCTAGGGGAAAATTCTTTTAATAACCATTCTCCCAAAAATCGTCAGGGGAAAAAGAAGCAGTGTGATTCAGTTTTGGAAGTTTAGTTATTAGAACAAAGGAGACTAATATGTTTTAGGTGTGTATATAGATATTACCAATGAATTACTGGATAAGAAATCTGCAACTGTATTGAAGAAATGTTGAAAATGACACCATCATTTTTCTCGTGTGACATCTTGAAACCAATTCTCCCTCAACATTATTGTTAGCTGCAAGCCTGACCACCATCAGAAGGATTTTTATTCATTTGATTCAGAACTCCCATCTACCAAAACCCTTCCACTTCATTTTCTAAATTGATAACGGTAAATTTTTACATTTTACACATTTTATACTTTTACACTACCTATACGTCATATACGTTTATATATAATCACCAGAATTTCTGTTTTTCAAAGGAGATCTGAGTTAATACAGAAACTGAGAAAAGTCATACAAAATATTTTGTTTATTAGGCCTTTATTATTCATTTTCAGCAGCATTACTCACCAAATGACACTACAAAGGTATTGTAACATGATTGCTGTATATGACAACAACAGAGAACTGTGGGTTAAACACTTTAAGAGAAATAGGGTAGGTCAATGACCCTTCCATAAATGTGATTGGGAGCAGAAATTAGTATATTTGTCTACTGATTTTGGTTAGTAATTTTTTTTTTTTTTTAAATTGCTGCCTATCACTTTTCAGTTGGAGAAGGTTTCTGAGTAGAAGAGGTGAAAATATTTTTTTCCATCTCTTTTCCTAAAAATATATATATATATCTTTTTGGCTACCATGACACTATATTTTAAAAAAACAAAACAAAACACAAAAAAAAACACAGAAAAAAAAAGAGAGAGAAGAACGTTGCAAGGAATAATGTGTAAAAGTCAAATAGGTATTGATGACATATTGATCACAGCTAGTGACATTTGTATTTAAGGTACCAACATGGCACAATTTGTTGTCAATGTGGGGAATTTTATACTGTGCGATTCAGCAAAATATTAGCCTTTCAGAGTTTGTTTCTTTATCTTTCCCTTCCAGGTACTCTGTAAGTCCTGTAAATTTCAAAGAGTGGTTGTGGCAGTGTGGTAAGACAAATAAGACAAATCCATCCGTGATGGAACCATGATAAATTAAAAGTTATTTCTGTCTGCTTGCAAACAAAACAAACAAACAAAACCACAAGAAAGTCCCCAAACCTCAAGTTACAAACAGTCCCAGAGATAACCTGTCGTGGAATTTGCCCATGTGACTAAAGACAACTATTGTCTAACTCACGTGTAAACATCAGCAGAATCAGTCTTCAGTTTATAAATCTAACTTACCTTTCAGATGATTCATGGCTTCAAATTCACATTGCATTATCGTTTCTGATCACCCTTGAATACACAATAAGCTAAAAATAGCACAGATTGGCAGTTACTTGACAGATGTACACTGTGTATTATGCTTGAAGGAAGGATTTATGAAAACTCTCAGCGGTGGCCTGTCTTTACTCCAACTGAAGCCAGTAGGCACTTTGCCATTCATTTCAATGGAACATCTGGGTAAATACTATGCACTTCTAAAACTCCAAAATTCATGTATAAAAAGAATCAGAAAACTGAAGCATTTATTACCATATGCTATCATATTCAGAAATAAGGTCATTTTAATCATGGACAGAAGATAGTCAAAATGTCAGTGAGCATCCTTCTAGATGTGTAGTTCTAAATAATAATTCAGCTAGAGAAATATAACCTCCAAGGTCTTCTGTGAAAATATGGTATAAAATTAAAAGTAAAATCGTAATAATAAAAACATTACAAAGAGCTAAAGCTGGTATTGAAGTGGGAAAGAGTTTTAGTGGTCAGAAATAGTAGCATGCATGTTAAGAATGTTTTTTATCATCTGACCTTCAATAATACTTAAATGCTCATAAAAATTTTTGCTTACTCACCTCATTATTGTTAGCTCTTACTGTGGCCTTGAGAAGCTCACACAGTGTTCTGGGACCTTTGCCATATCTATGCTGAATAGGGTGCGTAAATCATGGAGTGTGACATATATTTCTTTTGCTTTTGGCAGTTCTTATTGTATACTTTGATTCATTTCTAAAATTTGGACGCAAACTGGGGTGAAAAAAACACATACTTGTATCCTTAGCAAGCCTGACAATTCTGATAATGCAGTGGAGATTTATCAACATTTTTTCGTCAAATAGATTTTGACTACAATCTGTTAGGTACCTTAAAAGGAGAGGCAATTATCACCCCAATCTGAAATTAGTTATTTGGGTCAGCTTTCATTTACACGTTGTGCCTGGAGAGGGAATTTGACTGGTATCTGATAGTATATAATCTAAGGATAAAAATGCAATTTCCAGGTTATTAAAATGTAAAAAGGTCATACTTCAATAGCTGAATATCTATTAAAAGATTCCTGAGAGGACACTGTATATCAGTGCTGCTGACAACAAAAGAGACAGAACAATTTGGAAGAAGAATGCTCTTTGCCCTCCTAAAATCGAAAGCTCCTGCCTTTAATCTTGCCATACATCAGTTCAGTAGTGTTGTGCTTGTGTATTTCCTGCTTGGGAGTGAAATTGCTGTTGTACTGATTTTTTTTTTAAAATCCAATTGTTTTATTCAGTTCAGAAATGTATGTTTTCAACTTGTTAATAATTCCTTTAAATGTAAAGCCTATGGCAGCAAAGGCAAATTTTCAGATTAGTAATAGCCATCTGAGTTTATTTCTTCAAACAACTTCTTATAAATCACATTTATATTTCTAAAGAAGGCGGTTTAATTTCTTGGCTACTAAAATGAAATGAAAAAAATAAATAGAATATGAAATGTTTTAATAGAAGTCATCACAACTTACACTGAAAGGCAAAGACGCGTTGCTATATTCTGTATCTATTACAATTAATGCCTTAATTTTCTTAGAGCAAATACTGCGAGGTGCTAGATAAGAACATCTTACAAAGATGGCCTGTGAAGTGTAGAGAAGATATACACATCTAGGGTTTGTATTAGGGTTTGATAAAACATTACTCTGAGGTTTTGGCTGTAGCTGACCCAGAAAGTGAAGATGCTCCTTCTTTATGACAGATTGAAGAGCAGCAAGCCAACATAAAAGGTTAGTTAGGGACCCTGGGTATTGCAGCTGGCCTAACCTTCAGTCAAGAGGAGTCATGGAATGGCTGCCCCTTTCCTGCTCAGGGGATCAGCAGGAGGTTATGGTGGGGATCCCACAGGTCTCCACAGTGATATGCCATTCTCAAGCATTTAGTCTGTGCATCCAAACCACACAGGCTGGATATCATATGTCAAGTGATTTTCTAGTGCTAAACTGTTGAGCACAAGGCCACCTAACTGAACTTTGTAGACAGGTACCTCCATCTGTGTGTGGATTCAGAATACTCTCTTCAAGGTGGGTACCTCCATTTGTCATTTCCAAGATGCAAGCAAAGATCACAAGCCGCATTTAGAAGAGGCACTGATGCCTGCCTTTGGACCACTCAGTCATGAAAGAGGAGACTGTAGCTTCTCTCTCTTCTCTGACTAAGAAAAAGAAAGATTTTTTTCTGGGCACACAAATGGTTATTACAAATTTAAGAAGAAGTAAATGTAGCTGTGTGTTAACTTTCAGTGAAGTGAATTTTCCATTTTAAATATACTGAGTTAAAAAAAAAAGAAAATTAAATGTTATAAAAATATGAAAGTTAAAAAAATTGGAATCAGATTTTATAAAGGTATTTTTTTTTATTCTAAATATTTTAGGCTATACTTACAAGAAAAAACAAACAAACAAACATTATTTTATAAATGGCCATTAAATCCTGTGCTTATCAGGCCAGTTTTTCAATACTCTATAAACAAAAAGAATATTGGTTCAAAGAATCAAAGTTATGACTGAGAAACAGTAAGTATACTTATGAAAAGTTTTTATCCCGTTAGTATAGGGAACAGAGGAATCCATCCTATGATTGACTTTGTCTTTGATCTTGAGAATATATTGAAATTGATAACCTGCACTGCTCATCAGTTGGCTCTGGTTTGGCTTCTGTTAGTACTCATCTTGGATTGAAGAGAACATGGGATTTGCTTAGAGGGACAGTTGTTGAAGATTGACAGCAGCTCATCTTGCTTGTCATGTGTAATTGTTGAGATGAAGACGGGTAAGCTGAGTAAGCCTTAGACTTGAAATAGAAGAAAAGGTCTTCAAAATTCTTGCTAGAATTGTATTTTAACATCTCTTTTCCCTGAAGGAGATGAAGAACGGGAGAAACTGCTCACTTTTTGAATTTATTTCCTGAGTGTGTTTTATTTTAGTGAATAAGATTGTCACCTTCTCTTTCCTGAGGGCTTTTTTGCCATAACAATGCAGTACATGGAGTCACAAAAGTTATTAAAATGGGTACCTCAAGGAACAGTATTAGCTGATATCTATCTATTATATCTGGAAAGGATATGATAAAGTTAAGGTGCACTGTGGCTATACGTAAGAAAATGCACAAGAGAAAATGTTGCATCTTCTTACCTTTTGCTTTTTTCTACTTTTTTATGCTGATGTATTGCGTCAAAGAAAGTGAGCAGTAACAAGGGTATGAGATACGTTAATATTTTTTCTACCCCCAAAGGTGCAGATAGTGGCTTTTCCCAACTAAAGGCCGTTAAATTGGAAGTATTTTTTATGCAAATTTCCATGCAATCAAAGAAAATATGGAATCATTTTAAAATGAAATCATAATATTTTACAGTTCACAGATTTATATATTTAAAAAGGTTAGGATATTTTAAATTATATTATCATCGAAGCTAAACCAGAAACAATTTGACACAGGGCCCTGATGCATTTAACTATTTAATGTGGTAGCAGAATTCTTCTTTGCTTCTAAGTCTTTTGCTTCTAGGATGTCTCAAGACAGATCATACAGTTAATCAATTTCTCTCTTTTAACAGTTAGGAGGACTAATACATGTTGTGGTCATGCCTGTATTGGCTTTCATTGCTGCTGTGCAGCTTTCCATGTACATCTACACTTTTTGCTAATTCTAGATTAATATATTAAAAAAGAAAGTTATTAGACTGCAACATGTTTCTCATGAGGACTCTCTGCAGTCAGGCTGTGGTCTTAGCTGGAGCCTTGAAGTGCTGCTTACGAATGGTAATGTCTTTAGGAGTCTTTGGATGAGGACTGCTTATTAGTCATAGGTTTAATGAGTTTGGAAGAGGCCTCCTGAGGTAATCTAGTCCAGACTGCTTTCACAATGCTCATGTTAAAAAAGCTCAATAACAACCAAACAAAAACTTGTTTCCTTATATCCAGTTGAAATTTCTCATCTTGCATCTTGTGTCTTTTCTCTCTTATCCTTTCACAGTGCACTCTTAAGAAGGGTTTAGCTCCATAGCTTCACATTAGGTAGCAGTAGACTGAAATATATTCTTCCTTGAGCTTTCTGTTTTTAAAGAGGAAGAAACTCATCTCTCTCAGCTTCTCTTCACATCTTGTGCACCAGCCCCCTAAATCAGCTTGGTGGCATCCTGTACTTCACTGCGTGAAGGTCTTCGGAGTAGCGGGCTCACAAATGTCATGCTGCCATGACCTGCTCTCAGAGCCCAGGCAGCACCTTGGCCTTCTTGGCTGCGAGGGCACAGTTCTGACTCATGTTCGGCTTGCTGTTTTCCAAGCCCTCCCTGATTCATCAGCCAAGGTACCTCACAGCCTGTGCTGTTACATGGGGTTATTCCATTCCAGACACAATATTCCACCTTTATTGAACTTCATGAGATTCCTGTCAGCTCATTTCTCCAGTCTGTGTAGGTCACACTTAATATCAGCCTTGGCCTCCTGTGTATTGACAGCTCCCTCTCAGTTTGGTGTCATCAGCGAAGTTTCTGAGAGCACACATTCTCCCATCGTCAAAAACTAGTCTGTATTTCTCAGCAGCATGGCATGATAAGGTGATCACACCGAAGTGCTTGTGCTATACAAATAACTGCACACTGAAGGCAACAATATGCTAAAAGCCATGACACAGAAGTATGAAAATAGTTGCTTTGTTGCCATTTTTTGTATTAAAATAAAGCATTATAATGTCTATCACATTGCAAGCCTTTTCATTTTAAAGCTAAACTACAAATTACAAGAATTTTTACATAAAAATATAATACTATAAAAGAGGCAACTGAGAAATAATTCTCTGCATAGATTAAGGGAACACTTCTAAATATTTATAATGTCATGAAGGCGTTGGCAACTTTAATCCATTTTGGAGTGAATTTACTTTTCCTATATGTATGAGCCATTGACCTTAATGATAGCACTTGTTAAATATAATGATCTCTCTGAGCTCTCAAACAGTATATCACTATAGTGTTATTTTAAAAGTACGTCCAGTTCTTTGTGTTTGATTCAATTGTAATGTTATTCTGCATTTAATGTATATTCCAGCATCCCTAACTTTCTTTTATTCAACATGTGAAACACTTGGTGGCCTCTTGTTTGGATCCTGACAGGAAACTGTGGAAACTTGGTAATGCAGGTCCTCAGAGGAACAGCACATATTAGCTTGAATAAGGCCATATTTTAACATGGTTGTATGGTTTCTGCTCTCCTAGGGCAGAGATTCATTTAGGTCTCTGCATTCCAACTTGTGTATTAATAGATCATGACACGGAGAAGTAATGACAGAAACAATAACCCATGCTACAACAGCAACTCTAACTTTGGTGAGAGATCCGTAGGAGAAAGGTGCTAATTCCCTTTTAGGGGTGTCTTATGTCTTTCTGTCCTTTTAGGAAATTTCTTATTAGTAAAGTATGATAAATTTGTTACTAAAGGAGGAAGCTTGTGAGTCTTACAGAAGCATGCTGGGTTTACTTTAATGGAGATTTTGCTCTCATTTATACTAGGCTTATTGTTATTAACTCTTGCTAAGTTTTTTTTTAATGATGTTTGTTGGCAGGAGGTTCCATCTATGTGATTTCATATTATTATTTCTAGTGGTGCTATAATACTTTTAAAATTCAGTACTTTTCTTGTACAGTAGAAGAAAGTGTTAAAGCCCTCTTGAACAGTGCAGGGCTTTATGAGTTCCCTCCAGGGGACCACCATACTGAAGGATTTTGTTATACTTTTGTGCTTTGTCACAAGACAAAACCATAAAGCTTCTTGACAATGCCTGTAAATTATGAAAGCAAAAAATGTCTGATCCATTCTTTCTGTGAGAACTGCACTATTCACATGGGGGTTGTACTCAGTGGCAAAGAATGAGATTGGAATATTGGCTGTGTCTTAGAAGGTGTTTAAAAACTTTCTACAAGTCAGACCAGCTCTCTAATGACTAGTACCTTCAATGGTGGCATAACAATCTCTTGGTTCAGTCGAGTAGGGGCTTTAAAAACAACTTCAAAGAAAATAATAGTTGCAATTATAACATAAACACAATGAAGTAATGTGGTAGCAACAAACAGAGAAATATTATATATAAAATATTCTATAAAGCCAGACAAACCTGGTGTTTTAGTGAAAAGATAAAAGACTTTTTCTCCTAACCTCAAATAGTGGCATGAGCCCCATCTCTCTGAATTTCCAGTCAGCATTTGATATGTTGCCATTTAGGAAGTGTACTTAGGGAGACTAGACCCAGAGATGCAAGGCTTGTGACAAACTGTCTTGAGGGAGAATTACTGTCTGGAGGGAAGTTATTCAAAAAGCTCTTTAAGATCAATTTTAGAATAGACTTTTTTTCCACTACTTCTTGAAATATCCAAGAATTATACTCATGTTCTTCATACTAACTTTTGGCATGGTCCTCCCTCCAGGGAAGAAAGTATTGAAGATTTAATTCATTATTACAGAGTATGGGAGGATAGTATTTCAAAACTGTATTTTTTAAATTTTTATCTCATCCTCTGTTACTTAAGGCTCTGCAAATAATTGAAAGCAAAGATGCTGTAAGGAGTGATTGTTCCATGCTGTAACTTGTAGAAGACTTGGATCAAACCCACATGTTTAAGAGCTCTCACTTTCCGTATTCATGTATACATGTAATATGAATTACATTCATCTTGAACACATACATACATGTAATACATGCAATGCTTGTATATATTCAATTATATTTGTAAGTGATAAGAGTAATGTATTAACAATTTTACTCTGAACGAGTCTTAGCATAAGAGTCCTGATCTGTAGCTAGGACTTCCCTAGCACTAGCACGGATCACGGGGAAGTCTCTAGTTTTTTTCTTTTTCAAAGTCCGGTTACAGTTAGTTGTCCATTCTTGCCAATATCTTCTGCTGGCTTTGACCAGCTCAAGGCCCTTTGTGATAAAGACAGTGTAAAAGTTAGATAAGGCAGCTGAGATTCTAGTTTGAGGTCCTGCATTATGATTTGCAACAGGTTGTCCTGTGGATCAAGGTGCATAATGAGGGCTTAGGAAGGCAATAAGCAATAGTTCTTATTATAAGGTTTCAATTCTGCATTGCTGCTTAAGAACCTCTGAATCTTTACCCTATGTTCATACATTATTGCAGAAGGCAACCCAACATTAAGCTTCATCAACATACTCTGAGTTTCAGAAATTTCTATAAACTATGTGCAAAGACTGTCCATCACTAAACTCTAAAAGCAATCACATTATCTGAGAGCCAAAATTGGTTGAAGAACATGCTTTTAGGACTTCATAGGCCTGGGCTGAAATACTTGGAAGAAACATATGTTAAAATCTCAAACTTTGAATTAGCTATAGCTGTCAGTCAAATGTGTGAAGAATACAGTGTATACACCTTAATATAAATCTCTAGCCTCTGGCTTTAAAACAATTTATACTACATTTCAGTGCTCAAAAGCTGCAAGCTGCAATGGTAACAAAACAAACGACAATAAGACAGGACAACTTGTTCTCTTTTGTACGAAAGATGAAAATAAAAGGTTTGCAAATTGACTGGTGTTAGTTTGCTCAGAGTCCACACTTTAGAAAAAAAAAAAAAAAGCACTTTTGAAAGAGCAAAGACTCAAGCTTTACTAAAGGCGTATCTCATCATATGGGTAAATATACATGCGGGTAAATACACAGGTTCTGTCAGCCTGAGATAAATTGTTTCTTCAGCTTGCTTTTGGCTGTAGTAATTTTTCATCAACAGACAGCTGTTGACACTATAGGAAAAGAGAGTAGAACCTTACATAAAAATATGTGTTTTATAGCATTGGAATGCTTTGCTACATTACAACATCTGCCATAAGCATAACAGGATTTCTGTTATTATTATTCTAATCAGATTCTCTTGGACTTATAACAGTAGGTACTTACATACTGTACATCAAAGGCCTCATTTATCATTTATCAGGAAACAGAAGGGAAAATCTAATTTTTATGTAAATGCAGAAAAAATGTTAATAAAAAGTGCTTAGTGAAACTTTCTGTATTGCTATAGGGTTATTATTACTAATTTGACTCTTTTTTAACTGTTTGCAATGTATAAGTTGGGAGATTCTGAGAAGTATTAGGTGTTAAAATCTGATTAATGGCTAGCTGGACAAACAGATTTTTTGTTTTAATATGGAATAAAAATGAGAGCTGTCACTGGACTGCAGCAAAGCAGAAGAGAATATATGAGGATTTTTAAGTGTATAAAGTAGAACTGCTGAAGAATAATCATGTATTTCAATTTGTGAGTCAGGAAGGGGCAAAGACAAGAGATGTTCAGAACAGTGGTTCCTTGAATCTATATCACAGAAGACTCATGCTCTGTGTCGGGCAAAACAGGAATATGAACTTGAATCTCTAAAACAGTCTGTTGTTGGCTAATGTGGCATAAATATTTTCTCCCTGAAATTTTGAATGGTTTCATTTTTATTTCAGAGTGGAACAAATTATTGTTTTCTAACTAGTCATTGTATTACTAGTCATTTTTTTTTCTCCAGTGATGTATTCAACAGCACAGTAAGGATTGCTGTATCAGATAGTACATTATTTTTGTGTTCATAAACCATACTTGTAGCCTGTGGTTCAAACAAGGGACAGTGCCATTCTTTAAATATGGGGAGACAGAATCTAATGCTATTGAGGTAGATGAAAAGCAAGCTATCACTCTATCTCTGTTTCAACACGGATAGTAAAAGTGGTTGATATCCCAGTTGCTGCTCAATAAAAGAGATGAAGAGCAGAGTTTATGAAATGGGTTGTATGTATGATAATATCATAAAAATTCCTAAACTGGAAAAGAATTAGAGAGTGGAACCTTCCCTCACTAGACACAGCACTCAACTGGTGTGAAAGGAAGCTGATAATAGTGTTATACAGGGTTCCTGTGCTTTGTTTCTGATTAATCTTTATTTTTTTTTCCAAACTGTGGGTCCTTTGGCATCTTTTGAAACAGAAGCTGGTACTGAAACTACTTATGGTCTAGCACTGTGACTCTGAAGCAGCAAGTTCCTAATTGTGTATGGTGGTGAATATTTGTTCTTTTGCTGTAGGTCAAACTCCTAGTACTTCTCTGCTGTGGTTGTGTAGTCAATACCTTCTATCTGATTTAACTGAAAACTGTTAAAATCAGCAAATATTTCATAACCAGTTGTTGATGAAAAAGTCTGAATTTGGTTGCACTGTCTGCATATACAGAGGTTGAAACAGTCTATGCAACTTTCTCTGACTGGGTTTTTGACTAAGTTTTAGGCAAGAATCAAGCACTGCCTAGAGCTGAGAGGCTAAGATGTTCTGTTACACAACATGCAGCAAACCTGGAAGGCAAACGTGTGGCTGACTGCCTTCTCCACTCCTTTATACTTCAGAAATCTAGGGTTTCCCATCATGAGTCAATTGGCTTGGCAGAACTAACTCTGGTTCTCAGCTATCCACAGTAAAACCAAGCAGGGCTTTGGAGGAATCCTGCCTGTGTCTTCCCTAAAGCTCGTCTACGTATATTGTATATTCTGAGATGTTTTGAACAAAGTAGTTTTCTGGTGCTTATCTAGGTAAGCTTTGTTTTCTGTGTACTAAAGCACTCATATTTTCTTCACTGAATATTGGGAAAAGGAAGAGAACAAGGTAGACAGGAAAATTTTGAACATTATATTCTGGAAAAATCCTCTTTCTCTTATCATTTTTCCCAAGGATTTTTGCTAACTCTTATTATTGGCATTGATTGAAGTTCATAGTGTGACGGAGCTGCTGTGTATTTCGTCAATCCTTTTGTCTCCTAATATGAGAGTAGCCTTAATCTTATCAGTTTCTCAGGCACTAGAATATGCCCAGGATTTGTTCTTTTCCCATTCCAAATTGGATATAGCTGTCCTCAACCAATTTCTCAGGAGAAAAATGTCACAGATTGATAGGATGCAAAGAAATGGTCTCAAGTTGTTCCAGGGGAGGTTTAGATTGGACGTTAGGAAGAATTTCTTTGTGGAGAGGGTGGTCAAGCATTGGAATGGGCTGCCCAGGTCAGTGGTGGAGTCTTCATCCCTGGAGGTATTGAAGAGACATGGAAGTGGCGGGAATGGACATGGTTTAGAAATCGGGCTTGATCAGTCAGGCTAATGGTTGGACTTGATAATCTTGAAAGTTTTTTCCAGCGTAGGTGGTTCTATGAGTCTGTGACTTCATTGAAACTTTTCAATTCACAGGAAAAAAGATCAGTCCTAAAATGTATCTATCCAGACTGTTGCAATGCCCTGCAAACAGTATAGTTTAAATGAGATAATATTTTGTATGTTTCAATTGCAGGCTGGATTAGAAGCTTTTAGCTAGCTGGGTCTGAACAGGCAGTCAGGAAGTAACTACTTGGAGACTCTGAATATATATTAAGCTGTACTATCTTCATACTATTTAAACAGTGCTATTTTGCCAGTCTGTACTGTCCTTTTCAAATGACCTTTTTAATAGAACATGTATTCCTTTAAAGATCCAATTTAATTTGAAGACTTGTCTGTGCACATTGAACATATTGCCATTTTTTTTCTTAAGGAAAACTACCTTTTCTTTTGTTAATTTATGCCCCATGCTGTAAGGAGGTACAGACCTATTTATAAATCAGTGTATAATATTAAGAATATGCATAAGTCTTTATAGGATCATATTTCAAATCAGGATTAAATCTAACTCTAAAACACTCACTGACAGTGACTAGCTCCTGAAGAAGCAGACTCAGGAAAAATAGTGGGATTTATTGTGTAGGAGGTAGAAGTCATCTTAATAATTAATATTTGAGGATTCTGAAGAATTAAGCTAAAAAGTGAATACTTTTAAAAATAAGGTAATTGGAAGACTACGGTAATGCACCGTGATATTATGATTTATTTTAAGTGTTCTAAAACAGGCAAAAACTTTGTATTGAAAAAAAAAGTTTAATGTATTAGGATCAATCTACAAGACCCTTACCTAAAAAAATAATACAAATTAAATCAGTGCAGCACATTTTATGCGTAAGTGCTCATCACTGGGTATAAGGGATTAAAATATAAATCACAATAAGATACACTTTACTTGACATCAGTATGTTAGTTTCTTTTCCTGTAGAAATTAGTGGAAGGAAAGTTACTATGGTGACAGAATGATTGTGTCTCAGTTACTAGGGATTCTTATGCCTGGCTTCTCCAGCACACGTTTCAGCCTCAAACTGAAATCTGGAAGCTTCAAGAAATTTATTAAATTCTTCTTCAAGGAAATCATGGCCAAAACATAAGAGGTGCTTGTAATACATAAACAAAAAGGAATGAGATGGAAAAAAAAAAAAGAGAGAAGAGAAAAA
Source organism: Cygnus olor (assembly GCF_009769625.2). Classification (NCBI taxonomy): domain Eukaryota; kingdom Metazoa; phylum Chordata; class Aves; order Anseriformes; family Anatidae; genus Cygnus; species Cygnus olor. The sequence goes on from NC_049173.1 coordinate 25,066,210, forward strand.
GGGATTAAACTTTTGAAAATGGTATCCAAACCTTCTTCAGTCCATGTGGGTTAGCTTAACAAGTTTAAACTGAAGCGCTTTGCTAATTCCGCTCTTTGTGATTGAGGTACCTTTAATAGGGATTTTCTTTAGAAGGATATAAATGTTGGTTCATTTTGAATGAAATAAATTAGCACTTATATGAGCAGATCTGTTGTGGGAAGGTAATAACCATATGGAGGTATGCAAGGAACCTCTTCTCTCTCACAGCTATTTGGAGAGTGCACAACTGTCTACACCTTTAGAACTGTCCTCATGACTTGCAGTCACAGCCTAGGCCAGAGCCCCTCATCACTTTATACTTTAGTAGAATTGCTTGTGAATAGTTTTATTCAGTCAAGCTGCATGACTGTGTACGCTGTGTTTGTACCTTGTTTATCTTCAAATGTCTCAAATGCAATGCTTTCCAAGATCCTAGGGAACTCTAATCAGCATTTCATTAGCATGTCTACAGCAACATATGAGTGAACCTCCATCCTGCAATTCGGATAAGTCTTAATTTTAGAGGCGCCTTTCCAAGAATAAAACATCTTGGCTGTTATGTCTTTCCACATGCATGATTCACAAAGCTAAATATGCTTCTTATAATCACAGTGCTGAAACTGTGAAATGCTGAGTGCTTAAAACTGTACACCGAGCTGAGTGTTACAGACTGAGAACCTCAGAGCAGCTGCTCTAACAGAATATTGGTGACTAAAGGAGAAAACCAAGAGGTGGAAGAAGTGATGTGTTTGAGCTGTTCCAATTTTTAATGACCTAACATGTTTTATTTTAAAAAAAGCAAAAAATAGAAATACGGCTTTTGCAAGGAAAGGCTGGAAATTATTTTATCAAAAATTAATCTGGCAGAGTTGTCTGGTACTAAATGATGCTCATGACATACCATCATAGTGTCACCAGGTGGTCAAGGAAGGTAATTATTCCCCTCTTTTCAGCACTGGTCAGATCATACCTGACACGCTAGGACAAGTTCTGGGCTCCCCGGCGCAAAAGAGACATGGACAAACGGGAGTGAGCCCAGTGAAGGGACACTAAGGTGATAAGTGGCTGGAGCATGTTGTCATATGAGGAAAGCCTGAGAGTGCACAAACCGTTCAGCCTGGAGAAGAGAAGGCTCAAGGGGGACCTTATCAATGTGTATAAATACTTCATGGAGGAGTAAAGAAGACAGGCCCAGACTCTTCTCAGTGGTGCCCACTGACAGGACGAGAGGCAATGGGCGCAAACAGAAATATAGGAAATTACATCAAAACATAAGAAAAAAAGCGTGTTTTACTCTGAGAGTGGTCAAACGCAGGAACAATCTGTGCAAAGAGGTGAAATTTCTATCCTTGGAGATATTGAAAACCCAGCAACACATCTCTGAGCCAGCTACTGTGGCTGACCCTGCTTCTATCAATGGAATTGGCCTAGATGATCTCCAGAGTTCCCTTTCGACCTCACTGTTTCTGTAATTTATTTAAGTGATCCCTTGAAAGAATAATAAAATTGATAACTGTTTTGCAGACATAGTTGTTCCATGAAGAATGTTGTGGAAACAAATAATAAAGCCCTGGTTTTAGAACTCTTCAAGTTATGAAAGGCTACATCCAAACTGGTTTTCCACCTGGTCCAAGAGGTGAGGATGAGATTTGGTTCCCTTTGTCCCTTGGCACAGGTAGTCAATCAGGTGACCGACTTACATTTTGAGGGTGGTTGCTGTAAACTGGACACTACTCAGGAAGCACAACTGAGACTTAACTAAATAATTACAAATAATAAATTGTCAAATTGTTTATTTGTAATATGTGACTATGAGAATATGCTATAGTTTAAAGATATTTTTCCATAAGAAGGTGCTAAAATGTAAAGATATTTTTCCATAACTAGAGTCAAAACCTATTTTTTTTATTATTATTATTTTTTAATTTTTTATTTGTAGTAGTGGACTAAAATTATTATTTAGAATATGGCTGCCTAATGCATGTTCTGAACTTCTCCTGTTGTTGCTGATAGTGGCTGTGTTGTGGTTTAGCCCGGCTGGCAGTCAAACACCACACAGCCGTTCGCTCACCCTCCCCCCTCCCTCTCCGGGATGGGGGAGAGAAACGGGAAAGTGAAGCCTGTGAGTTGAGATAAAGACAGTTTATTAAGACAGGGAAAAGAATAACAACAATAATAATAATAATAATAGTATTAATAGTAATAATGTGTACGAAATAAGTGATGCACAATGCAATTGCTCACCACCCGTTGACCGATGCCCAGCCTATCCCCGAGCAGCCGGCCACCCCTCCACCCCGGCTAGCCACCCCTATATATTGTTCAGCATGACGTCAGATGGTATGGAATACCCCTTTGGCCAGTTTGGGTCAGCTGTCCTGGGTCTGTCCCCTCCCAGCTCCTGCTGCATCCCTAGCCTGCTCGCTAGCAGGACAGAGAGAGGCTGAAAAGTCCTTGGCTTGGTGTAAGCACTGCTCTACAACAATTAAAACATCAGCATGTTATCAGCGCTCTTCTCATCCTAATCCAAAACATAGCACCCTGCCAGCTACTAGGAGGAAAATTAACTCTGTCCTAACTGAAACCAGGACAGATATCCACCCCTTATTCCATACCATTTATGTCATGCTCAGGTTACACTCTTTCCAATACTTTCTAATTAATCACCATTTTCATCTATGATATATAGCAACCATGGTAGCGATGACATACAGTGTTATATGATAATTAACATATTATAATTCAACTCATGGGCTATTCTCACCTAGTATTAGGTCCCCTTGAGGTACACACCGGACCTCCCCATTCTCTTGCATTACCCACCAAGTGCATCCAGGTCCCCGAGCAAAAGCAATCCCACGAATGGGCTTGCCTTTTCCTGAGGCGGGAGTAGCCCAGACTGTCTTACCCAGCATGTTTCTTACGTGCACTACAGGAACTTTATCCCCTTCTACAGTGCGTAACAGGTTTGATTGGGCAGGTCCAGCTCGGTTGGCAGATCCTCTAGTATTGACTAACCAGGTGGCCTTTGCCAGATGTGTTTCCCAATTTTTGAATGTCCCAGCACCCATTGCTTTCAGTGTAGTCTTTAACAGTCCATTGTATCGTTCAACTTTCCCGGAGGCTGGTGCATGATAAGGGATGTGATACACCCACTCAATACCATGTTCTTTGGCCCAAGTGTCTATAAGGTTGTTTCGGAAATGAGTCCCATTGTCTGACTCAATTCTTTCTGGGGTGCCATGTCGCCATAGGACTTGCTTTTCAAGGCCCAGGATAGTGTTCCGGGCGGTGGCATGGGGCACAGGATATGTTTCCAGCCATCCGGTGGTTGCTTCCACCATTGTAAGTACGTGGCGCTTGCCGTTGCGGGTTTGGGGGAGTGTGATGTAATCAATCTGCCAGGCCTCTCCATATTTGTATTTCAGCCATCGTCCTCCATACCAGAGAGGCTTTGACCGTTTGGCTTGTTTAATTGCAGCACATGTTTCACAATCATGAATAACCTGTGCTATAGTGTCCATGGTCAGGTCCACCCCTCGGTCACGAGCCCATCTGTATGTTGCATCTCTACCTTGATGGCCTGAGGTGTCATGGGCCCATCGGGCTATAAATAATTCACCTTTATGTTGCCAGTCCAGGTCCACCTGAGCCACTTCAATCTTAGCAGCCTGATCCACCTGCTGGTTGTTTTGATGTTCTTCAGTAGCCCGATTCTTGGGCACATGAGCATCTACATGGCGTACCTTTACAACCAGGTTCTCTACCCGGGCAGCAATATCTTGCCACAATGCAGCAGCCCAGATGGGTTTGCCCCGGCGTTCCCAGTTGTTCTGCTTCCATTGTTGTAGCCACCCCCACAGGGCATTTGCTACCATCCATGAATCAGTATAGAGATAGAGAACTGGCCACTTTTCTCGTTCAGCAATATCTAAGGCCAGCTGAACGGCTTTCACTTCTGCAAACTGACTCGATTCACCTTCTCCCTCAGCAGCTTCTGCAACTCGTCGTGTAGGACTCCATACAGCAGCTTTCCATCTCCGATGCTTTCCCACAATACGACAGGACCCATCAGTGAACAGGGCATATTTCTTCTCATTTTCTGGTAGCTTGTTGTACAGTGGGGCTTCTTCAGCACGGACTACCTCCTCCTCTGACGATATCCCAAAGTACTTGCCTTCTGGCCAGTCCATAATCACTTCCAGGATTCCTGGGCGACTGGGGTTTCCTATTCGAGCCCGCTGAGTAATCAGTGCAACCCACTTGCTCCATGTAGCATCAGTTGCATGATGTGTAGAGGGGACCCTTCCTCTGAACATCCAACCCAGTACCGGCAGTCGGGGTGCCAGGAGGAGCTGCGCTTCAGTACCGACCACTTCCGAAGCAGATCGAACTCCCTCATATGCTGCCAATATCTCCTTTTCGGTTGGAGTATAGCGGGCCTCAGATCCTCTGTATCCCTAAAATTATTATTTAGAATATGGCTGCCTAATGCATGTTCTGAACTTCTCCTGTTGTTGCTGATAGTGGCTGTAAGATGCATGTTGTCATGCATGAATGATCAGCTGGGAAGTTAGGGTAGGAAAAGTAGGCTTGTGGTTGCATTTTAAGAAACCTACTTCAGTCCAGCTTCACCAAAGGACAAATGACCAGGGTCGCATTGTTTGCTCCTTGACATCACATAAGACTGGAAGAGGCCTGTGGTAAATTGTCAACATGCTGTTTTCCAGTGATTTTTCTAGTGAAAAATGTGGCCTTTCTCTGCCACACAGAGGAGAGCCAGAGCTTGCAGCCGTGTCATGTCCCACTCTCATCCACACTGTTTAACTGCTAGCACAGTTTCTGGTGAGGTTTTGGCTCAGGTTAAGCAGATGTCTCTCTCCCACAGTGCCAGGGCATGGCTCAGTGCTGGTTAACAAAAGCCAGGGACCTTTCCCAGAGCACAGTCTGCCTGTAGCTGCATTGATTTGCAAGTGGTCAGACTTCAGCTGATCAGATGCCTTTCCTGCTACTTGGTCACAAGGGCAGAGCATGATCCCCAGCTCCATTTATTTAGGATAAGTGTATATCTTACAGCACTGCAAGGTACTGGAGGCATCCAAGGATTCCTGGACAAGAGTATATCTGAATTTGGCTAGAGCTGGCTAGATCACTCATTGTAAGCCTGTAATGAATAAATGCATTTTATTTTATTTTATTTTATTTTATTTTATTTTATTTTATTTTATTTTATTTATTATTTTAATGTGGCATGTTGTCTTATTCTAAGAAGCAGTGTTGGTTGGCATCCTTCTATAGTAATAACTACTTGCTAAATGATTTTGCAGATAAAATCTGCTGAGAGACGTTGCAGCTTTTTTGCTTTTTATTTCCTTGCTGCTATCTAGGTTCTGTGAATCATGTGCTGAGCCCTAAAATGCTTTTGTTCCAGGCTGATATCTTAAGAGTTAAAAAAGAGTACACATCTTGTAGAAATTTGGCCCAAATAATTAATTAGCATTAACACTTATGGCACTTAGGCTGATCACTGTTTTGGTGAATAAGCTGGAGGCTGTCCAAAAAATTGCGAAAACTGTGTGTATGTGACCTTGGGAGTTAACAGTGGGGAGAAGCTGCCCCACTTAATTGCAAAAATGTTCATGAATCTTCCTTTGACCGTTCAGATCTGCTGTAATTACTGCAGTGGTTTGAGTCTTCTGTTCTTATAGTAATGTCTGTTTCGTTTCATGCCTGCAACATTAATTTTATATGATGGAATGCTATACTACTGGTGCCCACTGGGATTTTATCTGGCCTCTAATTGGCAGTTGATGAGGTTTTTGAGTCCTGAAAAACCTTGATGCCAATTTTATAGTGTGGATTTATAGTGCTTCCTGCAATTTGGCCACAGTTTGATTAAATTATTTTCTTTAATTTAGATTTACTATTATCTTGTATGCTCATTTTTCTTTCAGAAGGTACCAACCAGACATTAATATGGAATAAAATTAATGAAGAACTATGTATAAATATTTTATAGTGCATCTAAAATGTGCACTATTTCTTCTACTGATGAAACAACACTTCTGAGAATTTCCTGAGATATCCCAGATTAGTATGCACCACTTTAATCTTCAAATGTATTAACAGAAATTTTTAGAGGGAAATGTTGGTGGAATTAGAAAATATATGTATTTGGCTTGCATTGCAGAAACAATGCCAAGCTCCTATGCCAGAAAATTTATTCAATGCTCAATCAAACAAAGAGGATGATGGTGGAGAAAGGACATGGATATTCATCACTGGTCATGTTCCTGCTTTGTGAATGTGCTCTGCAAGTTGCCATGCTATTACAAGCCCTATTGAACCATAGGTTGTATTTCCTGAATGCAAATCTAGAACTCAGTGAAACTCTGTTTTCAATTGTTCTGTCAAATTTATTCTCAGCCAGAAGAAATGTTTTCATCTGATGGCCATTTCCCAGCAAAATGAATAGATGTAACATAATAGACAGGATGTATATTTATCAAACACATCACGCACATACACTTGTGTATACTTCATATATATTTATGTAATACTGGTTATGCAAGCGTTGTAAAATAAAGTTTCTCATGTTAAAATGACACTTTCTAGGAGGTACTCATCTTGTGCGTATGTCTAGAAAGCTGTTAGAGGTAATATTAGTACATTAATTAACTGACTGTACTGTCTGAATTGCGAAATTTCTTATTTTCTAAGGATAGGTTCAATATTGTTGATCAAGATTCATCTTGGTCCAGTAACACAATTGTTGGTCTCTGTGATAGATGGGGATTTCCCAGCCACTTGAAAAACGTAGGATTAATGAATGGTATGAGCAAACGTGAGGCAGCAGTTGTATTCTTGATTTGGTGTCCTGAAAGCAGCAGAAAATAGGCACCTTCTTTTTAATTTATTTCCTCAGGACATTCAGATACGTCTTTCATCACAGCAATCCTTTTAACAGTCTTCCCTGAAAAAGAGTACTTTCACAAGGCTGGGATTGGAAAATATTTTCCTATACAGAACATTTCCTCGAAAGTGTTACTGTTTTTATTTTATTTTTGTTTGTTTTGTTTTGTTTTGTTTTTAAATAATTATTCATTAGAAGGTTATTACCAGTCCTTTTCCTTGGTTCCATGCTTGGAGGTTGTCATTTCTGTGAAAGAGATGGAGTTACCAAAATTACTTACTTACAAAGGAGAAGTATAAGATTCTTAAGCCGTAGCTATACAGGAAAAAAACAAACAAAAAGCTCCTTGGCATCTGCAGAATTTAGTTGCTCAAAACTTTGTGGTTATAGAGAATCTGAATTGATTTAGGCTCCCTTCTGTAGGCAGTTTGGAAGTTTAGTTTTATGTCTGTTTAAAGCATTTATGCTAAGTCTTTGTCATGCTTCTGTTAACAAGTATTAGAGGTTTTGCTCATCCTAAGCAGACAGAAACATTGTAGAGAAACAATTCTAATCTTTGGGGTATTTCTTCCTACAGCAAGGAGAAAACAGAATCAGTGTGGACATGCCGTAGGCCAGGCTGTTGTGAATGTGCTTTGGGAAGCTGTCTGTGCTTTGGGCTGGAGGGAAGTTCAGAGAGTGGTATTTTTTTTCTTCTTTTTCCTGATTTAGTTTTGGTTAGGGAGGCAGGTATTTGAAAAGATCTTTACAGACTAACAAACCTGAAGTGCCTAAATCTGTTTGTTGTCTCTAAATTTCAAGTGTCCCTCCCTGATACATCCTTTCTTACTTCTGTGTTGTAAAAAGACTTTTTAACCAAATCTGATATCTTGGGATTCCCAGGACTTAAATCAGCAGGAGGGCTTAAGAGGGGTGGGAAGGAGTAGTAGCACAGACTGGAGAAATGTAGGAAAGGAAACATCAGTTCCTGGAGCATGATGTCAGTGCTTATAGCCTCAGATTTCTGAGCAACTTATTTTTTCATTTAATATTGAGTTTCAAAATAAACGTAAAATAGTGCTTCTCTCTCAGCTCAGAGATCAATTTGCAATGCAGTGTACATATGTGTAAACAGGATAGACAGCAGTACAGAAAAGTGGGGCGTTTGCAAGGAATACCACCTGTACTTCAGCTGGGAAGCCTCTGCCATCATCAAATCGTCATTCATTTCTCTCCTCCCCTTCTTGACAATCAGCGAAAATATGGTAGAGAAGTTTTGCTTCTGCTTTGCCCATTCCCACTTAGAATTCTATTAGGAATAAATTCTAATAGGTATCAGGCTCCAGCTCCTTGATGCTCTCAAAGACTCAGGCAGACTTTTAGGAGAACGGTGGAATTTCTTTTCCTCTTTTTATGCTTGCTAAGAAATTTGCTCCATCAGGCCATTGTATTTCTGGTACTTCTGCCTTTAGTAATATTAAACAACAACAAAAAAAGGTTAATAGAAAGTGACAGTACTGTGCTCTGACCAGACTGCTTCAAAATTTCTACAAGATGTAGCAAGATCTTAGAGCACTGAATGACGCAATACCAAAATCTTTCTTGAAAAGCACTTAGAAGTCTCCAGAATAACTGTGAAACCTGTTCTTTACTCATGCAATCTGTTTGTTAGTAACACAGAAAAGATAAAACGTAGTGTATTTCATATTAAAGAATATGTCCAGTAAAACATTGGACTACAGTATTTGATAAGGCCCTTTGAATTAGTCCAAGCTTCCATGTATTTATTTTAAAATTCTCACTAAGCATTGCATTGAAGTATTGCACTGGAGCCCTTGAAATAATTCTCAAATTCACCACTTCTTGATTATAAATAAAAGGTTATTTAGAAAAAAAAAAAAAAAGAGAGAGAAATCAGCAGTGTTGTATTTTCGTATTTTAAAGAAAATTATATTAAAATATATCCCGACTGAACCAGAAAATTCCAGGAAAGAGAGATCAAAGCAAAAGAATAGCATAGGACCATAGATGTGAGGAAATTCATTTTAAATGGGGATTTTTCCTTGAACAGCAGCTTACTGTCTAAAAATGTCTAAACCAGTGGAACAAAAATAACTTAACTCCCTTCCCTCCCCTTACAATCTGCAAAGATGGTCATTTTGCAGATTATACGCAGCATTTGCATATATTATTGTGTATATTAGCAGGAGAGGTTATCTACTCTACCCTGTCTGAATTAGACTAAATTCTATACAATTTTTACTCCTTCCATATTACTGAACATTTCAGTAAAATGCAGAATGGGAGCACGTTTCTGATTTTTTTCCTAATTACATGTTCTTCTGACCATGAATTAATCTCTTGGCTTTGGAGGTGAATTTAATTTTTGCACATATGGACTGTTCTAATAATTAAAGTTTATAATTTTTCTATGTTGCAAATAAAATGCTATTAATAGCTAAATCCCATAAATACTCATGTGAGAGAGTTAAGAAAAAGAGGAACACTGTCAGATTTGGGCAGAAAGTAGTCTTCAATCCTGCAAAAATGAGAAATCTAAAATATTTTCTTATTTCACAGCATAAACTAGCTGTCTTTTCAAGATTTTTGTCAGCAGACAAAAGCATTTGCCAGCCTCTAACCTTTAATGTATTTCTGTAGTAACTCCCTGGAATTTAAGACAATTGCCTGAGCTGTGATTTTGATTAACTTATTTATGTGTTGAATACAAAAAGGCTAAGATCTGCAAAAAGTTGGAGTGGTACTCTTGGACTCCTCTTTTCCCAAGCTGTAGAGGAGAAAAACAGGAGCTGTTGCAGTCATTTTGCCAGAAACACAGAACGTTTTCCCAGGGAAGACCCCACAAAATCCCAAAGAAAACAAATCCTAAGCAAGCCAATAGAAATCTTTCCATTAACTTCAGCAAAATTCGTATCAAAACAGAAAGCAGAAATATCATCTAGCTGAAGTTGGAGGGTTAATTACTGCAGCCTGGAAATACTCAAGTAGGAATTTTAAGAAAACCAAAGTTTAATATTGCTGCTCTTACTGAAAGTGTTTTGTAATTACTGAAGTGTCAAAGGAACTTGGCATTCCCTTATCTACCAGGATTTTTGCTAACATAATATGTGCCACAAAGATTTATGTGTCAACTTGGGCACATCTCCATTTTTTTTTTAAATGACTTTAGCATCAGGTTTACCATTCAACCTACTCAATTGCTTTGGCATGTATATTCCCTTCGGGAAAGCAAACCAAGGAATCACCTGAGTGTGATGCACAGTTTATCATGCGTGCCTGTAAAAGATTTTGGAAGTGGGTCCGTGGTAGCTGAGCAGCCCACAGCCACAGTGAGAACAAAACTGCTCAGAAGGGGAAGGTCTTATGTTGCTGTGCACTCTGGTAGAAAAATATCACTTTCTATAGTCTACTTCCTCATAGTTTGATCATGTGCTGATTTCTTATGGAACCATCTGTACTACTTAATGTGTAATGGAAATGGAAAATTAACTTATAATGTCTTGGATCTTAAAAAGTATTTGTTGTGCTCGATGCACTATTTGAGCTGAATGGATCCTCAGACAATTCAGCGTTTCTATGATTATTCAACATCCCTTTGCTTGTGAGAACAACCAGCCACCTTCAAAACCATTTCTATTTTACAGAAATAAAAATGCCTAGGTTTTAAAAATGCCTTTATGCAGTAGATCATATAGGATAATAGCTAAATGTCTTGTGGGTGATGAAGTGAAGAAAATGCTCTTGTTGAGGAAGTATCGCTCGGAAACACTGAGACTGCCGGTCCATTATTTGAATAGACAGCAATAGAAATATGCTGGAGATGTCAACCACTAATAAACACGTTTCTGCATATTTAAATTTTTTCTTTGTTTGATACGGGAAAAAAATATCTTAGGCAATACTCAATATTCTGAGGCGATGTGAAAGTTGCTAACAGTGCAGAACTTGCTGACAGTTTTCTTAAGGAGGAAGAAAATGTCACTTCTCTACATCTCATAAGGCCATGAATTTTTGGAAGTTAGTTTTAGTACTGCCACAAGTTAAATCTGTCAAAATCATGATGGCATCTTTCTGTACATAGGCCAGTTTGGGGGAACCAGATTAAATTTCTCCTTTCATTTTATAGATGCAACATTCAGCCTGTCAGTAGAGGCAGTTCACTGAGGTATCTACCTTATGCTGCAGAGAGGAAGAATTTAGTTATAGTTTCCAGCTTTTTGTTCAGATGGACACTGATGTTTTGACAGTGTTTTCTAATGAGATATGGTAGCAAAAAAAACAGTAGCCATTATAGGTGCCTAGTTTGTGTGGTGGTAGTCTGAAAACCATCTTTTATTACTATTTTGGTCCTGCTGTAACATCTTGCTTGCATTGGGAGCTCCTATTCTATTGGCAGGATGAAGGATGTAGTAATTCCATGGCTCTACATCAGCCATGCCTAAATCACGAAGGGCTGTATTTATTGCTGTATTTATTTTTTGTGCCTGTGTAAAGAACATTTGTAGATACTGGTGCTAACACAGAGTAATCTGCACACAGAGTCACATCTCAGCATGCCAGCTGTATTCCAGACAGAAAAAGAAAAAAGAACTTGCATGGTGGGATTGCGAGTCTGCCTTTGAATTGTTGAGTGACACTTCATTTTATATACTATTTATGAAGGAAAGTATAAATGTGGGGCATTCATCTACAGCCCTGCCTCAGCCTGTTAAAAGCTATCAGAGGTGCAGACATTCACTTGTCTAAATTGTTCAGTTTTGAAAAACAGCACATGTAGTTATGGCAAATACAATCAGAAGAAAACTTACAAGAGAAGCAGTTCTGATGGGTAAACTCATTCCTGAGGTGCTTATCACTAGAGAGTTACAATACAAAACTTGATCTCTGGTCTTCATTTTGGAAATCTAGATCTTGCATGTCTGGAATGCCACCTGAGAGATGCTGTGGACCTTCAGTTCTGGGGTAAAAAACAAAACAAAACAAAAAGAAACAACTAACCAAAAAAACCACACAACAGAACAGTGTGCTTAAATCTGCGTAGGAGAAACACAAAAACATACATTGCAATCTTGGGTAGTTCTGGTTCTCTGGCTGTAATAAAGTAGTGATTGAAATCAGGCATCCACTCATTAGCATTTTTTGGAGAATCGTTTCCACATGATTCCATTTCTAATGCAGGAGCAGCCTGTAATTTTGCAGCAAGCAGTGCAAACCTATTTCTGGCTCACTGGGCCAAAATTGCTTTGACAATGAGTAGGATGCATATCTGGGCAGACAGACTCTAAAAAAAGGGAATTATTCAATCAGTAGCATTGAGTCACTTTACTGTGGCTGCATGTTTTAGTTTATTTTTGTCTGTATCTCTAGGGATGGTACTGCAACCCAGAACATTTGCTGAACTGGTACTCAGTGACTAGGCTGACCTATATTCATTCTTGCAATGGCTTGGGTGTTGAGTACCTGCAGCTTGGTCACTAACTTCAACAGATGAACTGTAGCTTTTCTTTAGTGGAAAAAAAAAAAAACACCTTATATTTGACTATGCGGTTCTTATATTCAACGTTCATTCTACAGACCAAGAAGAGTTAAAGCACAAAACTGGGAACCGTAGGGTCTGGAATTGCTTCCAGACTAAGCCTTTAGCTTGCTTTGTAGTGGACCCTCTTTAGTTTCATCAGCTGGATTTATGAATCTATCTATGTGTTTCAGGGAGGTGTCAGAGTATTTCAAGCTCTTAAAATCATCAGCCTCTGCTGGAGGTGCCACCTCTTGCTATTGACGCTAGAGGAATCCTGGGATAACAGGATCAGGTACTCAGGTCACTGGGCTTACCACCAGTTCTGTCCAGTGTTTCTGTGAATGAGCTTTCCTTGTTCCCTTTTGGCACTGAATCTGGCTCTCTGATATTCTAGTCTGCCTTTGTCCTTGCTGTTGTATTGGTTTTGCTTAAAGATTTATAATGCACAGGTGGAAAATACTGAGTCATTTTAGCAGTCTCACCTCAGCTATATCTCAGGGGAAAAAATGAAAAATTAAATCATTGTACTTCAGTTGCCAACACTGTCACTCCAAACATTTGTCAGCAGACCTCAGTGTTACTTACTGCTACAAGTTTAAGGTCAATTTGTGTCATAAAACATGACTATGTGTTTACTGCCAATAAATTTTGGCTTAATAACAGTCATTATGTGATATACATTGTGCTTTAAACAGTTTAACATATAAATGCCGCTGTGGCTTATTGATCTCTTTTCATTAGAGAAGAAGTTTGGTGAGCAAAGGGAGGTTTATTACAGATATACTCAGTGTTTCTTTTAAGTAGTTCATAGGATAAAACAGAGAACTTGCTGAGGAAGTAATTATAAGTAAGACATTTTAATGAGGCTATGAATATGTATAGGTTCAAACATTCACAAGTACAAAAAAGTAAGTTCAACTTGTCATAGAATTAGTTCTCTAGAAGGACAAATGCATGGGCATGTCTCAATATCTGCTTTGGAATTGTTAAACAGTTTAGCAATCGGTTTATAAAAACACAGGAGGCTCAAAGATTTGCAGATTTCAGTACATACGAGGAGCAGTTCCTGAATCTAAACAAAAGGAATAATTGACAAATGCATAGTAGGGAAGAAAACAGCACAGTTTATATTTCATGTGGCCAAAATGTTTGGAGTTTGGAATGGGAATGGTAGTTGACTGAAAAAATAACTGGTTTCAAATCTTTGGTTTGATGTTACATTGATGTTCTGTTCTTAGACTTTTGTTTTGAGGGAGCAAGCAGATTATCTGTAGGAGACAGAAGAATCAGTATTTGATGTCCATCACTGACTTTTTCAACCTCACTGATTTCATGTTATTTTTATGAATAGGTTAGAAATATAATAGTGATTAGTGTGCAATTAGTGTGCAAGTAGTTTCTCACAACAAAAGCATACTCTGCGCTTTAGTATATGTATTAATCTCTTTTGAAGACAACAAAATAGGTATTTTGTAGCAACTGCATTTTTATGTGAAATCCATTGCAATTGTGCAAAATTGGAATTGGCCTCTTATAGGCTTATAAAGTTACAGATTAATGATTTCTCACATTACTGCCTGCTCTATCTTTGTCACTGTTTAGAATAGAAAAAATATTTCTCTGAAGATTGAATATAAGTTAAAGCATTTTTCAGATGAAATTACACTTTATTCTGTCCACTACTTTTTTTTTTTTTTTTTTTTTTTTTTTTTCTGGATAAATACAATTTTCTTACTCAATGGCAAAAGATTTTTTTCTTTTCTTTGTAACAGTAAAATTGCTGGTTAATACCAAAGAAATTTGAAACTTTGCTTTTTGCTGTTACTACCTCTGGAAATTCATCATTTTTCTTAAAATAAATCTAATCTTACTTTTATAAAAATACTTGGATAAATTGCAAGAAAATATTGTCTTTTTCACAGTGAGGGGCGAATGTCACAAGTGGTAGTATACAATTTCTGATTTATAATATGCTTTTGCCTACTCTATCAAATTGATCATCTAGTCTTTCCCAACGTGTTTGCTACCTGGAACCAAATGATTTGATGCCTTGATCACACACCTTTGACCTCAAATGCTTCCATCAGGAAAGAAAACAGATTTTCCTGGAAAAAAATGTTAGAGTAACAGCAATGCTAAAGATTAGAGCCTTTAATGACTTTTTCATTTTATATAGATGACATTAAAATGCAATTTAAAGTATTATGCAACAGTTGAAATTGCAGATTTTTTGTGAAAATACTGAAACAAATTCTCTGCATATGTGATGGAGGATTTCAATGTACTTATATGCACTTTAAACTAGAAGAAGACAGTCTTGTAATTGAAGCAGGATTTCTATTGTAGAAGGAAATTCAAAAGCACCTCCTAAAGAATGCTGCTTATGGCCTAATATTTGTAGAATATTTTTTGAAATATTCACGTAACATCACTGCGATTCATTTTATATTGAATCCCTTTCTCTATAGTGGTATCACACAGTACTGCCCACAGATGGACGTGTCTGCATACATTAATATGTTCACTAATGAATGGAAGAAAAAAATTACTTAATTCTTAGTTCAAGAGAGGAATTGTGACATGGCTGAAAATAAATCCAAGTATTCTACTGACTGTGGTAGATCCAAGAATTAATTTAAATTTCAAGAATTTGCGTAACAACTAGAGGGACAGATGCATCCAAACTGTTTGACAGCAAGTGGCTAGAAGTTCATAGAAATGCATCAGATGGCATTTAAAAGACACTAATCAGAAATAAGATCCTTAGCCCCCCCCCTCAGTTTAGTATGCTCAGTACTTCACAGAAGTCATTTGTGCTTGCATTAAACTGGGAAGGCAGTGTCGCCCACCTGAGTCTTCCTGATTTTGCTTGTCACCAAAGTTCTGATAAAGATGCAGAACGTATTGGTTTTATTAATGATTTTGCAATTCATTCAGTGCTAAAAAGTATTAATCATTTTCTGTGGAAATTTGAGTAATTTACTGCTTGAACATCTCTATAATTAGAAAAGTAATTATTTTCATGAGTTTTGCTATGTTGCAACTTCAGCATAAATTCAAGAGGGTAGAGAAGAAATTCCCTTCGCTTTGCTTTAAGTGTTTGTAAGGTAGTAATTGCCCTGACTAACTACATACTTCAACCCCCACCCACCCAGTATCTCTTGTAACTGAAAATTCGTTAAGATATTCGTAGTTAAAATAATCACAAAAATGGTGTACATTAGAAAGGTCTGATTCTTAGTCAGTATTTTATGCAGGAAAGCAGCTATTTTTGTTTTGGTCTTGCTTTGAAACACGTGTTATTAAATATAATAAAGTGCTTGCTGAAAAAGTGATCACTTACCCCACCAGTGTAACAAGGTGTAACCAAAAAAATATACCCCAAAATAAAGTATGTACCTTTAGCATAAGGAATGTTTTAATTAAACTGTTCAGGTGGTTTCTTTTTTTTTATTATTTTTATTTTATTTTATTTTTTCAAACACTGGGTGCTCAGTTTTAAACCTTTGGCTACTTCCCTTTGTGCTCGTTATACAGAGATTTAGCAAAGTTGTGATACATTGCATCTCCAAAAGCATGCAGTACATCATTTGCCCTGACTGGGAAATAGTTCCATAAATACAGGTTGGAGGTGCAGGGTGTAAAAAGGAGGGTGGGAGAGAAGAATGCTTAGCCACAGGCAGAACTTACTTCACACAAATATAAGCGATGGTTGTTATTTCTCTGATGATGCAGCTTCTGCCATGCTGTGCAAGTGGCAGCTCTGGGCAGCGTTTCACTTAATCTCTGTCTTGCTCTCTCACACAGCCCTGGTCCATCTCAGTACCATGGGCAGGAAATTCCAGCACTCAATGAATCCTTTTTGTGCAGCTCATCA
This sequence comes from Cygnus olor, assembly GCF_009769625.2. Taxonomy (NCBI): domain Eukaryota; kingdom Metazoa; phylum Chordata; class Aves; order Anseriformes; family Anatidae; genus Cygnus; species Cygnus olor. The sequence continues at coordinate 25,082,539 of NC_049173.1, forward strand.
GTTCTGCACTGTCTGAAGATCAACTTTCTCAAAATTACCTTCCCATGAGAAAACTAATGCTATTTTTTTTTCTTAGAAGAGAAAAAGGCAAAAAGAAGAAAATGTTTTCCTGTAGTCCCTGAATTCCTTTAGGCTGAGGTTGTGATTATGAACAATACTACCAGCTGACCTCACCACATGCTGGCAAAATGCTTCTAGCTGATGTACCATTAGGTTATGATATTTTGGACAGAATCTTCATGCCATTTCCTGAGTTGAAAGGTTCTTTGTCCTATTCTTTGTATAGCTAATTGTCTAGTTCTCTTATACTTTGATGTTTTCTGTAGCCACTGCTTCATTGCCACAATATCTTGTTGAAATATCAGTTGAAAGGTGTTCTTGCCAATGGGATTTAACACTTCACATAATTCTTTTCCTTTTTACTTCATAGGCAAACCATGCAGGATTTTTCTGAAAGCTTTTCTAGTGTCATTTGGTTTACCCAACAAGATGTGGGAAGGAATAAAACCAAAACCCAAAACCCAACACCACAAGACAACCTGTGTAGATTTCAGGAGGAAAGATCTAAATGATCGATATCATACACTATAACTGGCGTCTGACATGTTGTTCAATAATTCTTTGACTAAGGGCTTGAGTAGATATGGAGTTCTCCCCATATAACATCGGAAACTGGCTCAGAAATGTTCTCAGAAAGAGAAAGTGATTTCACTTACAAAAAAATCAATATAATGCTGTCACATATCTTTTGAGAAAAAAATCTACCTTCTACCCCTGTCTAGCTTTAGATCATATCTTCACAGCAGTCATAACTAGGATTAGAAACAACTGTATTTTAAACTGAGTCTTTATTACCTGTTCATTTACTTTTTTTGTGTCTTATTGGATTTGGATTCAGGGTTTACGTGATGAGTTTCAATTTTATTTTATTTTTTTATTGACAGTTTACATCCTATTTTAGAGCATGAAACTTGAAATGGACTATTTTTTCTTCTTAGTCTGTGTAATGAATGAACTGTTGGATTTGAGATCTTTCAGAACCATCTTTCTTAAACATTTAGCATTTTTAGAGGTTGGAGTAGGTGATCTTGGAGGTCTCTTCCAACCTAGATGATTCTGAGATTCTGTGAACAATTTTTATAATACAGTTGTAGAGACAAAGTAAACACTGTTGATTTAACTTTATAAGCTTACCTTGATTCCTTCCTGAAAGTTCATAGGTGCAATGAGTTTCACAATGTATGAACAAATAAACAAATAAACAAAAATCAGAGAATCCTATGCATATAATTAATTTGCTACTTTGTGGTTATAGTCAAGGTCAATGAATTTTTTACCTCTGTCAACTAATAATTATAGTCATTCCTTAAAGAACTTAGCCAAAAAACATACAACATCTGCAGGAAATCACTTTCTTCAGAGACGAAATAATTGTGTTTTATGTACCTGGAAACTGAGGTATAGAATGGGTTATTACTCATATCCAACTGAAAAGTAAATCTGAATATCAAATTAACGTGAAGAAAGAATCAAAGCAAATATGTTTGGGCCAGGTTTGGATATCTCTAGCTCCCTGTTTTTTCTAGCTCCCATCTCTTATCCAAGGTTTTACAGGGTCTATCTTATCACTGAAAACAATGTTGTTCTGTTATTAGAGTTCCTATTTTTCCTACTTAGTGACAGGAATTATTGTGTTCTTTAGCTTGGCAGGGGACGAGAAGAAATACATGATGCTTAGCAGGTGTGCTTTGGAGGAGAGTTGAGTTTGGGAAGGGAACAAAATGCCTTCTTTTCCTTCCCCTCAAAACAACCTGGCAGATGGGAAAGTGTTTATTGTCAGTCACTGTAGTGGCCAGTCTGTTATTAAAATGAGTAATTAAAATGGTCATCCTACTGCAATATGTCACAATGTGTTTGCACCTCACAGTGAAGATGACAGTGCACCATGAGGCACACTAAGAGCTTTCTGTGAGCGAACATTCTAACAGTTATGAGGAAGAAAGTTCTAATAATTTTGGGTATTTTACAAATCTGTATTGAGGGGTCTTTTTATAGAGAATTTTTTCTAGTGATCGCTACTATTTTTTCTGTAATGTCTCTTGAAACTTTAGACGGGGAATCTTTTTAACCTTATGCATATTAGAAACAAGAAGTTGAACATTTCCTAATGTTCCATCTTCCTTTATCAAGGTTAATAGCAAGACTTCAAAGTTCAATCCATATTTCTATATTCAGACCCTCACAAAACCTGCGCTTTTGTCTCTTCATACACAGTTATTTGCAGGGACAGTTAATGGCAAAAATTGTATCCACAATACATTGCAGAGCTTATTACAGTGCCTATAATATTGATTGATGTATGTGAGGGATAGTTTCGTGAACTCTAAAGAAATAAAAGCTTGAGGTTTTACAATTTGGGATAAAGAAAAATGGACAGTAGCAATCTCTCCTGAATTCCATGAATCATGCACAAAAAAGACACATTGCACAAATTCATGGGAAAATGGATGTGTAAGAAGCTCTGGCTTAGAGTGATGGCTGCTTCAGAAATAATGTGTGAAAATATTCTAGATGAGGAAAGGAGCAGTCAAAAATCTGGAATTGCAATGAACAAATGAAGAATACTCAAACTATCCTCATTAGCTTCAAGTATTGGTGCCAATAAAACAAGACCATGGGAAGGATTATTTTTGGCAATAGCTAATCTAAAAATTTGGATTGTTTTTAACAGACTGTTCTATGAGTTGCTGCAAAACATGGTTCTAGATATATCACTATACCTGTATACCTTTATTTACTCCAAATACCAATGATTATTAGGAAATATTAATCAAGAGTGTGTTTCCATGTTTGTAATGAAACTTCACCTTGTTTTATAAAGCACCTCCTCTGTTTAGAATTCATGAACTTCAAGCTACCTAATTTCCTCTTACAATACGGGGGAAAAAGCTTGGTGGAGGAGGAAGAAAACAATGTCACATATAACTTGACTTTCAGCAGAATTTGATAGTCTTGCACAGCATTCCCATAAATGAATCATAGAAACATTGTGGAACTAGTGTAGAGTGGGCAAACAAGCAGTCAAAAAGTCATGCTGAGAGTTACTATCTGTTCACACACTGAAATATGAATGAAGTTTCTCAAGGTCAGTATTACTTGTTGCTTTCATTAAGGATTTGGACAGTGGAATAGAGAATGAGCTTATTAAATTTTCATGCAAAAACAAGCAAGGGCGGGACACCTACAAGCACTTGGAAAGATTACAATGTGAAATGTTGATTGATTGGAGCAATAGCGTGTGGTAGACAGGATGTAAATCAGTCAGAGAAAGGGTGAAGTTCTCTCTCACATGCGAATAATCAGCTATATGATACAAGATAGGGAATGCTAGAAAAGCTTTTTTACAGAAGAGAAACTTCAGCTTGTAGAGGTTAAAAAGCTAAGCCAGAGGCAACAGGGACCTGGCACCTTGTCTTGTGATAAAAAGTATAAGGTTTAAACTGAATCAAGGAAGATCTTTGCTACACTGTAGAAAAAAAGGTCTCCAAACACTAAGGACAGTTAAGCTCTAAAACAGGATGGTTGCCACTGGAGATTTTTTGATATCCACTGACAAACAAAGTACAGGAGTAGCTTAAAGGCTCATTAACTATTCCTATTTTCTGTGGTTCTCAAGCTGCTATTTCTCCATAAGTGCTGTTAATATCATTAAACATACTTTCTCCTGGATTGTTTATGTTTATTTTACATATAACAAATGAAATTGCAGTATATGCAGTAATATATGTGGAAAAAATGTTTTGTAGTTATTTTAAAGATAATAGCCAACTTGCCTTGACTGTTTTGACATTTCAGATATTTCTGAAATTTCTTGGTATAAAGATGAAATGCTGGGAGAGGTAAAACTGGGTCATAATGTCTCTAGGTACTTGGCCCCATTGCTGTTGCACCTGAAGATGTATACAATTGTAGAGGGTATTTGTATGGAACCTATGAAACAGATGAATGAACTGTAAGGATAGTTCCATTTAGACATACTTTTTTTTTTCTTTTTTTTTTTTTTTTTTTTGGCGAAATTACTTTCTTTTCCTGTTATTAGAAATAAAGGTTGCCTTCTGGCATGGGCAGATGATGCTCATGTGTTAACAACCTAGACACTGTCAAAAAAATTCTGGGCAGCTGAGATATGGTTGCTGAGAACGCTTGATGTTATTTGCAGGGATATTTTCAGTCTTCACTTTTGATAATCAGCTTTAGATAATGGTTTTCTTGGTCTGATGATGTTTGCTTTGGTCCCAGTCCCGAAAATTTAAAGCATAAGTTTACTTGTTCACATACTGAGTGCAATGAGTAGAGTTAAAGTAATTTGCTCATTGTTTTCAATAAGGATAAAGCTGGGCGTTGGAAGTGGTCCCATCTTCTTTGTGTATACATTTGCATGAAATTAAGCATGCACACAAGTCAGCCAAAATTGTCTCCTGTGTTCATTATTGTGAAAGGAGAATGGAGAATGCTCGTACAGTTATTTTAACATCCTATTTCCAGGGTTTAGATAGTTGTGAAAAACATGGAGTAGCAGATCAATAGGTGCAGTTATACATAGGTATTACATTCACATGTAAAATTGATGGGACTTTTTTCTTTCAAAAGAAACACCATCTTTCTAGCTACTCTACTGCTTTCTACTTTGTTCTATTTGCTTCAGTTGCCAAATGGCTTAGCTACTGCTGTAGGTTAAGAAAAAGGCATCCGGAGTCATTCCACATGTGACTGTATACACTATGCACTAATGTACTTTACACTATTAAGCAAACTTACCTAACAGGCTTACAACACAATATGGGTGTAGTGATATGTCCCACCTCTGGCAAATACAAGAAGAGGTTAATTAACTGCTCTGGGAATAGGAAAGAAGACCAACCTTTTCCTGTAAAAACTCTGTGGTGCTCATGTTCTAAAGGGAAGGCATTATTGTCTTGGTTAATTAGGAACAAGAAACAAAAGAAGGAAGCCAGTTAAATTTTTGTTTCCATGGGAATGGGCTGCAAAATCTCTGTAACTAATGATGGAAGATGGAAACGTTGCTCTCTTTAGCTATAAAGTTTAAATTTGTCAAGAGATGTAATTTGGTCATAAAGAGTAATGGCCTGGGAAAAAAGGAAAAAAAAAAAAGCTTATAATCAGATCTTAGAAAAGAAAACGTCTGTGTTTTCATTTGCCCCTGGAGTAAAGACCTGAGGTTGGTTGAGGTTTTTCTGCAGTGTTGTTGTATCTTTCTCTTCAAACTACATTTGTGTGTAAGGAACACAACTGCTTTTCATCTCTGTAACTCAAAAGGTCCTTCTGCTGAAGTACACAGTGTGTTTTACTGACATTGCTGGCATGTGTATTAATGCAGAAATATTTGAGGGATTTATGCAGTTGCTGGGCAGCTGAAGAGAAGTGTTTTGGATGGCTACCTACTGCTGTAGACAGAAATTCCTGTGCTGCTTCCTTTTGTTTTATTCCATTGAATAAATCTTTAATATACGTTTCAGTCTTCATACTTTGAATAATGCGGAACAGCAGGATTAAATGCATCTTTCCATGACCACTCCCAGGTTATGTCAGAGTCTGGTGACATTATTATTAGGTCGGTGAATTGACTGACCTATCAAGCCTTTATCTCAAAGCCTCCAGTGGCCTACTCTTAACACTTGCAGATGGAGTCCTGTCCAGCTGTAGACATCCTGGTGGAACTGGTGGACTTGATGGAACAGTGTCATTGGTTCCAGCAAACAAGGGGAGATTGTATCTCAAGAGGCTCTACTATGTTTTGCAGAAGTGTCTGGATGTTGAGAACCTTTCACAGCTATTTACTCATTTACTTTTCTTTTTTTTTTATATATCATAAAATAATGTAATACGTAACTGAGAGCAGTCTTGGCTAATGTTATGAAAGCAAATTTGTCCCCGCTAAGTACAGTGGGTTGTTCAGTGTGGTAAGTCACAGTTGTATGGAGCTATGGATGACACCAAAGGCACAGTCACCTCTGATTGCAATTATACAAGGTGCTGCATGTTATATTGGAACTGGTGTTTGAATCCTGTGGGGTGATCTGTCCAGAAATTGCCCCTTCCATGAAGGTGATGGAGTGCTTGCTCTTACAAAACACCTAGGAAGCTGCAGCTTAGTTCTTTAGATGGGGCTGGAGAGGAGAGATACAGAAGCCTTCTTGAAAGACTAGTAGTTTATTTCAGTGGAATGTAGTCAGAACATGGCTCTCCTGCACAGCTGATTTATTTTGATGGTCAACCCTGGTGAAGGGTTGGCTGGTAAAGACTGTGGTCTGTTTGCCAATGACACATAGCAATCTTTGGTCTTCTGCAAGTTATATTCTGCACGCTGTGCATAGCTCTTGAAAATACTGGCCTCTTTGTCCTGCAATAGACAACGTGAAAGTAAAGAAATTGAGTGAATTAGTAACAGGTGTTTTAGAAGGAATCTGTAAGCATCTAAAATGGTGGCAAAGAAACCTTCCTTGTCTCTCCTGACACCTGAGGTCCAATGGCTGCCTGCAGAGGAGTCATCATATTAACAGGTCCCTTACAGAGCTTTACCTTTTGGGAAGAATCTCAGATGTAATCTCTTTTCCTCTCGCTAATTAGTTTGTTTCTATGTAAAACTGGCAAAACATCCTAAGTGTGTGGGATGGGGAAAACAAATTAAGACTAATACATGTTTACAAATAGGCAAAATCAGATCTGATGATGAGAAAAGTATGATTCTGTTTATTAACAGTCCTACTTCCATTCTGTTAACTGGCCTGTTTTCTCAAGCTGTCATAGCTGAGATGAGGTCTCTGATGAAGGTTTCTCTTCTGGACCTGTTTAAAAGGTTTCTGTGTTTGAAGATCATATTTAGCATAAATGATACAAAAAGAAAAATAGCTAACTGAGAGAAAGTTGCTTCAGATCCATAGCCTGTAAAGAAAAAAATAAAAACAGCTGGCTGACATAAAGTGCAAAGAATCCAGTTGATGGATGAATGATTCGATTAATTGGGCAGTTTAGCATTAGTATCTGCCTTCAGTGAAAATATTATGTAGCAATCACTGTACAGAGCTAGCAGATGGTAACTCTGGAGTAAGGTTGCCCAGAAAATAAGTCAGTTTTCTTAAAAATGGTAAGGCTTTGACATTCCTTTGGTCCATTGGAATGAAAATGATACTTTCAAAACATGAATTTAAAGACCCGAGGGACTGTGTGAAAGTTTATTTGTAGTATATGCAAGGGAATAATTAGGTTTAGTACTAAGACAGGCAGATTGCTGTTGAAAGTTGTCCACTTTTATAAATTAACCATTAATTTTCTCATAGAGAAAATGATTTTCAGCCCATCTTCAGCCTAAAGAGAAAGAGGATCAGAGTCTGGGTCTCACTGGTTTGGGGGATTTACCAGCTGAAATGAACAAGTCTCTCTATTTTTGAAGAGAACACTAACTGGGGATCTGAAATTCTCCTAACAAAATTTAGCTATAGCTGGTACTGCACTTCGAAATGTTGGATTAGTTTGTCTGTAGAAACGGGTTCAAAACTATGAACAACGCTGTGAACAGGTATTTTTGAAAGCTTGGGCTGTAAAAATTAACAAATAAAGTACAAATTTTCTATTCTATTCCTTGCAAATGCTTTGATTTTACTTATGAGTCTCCAGATAAGAGCTACATCCCCTCTGAAAAAAAAACACAACAAAAAACATCAAAGTGAAACAACATTGAAACATTGGTAGTCCCAGAAGCAGTTTCTGCAAGGACCACTAAGTGCTCCACAGATGTACTTTCTGGTGCAGAACTAGCTGATTTCATGGATTTTTTTTTGTTTTATATCTCTTTTTGGACTTAAAAGTAATCTCCGTTCCAATTGCTGTTGGATTCCACAGTGCCAACTTTTCACTAGTGCATGTTTTCATTGTCTTGCTGGATGAGTGCAATGCTACATATTCAGTGCCAAATGAATGGGAACCACTAGTGGTGACTCAGAACCTCTACTATTAATTCCATTAGCTTTCCATTTTGAGCTAAAGACTTTATGTTGTAGTGTAAAGGTAGTAGCAGACTAATGTAGCACTGTTAATGACTTTTTACAGGCATGTCTACCTTCCACGTTAAGGTTTCTTTCTGTCAGACTTATGACCACATAACATAAGCAATTTATTATCTATCTGAATTGCAAACACATTACTGTTGTGACATATTGTTTATGAAATGCTACTTTCTCTTATCCATGATGAATGAATAGTAAAACAGCTGAAACTTACTGGTACTCAACATCTGAATTTTGAGGTGAATTCTCATATTTGTACCTTTAGTTTGATTCTGATAGTTTATGCTACATGCAAAGAAGTTTTCTGGATAAAGGTCTTAAAATATGTGAATATTATCCAGCAATAGCTTAAGATTCAATATTTATCAGTAGGGAGCAGTCATTAATGTATTTATGAAAAAGCAGTTCATTATGGAGCGAGCAGAGAATGAGCTAGTTTAATATCTCATATGTTGAGTATGCGTTTTGCAATATTTATTTAGTGTTAATCCTGATCCATATTTCAAACCATGCTTTACAGTTCACTCCATAAGTTTGCATGGTTGGTTGGATCTACCTATTTATTGTTTTGTTGTTGTTGTTGTTGTCTCTAGTACCAAGGTGACCACACACCCCACTTTGATTGGAACCACACAGCACTTTTAATACAATGTCCTATTACCCTGGCAGGAGTAAGCACTGCTATATTTTTGCATGCTTCTAATAGTAAACGTTGTTCTTAGCTAAATACTCAGAATTGAGACTGGCACAGGAAAATGAGTTACAGGGCTGAAGTCTGTTATGGGTTTTCTCTGACAATTTATACATTTGTTTTGGCTTTTCAAAGAGGAAATCTCCAAGGATCTGTTTGGCATTGGAAATTGTTATAGAATCTAATCTTACAGTTTTCAGTTGCTATTTTACAAATTATTTTCCATCACAAAATAATAAAAAATGTTATTAAAATAGTATATTAAAATTTGAATTACTGCAGTTTAATTAGACATTTAGAAATTGTACTTCTCTATCAGTAAAAGCTACTGAATATGACTTGATTCCTTGAATTTTTAAATGTTTTAATTTTCTTCATTATTTAACATTCTTAGGAATATATTCTGCTTTCCCAGACTTTCAAAGCATTTCTGCGCTAGTTGTACTGTTCTTAAAAGCTAGTCTACCAGGTGACTCTGATTTGTCCTTTGGAAATTCTTTACAGAGGGAAAGGGCTTTGGATGGTATTCATAGAAAATAGTACATTCTGAAAAATCCTGCTTTGAGAGCACAATGGCACTGAATCTTTCTTGAATTTACAGTTTGAATGAAAGCACAACTTCTGAGTTGTAAAAGGCTTTATTTATGAAATGCATTTCTCTGAGTTAAATATTATTTTGCAGTGTGCTGTATCCTCAGCCATTCAAGTTCAGAATAAAGTTTTTTACAGAAAAATTTCAAAAGGCACAAGATACAATACATCTAATTTATTCTGAAATACAGTAGCATTTCAATACTTTCTTACCACTGAAGTAAAAAAATAAAAAATAAAAAAAAAATCCAAGCCCAAATCAAGAGCTCTTTATTTTGTCTGTATTTTCACAGTGTTGCATTTTGGAGTGGTGTTATGTCTATGTGTTCCAACATTAAAACAGTGACTGAAAGGGCAGCTAAAGTCTGACAAGTAATTTTAGGGCAGAAAGAAGGATATGTGATAGACAACCTGGTATGAGGACCTTGTACAGAGATGTAGAGCTATTTTGTTCACGTCTGAATTAAGAATGGAAGAGGGGCCATGAAGGGTCAATCTGGTCAATCAATCTAGCCCAGTATCCTGTCTCCAGTGACCAAAAGCAGCTACCCAGGGAAGAGTCGAAGAACAAGGCGAATATGCTCCCCACAAGCATTCTCCTAGCATCCAGTCATTTACTGCACTAGGACTACATGGGCCATCTGTAGTTTCTATTTGTTCTGTAGTTACTAAGGAGATATCTCTTTTGTGAACTTTGCTAACCTCTTCTGGAAACACTGTAAACTTTTCCACTCCACAGCATCTTGTGGCCAGCAGGACCGTAGCTAAACCTGGCTGTATGAGTAACATTCTCCTTTGTTTTGGACTGGCTTCCTCTTAGTTTAATTTCATGTCTCCAGTTCTTTTCTTGGGTGAGGTAACGACCAAATCAATCAATCCTTATATACCTCCATGGCACTTGTGATCTTACAGAACTCTGTCATATGCCCCTCATCCGTTTCTTATTCACTCTGAAGAGTCCTAGCCTACTTAATTTTTCTGGTGCAGAAACTGCTCCATATCCTTGATTGTCCTTGGGGTCTTTTCTGAAATTCTTCAAGCTCTACTATAACGTGTTAAGATGGATAGCACACTGCTACATGTATTATTCAAGATGGAGAAGAGATATGTATTTATAGAGCAGCAAATTCACATTCTTTATTTTGTCCTATCTTTCCTTCCCTGTAGCTCCTGGCCTTTAGTTTGCCCCATAGGCCTCTTATGAGCCCTGGGCTCTATTTTCACTTTCAATCCTTAGTGGGAATGACCAGCTCCTCAGAGCCTACCATGTGTATGACAAGTTAAGGTGTTTTTATTTTCCCCTCATGTGCATGATTTTACATTCATCTATGCTGATTTTTTTTTCCCATTTTATTGGCTATTCACTTTGTTTCATAAATCCTTCTACAATACTTTGTTTCACCTTCACCTTTACTTTATCCAGAATAACTTAGGTACCTCAGCAAAATCTGTCTCCTCACTACTCAACACTGTTATGAATGTGTTGTACCACACATGTTCCAGCACATAAATCCCTTGAACTCTACTCTTGACCTTCTTCCATTCTAAGGACTAAACATTTATGCCTGCTATTGTTTCTTGCTGCTGCTGCTTCTTCTTTTTTTTTTTTTAAATAAATTATTTATCCTTTCAAGGTCATTCCATTTTATTCCATGACAATTTAACTTCTTAAACAGCCTTTTTCAACAGCCAGGCTTTGTCAGTATCATCAATTCTTCCCACATCCAAGTCCTCAGTAAAGCTATCAGAGAGCTCTGATGACTTTGTAAAGTGGACCTTTTTTTCACAAAAGCAGTGGTGACTTTTCACTAGTGTATCGTGTACTGATAGGTAGCCACTAGTTCTAACCTCCAGGGAAGTTTCTATTAGTTTTAATGATAAATACATCCAGATGTTGGCAAAAAGAATGTCCCATTTCTGTCAGGTCCAAAGAGCAAAGTAAAAAAACCATGATTTAAAAATGATAAGTTCCCAGCTGTCAATATTACAGTCACCAAAAAAAAAAAAAAAAAAAAAAAAAAAGAAAAAAAGACAAAGTTAAGAATAGAGATAAATGTGGACCATTGTTAAAACAAAGGTGGGAAATTGGGCAACACTTCTCACTCACACATTCCTTCACTGCTGGGAGTAAACATTATTTGTACCAAATGCTGAATAAAAAGTTGTGAAAGGGATGATGAAACATTTGATATAACAGCAACCCTAAGACATGATCCTCCTAGCCTTAGCAAGATGTAAAGGTCAGCAAACAGTTCTGTGTTACAGCAGTGCCCACAGAATGCCAGGTGTCACCGAGAGGTAGCAGAAGACATAGTTTACACCCGACATCCTCCAGACCATGAAAAAAAGTCCATGAAAAAATTAATGTTCCAAATGCTACTGAGACTCAGCTTCTGTTGCTGTCCAGGCTGCTGACACATCTTATCTCTCTGGCTCAAGTGACTGCTGCCAGGGAGTGAATGTCTTCTACAAACCCCAAGTGATTTTACGCTGTGAACTGTGGATTTCTGTTTTGTGTGCCACCCTGGTCCTCTGGGCCCTGTAGATGCTCAGCAGCCTTAGGGGAGGTTTTGGAAGGACGGATGTTGCTTCAGGATTCATTGACTATCTTGTAGTTTTTCCTTCAAATCTAAGCAGGTTCACCAGCTTAGTGGAAACAGTGAGTAGTGAGTTTGTTTCGTAGTGAGTGTGTCCCCAGTAAGCAGAAATTAAGAATTATATTTCTCTGTATTTCTACATTCTCAACTCAAAATATGCTCGTTTACATACAAACAAGTAGAACATACAGGGAGGTTCACCGTGCAAAATCTTTGATTACTTTTGTCTTAATTTTTATGGCTGCATTACAGCATGCTGACAGTTTTTTTTTTTCTTCAGAAATTCCTTTTTCTGCTAATACTGAATTAATTTCATTTAAATGCATGAGATGACTTCATACAAATTCACATGATTTTCAAGATACAAAAGAAATAGAAAGTGAGAACAAGGAAAATGTAAACATCCCAAGGAACCTAAATTCTTAATAATGAATTCCACATTTTTTTTTTTTTTTTTTTTTTTTTGACACTCCACTTGCTAGGGCAGAATTTGAGATATGACAAACTCCATCTGAGATTCATTTTCCCTTCACAGTTCATTCCTATGATTTTTTTTTTTTTTTTTTTTTTAATAGCAGGGGATGATCCAGCTCATAAAGAACGTGATTGCATGTATACAAAGACTGATTATATAGCTATTAAATTTTTTTGGAATTTGCATAATTTTGGGTATGCTATGACTATATGGTTCACAGTAAAAAAAAAAAAATCATATTTTTGCAATAATCATACACAAGGACAGTGAAGAAATTTAAATGTAGATGTTAGGAATATGATTATGGGAGAACAGTGTTAGTCTTATTTTTCAATTTGCAAGATATTATAAACATGTATTTGAGCATCATTTTATAGGGGTGTATTTTATCATTAAGTAATAGGATTTTTTCCTCCTTATCTGGAAAAAAATCACTTTGAGCTCATCTTAACAAAGTTTTAATGAAACTTTTGTGACCTGAAATAATGTTGGGACTTTACTGAAGAGAATGCCCTCTTCCTTGCACTGCGATGCCTTCTGGCAAGAGTAAACTTAAGCTTAAATACTGGAATCTTGAGTCGAGCTAAGTCCCACAAAATCTCATGCTATTCAATGAAGTGGGTCAAATTAAATACAACACAAAATTTACAGTCTTATAGTAAATCTTCTGGTGCAGAACTTTCCATGCAAAACATTCCATGCAGTGCCCTAATGGTAGAAACCTCATTCCTTTCCATTGTGCTGCTTGGTAAATTGTAAGGTACATTTCCTTCAGACACTGTACATTCCTGCTACACTTAATCAGTTACCATGGTTAGTATGCTGGGAGTAAAACAGCTCAGCCTTTCTGCTCTTGTCAGTTGCATCTTGCTCTTTGTATCAGGTGGCTCCTCTAGCACTTCATAATTTCATATAATTTCATATGAAAAAGAAAATTGGCACTACTGCCTCCTCTGCCACTGGCAGTGTTTTTTAAAGGAAGAGGGATCACTTTTTCTTTTGATGTCCTGCATTGGGTTGGAAATAAAATGGTCTCGTGATGAAAAGTGTTGATCCAGTCAAAACTCACTCTGCCAGCTGAATTATGCTCTGCAGCCATGGTATGTTAAGTTGGTGTTGGTAGGGATTATGATGGATCATGCACAGTCCATCCTCTTGCAGCCAGCATAAAATCAATGGAATCTTAGTTTTCTCCATTCAGTCCCAGACAGGGAGAGGATTTAGGACACACAGCTGTCTCAATATGTATCCATTGGCAAAAAAGGCTTTATTCAGAATACTGTTTCCTATACACAGTCCTTCACATGGGAGACTCCCTTTTACACGTTACAGTAGAAACATAAGCATACAATTTACATTGTAAGCATACAATAAGCAAGCATTTACTTGGAGTTCCAAGTACTCTCATTAGCCAGACCTATTCTAATAGCTTCAAAATGCCAGTCCAGCAGCGTCAATGTTTTGTTAAGTCATCCAAACATATCCAACAAATTCTTTTGGAAAGGAAAATTGGCTTCTTGTTAGTGAAAACTGCAAACAGACTAAATGTAGGATAGTTAAAAATGTTTAGAACTTCACTCTCTGTGGAGAAATCTAAACTAAAAAAAAAAATACAATAACCTATGAAGATGGTAAATGTTATTTGCACTGTTTGAACTAACTGCTTGCTCCTTTGCCTCCATGATCTTGGAGAAAGCATCCAAGCAAAATCTTGGAGGTGAGTCTAATTTGAATAATGTGTTTCATATTACAGTTCTGAAAAAGACCATACTTATATAAATTCAAATCTATCATGGTATGGCGTTATGTGGCACACACAGTCAGAAGGACAAAACGCTGTCATGAGAAAGATAAATACAATACCTATTGAATGAATAATATTTGTACTGAAATTAAATGACAAGTTTTTGACTTATTAGAACTTGGTGTCCTCCACCACAAGTGAAAAAATGAAGAAAGCCCAAAGAAGAATCGACACCAAAAACATCAAAAGGTTACAAAAGAGGAACAGAAAGAAGAATGTCTCTTAGTTGAGGTGGGAAAGAGAACTGTGACTGATGACCTTGCTTTCAACTCTCTGATTATGAGAATGCTTCCCTGCAGCAGTCTGTGTCAATATTGGTGACTGTGTCATACTGGATAATAAATCTAGCTGACATTATAGGCAGTTGTTTTAGTTTACAGCTTTAACGGAATTGCAATAACATCAACAACAACAACAAAATTTTTTGTATGATATTTTTCTATCTATCAGATATCTATTAGATCTATCTATCTGTTTGTCTATCTATCTATCTATTGCAATTGGGGGTTTCGGTTGCTGACTACCAATTCATTGTCCATGTTTGATTTATGGTCTGTGGAGGTAGGAAGGAAAGGTTCAGCTTTGGTTTCATATGGGCAGTTGACAGTTTAACAAATGTCCCTGTGTCAGAAGTGATTAGTTTCTCTTCCCTGAAATCTGTGTGTCTTGAAGACACAGACCCTGAATGCACTTCAGGATGCTTTGATTTTCTACTGAAAATTGTTCTTACTCCTTGGACTAATGTTGTGTGCTTATCTGTTTCCAGCTGAAATGCTAAACTCTTATGAAAAATTTCCTGCATGCCTTAACATCTGCTTTCTTCTAGTTAACCAAAAACCCAAGTAATTTATTTTTAGTTCATTTTTACATTTTGTTAGTTAGCTGTGCTTATCCATCATGAAACATTACCTGGACATGTATTTATTATTTATTCTTTAAATGAAGTTGTGATATTCATCTTGATTAAACTTAGGTGTCTAAAAGTTAGGATGTTAGCAATCTTGCCACCTAGGCAAACATTTTATCTGGTAGGAGACAGGTGAACAGCTAAGTATGGTGAGAGGTGCCAGTCATGTCCCTGCAGCTGTAGAAGATGCCTAAATACTTGTTAGACCATTAAGCTTATATGAAGCTTGCTAAAGATATGTCAGAAAGATATGTTAAAAGTTGTTTGAAATGTGAAACTTTTAAAGTGTCTAAAAACAAAATTAGAACATTAACAAAACTCTGCTAAGCCTTTCATTTTTTATTTTCTATCTGTAAAAACACCTTGAAATTACCTAGGACTTTTTTTCTCTAAAAGGTACAGCTGCATGGTCCATTATCAGGCAACATGAATTTATAGGAAAATGGTAATGGAAATCTAAATTGTAGAAGTTGTATCTGGCTATAATCAAAATGAAACTTAATTTTCTCTTTTGGAAGAATTTTGTCTATCTGCTTTTACTTTGGTCTTTTCTGAATACTGCAGTTTCTGAATACTTTTCTGAATACTGCAGTTTAATTTCATCCTCCAGTCGTAGTTGCTGTTACTGCTGCGATTGCTCTATGTTCTCTTGGTGCTGTAGTAAAATGATAAGGGAGATCATAATGGACTGACTGCTACATCAGATAAGCATCAGGCCTCAAATGTCAGGGAAAAATGTGTGCCAGGTCCTAGGAAGTACAAATATGAGAACATCTCTAAGTGCTATGAATTGTTTTGCGTAGGAAGTCACAGTGGGTGATTGCAGTGGTCCTAGCTGTAACTTGTTCTTTTCACAGACAAATGTCAAAACAAACCTAGGGAACATAGAAGAACATTGCTCTGGCTTGCTACTGTGCAAAATCTTTTTGCCCTTTTCAATCTGTGGATCTTTTGTTAAAAATCAGAATTGAATTCAAATGTCAGATTAGCGAGGCCACACAGTCATGACCTAAGAAATTTCATACCCATCATAGGACTTCAGAGTGTCTTGTCAGGAACAAAGTGTTGAGCCAGCGTGCAAAGAGTTATTGAATTAATCTCCTTCTTAACTGTTATGGAACTACAAAGCACAGTGAGCCCATTCAAGTGAATCCAGACCTCAAGTTTTGACTGAGTAGCTCTTGATTCATTTGGATTATTGTCAAACTAGACATAACGCTCGAGAAATTAAAGGCTCTTAATAACATAATTATTCTGTAAAGAGAATCCAGCAAATTAACCCAGTTTAGTTTTGGTATATGTATATATAAAATTATGTTTGAAACACTTGCTTTCAACTAGAAGTCTTCTGTTCATTTTAAAACTAGAGCGAAGTTTTACAGCCAAGTTATAAATCAGTGAAGAAACCAGATGGTACTATCATGGCTGCAGTTTTCATGCAATGTGAATTGCATTACAACCACTGCACATCTCAATGTTTATTAAGGGTGAAAAACTAGGGCCATTTTAAATGTGAATTTAAGTTTGACAAGCAAGGAAGCAACAAAAAATGCAGCTCCAAAATAATTTTGAAAGTTTTCCTATGTGTTATACAACAGATTGGTCTTGTTGTTTACCTAAAAGTGGGACAAAATATGTCCAATCTGATTTTGATGCGTGTTTGGGAAGTCTCTAAAAGCCACAGGCAAGTAGGTGGTTCCCTTGGACTCAGTGGCACTATATATGTACTACTTGGTGTGCGTAGCTACCTGTCTGCCTTTGCAGGAGCTGTACATCTCTGCATCTGTTGGGGAGACATGAATGCTAGTAAACTCCTTGCAGGCCAGAGGGGGAGACTGAATTCAGTAAGATTTCATAGGGTATAAAGGGAAACCCCAGTCTGTAGCCCTGAGTGCCTGATCCCTTGGGCATAGTCAGAAGATGCTGAAAGTGCTTGGCCAGCCTTTAGCTCAGTGTGACGCAGAGCAAGCACTGTCATCTTACCAAGAAACATGGGTGGAGGAGGGGAATGTCTGGCTATCAGCGCTTAGTGTGACAGATTACTGGTTAAGCTCTCTACAAAGTGGCAGGCACAGGTCCCAGTCTGTGCTGCAAATAAGGGAACTGAATCACATTTACTTGCAGCATCACCCCACCCCAGAATAGGCAGGGTGGAAGAGAAAACCCCCCTAACTTCCTCTCTATATGTCAGGCATTTATAAACAATGAATTTTGTTGATGCATATTTCTATCCATTGGCCAGATAAAGAACCTAAAATTTAACATCCTGTCAGGTGCTAGCCTGAATAGGCTATACGCCTATTTAACTCCTGAGTCCCTTATGCTATGGGGTTAATCGTTTACTTTTTCATTGGTAGAACGGGTTTGATTTTGTTCATCCATCAGTCTCCTAGCATAATTAGGTGTTTTAAACATGTAGGCATGATGCAAACATCTCAAACATTGTGAATGAAACTTCAGACCTCTTCAAAAGTTCCCATCATATAGCTCTCGAGAATAGAGGACTTTGACTGCAGAAAGGAGAGGCATTTGGCAGAAGAAATACTGGTGATTTCACGCTTTGGCTAGTTATTATAAGGAATTGCAGAAATTGCAGCTGGAAATCATGTTTTCTCAGTTGTGATCTTTACTCCCAGTCTGCAGGCTGACTCTCAGTTGTGATAGTTTTTCGAGCAATGGATGGTTTCCTTTTGAGAAGTGGAATGCCACGAGCTTCATCCTCCTGGTGTTTAGCAAATGATGCCTGTAAATAGCTTTCAACCACAGGCTTGAAGCAAACAGGTAATGCAGAAGGAAATAGAATCTTCTGACAGATCTAATAGTACTCCTTTGCACTTTAAGTCTCAGGCACTACAACAAATCTATAAGGAACCTAAATTGCTTAACAGTATATGAATGCAGCCGTTGCGTTTTCTTCAAATACTAGTTGTTACCATTTCTTACATCATGGTGCTTTAGGAGGAAGCCTACAATTTCAGTCACCTGACAGCATGTTGTAAAATATGAATTTGTCCTGTCCTGCATGTTTCATTCTTCCTCCTTGTAATATAATTTACAGCATGAAATGCTGTATTTAATATGTAAAGGAAAATTGACTTTTTACCTTGAGTAGGTTTGTTGAAGTGGACTTTTCTCTGATTCAGTCCTGCCATTAGTATTTTTAAGGGAAACTCTGGGATGTTGACCTCTGATTCCAGAACTAAGCCTCCATTAATATTAAGTGTTCAAAATCCGAGAGAGAACTTGGCTTTGCAGCATCTTTAAGGATATGTGTAGTGTAATGATGGAAGCAGAAAGTTAGACATATTCCTTTGGGGTTTCCTTACATAACGGTAAGCAGTGTCTTTTCCTATGAATGTGAACACATCACACACTGTATTTATTATGAGATGTTTTTTGGTCAATATTGGTACCTTAATCTTTAAAATGCTCAAGGTCCTTGAAGGCATTGTGTTGTGGATAAATTATGCTTGAATTTGAAGGCTCAGTTCTGGCCATCCTTCCTACTCTGCCCAGCTCTCTAATCTTCCTGTTTGTTTCAGCCTTTCAATAAGGTCTGCATGGACTGAGCCATGTGCCTGTGAATAACTCTTTGAATGATCACAGTTTTGATGGTTGTGGATTTTATGCAGATGTTTCTTGTGGAGAATACGGTGTCATTTGAAATACTGGACTGTTCTTCATTTGTTACTTGTGATGTTCACCAAAATGATATTGTGTTCCTGTAAAATCAGTAAACATGAGATTCTGGTGCTTTAATAAAAAATAATAGTGTATGCTATGTTGAATTTCATGGGCATAATTCAAGTACCCAGCTGCATAATGTGGCTATTTAACTAATACAATATATTCTTTTCTGTATGCTGCTGTATGATTAACCATCCCCGCTGAGACATCTACCGTAGGTACAATTGAAATGGATGAGCCTAATGAACAAGGATATTTGCATTTCATTAATATGTTGTATAATTTCACTCATAAAATTGTATGGAATTAATTTAGCATTATTTTCTGCAGATGATCATAATAATAACATTTTGTACTCATTATGAGAAATGTTGATTCAAAACACAAGCAAAACCATTCAAGTTCTTCAGCTCACAAAAGCTTCAGATTTCCTGTGAAACTCAGATTTTTATGCCTAAATTCTGGTCAAGTATGGCCCTGACTTACTGCAGCTGAAGTGAAAGGCAAGATTCTTGTCAACGTTATTCTCTCATCTCTCTAATCTCTAATGACTTGCTAGGAGGTAAGGGGAATTCAATTCTCAAAGCAGCCATTAGGCTGATGGAAAAGCTCCCTGAAAGATTAATTATTTCTTGCGTGGAAAATGATCCAGACATGTGTTGGATATAAATGCAGAGTTAGCATAATTTTCAGTTCTGTTGCTTGCAATTATGCATGTGATGTGCTGAGGTATAGGATATAAATTCTGATTTCAGAAACAGCCCTTAGGGACAAGGTCAGAAATAAGGAGGAGGAGGTTCAGGAGCAAATCAACTTTGTATCCAGACTAGGCTACAGGTGGTTAGGCTCTGCAGACAATTGTGCACTTTGTAGCAGACTGAGAAAAGTATTAAAGCAGCAAAACAACTCACCGAATATTTCTCTCTTTCTCTAGAATGAGAGTGCATAAAGTTTTATTTTGTCTTTTGGCAGAATGATTACACCTGGTTTGACGAGTTGCCCCCTAGCGAAACTCCTCTTGGAGGTCTCTTCCAACCTAGATGATTCTGTGATTCTGTGATTCCTCCTTTGCTATCAGCTCCCCAGAAGTGTCATCCACAGGCAAAGCCACAGTGCTGGCACTCAGGACTTACCTCTCAGTGTAGCCTCCTCCAGGTCTGTGTCAGTTGCTCAGCTGGCTGCTTGCACCTCTGGACAGTGGGTAGAGCAAGCAGTGAACCTTCACAGCATATGCTCATGGGTGGCACCCCCTCAAAGTACGTGCTGATTTTGCTGCAGGTTTACTTACAGGCTATGAGCATGTAGATGTGCACATTTCCCTTCAAGTAAACCTCGTGCCAGGGCCAGCTTGCAGATCTGGGTGAGGACAAAGAAAGCAGCAGCAACAGAGCAACAGCACTAGCGTGGAGAAGAGGACTGCCTGTTAACTACACCTGTCAGCATATTTTCTAGTGGAAACGAGGGAAAAGCTAGGGATTACTCATCCTGACATTTTCCACTACTTCTGAAGAAAACCACCATGCCTTGCTAGGAAAGATTCCTTTATGGTGCCGTTCTGGGGGCACGATGATACACTTGGGATTTGTCTGCACTGCAGAGGTAAAATGCAGGAAAATTTTATTCTCTAGCACATATGTACATGTTGCACCTAACTTGTCCTCCCCTCAAGCCAAAATTAAAGGGTACCAATGCCTGCACAGTGGGTTGGCTTGTCTGTGGGAAATAGCCTATAGATACCTACCACTAGCACTTGTAGCTTCATACCATTTCGTCTTCTAACTCAATTTAAACTAACTTGTGCACAGTTAACGTGAACAAACACAACTCAAACCAATTCTGCAGTGATGATTTATTATTAGACAGTGGTAGAAGATCTCCCATACAATGTAAAATCTTTTTATATGAATAAGTGAAGTCAGAGTCTTTCAGAGTCTAAGACTAAAAGAAACGCTATCATATATATATTTTTTCTGAGTTCCATGCACTAATTCATAAATCAAACTCCACATCCTTTGAATGAACTGGAACATAAATATATTTCAGACAGCTCATCTTCATGTAAATTTTTATCTTACAGGAGGAGAAAGAAGCCAGAGAGACTGACGGCTTTTAAGGGGAACAGAAATCATAAGGATGGCCTACTTTTACTTCCTATTATGCTTTCTAGTTGCTGTTCTTAACGCAAAATGACATTTATATTTTAAGAAGGTAGCATAGCAAAATAGTTTCTCAAACTACTTGAAATCATTAAAGTTTTTCTATAATATTTTTCTTATTGAAGCAGAAGTATGATTTTTTCATGTTATTTTATCTATAGCTGGAAGTTATATGCGTGCTGGAAAATGTAATCTTTTCCTTTTTTCCTGCTGCTATGACTGCTATGCCTAGCCTCCAGAGTTGACTGAGAGGAAAGGCTTTGAAGTTGGAGTGGTTTCATGCTTTCCATTTTTTGTTCCAAACATCTAAACTTAGTATTTATTCTGTCCTGAACAGAAAGTCCTAGCAGGTGTAGATGATTGAAAGCAATAGCACAGCAGTCCATTTCATAGATGTGCTAAGGCTTGTAAAAGTTTCTGTCTGCATTTAGCTGTCAGTAAGATATAACAATATTGACATGAGAACTCATTTTAACATGAATTTTGATTGACAGGGATGTTTGTTGCACCTAACTCATGTCATGTCTGTGTATAACAAGACTTTTGACTGACTCTTTCTATTATGTTGGTAGCATTGCACTGTATTTCAGAAGAATGCTTAAAAGACTACAAAGATTTGAAGATCATTCAGGGGATACAAAATCTTGCATTTCAAAGGAGTCACCACTTAAAAGTGTAAAGCAGAGGCAGTGTGTGAAAGCACTTAATTTAAAGCAACTTCTCAGAGTCATCTATAAGAGAACATACTCTGACTGTGGCTATGGTAGAGTAGCATGATTTTACAGAAGAGTAAATGTTTTCTACCTCAGCAACTTTAGACACTTTGCTCTTTTTAAAAATTAATCTAAACTTATCCTTCCTAAATGTCAAAAACCGAGAAGCGAAAACATGGTAGGTATTTCTCTTCCCGAACTATATAACATGACCGGTACCATGAAAAAACATCACTTGCTCCAGGATGCATGCTTGGTGACAAGGATCTGCACAAGCATCAGCAGTTTTGTGTCCTAATGGAATTCCTTTCCCCTGATAACAGAAGAGAGCTGAGTCATTTCTTCCACAATGTCCTGGCCTTTCTGGATAACACTTGCAATGGCTTCCCCTCCCACGAGAAGCCAGTCATGACTGCCTCCTGTATTGCTGGCCTTTACATTCTGCCCATTGTCTTTTTAAAATGTGCTCATTTCCTCTGTGTAAACTGAATGAAGAGCTTACTAATAGTGTTTGCCAGTGTTTTGGAGGGTATTCTCCTTTTTGGCTAATGAACACTTCCCCCAAACAACAAGGACAAAAACATCAACAAACAAATCGCTTTAATTAGGGAGAGATTTCATTTCTTGGATTTATTATTTTTTTCCTGTTGCCTTCTTTATTTGATTTTCATTTATAACTATTGGTTTAACTAAATTGAGGTATATGCTTTGTATGCTCTCTAGTTTATAAAGATGGAATGACGAATGACAAAGAAGGGATATGTACTGTATGAGGTAAAAAAAAAAGTGTCAGCTACTAAGGCTATATTTTACCTTTCTTGATTTCTCTGAATATTTTAATAATTGAAATTCAAGTTCTGGATTTCTAGTTTTTGCAAATGATGGTGGAAAGAAGCTCTTGTAGTAACCCATGCCCTTCATTAAGGTTTGCAGAATGTGCAGGAAATGTAACGGTACAGGTGATTCTTCCCAGTGAACTCATCCAGAAATAACACGAGGTAGTGGCTACAGTACTAATCCTAAATAGATGTAACGTGGATTCCTTTACTGATTTTACCACAGAAGAATTGTAGTGTGCAGTCTTTCACATATCACCTCTGTGTCTCAATTTCACTTTCAGGAAAACAGAGATTTTACCACCTTTTTTTCTGAAAACAGCAGATTGAAATACTTACAGAAGTTGCAAAGTTATTGGTGCTAACACATGGAGACAATGTTGCTGGTCTGTTAGCCTTAAATCTACCTCTCAAAGTTGCTTCACTTCCTTGAGGTTTTAAGATCACCTTCCTTCCTCTCTGACATCCACAGAACATGGGATATCACGCAAGCTTGTCTTGCAGATTTGGGGAGAAACCATCTCAGCCCCACTATATGCACTTGAAAAGATTACTGTTTGATTAGGTCCAATATTTAAATACTTTAATGAGTATAGTGTCTGAAGACAGCAGCCTCACTGGAAGCTCTCGAACTTTTCCCATCTCTGAGTGGTTCAGCCCACATGTGCTGACATGTGATGGAGGATGGTGCATCCAGGGGCTGCAGGAACCAGCTGACCCTGAAAGACCTCCTTGCAGGTGGGATGGGGCTGAGCAGTGGGGCTGTCTTTCCTGCCTTTTCAGTATTCTCCAAATCATTAAAGGAAGGAAAGAGGAAATGTGGAAAGTGGGATTTTTCAGGCATAGGGCAGAGGATTTGAGACATGACAAACAAGAAATGAGGCCAGGAATGGGGGAGCAAGGAGGTAGGGAATTAAGAGTGAGAAAGAGGTAGTAAGGAGCAGTTAGGCCAGGTAGCTACAAGAATGATTAATCAGATGAGGCGGGGAAGATTTTGTCTCACAGAGGCACCAGTAACCACAGCAATGCTGCTGAAGACAAATTTGAGAAGCTAGTGGTAGATATGAGGTGAGAAAGTCAGACAGCTCAGAGATAACAAATGCTAAATGCCTGTATGTAAGTTTTCTGTTAAATCATGCTTCATAAGCCAACCTTTTTGCTTCCCAAACACCTAATTTACTCTACATTTCTCAGATCCAAAGACCACAGTAACCAGTTACAGCATGCACATGGCAAAAGAGCTTGCTTGGTTCTAGCCACTGCTCCAAAAGTACCAACTCATTTAATAAAGTCACTCTCATCATAAAATATTTCTGTAGTCAGTGGCATAGAAATTTGTGGAATCTGTGTCTCAAAAGAAAGATTTCTATTAGCTGTACTGGTAGTTGTGATGAGGAGGTAGAAATCAACATCAGTGTCACTATTCAGAGCAGTCATATTCAGAAGGTTCTGATGTCCTCCAAAATCTCTCTGAGGTGAAACTAAATCACCACTTGCCCTCTTGTTTCACATTTCTTTTCTTTTGTGATTCAGTTTGGTGTTTTCACCTGGTGTGCATATATTTTACTTATCTGCAAACGTCTCCTACCCATTAATTGTAGAACACAGCATATTTCTGCTTTCTAGCTAATGATGGCATTTGAACAACGTATTATAGGATAATTATTTAGTTTGTTATCTAAATTATTTATGTAGAGTAGATAAGTAGCAAAACACATGGTTGTGCTTCCTGAGGAACTCTTGTGCCTGTTTTAATTGCTTCTCCTCATTTTTAATTAAATTTATTTTCTGGATTTTCATGGCAGTTATATATTTATCTTGTTCCCCTTCATCTAATTTTCTCTTAGCACAATAAAAATGCTTTTCTTTGAAGAAGTCATTAATGAGTCTAAAGCTTATTGCTTGTCACATGTCCAGTAATCACACAGTTTACAATGTGTGTCTGTATTTTGCAGATGTTGCTGAAGATAAATTGTCCATATGTTGGAAATCTTATTTTTAGAGATTGCAGTATCACATCCATTGACTGTCAATACTTATTTTTCACATTCTCGTGTTTAAGATATCTCATAGCTTTATGTTTTTATATCTGACTCTTTTCCTAGGTTTCATATAATTCTATCTCTATTTAAACTTTTACAAAACTGTTGGAGATTTTCAATTTACATATGCAGGACTCCTTCCTTTTCTGGGAGTTTTCATTTGATATGTTAACATCATTTTATATCTTATTAATGAATCTCCACTGCTACTAGCTGAAGAGATTTGATAAGGCCTTTACAACTCTTCTTTTCAATAATTAGCTTTTTTTCCCCAATGACTTTTAAGCCATAGCAATTGTTTGGTAGATAATATCAGTGGTTCTACACATTACTAATTGCTATTTCCATTGTAGCTGTTACCAAAATGTTCTTTTAACTCATTGCGTAAATATTTGTGTAACACTACAAAAGGACAAAAATACAAGGAAAGGTGAGAACTGTGAGGGAGATAAGAATAAAGAAACTCAAATCTGATACAGCCAAAGACAGAAAGCCAAGGAAATAATTCAGAAAGGTACTGTTTTATCATAAGTGGCATTTTGATTAGACTGAGAAAGAGAGCTGTGAAGAGCAAAACCCGAGAGATGGGACTATTCAGTTTGAAGTTTCAAGGTGTGGGGAAGAGTTTCACAGAATGATCATTTTTTAAGTGATATACAAAATAATTTTTCTCATACACTTGAGATTGGCACAGGAGCGGATATTTCTTTTCCTTCCTTCCTTCCTTCCTTCCTTCCTTCCTTCCTTCCTTCCTTCCCTCCTTCCCTCCTTCCCTCCTCTCTCTCTCTTTCTTTCTTTCTTCCTTTCTTCCTTTCTTCCTTTCTTCCTTTCTTCCTTTCATGCTTAAAGCTGATCTTGAATAGCTTGATTTTCTAACTTTAGTTAGAAATAATAGTCTCAAAAGTTGCTGTTTTCTGCTACTTCCCTACTGCCTTTTGTATCGGGTTAGTGGGTACGCTGGTAGGTGCCATGAAGTTAAGTCATAAAGAATTTCCCCTGCTCTTGACTGAAATTCTGCAAAAGTGGGATCAACGTGTCATAGCCATATATTTGCAGAGTAAACAGCTTTTCAAATAGCAAGTGATGTGATTCATCTTTGGTGTAAACCCATTACAACACAGATGAGTTTGCAAAATCTTTTGGTTTTATATGTAATATATTACTTACTGGTACATATTGCAGAGTGGCTTTCATATTGACATAATTTACTAAATGTAATTATACTACTTATTCATATTTGGCCATAACATATGTTTTATATCCTGCCTGACCTTTTGAAAAACTGGCATAGAGGAATAGTAAAAGAAATCAAGTACCCATTAAATACTGCTAGCTGAAAAATACTTCCTCAATACATGCAAGAGTTTGGTTATATGTGTGTAGGTTTTATGAGGATGATGTCTTTTCGCTGGTCTAGAACTGCTGTTAAAAGCTGTTCAGAGATGCTTTTTCTTCTCACAGTAGAATTTGTGAAGAGTGAAGTGGGCCAGGTTAATTTATTTAAGAAGGACAAGAATCTGGAAACATTTAAGACCAGTAATTTTTAGTAGGTAATTTAAAGGAAAAAAGCAGTGATGTAAATGGATGAGAAGACCAAAAGGAAACAAAAAGAATAAATGGCAGAAAATCAAGAGTTAAAAGAAATTATGCAGGTAAAAGAAAAGTGAAATACAATGGATAGCAGAGCTTTCATTGAAAGGAGACATTGCTATTGTTTGGGACCCTCTTCTAGCACTGTATCAAAAGAGGATTACCCTAGTAATGGGGGTAGGTAGGGGTACTTTATGAAATGGTGTTTTGTGTACCCCATCAAAGTGGCTTGGGAATCTCTAGGAGTTTGGTAGGAACAAAGAGAAATCAATTAGTGCCTTTTTGTGTTGTGTCACTGTAATGGAAACCCATGCAGCAAGTACCTTCACCATCAATAGAAGCCCTGCAACTGAAAGTACATGAAGCAAAGAGGAAAAATAAATTTGTGTATCATTAAATTTGCAAAATAAATGAAGAAAACCAAGCAATACTATTTGCTATATTTTACAAGCATTCTAAAAAAGAAGATGCAAATATAGTGTATCCAGGATAACCCAGGTGAGGTCAGCAGTCTGAGAAAAGCCCATGGAGACAGCACTGCTGACAGGTAGGAATCAGAAGCAAGATCTCTGAGAGGACAGAACCACAAATGCTTTTATGTATTGTGTCTAAGACATCAGTCTTCATGCTTTTTATTTTAATTCAGGTTTTTATCCTATTTATAAATTATTGGTTTTGATTCTAATGATGTTTTATTCAATTATAGTACCAATGTTTATCAAGAAAAAAAAATGACTAGCTAATAATTTGAATTAAAAAAGCTTTCCTCTTTTCTTGAAATTCAAGAGAAAAAAGTGATCTCCCAATCCTCATGCAATGTGTATTTCAGGATATTCAGAGTTATCAAAATAAACTTCATGAGCGTCAGAGCAACAGCTCACAATCAGGCAAGGAAAAGGCAGGAAACACTTGTATTTGAAAATAATCGAAGTGCTCTAACAATGCAGCTGTGCAGAAAGAAGGCTTCAGAAGCACAACTAAAGCAAATCAGTGCTGTATTTTGACAGGGAAAAGCTATTCTGAAAAGAGCTTGTGCAGAGGAGAAAGTTAGCTTTTTATTAGATCTCACTTCTAACTAAAGATAGATTCAAATCATAGATCTGAGCAATCTTGAATTACTCTGGTTCTAGAAATAAAAATCTAACATTTGGAATTCTGCCAAACTAAATGATGAATGCAAACGCTTATATTAATCTTTATTTCTCCACAATAGGAAAGAACCCTCAGGGAATAAAATAGTTTGTAGGTATGTAGGAGAAAGAAGGCAAGAATCTGTGTACACCAAAGAGCACTCAGCTAAACTTAAAAGAAACATATTTTTAACGATTGAATTTCCGATAACAATTTTTACCTCCAGATTACATGTTATTTATTATTATTATTTCAGATTTTTATTATTATTTATTATTTATTTTTATTTTATTATTATTTATTATTATTTATTATTTTTTATTTTATTATTTATTATTTCAGACTCTTGATTATTAGAATTCATAGGATTACCTTCCTACAAAATTAATATACTATTAAATATGGACTACACAATGTTCAGTGAACACAAATTAACCATTGAAGACCTTAAAGCTTTGCAAGAATGCAGTGTCTTGCAATATGTTTTATACTGGGACACAATAACGTATCAGTAAAATAACATCACAGAATCACTGAGTGGTTGAGGTTGGCAGGGACCACTGAAGGGCAGCTGGTCCATTTCCCTGCTCAAGCAGGGCAATCCAGAGCAGGGTGCCCAGGCCCATCTCCAGGTGGCTTTTGAATATATCTCCAAGGAGGAGGCTCCACAACCTTTCTGTGCAACCTGTCAGCGCTTCATCACCTGTACAGCACAGAAGTGCTTCCTGATGTTCAGAGGGAACCTCTTGTGTTCTGGTTTGTGCCCACCACCTCTTGTCCTGGCACTGGGCACCACTGAAAAGAGCCTGGCTCTGACATCTGCATACCCTCCCTTCAGGTATTTAGACTCATTGATAAGATCCCCCTGAGCCTCCTCCTCTCCAGACTGAACAGTCCCAACATAACCAAGTACCCAGCTTTATATATGCCTTTTCCCCATCTTACAGCCTTGTGGTCTGGATGTGTTGCCAGGATATGTAATGTGTGTCAAGTTTCCTGCAGACAGAGAAAAACCAACAATTCAGATGACTTTTTTCAGGAGGAATACTAATGAACTGTCCACTGTCCAGCTACACTTCTGCCTCCTCTTCTATTCAGTCTTCACTTTATAAGGGAAAGCATGAGAAAGACTGAAGTACTAAGTTCTTTCAAAGACAATTTTAGGTTCCTGGTCTCTAGGGAGGATTTGGATGCTAAACAGATGGGGGTGTTTACTCACAGCCCTGATTTAGAAGCGTAGTCTCTGGAAAGGATTGGGTTGCTGATATTTTTTCTCTTGCTCTTTGCTTTCCCTGTTTGCTAGCAGTATGTCTTCCCCACGCTCAGTATGCTGCTTGTTTGGCTTGTCCTTGTGAGGCATTGGTTCAGCTGCTTGGACATTGAATTCTGGCATTTTGCTTCTCGGTGAGGGACTGGGCACTGAAAACCTAAGTGCTGCAGCACAAGCAGAATTCCCTAGGCGGTGTTGTGAGCCTGGCAGGAGAGCTCAAAGACCTTCAAGGTCAGTATGAAATGATCCTTCTCTAACACATCCTTCCTGCCCAGGGGTGGGGTCATGTGGAAATGTGAGCATCTGCCCTAATAGTGAGGTGCCTGAGTCTTTTATGAGGTCTGGCTTGAACAGTACTATCTAAAAAGTTTTTCTAGTGGACATGAATCCTATCAACTCTTAGTCAAAGTAACACACTGTTAAACTATTTTCCTACTATTACCACCAAGGTGGTACTCAGTAAATAACACCCAAGGAGTATATTCAACTTGCTTTTTTATATAATGCAATAATGACTGCAACTTGTCACATGAAAAAGGTCATTTATAAAGTGGACAGTTTACCATTTGAACTGATCTATTATATCTTTGTCTGCCTACGATTTCTGTACTGCAATGTCCTCAAATCCATAACTGGAATACAACTCTATTGTGTGTGTGTGGAGACAGTTGAAAGCAATTGACTTTAATTAGGCATTATGAAAAAAATAATAATTGTATGTTACAGGTGAGAATTTTCATTCTTGGATAAAAGCCTGTTGTTGCCATCTTCTCAGCAATTAGGGTATAAAATGGTCCTTTGAGATATTGCTTCTATTAACTAGGCCTGAGAGGCAAAATCACAGTAAGCAGAGGCTAGAATAGCAGGGTATTAAGTATTGCTGTGAATGAGGATTTGAATTTTATTCCACATTAGCTTGACTTCCAAGGGAAATTAAATTTATGGGATTGAATTGTCCCCGTCCCACTATCTGCAAATCTGTCATTCTCTATCTGCTTCAGTACTGTTTGAACCTGCCAGCCTCTTTCAAGCAATCCTGACAGAGAAGTAGTCAGTCTCAGCTATATTAAATTCCTCCAAGCTGCAGGAAAACAAGCTGCTGAGAACAGGAGGAAGAGTCAAATTGGCATCCCACTGGTGGGGTCCCTACAGAGTGAGATCGGTTATATTATTAGACACCAAAGAATCCCCAAGACAGTGGCATTATGAACACTCCAGTCACAGCAAAGCTTAAAGCAGAACTTTATCAGACATTAAATAATGCAAGCAAATGCCCCATAAAACCAGACTTAATTTCTACTCCCTTAAAATTATTTCTTTAGGTATCAAACTGTGACTTTAACAATTAATCAGGGAGACAGAGTTTATCCCATGGTACGTACCCATTCTCTTCTCTACATGCAGTGGAAGGAAAGTGTTAGGAATTGTTTATGTGTGTGGTTGGATTGGTTTCTGTCCTTGCATTTCACTTTTTTTTTTTTTTTTTTTTGTATAGTGACTCACTATGAACTACAGGAGATATACACAGCTACAGAAAAGGATTTTCAGGTAGCACTGACCAGCAGATGTCTTTAAAATATTTCTAAGAATCCATCAGAGAAACCATTTCTTTTAGATCTATGTGAGAAATAAATATAAAATGTACTATATATGTAGAATATCCTCAAAAACAACATTTAAAATGGAATTCCAATACTACAAAACACATGCAAATAAACAAACCAAAAAACCCTTCCATGACAATTTTCATAAAAAATCACTGTTTTTAAAATGTGACCTAAATAGACAAAATCTAATTGCATATAGGATCTTGGGCTTCAACCTTACAGAATTTGAAAGATCTCAGGTATTCCTTCTAAATTCCTTCTAAATCTTCACAAATATGTTTGTCTCTTGGACTACTAGAAATGTGAGAGAATATTTACAAGGACTGTCCTATGTCAAGGTAAATGAACAGACATGGGACAAGATATACTAGTAATAATAGATCTTTATTTTGTATTTCATCCTTCTATCTTTTCATTTTTTGCAATAAGTCTATATAGGAAAAATGAGATTCTTCTTTCATTTATATAAGCTTATAATGAACTAAGAGCAGAGTGTTAATAGAGTCCTAAAATGTAAATCCTCCGTATTTCAGAAGTAGCACATTTCAATTCTCTATTTTCTTTTTTATAGCTAAAGAGAAAAAATTGCCAGTTAAGGTAAATATTTTTTTTTAATGTGCTTCAATGTATTTCTCAGCTCTACCTGCATGCTATGCATATCACAAATTTGCTAAAACAAATAGAAGATAACATATCTGGTGGCCATGAAATCATTAAATGTAAGTGCTCCCAGTAGCAGCACTGGGGAAAGCATGGATCTGTCAATTTTGTGACACAAGTCTGCAGGCAGAACTCTGTGCAGCAGAATAAGATCTAAGGAACTGGAGGTTTCATTACACATTTCCCATTCTTGCAACTCTGCTTTTGCTTCTAGAATCGATGAATCTTGGATGAATTTATTTAAATGAAAACAACAGATGTTAAATTTTGCCCTTCACCGTTACATTAAAGGCATCTTTAACCATGCCTTTGTGATGTTTTTTAAGCACGCATTACTGAGGTAAACTGGAGTGAGGTGGACACCACATGTAGAATATGCAGAATATGTCTTTCTGCTGATTTGAATTAATTTCTGTGAGTACTGTGTAGCTTTTGACATAAAAACCCTGCTCTGTTTTGAAGTTTGATTTCTGTGTGCTCAGGCTCCCAAAGGGCTGCAAAAGCCCAAGATACTGTGTTTACTGATGAATGCACTTTGCTACCAAAGTGCAGACACTGAGGCTGACTGAATTATGGCATTGCATTACCAGGGGATGTTGGGCTTACAAGCCTGTCACTTGAAAGGCAGCACATAGAAATCTGGAAAGGTCTTCAAAAGGGTGAACTGTGACAGAAGTAATAGTAGAGATCTGTGGAAGCTAAAGATAAGCTGTTTTTATTTATTTTATTTTATTTTATTTTATTTTATTTTATTTTATTTTATTTTGTTATTTTATTTTATTTTATTATCTTATTTTATCATCTTATTTTATCTTATTTTATCTTATTTTATCTTATTTTATTTTATCTTATTTATTTATTTTATTTTTCTTTCAAGTTACTTTCTTCATCAGATATTTACTTCTTACCTCTGATTAAGAAGTGAAAGCTAATTACGACTGCAATATTGTACTTAGGGGAAACTCAGAAGTATTTGTATTCTGAGTGTGCTTCATTAAATCATGGCTGAAACATTCTGCTTCTTACAGCTCAGACTGTAGGAATATTTCATTTTCTTCAGTCATTTTTGTTCAGCATTCTTCATTTAATGATACCTGTTAAGTAGCTGTTTTTCCATTCACTATTTATTGCTATTCCTTTGGTTACATAGAATAACCCTTAGTTCAAAAGAGTATTAGGAGTTGACAGAGCAGAGAGATAGGGGACAGTTTGATGTGGTGCCTATCTTCTGAATAACTGTGTGATGAATATGTCTGTACTCTGACACATGGGTCCAGGAGAAATAATTTCATATTTTGTTTGAGTTGTTTGCTCCCTTTTAAAACTTGTTGTGCCTTTTTTATTATTAATATTTCACTTATTAAACATATCCACAATCTAAAATTAGCTTTTTTAATTTGTGTGGTTTCACCTAACCAAATCTGTTTGTAATCTCATATCAAGTGTAAAGAGAGGTTAGCAAATTTTCTCTTGAGAACATGGCACCTG
Organism: Cygnus olor; assembly: GCF_009769625.2. NCBI lineage: Eukaryota > Metazoa > Chordata > Aves > Anseriformes > Anatidae > Cygnus > Cygnus olor. Next base: position 25,114,868 of record NC_049173.1, read on the forward strand.
TACTGAAGGAAGTTTAACTTACGAGTGTTGATTCCCTTTGCTTAAAATCAGAAACATGTCCACTTTATCAAATTTTTAAAAACTGTCCATGCAGACCAACATAGGATATTTACCATATGTTAATCTGTGAAAACACAAAAGAGTTCTTGTATTTTTAAATAACAGATTTCTTTTTCACATTTATCTCACGCTACTGTTATTTTAAATAAATTGTGTTCTTACGTTCATCATCCTTTTACAACTTTAGACCCACTTGCTTGGATTCAGGCTCCTGTAAGAACACTTTAGAATTAGCCTCTTTTCATATACTTTTGTAATAATCATAAATAACCAGAAACTTTACTCACCAAAATTAGCAGCATTTGCATCTCATTTTATGTAAGTCTTTCACTTTTCTGCCTGATGAAAAATATTCAATTTCTTTGTCAAGTTTTACAGTTAACATAAACAAAATATACCATGTTCCCCATTGATCTACTGGTTGGTGTTGCTCTCTGAATAACTCCTTCTAGTGACAATAGTAATCTTATGATCTATTACACTCACAGCTTCATAGCTTCATATGAATATATTCATCCTGAATACTGTTCATCAGCTAAGTGAATCACAATATCCACAACCTTGTGGTAAGAAATGGTGTATTTGGCAAGAGCAGAGCTCACCTGAGATGCAATGGGAATAGAGTCAAAATGCTCCTTATCAAATCATCTGTTCTGTTTTATATGATAGAGAATCCCATCTGACTACTGCAAACAAGAGCAGAATGGCAACTTAGAGAAGTGATTATTTTTCACTGTTACAAGTAAATTTTTCTGTATTTTAACATCAGTTCTTATTCCCAGTTGTGTAATACTAATGGACTTGCTTAATTTACCTTGCTCCACATTTTACCATTGATGTTTTGTCCTGTCTGTGTGTCAGCACATATTTCATTATGATGTTTTTTTGTCCCATTCTGGAAATACAAAGCAGAACATTATTTCAGAACATGGGTTTAAATTCTGATTTCTCAAAATGCAAAGCACATCAATTAATCTTTCATATTTTGCTCTTGTATCATTCTTTGATAAAAGTCCAAGACCACAGCCCAAGCTGTCCTGAAGGGATCTAGATTGAGAGTCCAGTTGCTCTGTTTCTTCATCTATACTGCAGTCAGTCCTATTTAACTTAAACTAGAAAAGTCTGATCCCTACTCTTTATTCTCTGACAAATAATTATAAATCCTACCACTAACATTGAACTGTTTAACTGTAGTATTTGTTTAGATCCAACCATGACAGAATCATATAGAAAACTATAGGGTGAAAAATCTGTATGAGAAACAGGATAGACCAGCTTGTGTTGAGCTACTGCTATCTGCTGAACAAGCTAGCATAAAGGTGGCTGGTGTATATCTGTTCTATGCAGCAGCATTCAGTTTGTCTTCAAACTCTCAATAACAGGCTTATGAAATAAATATTAGGAACCTGATTCTTTTTCTAAGATAAAAAATAGATTCTATTGCAGTATAGACATACTGACAATCATGTTTGAACTGTCCACCTGTCCACTTCTGTAATACCATATCTTTGCCAACTATTCAGTTAGTAAAAAATGTAAGCAGGGCCAATTTTGTGGACCGTTAAAGAAAAAGTGATCATTTACTCACTTGTTTGCACAGTGGCTGGTTTGTCTATGCAGTTATGGCAATCCTGTGGGAAAATTTTAGTAAGAAATTTTCCTGTTGTTGTTTGAGAACTGATCAAAGCTCTACATGTTCCTGGCTTACTTAATGAACAATGGACTGATGGAAGTATGTAGATAGGGGCTCTGAATATTGTTGTGTTGTGGTGAAAACATAAAGGAAGCAGAGCAAGACAAAAATATCCTACAATCCTAGAGGGATATTGAATGCAATTATGTATAGTGCATTAAATCATTGTCTTAAAACTTTGTTCTTCAGGGGAAAGAAATGTTAAAGGAAAGTGCATTGGGAAGGCTTATCGAGCCTGAAAAGGCATTGCAGGGATTCTTGGGTCTTTCAATTATTTTCAGTGGAAAACACATTTCATTTTATATACAGTTGAAGATTACAGTAGATAGAGTATCAATCTACTGCCTGAAAGGAGTTACACTTCAGAGCAAGTTTCTGGCTTGGAGTTTGCACTGTGGTTCCCTTGGGCTGATTATCAAAAATCCACATGTGAAGTTTCCACTGAATTCTTTTTTAAGAAATGGAGGTACCACCTATTCAATGAAGCCTTTATGGGAATGTGCTTTGTGCAGGAGATGTGAGAACGGATGGAGCTGCGAGCAGCTCCATGCTCCAGGAGATTCTGTTGTGCTCAGCAAGGACAGGGGAAGGCTTTTTGTGCACCTCTTGTTGCAGACTCCTCAGAAGTGTATTGTGGAATCCAGCCTCAACTGTACTATTTTAACAAAACTACTCTCAGCTCAGCTTTCTCTCAAATCAAAAGCAATGGCTTGCTCAGGAGTATAAGGGAAGGGTGTTGTGCTTTGGCACAACTCCAGACAATCTGCCTTAAAGATGATATAATAGGAAACTCAGTGGTCCAGTCCAAAAGACCTAACCTGCTCTGTGCTTTGGATCATTAATCAGCCTCTAAAGTTCAGTGTTTTCACATCTCTCACATTTTAGGTATAAGCTTTATCTCCAGGAAATAACACTAGATACCATTCTTCTCCCATTTCCTCCAGCCCCAAACTTGTAAAGTTTGAACTGAGGAAAACAAAAGGGAGGAGAATTCATAACCCCTGAAGTATGAAATGAATTTGGAAAGTGATGACTTTATTTTTCTGTTCCAAACTGGGTCTATTTTCAGTCCCGCCTGGATATGCCGAGAAAGCTGAGGTTAGTAAACCAGGTGCTGAGTAGCCAAGGGCAAATGAATATGCCAACTTTTATCCATCTCTGCCTGCCATTCCTTTTTTGATTGTAATTTCCAAACTTTTCATACAGTAACTTCCTGGGCGGCTCTCCTTAGTGCTAGAGGTCCTTGTAGAGCAGATATATATTATCCATAAGCTTTCTATTACGGGCTTTGTGCAACAATTTAAACAGGTGAGCTGCCTGTGTGCTGCACTTCAGAACATCATTATCACAGATGTTGTTTCATTCTTTCCTTGTGCCCTTGGTCTACTTGAATATGTCTGCTTTACTTCAGTTCAGACTGCAAGGTTCTTGGGGCAGAAGCCACCTTTTCATGCTGTGTTTGTGCTCACAGAAGCTTTGTGGTACTGCACATAAATGAAGGAAGATCAGGTGTGCTATTTCAGGCTGTGAATCCTGTTGAATTCGAACAGCACAAAAATCACAACATTATAGTATTGTAACAAGTGCTTCTAGATGAGAAGGAAGTACATGTCGTGTTTTTCATGTCAAGTGCTAGCTGTGTTTAGAGAGGGAAGAAATGATACTGAAGAAGAAGATAAATACCTCCTGTAATAAAGACTGCAGTGTTCCCACTAACTGTACTGTAACAGCACTTGCAAGCCCATGCTGTCATCCAGGGTCATTTTCTGCAAGCCCACACTGGAGCAGGTGGATGTGGCCTGGAGGAGGCTGCGGCCCATGGAGAGCCCCTGCAGGAGCAGGCCCCGGGCTGGAGCTGCTGTCCCTGGGGGACCCGTGCTGGAGCAGTTTGCTCCTGGGGGATGAACCCCGTGGTATGGAGCCATGTGGGAGCAGGTCTTGAAGAGCTGCTGCCTGTGGGCAGCCCCCATAGGACCAGTTCGGGAAGGACGGCATCCCGTGGGAGGGACCTCACGTAGAACAGGGGCAGTGAGTGACCATGAAGGAGCGGCGGAGACAAAGCGTTAGGGACTGACCACAGCCCCCATTCCCCATTCTTCTGTGCCACTCAGAGGGAGGAAGTATAAGAAAGTGGATGGGGAGAAGGTGTTTTAAGTTTGCTTTTAGTTTTTCACTACTGTAGCCTGTTCATAATAGGTAATAAATTTCATTAATCTCCCTAAGTTGAATCTGTTTTGCCCATGACAGTAATTGTTGAGTGATCTCCCTGTCCTTATCTCAGCCCTTGAGCTCTTTTTCATCATATTTTCTTTTCTTCCTTTGAGGAAGAGGAGTGAGAGAGTGGGTGTACTGGTGTTTAGGTGCCATCAGGGTGAAGCCACTGCAAGAGCAGAAGTTTCTTTGTGTTATCAATATTTTATTTAAAATCATGATTCCCATAAATATTTTGGGGGCAAGAGAAAGGAAAGTGTACATCATACGGATGTTGCTGTATGTGAAACTCAAATTCTTTCTAAAAGCCCTTTTAACCTGCATAAATTCAAAGAAAAATCTTGAAAACATGATTTGGATAGGTGAAAAACATCAGTTCTTATTTGCTTTCTGTGTTGTAGCACTTGGGTTGATAATCAACCTCATGAAGCTCTATGGAGGGAGGCATAGCATCAGCAAGTTTGCTTGGCATCAGCAAACTTGATTGCCTGTCAAGCAGCAATAAAGCCAGCCTGGGATATGCCTCATCAAGCTCTGTTAGAAATGGCCATCCATGGTAGAGAGCAAAATAATTGGACAAACACTTCTTTACAATACCCTCATCCCCTGCCAACTACTAAGGTTGTCTTTTTATATAAGTAATTCCCAGAGTGCATTTCTGGAAATTAGGCCTGTGAAAATTATGTTTTTAAGTTAACAGTGCTCCTAAGAGTGTTTTTCAGCTTGCTATTATTGTTGCACTCTTGTTTCTAGGTGCTACCACCTTAACTTTATTGTATCTTCCCTTCTTATTTCTGAAGAGATAATGCAGCCTCAGCTTGGAGAAGGAGTGTTCTGCTCCACCCCTTCCCCCATTACGCTTTATTCCTCATATACTGGAACTGAGCAGTAAGGTGACATTTGCCATACACAGGAAGAACTCATTATGCTACAGATTTGAAGCATTGATCCAGTCCCCTTTCTACTACAGGTCATCGCTATTCCTTTTGCTAGCTTGCCCCCAATGGCAACACAAATGTTTCCTGCAAAGCAGTTCTTTTCTAGGGTTTATTCACCGTCACTGCTGCAAATTGCTTGGTTGTTCAGGAGAGTCCAGGCTGCTGTATGAGTCAGAATGACCATGGCTACAAGAAAATGGTAAGTACTAATAAACCTAGCTGTAGGTCTTTACTTCAGAATGGCAGTAAGCTGTCATCTTTCAGAAGCAGTTCAGAAATAAAATGGCAAGGCAGATACTTCATTATCACAGATTCGCAGAATCACTGAATTGCTGAGATTAGAAGGGACCTCTGGAGGTCGTCTAGGCCAACTCCATTGCTCAGAGCAGTATCACCTGGAGCAGCTTGCTCAGGGATGTGCCCAGTAAGATTTTCACTGTCTCCCAGGATAGCAACTCCACAATATCTCTGGGTAATCTGTTCCACCTGGAACCCTCAGAGTAAAAAAGTTTTTTCATAAATTTCAGTGGAATTTTCTATATTTCTGTTTGTGCCCATTGCCTCTTGTCTGTCACTGGGCACCACTGAGAAGAGTCTGGGTCTGTCATCTTCACTCCCCCTGTTAGGTGTTTATACACATTGATAAAATCCCCTCTGTGCCTTCTCTTCTCCTGGCTGAACAGTCCGTGGTCTGTCAGTGTCTCCTCATACGACACATGTTTCAGTTCCTTAATCATCCTAGTGTCCCTTTGCTGGACTTCAACTTTTCCATGTCTCTCCTGGACCTGGCACTCCAGGTGTGGTCTCTCCAGTGCAGGATAAAAGAGAAAGATCACATCCCTTGAAACTGCTGCTGGCAAAGCACTTCCTTTTGTAGCCCAGGACACTGCTGGTCATCTTTGGCACAGGGGCATGCTGCTCACCTTCAGCTTGTTGTCCACCGGGACCTGTAGGTGGATCAGGCTCTCAGCCCCCAGCCTGCCGAGGTGCAGGACTTAGGGTTTTGATTACTGAACTTGATGAGATTCTTGTTGGCTTATTTCTCCATCCTATTGAGATCTCTATGAATGGCTGCATGACCACCTGGTGCATCTGTCACTCCTCTGCGGTTATTAGGCAAATTATATTCTGATATATATCTGATATGTATATTTACCATGCAGAGGTAAGTCAGTGGGCTATTAGTGGTCTAGTAAGTCAGTGGATACTGCACACTCTCCATGTCAGAAAACTGGGTCAGCAGTGTGTAGTAACATATAATGCATCTAACATATAATATACAAGTTTTACTTTTATTTTCTTTTTCTGATTCTCTCCCCCATCCCACTCAGGGAGAGGGGAGTGAGCTGCCAGGTTAAACCACTACAATGCCCCTTCACCAAAAAAAATGAAAAATGTTATTGAATATTGAAAATACTCATTTAGATTTGCTCTTCTTTACCTTTTATTTTTCAGCCATCTTTTTCTATATCCTTCTTGCTGTGATCTAAACAGACCTTTCTGTTTGTCCTGCTCCTCTGACTGCTAGCTAGGAATATGAGGCATCTGGTAAAATTTTATTACTCACTTTGCACTTTTTCACATTATTTTCTCTTCCAATGCTTTATTAACCTCTAGTCTGCTACTGTGGGTGTCATCAATTGGCAACGTAGAAACCAGGATGTCATGCAATAAAGACCCCTACAAACTTCATACAGTTCTTACAACATCATAAAAGCAATTTCTGTGCAGACATTCTGTAAATCATAACAAATAATTCATTTCTGAAAATATCGTTCATGTATTGCACTATCCTGTTGAACAAAAGCATTTTTATTCTTTCTTTAGTTCAATTCATCTGGTGCTTATTACTCTAATGCTTTTTCTTATTATTTTACTCTCAAGTGGCGTCTAGGTGTGTATTTCAATGAACATATGTGTGTGGTGGTGTTGCCTTCATGGAAAATGGCAAAGAGTATATCACATCTGAATTATCATTTTTTGTGTTGCTAGGTCAAAGGTAGCAAGTTCTGGTCCTTGTTTGTGAAAAGGGCTTATGTTGCCCAGACTATCCTAATAAATTCAGTGCATTTGCAAAGAGCTTCTGTCATTGGTAACATACATGCATACTAAAGTTCTCAGAGCACTACAAGTATGTATTACATAGACATACGGACAATAGTTGTCCTGTTGGAAGACATATGAATTCACATAATTGAAGACTGGTAATTCCACAGAGGATTTTTTTTTTTTTCAGTGGTATACCTTGCTAAACTATTGAAATGCAAACTATTAAAATAAGACTAAAAATAATAAATGATATCTCATTTTCTTATTTTCTGAAAATAGTTTTTTTTTTTTTTTTTTTTTTTTTTTGTCCATTGAAGAACAAAATCTTGCTTGGAAAGCCTTTGAAATGCAGAAATCCAGTGTATAATAATATGGCTTATTAGAATAGGGCTTATAATAGTAATGTCTGGAACTACAGACATTTTTAATAAACTCAATTAACAGTGAAACAAATTGCTAATAGTTTGCGCTGTGTGCTGCGTGAGAAGATGGAAGGTTGGTTTTCAGTCATGACTAATCATGAAAGGATGCTATGATCAAAAGAATTATTTTTGGTGCTGAAACCAGATGGTTTCTCTGATAAACTCTGCCATGAACTTTCAAGAAAAAATGAGTGAACCTTTTTTTCTCATAATTGGAAAATACCTGTTGGGTGGCTCACTTCAATAGATAGCTTTAGAATGTATCAAACCTACTGCACTAAAGTGCTCATTATTATAATATTTGAGCGCTAGAACATCACTATTACCAGATTTTGATTGATTTCCTGTTATCTCCTATGAGTAAGTCTCCTTGTAAATATCATTTTACAGATGCTACTGACTCAGCCTGATTGACCTGCCTAAATAGTATCCAACCTGTACTTTTGACGTTAAACTTTTGTGGTTATATATGCATGTCAGGCAGCGGTCTTTCATGTCAGAAGTGCTGGAACTGTTGTGCAGGTGAAGTAAAATAGATCAACTCCTGGGCAAAAAAGCCAGTGCATGTGAATTTATCCTGTACATATAACATAAAATTGTTGCATAAATACCTTTCTTTGTTCTAGAGGCACAGGCAAATGTCTGAAACCCGTTGAGCTGTATACAGTGTGTAAAAGTAAACAATGCTGTACACGGGGAAAAGACTTGGCAGATTTGCATTGTCATCACAGAAAGGTTATGCCATTTGTTCCCTTCAGATTTTGTGGCCCTTACCTCACTAGATGTACTCCAGAGGTATTTCCTGTGGTTATCTGGGAGTTGCGCATTACTTTTTGGTTTTGATTATCATATATTCCATGTCTTTTGTTGCTCTGTCAGTAACAAAAATAGTCTCAACAACCTCCATGTCAGCTCTCCATGTCAGGATTTGAGGATATCACTTTCTGGGAGTAAAATTTGTCTCATAACAGTCTCCACATTTTAACGTTTATTTACTTTTACTGTGGGAAGAGTGTGAATTTTATTGTTTTTCCTCTCCCTTCATTGTTAATAATTAGTGATGGCACAAGACACAAAATCCCAATAGGAAAGATATGCTTTTATAGAGAGAGGATGATTATGTCAGTAGTAATCAAAACACGTAGTAGGTTTTTGGCATTGAAAGGAAACTTCTGTTTTCAGAGTACTAAAAATAACATCACATTATTAATTGTGAATGATTGTACCTGATGAAAGCAGCTCCATTTTTCTCATCTACAAATAGTTTGTGAACTGATCAATTTTCTTCTGAAATTTTTGGAACTAAGTCCTTGTCTGATAGAAAGGATGAGCAATCTTCAGCCTGTACTCACCCAAGCCTTGTTTGGCTTGCTTGTGAATTGATTATGGAACCCAGGTAGTTACTTAAATCCCACAGCCTCTTTTTCTGTTTTCTCTGTTGTCATCAGATATGTTTAAAACAAAGAAACAAACAAAAGAAATGGGTAAGAGTGAACAGTGAGGAATGAATAACACAGTCTCCTTCCTGCACAGATGAGTAAGAGCTCCTGAACAGCCTAAGCATGGTGCCATATGAGCAATTCAGAACCTGAATAGTAAATTGGAAAAACAGTGTTTGCAGTAATTAACCACATTGAGTATCATAACTCACACAGTTGGCCTATTTGGCAATTTGTTTCCTACTGCAACAAGTGGTAATACCTACAGAAGAATCAAATTTAAAATTCTACTTTTAATTTTGTTACAGTAATTGATAACATATTTAACACACTTGTAAGATGGCAGTTGATCAAGTTAACGAATTTTAAGCAGTCACAGCCTGTTAAATTACTTACACTAGCCCATTTTTTCACTGCTTTTTAGCCCATCCCAATTACTAAATAAGATTGCCAGCTCAGACCACCTTTCTTTTTCCCAGTTCTCCCAGAGATATCCTATACATTAGGCCATCATTAAATGCAGTGCATAAAGTGACGTGGGCCCGGGAGCAGGCCCTACAGCTGATTTTTTTCCAGCAGAATGCAATTGTCACCAGGCCGAGTTAAGTTTCTTCTTTCTTGTTTTCCTTCAGCGCTAAAAATCTGACACTACTTCATATTTAGTGGCCTCACTTCAGCAGGCAGAATGGAGAGTGCTTCAGTTCAGGTTGTTTTATGGAGATAGGATGAACGACTTCCTGGGAGGCTGTAGATGTACTTTTGAATCTTGTCAAGCTGAAGAAGGAATTGAGCTGAAGTCTCCCACTCCTTGGTGAAGTGCTCTAATCGCTTAACTATTATACAACAAAATGGGCACTTGAGTTACTTTCTCTTTTCAAAGAAGGGTGCTTTGTTCTGAGTACAATTCTGACATTGACAGGATGTTGCTGGCAAATTCAGAGCACACCTTCTTAATCCGGCCTTTCACCGCACAAAGGTGTGGATGCCTGAAGTGTGAACATCGCTTGGCCTTAGACATCATGCAGGTCACGGTTCCTCTCTGAACATAGCAGCTATGTAACATAGCAGGACTACTTTTGTCAAAGAAGCAGCATCTTAGATTTCAGGAGGAGCAAGCCAACCAGAAGAGAAACTGGGAAGGTCAAGCAGTCTTTTTTTGATGATGCAGTGGAGGAACAAAACAGTGTCAGCATACAGGATAGTCATGAAACAAGGCAAGGTGGAAGAAGAAAATTCTTTTCTCCTTTTTTTTTTTTTTTTTTCCCCCCCCAGCATCCTGAGTAAAGAATGAAGCATTAAAGATCAGGATCAAATAGGATAAAACCACCAAAAACAAAACACCTGCAAATATATATTGTCATCTATGCACCTCAGAAAGGAGTATTCAGATAATCTAATTTTAGAAATTGAAATTAGGCTGGATAATTACCTGACTCCTCTAAGGAACCTTTGCTCTTAGCTCAGACTCAGCATGAATGCCTTATTTGGCCTACAGAAGATGTCAGGTAACGTGAGTTAGCTAGGCCTTCAGTTATGAAGAACCTAACTGATTTGCAGTATTTTGCATTTGCTAAGGGCATGCAGATAGCTATCACAGATCGATTGACATAGGGTACTTTTTTACTGTGTGGTAGTTCATGTGGCTAATCGTTTTGATTCAGATTGGTTCAGACTGATTTTCTCTGTTTTTTCACAATATAACTATTTTTAAAGGGAGTCAAGACAGATTTGTCATATAACGTTTTAGATTTTCAGTGTCTATTTTTTATGCTTTTGATGCCAATTTACATAAATACCTACATAATCTGCTTATATAAACATGGTATTTATGAACTGCATGAATAGAAAGAGCTATAAAATTTCTTGGCTTACACACAGATTAGATTACTTAGCTCATAATAAAAGGGAAATATTTTCAACATTAGAGTTGATGTCTGATGGAAAATTACATCTTTCATTTAGATCTTACATCAGTGGTGGATGTTAAAACTCCTTCTGACAATTTTTGCTTTATATCCTAAATCTACCCACCAGAAATACAAAAACTGTGACAATGAATTTAGTGTAACCCTTTAATAGCATCTACCAAAGGGAAGGCTGGTTTTCCAGGTGTTTTAACAAGGACTGCAAAATGGCAGAAACTAAATATAAAAAGGATATTTGCCTCCTGTGTGTTTATACTTTCCACATCACATTAAGATGATGTTAGCTGAACACTGGCTGCTGCTGCTGAACAAATCATTAGTGATGCAGGTATCTGTGACTAACTAGCACCTTAACTGCTGGGGCAAAATATCTCGTTACATTCTGTTTTTTTTTTTTTTTTTTTTTTTTTTTTTTTTGTTAATATGCCAAAAGACCCAGAAAGAATTAATTCTTTGTGGTTTTTAGAATTTAACTTCTATATTTAAAGTAAAATTGTGGTTTTAAATAAAGTAAAAATAAACACATCTTGAGAACAATTCCTTATACTCAGAGCAGTTCAGGCAAAATTTGAGAGCAAAATAACTTTGCTAGTAGGATGTCAATCTGGCATCTTTTCTTAATTAAGAGGAGTCTGCTCTTTCTCTCTCCCATTAGGGCTGAGCAAACTTCTCTGTCTTTACATGTTTGCCGTTCTCTGGGTGATGAGCTCATTCCCTGGTTCAGCAGCTGGTAATAGCAAGGAATTAGCAGCCAACCCCTCCTCACTGCTTTCCAGCTCTGTGGGCAGCAAGCTCACTGGTGGCTGCTCTGCTTGCTTGCTCACTGGCTGCTCCCCCATGCTGCTTCCCAGTAGCAAGCCAGCGGTTGGGCAGCCACAATGGAGCTGGGCACAGAAGAAATCCTTGTGACATTAGGGTTTGTAAGGCTGCTTGTAAGTGAGGCTGTCCCCAGCAGTCCTCTTCCCTGCAGTCATTACCTAAACTCTTTGTTCCTTCAGCCCCCCGTGCTGAGGTGTGATGGACTGTGCTCAGTAAGCACCAGATCCAGGCAAGCAGGGAGGCATCTTTCCATGGCCTTCCTCAGGAGGTAGCACAGAGGCTCCAAGCACCGGTTCAGTTTCTCTAGAGAGAAAGGAACAGCTTCTACTGAATTTAGTAGCTCTGGATCCAGACTGTGATTCATATTTCATGTCTGCTAGAAGGATGCCAGAAGGCTGGGGGAGGCAGAGGGGGCAGTAGCTGCATCAACTATTCCAAGTTAGTCTACCTGTAAAAAGGAGCCAGTGCTGCAAACTAAAATAAAAACTCAAATAATGCACTGCTAACACGTCCAACCTAGCCAAAATCCAAGATCCCATATGTTTTTTAAGAGAAACTGGTAATTGCTGGTTGCAGGGTAGTGAAAGTCCCACTATCTTGAAACAAACTTTCAGAAATGTCTCCTCTGATCCAGATATCAAATCTCTTTCAGCATCAATCTGTGCAACGACTTGTTTGGATTTCTGCCAGTTATACAGCAGTATGGCTCCGGCAGTGCTGAAATGTCTTTCTCTCTCTCAACTTGAATGTATTTTCATGCTTTTCCACCTGAGCTGTTGCTCATCTGCCCACAAATCACAATCCTTTCCAAAACAATAATCAGCAGGGCTCTTCTGCTCAGATCATACAAGAAGCTTTTGGGTAGAAATATAGGCTAAGGTCTTTTATGACTATCACACTTAAAGGAGAGTGACTTAGACCTATGAATGTAAAGCAACATGCAATGCATCTTTATTCATTGAAGAAAATACAGACTGGCTCATTTTTTAATGTCTAGATAATGTACCTACTCTAATAGTACCCAGTGATATGTTTTTAATGTTGGCATCTGCCTGTACCAAGAAAGGACTTAGCAAGCACATAAAAAAAGGCATCAGGTTCTGCCAAAATTACTTCTGTGAGCTGCACCATATGGTCAAAGATAAAATCTAATATTGGAAATACCAGTTGTTTCATTGCTAGCTTGAATACACTGGGGAAAATAATATATTTACTCTGAAGAATTCACAATTTGACTTCATCTCTTCTAGTTTTATTACAAGGAATGTCAATGCTACCTTTTCTTATCATTCAGCTACCCAGTACTCCTTGGCAGATGTAATACTACTATTCTCTTGCAGTTAAATTTTAATGATCGTGCTTTACCCCATCTATCACAGTCCTTGAGCAATTAATGCTATCAGAAGGGAAAGTAACTTGTCAGACAACTGCACCAGCCTCTCAGCTGAGCATTCTAAATAGTTTCTCCAGTAAAAATTTTTTTATAAGGATCTCTGAATCCCTTCTGAGCTACACAAAGATTTTATATTCCCAAATCCATTTTACTACATAAATTTACTTGAAAGTTTAGGCAAGTCTGTTTCAAAAACCAAAGAAACTGCATATTAGCTGCTGACTTTTGTTCCCAGTATTAAAAACAAAAAAAAAAGGCTTTTGCTATTTTATATATATATACATAAATAAAAATATACAGCATATATATATATGTCATTTCACAAAACAGACATATAAACACAGCTACTTAAGAGTTTTTATATGGCTGAGATACTCTAGAAAATTTTACCTGAATTTCAGCTGCAGAAAAAGGATAATCTATTTTAGATCCCTGTGAATCAGCGTATCAGTTTGTAGAGTCACTGCACAGGCTTGTGAAGAAATGAAGCAGAAATGTTCCACCACATACACAGATACCACACAAGATAAGCTTAGGATTTTAGGATTATTTTTTTTTTTGACAAAATGTGATCTTCCCCCCCCTTAGTTTGAGCATGTTATGTAAGACTCAAAGTCTTGCACAGGGATTCTACACCAAATTGGGATCTGACTTCACTGCCAATATCTAAAATCTTTTATTAGCAAAGTCATTCAAAACAGTCAGTTTGGAAAGTACTAGAGCTCTCATTATAATACTTATCTCTATTTTTATCTCGATCTGATCCAAATGCAATAAAAGCGTGTTGTTCTTAAAGAGACTGACATCCTGTCACTCTAGAAGAGTACTTTTAAAAGCTATTTACGGATTCCAAAAAAAGACTTGTAAATAATTGGACCGGGTCCGGTAGAAGGGTTGATTAAATATACTTATTCAAATTGTGGGATTTTTTTATTTTATTTTTTTTAACTTCTAAGTCAATCAAGATGATAATCACCTACTTCTGTAATTCTCTGTGAATTAAGTATGAGATGAAAAATGCCTGTAACTAGTTCATGCCTATTGAGGAGCATTCTTTGAAATGCTGTTTGCCATTGACTAAAAAGAAATAATAGGTAGCTATATGGAGAGGTAATCTGCTTTTCAATCAGTGTCGAAGGGGGCACAGTACAAATTTTATTCAAGTGACCTTTTCAAATCTTACGATGCCAGTGTTTCTTAGTCTTTCTCTTGGTCTACATGGGCTTTGAGCTACTTTTTAGAAACATTGCCAGTATTTCTGTCAGTACAGCTCTGTGCTGAAGCTAACAAGCAGGACATATGAACAGCTGAATTTCTCTGAGATGGCAGTATTTGAGACAAAAATAACTTGGAGAATGCTTATGTAAAATATTAGAGTTCCTAATGTTCTTTGATGGCTTTATGTAGACAGAAAAACTGGCAGCCCATTATCAGACATAATTATACAATGATTTGGATTAGAACTGGTGGGGACATGGGAAGGAAACTCTTTGTTTCCCCTTTTCCCTCTTTGTTTTCCCTTACATGCACAAACACATGCACAAACGGGCACACGCACTGCCACAAATTTTTTCCACTAAAACCTGAAACATTTAGTGATCATTTACAAATTTTTTAACGTCTTTCAGAAAAAAAAACAAACAACACCAAAAAACATCAAAAGACAAAACAACAACAACAACAACAACAAGAATCAAAAACCAAAACACTAAAACATCTCATTCATAAAGTCAAAAAAAGTTTTGTTTCGGCCGTATCGTAGTATTGGTTTTAGTCAAGTCGCAGTTCTTTTCTCCATCCGTATTTGGTTTCTAAGAAAACTTGGTGCAACATTTACCATAGCTTATCTTATATTATTATTATTATTATTATTATTATTATTATTATTATTATTATTATTTTCTTTGGAAGAATATTAGGGAAGATTTTATTTATATTTTGTAATCCTAGTTTGTGATGAATCACCACTTAACTGTTATTTGCCTAGAGAAATCCCAAATCCTACCTATTTCTAATTGTTTCAGCCTTGGTGACATCATCTAGCTCTAGAGATGGTGCCTGTCATCAGCTTTTTGGGGAGTCAGGAGGGCCAGAAGGCCAGGCATCCTGAGGCTGGCTGACAGGTTGTCCCGCTTACTGGAGACATGAGACAATCCTATCGGTTGCTCCCTTTTCTTCAGTTTGGTTACTGCTGCAAGCTTGTCACTTGTCTCAGCATCTCTCATTCACATCCTTGTTTGTGTCTTCTGCTCCTCAGTCTTGGCTGCAGATCCTGGCTAAGTCTCTTCTCCCTCCATTTGCTGTACCTTAATTTTTGGCTTTTGCCCTCCGTCTCCTCACACCTGATTCCTGGCAAAGCACTGCTCACTGATGGTGACCGGGTTGTCTGACATTGCTCAGCCCTATTTCCCCCGGGCCCTGTCTTACTCAGACTGTTCAGCTTTCTGGCCTTCACTCAGTCTCTGGTGGTACTGTTACTTTGGCTCTGCAGCTTGGAATATCCCAGCTTGGCCAGTTTTCTGAACCCTGGTTATCTCCTGACCATGTTTTGTACTCTGCCGTACTCAGTGACTTGGCCCAATTCTCTGATCCTCTGCCAGACCTCAGATCCCGTTTCTGTCAACACCCTGCCTCATTTCCTTCCCATTCCAGCCTGGCTCTAACCTGTAGCTGCGGATAGACTTTAGGGAACCTTACAAAAGGATTAATTCATTCCATGATTGGAGATTATTCTTCCTTTGAGTAGTTTTCTTGAATTTAAGGAACTATGAGGATATTTTTTTTTCTGTAGGTTTCCTTTTAGACTTCTTAAAATAACCACCAGACATGAATCATTGACTGATGGTTCTTTAATGGCCCATTGTGGCAGTGAATAATTGATAGCTGTATAGAACTACAGAAAATCATGTCCCAAATGGTTGTCTCATTGAAAAGAGACAGCTGGTAACCAGCCCAGCCATCCTGACTTCTACTGCAAATTGCAGGATGGAGACTTCAGGATTAACTTTCCTGCTTTAGCACTGGTGGTCAGTTAAAGGTTACAGGGAACTTTCTCTACTGAGTATATCCAAGTGTTTGATATAAATGACCAAATTGTATTTATCAAGTGAATATCAGTGTTGCAGTCACATTAGGATGGAAGAAAGAAACCTCTGATGAAATTTCTAGTATAAGTAGATGTTCATCAGGATTTTAAAATGCCAGATGTGAGCATTTTCCATATAAATAAAAATATTTATGATTTTGGTAGTATCTTCCCTTGAATTCCCTTGATTGGTTTACAAGACTACACCAAATCCTCTCACCAAAATAGTTAAAAAAGAAATCTTAAAAGCTGATATTTTAACAACATTAAAGCATGGTCATTAAAACACTTATAAGAAAATTGTAACACATCCTTCTCCACATGAGAAAAAAAAGAAGCAGATACAAGGTTAAGGAAAAACCTCTAGCTTTACATCACCTTTAAACAAAATAAAAGGCACATTGGTTCATCCTATTGGGCTGGGGTGATGGGAATATGATAATTCTATTTTATTCCCCACATGGACATCTATAAATGGAACATTTAGATCAGGTATAAATATCCACCTCAATTTTGCCACATTATGGCAAAGAATTGTCTGAATTAGTGAAGTTTTTTGATGTGTCTGCTTTGAATGTTAGCTATCTAGAGAAATATCCTGTAGAAGGACTCTCCCAAGGAATATCTTCATACTTAACCATATATCCTTGACATTTATTTGGCAAAGATTTTTTCCTCTTAGAACAGAAATGCCACTCCAGCTTCTTAACATTCAAAAATAATTTGTCTCAGAAGAGAATGCTGTAAATTAGAACATAAAACTGAAGAAAGATGTGGGTGCCAGCTCACACAACTTAAAACACTACTCAGTTTCCTAAAAATGGCAAAGCTTGTATAGTATGCAACCTTTATAGCAGTACAATAAGTTAGTAGAAAAAATTAGGTGATTCTGATTGGGATTTATTGGGTAAAGTAGCCTATAACTTCTGGGACTACAAACTGATGTCTGTCAGTTATTTGTGAGCTACAGGATAGGTACACACAGTCACATATACTTTATCTGAGCTATTATGGCTTTGCAGTCAGAAAGCTATTTTGAGGAAATGGAAAAGCTTTGGTTTTTCATTGAAAAAAGATCTGTTTTGAAATAGCCTTTCCTGAGGATCTAGTAAACAAAATTAACGTCAAACATACATCTGTGGTAAGCATTTATTTGCCTCATGAAGTATATAGTTATATGCATATAGATTTACAGGATTTTTTAAATTTGAATTTAAAGTGCAAACTTGCAATTCAAGGATGTAGAGAAGAGCATTTCATGAGCCAATCCTTGTGGAGATTTTGTTGCACATTTAGCCGAGATCTTTTGAAGCTGTTAGGTTATTCCCTCTGTGTCATATTCAAAGTGTACCCTTGTTCAGTCTGACAGATTTTCAAATGCACGAAGAAAGTCAGGCATCCTACAGTGTGATAGCCAACAGAATAACTTGTGTTAATCTTTATGCCTTGGGAAGGTTTCCACTTAATGTTTTTTAAGTACCCTCATAACTCAATAAATTTTCATGGTTGTTATTAGTACCAGAAAAGTATTGGAGGTTGAGGCTATGGTTTTGCAGGCCTTAACCCTGAATTTTTGCACTGCCACCATCAAAGTTGGGCACATCAGTGAGGCCCATACAAAAAAATGGTTTATAGTAGCTTTAATACCAGATTTATGTTGAATGTGGAACAACATATGTTAATTAAACCACCATGAAGCTTCTTGGTAAAAACGTATTTGGTCGAATAGGTTTGAGCATACTTTAAATGGCAAACTGTGATTGTCTTTTATGGTTACTGTGTGTAATGCAGTTGCAGCATTTTTCATTCAGTTTGATTTTGTTACTGTAAGTCAGCGAACCACTACCTTAACTAGCCTCTCTACTTCAGATTAGGGCTGGAGGCTTCTCTGGGTGATACTCTTTTGTGTTAGTTGGAGCTGTGCCTGTGAAAGGACTTCAACTGGATGAATTCACAAAAGTCAATCTGGTCTGGGAATCTCCTTGAAGTAGCCATCAGGTCTATTCCAAAAGATAATTAGCCATTTTCTACACCCCAGGGTGAAGCTCACATGTGAACAAAGAAAACAACTCTGACTTTTACCAGAGGGCATTCCTAACAAAAATTTCCAATCAAAGACAGAGTTAAAGGCATGCAATAAGAGATAAAAAGATCAAAATCCAACCCGGTATTATAAGGATTTATGGAGGAACACCAGGATTACTCTGTTATACATCTGTCCAGTTTTTCCTGTTCTCACAATGTCATTCTCTCAATGTCATGCAGTAGTTATATCTTTCCAAGTTTTTACTTGCCCCAGAGCATAAACCATGTTACACCAAGAGCTTCCCACTTTAGAGAGAAGAATGTCATGTACAGGTGCTGTTCTCATGTCCCGTTCTACTCATTTTAATTCTCAGCAGATTTTCCTTAGAGAGCCTGACAGTGACAAACTGGATTCTAAAGGTAGACATGCGTGAAGAAAGAAATTATGTTGCCTTGGTCCTCCTGCTCTGTTCAGCTGAAGAGCACAAGACTTGGGAAGATCATCCCAAACACACCTTAGAATTATGAAAATGAAGATCCTGTTGGGCATATTTGTTTTAAATGACTGGAGAATAGTCATTAGTATTAGGATAGGAAAACAACAAATTATAATGCATGCTGTTTTTCTTTAAGAGGTTTTATTTTGAGCTGCATTATAAACACAAGGACGTCTGGATAATGATTTCACTTGAGCTTATAGATCGTGAGACATGGAGTTCTTAAGGCAGTCATTCTATTGATTTTACCCACCTGTATTTAAGGAGAATTGTCAATTTTGAAAAAGAAGTTTGGATTCAGAATAAAAGTTCTGTTTTCATTTAACAAAACAATAGCTGCTTTTACAAACAAGAATAGTTCTAAACAACCTTAAACTGAAACAACAATATGCTAAATGCAGTAACATAAAGAAAGATGTAGAATGCAATTGATGCTAGCACCTTCTGTGGAATTATCCAGAAGAAAGCCATAGGGAATATATAGTGTTCCCAGACTCATCTGCATACCTTTTTTCACATAATCCACTTCCCATGTCACTGAGTATGTATTTACCGTATTCAGTACATTATATGCCCTCATAAGGAACATATGATGGTAAAACCTATCTGGTTATGCACCTTGATAGACTCTCTGAAGCAAATAACTGCCATCAATGAATCAGTTTCAAGTGGCAGAAGTCTTTGATTTTATCACAGACAGTAATTTTTCCACACTTGTAATCAATCTTCTAGTGTGCTACAGGCGATAAATACGTTTCTATTTCTTCTAACCACAGGGGCTAAGTACCTTCTCACCTCTTCTTTTGACAACATCTCCTTCTGCTTCACAGGTACCAACCACTTTTTTCTTCTCTGTAGATTTTGGTACTTCAGTTTCAGACCATAAAAATGGCTCATATGCCAGAAATCTTACCATTCAGCTATATTTATCAGTCCTATAAGTTAATATGTTTACCTGCAAACTTTGCATCACATACATTCTTAAGCCACATGATTTTAGCCACAATTTATAGCTTTCAGTTCCTTGACATACAGTGAAGGGACCACTTGGCAGTAGAGGAAAAAGGAGTGTGTTTAATTTCCATCAGAATTCACCCCATTGCTTTCATTGGGTAGATTTTGCTCAACACATGTGGGGCTTTGATTCTGAATGAACTGTTGCTGCATGGAGAGAGCAGCAGCAGATCTGAATGACCTACTTTATACAGTAAAGAACTGTGATATTTTTGTGTAAATACCAAGTGAAGAGAATATAGGATCCCTTGTACTAAACTTAGAAAGAATTAATTCATATAGGATGAATTCTGTCAGATGTGTATTTGCATATGCACATTTCTAGAACACTTGACTTTTTTCTTGTCATTATGTCCAATTAATAGTAAACAGGCAATATTTTTACATAATGTGCCATGCAATGTGTGCTTGGGAAACATTTTTTTTAGCCAAACCCGTCCCTAGAATTTTATATGGGGCAGCAAAGAGATGGAGTTCTTCCAAAGTAAAGCAATTACTGAAGACTTTGCTGTAAGAGAGACTGATAGTGGCTTATCTTGCCTATTATACTGGAACTGCAATTGCTGCACTAAGAAGCTGGACTGGCCCAGAGCCAGCCTAAGAGAAAGGGGACACTGTTAAAGCAATCTGAGATGAGGCACTTACTGTGTATGGAGCCACTTACAGATAGGCAGCTTCAGATAGACGCAGGTAATAGAAGATAAAAAAGTTGGAGCAGATGTAAAATGACTGGGGTTTAATGAAGATGTTTGTGAGAGGAAATGATCCTTTTTTTTTTTTTTTCTTTTTCTTTTTTCTTTTTTTTTTTAATTGTATTTCTTTCCTAAAAAATGATGTTTTATGAAAATAGAAACTTTCTTTGGAAATGTCCCAGACTTGAGGAATAAGAAAACCGCAATGCTTTCTGAAAACAATAGGAAGAAAAGGATAATACCTAATGACCATCTGATACGTTTGTTGTTAGGACACTTGGGCTCTGAAAGACCTTAGAGGACTAATTTACAACAGTACCTATAACCTATCATTCTGTATTGCACAGGAGGTGTCTGACAGCCAAGTGAGTGCTGGGAGGGTTGCCTCCATGAACCAGCATTTATACAAACCAGAGTAGATCCAAGGAGACATACCTGTGTAATGATCTTGAACTAAAAGAGGGTAGATTTAGATTAGGTATCAGGAAGAAATTCTTTACTCTGAGGGTGGTGGACACTCGAACAGGTTGCCCAGAGAAGCTGTGGATGACCCATCCCTGGAGGTGTTCAAGGTCAGGTTGGATGGGGCTCTGAGCAACCTGGTATGGTGGGAGGTGTCCCTGCCCATGGCAGGGGACTTGGGACTGGATAGTCTTTAAGGTCCCTCCCAACCCAAACCATTCTATGATTCTTTGAATAAACAGTAGCAGGTCTTTACCTTGTCTTGAGCTTTAATGAGATTTTCAAGCTCTGTAACCTACATACACCATGCCATGTATTGATGTGCACTTTGAGATCTGCCCTTTTCTGCAAGGGTCATTACTGGTTTGCCTTCAGGCTTATGGGTGAGCTTAGCAGTGAATCTCATATCGTCCCTGAACACAGACATCTCCACTCATAGCCATGTAAAAGGTGCTTCTTATTGCTGCAGGGGGAAATTCAACAAACTTGTACCATAAGGCTTTTGTTCCACCTAAAGAGCTTACTTCCTTGACCCTGCATCTACATGTGAAAACTCACAGCGTTTCAGAATAAGGAGAAAACAGTTAATCTCCCAGCACCCTGCATTCCAGCCAGCCAGGGGAGTGCAGGAGACGGGGAAGGAACCATACCCAGTGTTTGATAGGTTTACAGCTTAATGCATTATTGCAGATAGTGGGATAACTGTCATATATTTGGGTATAGGGACTGAAATGATGCTAAAACAATTTGATCAGGTTACTCTGAGATGCTACTTGACAACTCAACCTAGCGTAAACTACAAAAAACTTCACCAAAATATTGACTTGAGTTGCAGCTTCCAAAGGGTCTGGTAATGTAAGAGTAGTATATATCTAAAAACACATAATAAAGGACCTTGGTAAGAAGGCCCCCGACAGGACCAAGGGGAAAGCAGAATGGAGTTAAACTTCCTAATAGTACGGTTTCATTTCAAAGCAAAGCATTAATAGTATAAACTATATTGAGCCTGTGGGACAGGGGGAGAAGGATGAGCTCCTGAAATGACTATTTTGTCTGTATGCTGTTAAAGTTATTGATCCTTAGTTCAAGTTAATTTTGGTCCTTAGTGCAAGTTAATTTCAGTAAAATAGGAGTGCACATGGGATGGAAACAGGAACTCTACCAAGAGAGGAAATGTGGTATAGTATAGTCTCAATATAACTCTGACACTGTCAGCATGGGAAAATACTTTAGTAACTGCAGTGCAGTCCTTTGCAATACCATAACTTAGAAAACAAAATTTTTCCTGTTCATGGCAGAAGGTATGATGAAGAAGCTTGTAAAATCCTAATGCATTATTTCTGTAAGGTAAATCCATTACTATGCAAGAAAACACTCCTATTTAACTTATCTAGTAGTAGCACACAGGGCTTATTCAGTTTATAAAATGCGGGCCTTCATTTTGTTCTTACATCCTCATTATCAAACCCATCAATCCTCATTCCTTTTAACCCCCTTGTGACACTAACTGAACATTCACGTTGTCCCTCTTGTATTTTCAGCACTAAGTATAGGTTAATAAATTATTAGTTCAATCTTTTATTTTAATCATATAGTTCAATACGCTGTAAACTAAGGAAACCATTGCTGAGAGCAGAAAAGACATTTGATTTCCTTAATGCCTGGCAGATCACTCTCAGACAAGCTTCTAGCTAGCAATGACCAGAAAATACAAAAGGCTTGACCATATTTCATTATTATTTCTCATTAGTTGCTAGATGAGATGTTGAAAAGTATTTTATCAAATCATGTGGAATGTAATGATTTGTAGTTTAATTTACTCCAATTTTGGCTTGCCTTGTTATTGTCTCGAGTACTTGAATACATTGGATTCTGTGGGGTGATAAAGGTATTTGAATTTTGTTTGGGCTTTGCTTTTTCCTGGTATTAAACAATAAAATAAGGGCTGTCCTCATCTACCTACATTATTTTTCCTAACCTAAGAGATCGAGGAGGAATAGAACAGCAGTTAATGTTACACAGAAGCTGCAATGCTGTTTCTGAAGCAGTAGCATGTTTTCAAAGTGTGCATTACTTTAAGAAGTATTACTATATCCATTCCTTTTACATTTCCTCTTGAACGTAAAAGCAATTTCACAAGTGAGTGATGAACCTGTCTGACTTCAAATTCAGTTTAGAGAAAGTCTCACCCAAACTTTCCCAACGATAGCCATTCCTGCTAGGGGGTAGGGGCCTCTGGAGTCTTTAACTCACATCGCAGCTCCACTTTTTCAGAAATAATCAAATATGTTATAAAGGAGGGAGCACTAGCTCCAGAGAGCTTCCAGACTAATAGACAGGAGGTAGGAAGGCAAGAAGGATTGCAAGTCTGTAGCAGTTACTAAATACACAGCTTTCCCATCCTCCCCGCAGTCTGTCCACTTTTGCTGAAAGGAAAAGAAGGGAGGGGGCTTCCAGCTGACTGCGCAGTACATCTTTTTCAGAGACAAATATATACATCTTGTTTTCATTTAACTAATTAATCCTTGATACAGTACACTACAGAAATGTAACCCTGTGGAAATTTTGCAGTGTTCTCAAGACAATCCTGCAGTGACATGATTTAAATGCAATAAATCACATACAAATAGTAAACCCTACTATTTCATCATCTTATTGCAAGGACACTTTTCCCTGGACAGGGAACATGCCCAGTATAAACAAAAGTCTGCTTCTTGCAATCTCAAACAACAGAGCAAATAGAAATAATTCTGTTAAATACCTCTGAGCCAGACAGAGTCTTTCCTCAACCATGGTGAGCACTGATCCCTGGCAGGAGACCTGTTGGCTCCAGTGATACTATTTGTAGGCACAGCCACACAAGCAGGGATTATACAACTCTGTGAGAGAGCTCACCGTGACTTTGCCAGAAATGTTTAACATCTATCACAGTGACTAATTTCTTTCCTACCCACACTGCATAATAACACACGGGACATATCAGTTCAGAGGTCAAGAAAACCCAAGTAATTTTGCCAGTTGGGTACTATGGTTTTTTTTTTTTTGGTCAGTACATCTTCCATTAGAAGAGATTAATATGTACTGTTTCTATATGAAACAAAATGAAAGAAGTGGCTTTTAAAGGCCCATTAGAGACCAAGAAAGCTACTGATGGGCTGAATGCTGCATGAATCATTAGTGTCCCTGAACCTTCTGGCTCCTCCATAGTAAACAGCTACTTTTATAAGTTAAACAGAATATGTAACTTGAAAAAAACCTTACTAATGACAAGTGGTTTGTGTGTGTTTTTGTTGTTGGTGGTTTTGGTTTCTTTTTTACTATTTTAGTCCAATATTCTTTTCTTGATGTCAAATTACTTTCAGCTGAGAATTACTAAATGGGATTTTTTTTTTTTAATTGGTCAAGTAGCTTTGTGCTTTTTTACACAAGAAGGATCTCTGTGTGTGAAAGAAAGGTGCTCTGTGTGTGTGTGGGGGGAAATGGATGACAAATAGAGTTCTTGATACCTTTCTCTACTGCTAGCTAATCTAGAAAGAGAACAGTAACAAAATTCTGCTGGGGTTGTTTGATAATGCATTAGTACTATCAGAAGTAGAGAGATTTTATGCTTCAGAGGTATGTTTGAGTTATAGCAACCCTCTGCTCAGATCCTAGGGTTGTTCAGCTTAAATGCCATGCCTTGCTTAGAGGTATTTTAATTGGAATTTACCTCTGATCTTTTTAGTTTAGCTATATTCTGAAACACATGGACATTTCATCTTGTCGGCTCACAAAAGCCAATAACCTACAGGTAGAGCAGAGATAGAGTTTAACACAAGGCAGACTTCTACATAGCTGTAACACAGAGTCCGTAACATCAACATGCAGCACGACACATGCAGTTCTGGCACTGTAAGAGGAGGTGAGAGTGTCATTGTTTAATTAAATTTAACTGAAAATTTTGTATGAATAAAAGAGCAGGTGTACACTTGAATTCTCTGGATATGAATAAGTAATGTCCAACTGTTTCCAAATGTATCTCAAGGCATTGTTTGGCGGCACAAAGTTCATCTCAGGTGAACTGGCAAAAAAATGTTTTCTGGTTTTCCCAAAGCTTCTGTGCCAGTTGATTCATTGATCCATATTTAAGTACACAAGCTTGAAAGCTAAACCAACATGTAAAAGACAGATACAGTGACTGCACTTCACATTCAAGCCATTTATGCCCACATTGGCATTCTGATACTTTCTTTACACTACCTCTTTTGGCAACTCTGCTACTGTCCCCAGGATGCTCTCAAACTTGTTAAGTTAATGCCTCATTGTCAGGATCTGTAGCCATATCACAACAATACATGGGTACGTGAGTCAAGGATGGTTGTGGATTTGACTGTTGCCCAAAATTAAAACGGCGCTGCATGAAGTTTTTCTTTATTAAAAAAAAAATAAATATATATATATATATAAATATATATATATGTGGAGTTATTTGCAAGTACAAATGAAGCCTTACCCATGAGTGTTATTGGTATCTTATTTAGCTGAACAATTTATAATACAGTCACCCCTAGTGTAGGAGGTTCTCCAAGATTAATTAGGTGGTTGTGGCAAGACTTATGCATTCATAGCAAGGTAGTTTGTTCTATGACTGTCTGATTGTGCTGCTTATTATTCATGTCACTGTATAGTGGTAAAATTGCATGTAATAATAAAGCCATAAGTTGTATATTACTGCAGAAGGAGCAAAGATTAGAGTGTCTGATGCATCTGGTCTCAAGGGGAGAAGGTGATATTTTGTGAATCCTCTACACCTACAGCTTTGTAATAAGCATTTAATGCAATGTTGCAATAATCCTCTGTAAGCGTAACTCACTCTATAGGCAAGAAGGAAAGAGTGAAAAAAGAAGCACTAACAATTGTATTTAAGAGAGAAGAAAGAAAAATGATCAAAAGCAGACAGCCATGCACAAGGGACATCATGTCATTGTAGTCAGTAAAACTGAAGAGAATCACTATGATTAGAGGAGCATCAAGAAATCTGAATGTGATCTCATCCTGGCGCTGTGAGCTGCTGGGATTGCAGAGGAAGAATGAAATTTGAAGGCATTTGATTTTTGCAGAGAAATCTTTAAATTCATACTGCCAATGTTTAAAATGTATTTTAGAGCAATTTAGTTTTGGTAAAGATCAGTCTTTCAACTGATGTTATTCATAGACTAATAACAGAGCATCTGTGAGATGTGACATACCCGGTTATTACATGCAATTGTGTGAAAAAGCTGAACATCTAATTTGTATGAAATCAATGGAAGTTGTAAATGTTCTGCTTCTTACAGAACTGGGTTTTTATAGGGAAAAAAATGATGTTAAACAGTGTGACATTCGCCTTCCCTATCGTAAATGTTTGTGGAAGAAATCTATAGTCAGCTCTGAAGTGAACATCACGTCTTTGTTAGGATTTGGGGGGATAGCATGATAATTAAAATGGTTTATTATCCTAAGAGACGAAACATATCATTATTGGCATGTAGGCTTATCAGGTCTACATGTTGCTGTTTGAAATGTTAGTGCAATGCAATAATTCACTGTGAAACTTCAGGAATCATCTTGGTGTCACCTGCTTCTTGCAGGAAGGGCACAAGCGAGAGAGGAGGAAATCTTCCTGAATTTTGTCACCTACAGCATGAACTCACAGTACCCTGCACTGCTGGCAGCTCTGGGTGAAAAGCTTGCCAAACAGAATTGACACAAAGCTTATTGTTTAAGATTGATGAAGCTTAAAAACAAACAAACAAACAAACAAAGTGGTAGTCATTTGTTAAAATTGAAGTATTCTGCTGGAATATCTTGATCTGTTTTTCTAAAAAGAAGGTTTTTTGAGGTTTGACACCATTTTGCATGGTTAGGCTTCTCAGAAGAAGAACTATTCTAAGAAAATGCCATCTGAGATGGGCTTCAGTAAAGTTTAGGTCAGATGAATCTGGCCCTTACAGATTGCATGTTAAATTGGAATGTTTCAGGTTTATTTCATGACATACTAATTTTGATTTGGAATGTATTTTCATCTTTGTGTTTTTAATGTTTTAGTGTTTTGTTTATTTTAATTATAACTTCCAGGATATAAATCCAGGTCTCAACCTCATGACAGTAGGCATTAAATCTGTGATATAGTTTTTGTAGATTTCTTTTAAGTTCCTCTCTAAAACTTGGCTAATTGCTTTGCAACAATAATTAACTGTTAGTTTGAATTTCCTGGAGCTCATGTAGGGCAGTTGAAACCTACTGAGAAATGTTGAAAGAAATAGAATCAGAAATTATTGTGAGAATTATTGTGAGCATAATTAGTAAATAAAATGCACCTAGAAAATTATTTAGTCCACTAACATGGCAAAATATTTGCACAGTGGCCATTGTAAGTTTTGACCCCAATTTTGTAGAGAATTTTATTTCAGAGAAGCATGGTAAAGGATGGCTACAGCCTGGTTCCACAACATCTAACACACGTTATGGTAAAATCTAGGCAGTCTGGTATCTTTACAACAATCTTCTGTCCTTAGACTTTTACTAAAGAGTAATATTACTCTTAATAAAGACTCGAGATCTCTTCCTAAAGTTATTCATGGAGCTATCCAGCTGTGTGATACAGTCACCTTTCATGTCCATTTTGGTGGCTTTTCTGTTTCTCAACGTGATCTAAGTGTTTTCAGTTTTTTTAGGTAATTCAGACCCTGTTCCTAAAGGTGACAGTTTTGATTAGGTTAATTTAAAAGGCAAAACAAATCTAAGTATCTCTTTAGATTTATGTGCTGAGTTATCATAAACTACGCCACTGTAACCTTCCAGACATATTATAAGCAAGTCATGCAACTCACTAGAAGCTAATACAGAAGACCTTCAGCTGAAAATGTCTTTAAAGGCTACATATTCTAAACTTACTTTTTTTTTCAAGATACACTTAAAGTTATATCCACTAATGATACCCAAGACCCAACAAAATACATTACAGAGCTATTATGGTAGCTTCTCAGCAACTGAACATATACCTACAAAATAGAACCACTGTATTATTAAGTACCTAAATTTTTTGATTTCAGACAGACAAACTCAGACCTTTAATTTATCAATACGATTTTATTTTCACCCCTCCCCTAATCTTTAGCTGGATTTTGAGATAGCCAGAAATGTTACTGTATGTAAAGGGGACCAATTTACTTTGTATAAAAGCATCCTGAGCATCAGGGGACCATGTTCATATTTTTGATTCATTAAATGAAACTTTTCTCTTAGCCGTATGGCTTTTGCAATGTTAGGGAATTAACTAGATTTTCTCTTGGCTCCTAAATCAGCAACAAATGGCAGTCAGCATAGTCCTAATTACAGACTGCTGTAGGAGAGAAAGCAAATGCAGATTCAGTTTGATTTACATATTGAATGAAGCTCATTTTGCGTTTCAATAGTTCTGTCTCCTAGATCTCTCCAGGCTTGTTTTATTTCTTGTTTTCTCCTTGGTTTTTCACAGTTTCAGTGCTCGTATGATTTTATTATCACCTGTTCACTCCAGCACACTTCAGTTAAGGGGAGTGGCGTCAACCTAGACAGCTTCTGAGGGGTTTTGTTTGCAGGCTCAGACTGCCTATCTCCTCCACCTCAGGACAAGGCACAGCTGCACACAACTACTCCTTGGTTTCCATGGGAAGAAAGCTCAGGTGCCCATCGGAGATGAGAGCTGCAGCATGCTCCAGCAGGTTCTGATCTCAGCACCTGGGGAACCACTTCTCCCAGAGGTACTACATCGTGTCTCATCACAAAGAACACGGAAAAGTGCACTGTTCGTATTTCCCTGCTTGTCAATGTCAACCAGAACCAGAAACTGTGAAATATCATGCAAGTAGTTGTTGCTCTGCTCTTTGCAGTTCAAATTCTGAAAGCAAAGCTATGCTCAGGAAAAGTTTGTGCAAGAGTGCTTCTGCATCTTTCATCTAAATAGGCTGAAAAGCAAAAATAAGCCATCCACATTGCTAATTATGTTAAACTGCAAAGCACTTCTGAAGGCTACAAACTGCCAGTTGATGTTTCTGTGGGAAACACAGGTTGAATAAAGCACCAGAGCACTCTTTGTGTTGCCAAATACAGAGTGGTAGGCAAGCCATAACCCTTATGCTGTACACCAGCACACATGCAGGTTTCCTGTGGTTCTGAGATACAGAAGTCACAGACAGACGTTAGATCTCCCTCAAACTGGTAATAAAGGCATCTCACCCAACAGTCATATTTTGCGATGATCCTAGGGAACAGTTCCCCCAATAAACATAGAAAGATATGTAGATAGTTTTGAGTTACCAATAGGAATATTGTTTCTGCACAGAGAGAGTACGTTAAAAGCCTTCCCCCTTTCCCCTACAAGGAACTCAGCTTCAGCTGCTCAGCAAGGTTGCCAGCCGGCTGGGACGCAGGCTCTCCCACTGGTGTACAGCTAGCAGTGCTTGGCAGAAGCAGGAATATTACAGGCAAGTCAGCTAATTCATAGTCCCTTGGGTCTTGCAACCCTTTCATATCAAAGAACACAATGGCTTTTGGATCACGAGCTAAATCATCCTTAGCTGTATTATTTCTTAACATCATATATGTTCATCCTTTCCTGCAGTGTCCTTTGATGCATTCTTTGTGACTTAACATATTTTCATTATGAAATTAAAACTCATTAAAGAACAAATTCAGACACAACCTCTCATATTTACATGCTTTTCAGGTTAATTGCAATTGCATTCCCTAGTAAGTAGTTACCATTCTTGCTTACTCCTTATAAGAATGCATCAATACTATTAAAATTTAATATGCCAGAATTACTATGGAATGCTTTGGACTTTTATTATCATGCTTCCTCATTTCAAAAACATTTTTAAAAAGCCTCCATGTAAGCATCACTTTGGGGAAATGTTATTTATCAAAACTTGATTCACCGAGTGATTTCTGACAGCTCCTGCCTTTCTCCCAAATTTCAGTCAGAGTTCTAGGCAAGAGGGACATTTTTCATTTCCATTTCCAAAGACAGCATTTCAAAAGCTCATTTAAGTCCCTGCCATCACAACTTCCATCCAAAATAACTGATAAGTAGATGTAGTAGATGAGTAGATACTACTACCTGGACAGTAGTATACATGAAAGTTTGTGTGAGACTATGGTCAGAGTACCACTCAGTGTATGTGCAGATATTGGTTTATGGTAAAGTAGGCTAAACTATCTTCCTAAAACATTTTATTTCCACAAAACAGTAACTTTGGCCAAAACACATGATCTGAACTCACATTACTGTCAAGCCAGCTCCTCATCTTTCTGTGATACCAGAGGACTTGTACATGTAATGTGATGCCTCAATTGTGTAAGCATCTGAAAAGCAGAGGTAACTCAAAGGTATAGCTAGGGGTATATTGTACTAGTTCAAATACCAGAACTTTCTTATTTGTAATCCTATTCACTAATGCATTGGGATTCATCCCCAAACCTCTGATTAGCCATTTTAAAGCAATAATCATTTTGGATTCTTTCTTTAGGAGTTTGCATAATTAATTTACTCTTATTTAGTTGGAACCTAACATACTTTTTGTTCATCAGTGGTCCTGGATGTGGAGACTTTACAAGAGAAATGCAGTTGATCTGATGCAGGCAAATCATTTTAATTCATGCCTATCTGGAATAGTGCTGTGGAAAACTGCAAGTAGGAGTTAAATGACAAGTGCATAATTAGGTTCAAATTGCTTGCACATTTTTATGAAGTAAAACAGTCAAATATCAAATAATGAAATAAAAGCTTTTAAGGAAGACTATCAATATTTAAATGCCATGATTGCCAAATAATCATTAGTCATTTTATGTCAGCTAACATATAGGAGCGAATTTTTGACAGTGCCTCTTGCATTAATTTAGATTCAGCCAGGATGGGAAAGTAATATTTCATGAAGACTAGAAGCAGCTTTTTCACGGAGTCATACCCAGGGGCGCAATAAAATAGGATGTAGGGAGAATAAAAACCATCTTCCAGAAGTTCTCTGTTTTGGGGTGAAGCCATGTGGAGCTAAGAGCCTTATGAAATATCACGCTTAGGCACATAACTCAGAGCTGTAAATGACACTATGAGGGCTAGACACTTATGTGTTAGGAGGAGCAATGCTGAACTTTTCTGTTCCTAAATCCCCAGTCTGGATCTATCAGCTTAATAGAGTTGACTTTGAATGCCTCAAAATAGCTTTGAAAATGGAAGGAATCATTAGAACATCACCTGCATAGGAATGAATATAACTCTAAGATAGTATTTTGAACAGATGCCAATTTTTGCTGGTGAACAAAATATTTATTTTAATCCACCATGAAATTGAAAACACACAAGTAAAATGGTATGGTATAATAACACAGAAAAGGCAATCAATCATTGCAGCTATCTAAATTTATATTCCTTTATAATGAAATAGGTAATCTAGAAGAAGACATTAAAGATGCAGTGGGTAAGTGTCCAGTGAAGATGTTTTTTGAAATATGTGGGGCATGGAAGATAAAAAGCAAAGACAATGACCCTGCAGCAAAGCCTCCATGTGACAGAAAGATGTCAGAAACTTTTGCTCACTGAGTCCTCCCTCTGAAGTTAAGGGGTCTGCTTCATTTCAAGTCCTTCCATGGAGCACCTTTACCGGATACAAATATATTTATACAGCCTCTGCACTGCCTGGGCAGCTAAAGCCCAGCAAGATAAATACTAAGAAGTTGATTAATGAGCCCTGAGAACTTCAAGCTTAAGGGTTTAAGTCAGGGCTTCTTCAAAGAGATTTGTTTGTTAACTTTGAATTCTCAGCACTTGTAGCTACTCCCCTGACTGTAAAAACCACTAACCATTGCATTAAAAAAACAGTAAGGATGGGAAGGAAAATGTAGCGTTTAAAAAGTATTTACTGCTTCCTGCATATTCTGAGCATCTTCTCTTGGAAAAACAGTTTAAAGTTTCTCAAGTAACGACACTTAAAAATGCCAGTCATGTTTTTAAATCTTGGCCTAAGCTACTCGTACGAGACGACACAGGAAACCTGTGACATGTAAAAAGAATCCGTATTTCCTGAGTCTACTCCAGCACCAGAGCTGAAGGGTGACTGTGTAAGTATCTGCAGGATTTTAGGTCTTTAGGGTGAAAACCAGAGCATGGTGCTTAGTGTGAAAGACCCTACCTTTCTCAGAGACTGGTATCATTCTGCTCCATGAGAATTTAGAAGAACAACTTAATGGTTTCACATAGCAAACTGAACGGATTCTTTGCTTAGGCAATGCTGGATGTGTCTGCATAAAGGATTGAGGAAAAGAGTTGCGAAGGAGGGCAATCACTCTTTAGGTGTACAGCATGGGGCGTTGTGCCTGCAATGAACAGAGCTGACGGGTGGCTGCAGCCCTTAAAGTCTTCTTGTAAATTTTCTCCTGTGTCAAAGTGTGCTTTACTGACATATATAATTGAGGGGCCTTTGAGTTTATGAAACATATATTTCCTGATTTTGTTCTTGACTTCATATTTTTCCTTAAAGAACTGCTTTTACAAAGTGATGCTTTAGGACTGACAACAGTGAGGAGGTGCTTTCTGTTTTGATTTAAATCAGCAATTAAACCCATCTAACACCTTTCTAATCAGCAAGCAGCAATTTCATGTGCTGTAATAAAAGAACAATGACAACAGAAAGGACATGGCAACCAGCTAGCAGCCACCACAGTAGCAACAGAAACATCATGGTATTTGTGGGGAAGGTAAAGCAGAGGTTCTTGCTTCCAAACCTGAAGATATTATTCTGACACGTTGCTCCATTTTAATGGGTTTGTCAGACCAAAAATAAGTTAATTTAATGATGTGGCAGTTCACCAGCTCATCCACAAAATAATATTGTCAGTGAGTAAATATGAAAATCATATGCTGTGTTAGAGAAGAGTTGGGTTTATCAAGGAGGAGAAATTAAGGACATGCTTTAGCTAATCACAATTCATACCCATAAATATTTGTTACTGTTTTTCAGCAGAACTAAATATATCTTCCTGGATGAATACGTTCTATTAGCTGGAATTTTATTCTCCACTTCTATCCCCAGAGAACATTATCCTCATTCACATATCTGACTTGGAAAATAAAATCTTTAAGTTTTGCCTTTTCTATAAATGCCTTTGCTTCTCCTTGGCATTTTCTGCTGCAACAGCATACCCTGCTCCATCACAGTGCTGGATACACAATACTGCTGACATTATCCTCTGAGCTCTCAGGGGCATACACTGATGGTGTGGTTATATATCTAATTAAGCAGACTTTCATGTTTGCAACTTTTTTTTTCAACCAAGTGTCAAAAATTATTGTACAGAAAAGAAAACAAAGATGAATATGGCAATTTATTCCCACCGTGCGTATTTTCACTGCTGGTGCCTGGCATAAAGACTTCTCAGGTGGTATCATCTCTGATGAAGCAGCACTGGGCTAGTTTATGAGCTCAAGGGTGCAGTCAGTGTATCAAGCCACCTGAGAAAAATCCCAGCCCAAGAGGGCAGCAGGTGAGACTGCTCATGAACAGGGCTTGTCTGAGCTCAACAGACTGCCAGATGGCAAACCTTTGATGGACAAGGTCTGGCACAATAGGTCACAGGGTGAGAAGAGACTGAGACAGTGCTGCAAATGTGTGAGAGTTAGCTTCAAATATGTGACAGCAGAAGTCAGGGGTTAGGTATGCGAGAGCAGTTGCTAGACACAGTATGAGAGGGAACACAAAGACATACTCATGTGTAGTGACATACACAGCAGACTAGAAAGATAGTTGCATTACCCTCCCTTCCCCAGCTATTACCTCCACTTCATCCTCTTTCACAATGCCTACACAGCATATTTATAATCAATATTTATTAATCAGTCTTCCAGAATTGAAGTAGATTAAAGAAGACTTAAACTACACACTGGAAGAATGTTGAAAGAAACCAGAGAGTAAATAAATGGTTTTCAAAGCTAGATCTGGGTGTTGATTAGTCATCTTATGTGATCAAGAGGCCATGAAAAAATTAACCTTGTAAAAGCGGAGAATAGTAATTTATTTTCTGAAAGTTCACATTTAAATTACTACAAAACACTGTGACTCATTTTAAAGGTATAGTGCACTCTTTGTTGTCTTGAGCACCGAGATAGTGAAATTGGCTTGTTTTTCTCTACCTGTATGGAGCATCTTTGATTTGGATCTGTTTTTGTTTCCTTTTTGGGGTTTGGTGATTCAGATCCCAGAGGTTGTTCTGAGTAATTATTACATGCCATATTTCTACATGTTCCCAGTATAGAAGTTATAATGGATTTGCACCTGTCTCTGGAAATATTGACTTTACATAGTGCCAGTCTGTGCAGAGGCACCAACATGGACACAATAGCTTCTGACTCTCCCTAAGACAAGGAGGAATTTTGACAAGCACAAACCAAGTACGCCAATAAAAGGTGATCCAGCATTATATGTCTGACTTGGCTCATGTCAGGACAGGTATTGCAATGTGATAATGCAGGGTAGATTTACCCAAAAATAAGCTCAGACCACAATTTGGTATGAAATCCCCCCAATTTTTCTATCTCTTCTAAGCAGGTTTAGAGGCACAGCTGTTAGGCATCAGTAAAATCTTCATGTCAGACATGTTGATAGTGGATTGCACCCAAACCAGAGTGATTCATTTGCACAATAGCCAATTAGAAAGTGAGCAACCTGAGATTGTTCTACTGCAATGAAGATGTGACATCAGCTCATCAGCTGGGATAAAAAAAAAAAAAAGTCTTCATAGAAAGAACCAGATACATTAGTAGCCTAATTAGCAGCAGTCCTGTTAGCAACCTAGGTGAACAACTCTGCCAGTAACTTCTGAACCCACCACCTAATTCCCATGACAATTGGAAGGAAGGTGGAGGTAGAATCATAGAATATCCCAAGTTGGAAGGGACCCATAAGGATCATCAAGTCCAACTCCTGGCACTGCACAGGTCTATCCAAAAGTTTAGACCATGTGACTAAGTGCACAGTTCAATCGCTTCTTAAATTCAGACAGGCTTGGTGTAGCGACTACTTCACTGGGGAGCCTGTTCCAGTGTGCACCCACCCTCTTGGTGAAGAACCTCTTCCTGATGTCCAGCCTAAACTTCCCCTGCCTCAGCTTAACACCGTTCCCATGGGTCCTATCACTGGTGATTACAGAGAACAGGTCACCTGCCTCTCCACTCCCCCTCGTGAGGAAGTTGTAGACTGCGATGAGGTCCCCCCTCAGCCTCCTCTTCTCCAGGCTGAACAGTCCCAGTGACCTCAGCCGTTCCTCATATGTCTTCCCCTTTATGCCCTTCACCATCTTTGTCGCCCTCCTCTGGACACTCTCCAACAGTTTAATGTCCTTTTTGTGCTGTGGTGCCCAGAACTGCACACAGTACTCAAGGTGAGGCTGCACCAGCGCAGAGTAGAGCAGGACAATCCCTTCCCTCGACCGACTAGCAATGCCGTGCTTGATACATCCCAGGGTACGGTTGGCCCTCCTGGGTGCCAGGGCACACTGCTGGCTCGTATTCAACTTGCTGTCAACCACAACCCCCAGATCCCTCTCTGCGGGGCTGCTCTCCAGCATCTCGTCGCCCAGTCTGTACGTATAGCCAGGGTTGCCCCGTCCCAGGTGCAGGACCCAGCACTTGCTTTTGTTAAACTTCATGTGGTTGGTGATCGCCCAGCTCTCCAATCTGTCCAGATCTCTCTGCAAGGCCTTTCCACCCTCATCCGAGTCCACAACTCCTCCAAGTTTGGTGTTGTCAGCAAATTTGCTCAAACCACCTTCCAGTCCTACATCCAAAACATTTATAAAAACATTGAAGAGGACTGGCCCTAAAATGGAGCCTTGAGGGACACTACTAGTGACCATCCACCAGCCAGATGTGGCCCCATTTACCACAACCCTTTGAGCCCTGCTTGTCAGCCAATTACTTAGGTAATTAGGCTTCCATTAGCAGGTAATTAGGCTCCCATTAGCAGCGTGCACACCACTGGCTGATTGGATGAGAGACACCTTGTAATTGCTCTGAATAAAGGACAAGTTCAAGCCTAGCCTTGCCTGCTGAGACCAGAGACCACTTCAGTACACCCTACTGGCAGAGACATATATCTTGGAGCTTGTTCTTGAGACAAGTGGGGAAGCTGAATATGGGGAACCCAGCAGGCACCATCGTGTCTCCTTTGTACCACTCAGCAGCTTTCTGCAACACAGAGACAAGAAATGGAAGAGGAACTGGCATATGGCCAGGGGATTGCAAGGACCTACTAGAACAAGCAGTTGTGTGAGTTCAAGTGCAAAGTGACTCTTTCAGATGGAAACAAATATTTAACCAGACCTCGACTGTTCAGGTTAGACTCCTTTTTTGTTCAGATTAGGCTCCAACCTTAGGTGGTTGAGAATCCATATATGTGGCAAGTATCCTAAATGCCTTACTTTTGAATTACTTCTCCAGTCTCTTCTGGGCAAGTTTTCTTCTGGTGACTTCACATATCATAGTGGAGATGGCCCACGAGGAGACAAAGCAGGTGTGTAATTCAGAAAGCATATAAATTGTCTCTGAACCTCTAGAGATAAAAGGAATGGTTAACAGAGTAAAAATGCTTTAAGTAATTAATACTTGATCAAGATTTCATTAAGAAAATATTTAAACCAGTCATTGTAGTTTCAGTCAGTGTTTTCAGTCTGACAGATACTTCTGAAATATTTTTCAGATTGACCTGAAAGTTTGATCAGGAATCCAGTTTTTCAGTGACCTGAAATGAATTATGGTGGATTTCATGTTATGCTTTAGTTGTAGTGTACTGTTGATGGCGTTTATTTATTTATTTATAAACTACAGGCAAAGCAGATACTGTCACAACAGTCCTGACTAGATGGGCTCAGCCATATCTTTATCTGAGAGTTCATATACTGCATTAGGACCCTTTAAGTGAAACGCTGGTATATTGGGTTTACATGCTAAGGAGGTTTTGGTAGGAAGGAAATCTCTGGGAGGAGCCCCATTTCCCTCTCTTGTATGCAATGAAGATCTAATCCAATACATATTAACTGGAAAGGGGAAGCCACCAAGGAAAAAACTTTAAATTCTATATACTTCATCAAGACTTACATCTTATTACTGTTAAGGTATTAACTCAGCATTGCAGGTATCTGTGTGATTACTGAAATCGTGAATGAATTAATTTCATGATTCTTAACCAATTCAACACAATTATATCACTTATTTTCCCCTTAAACATAAACAAACACCATTCCCATCTTTTCCTCCTATTCATCACTTCATCCTTGGCAAGAACTTTTTCCCCTTTTTACTCTCTGTTGGCAAGCTTTCAAGGGCAGTCAAAGCCAAGGCTGAAAAAAATTATGACCAACCCACTCATGACTGCTGTGGCAAAACTGCTGCATTGTAATTGCACGGGGAGACAAAGGCTGGGGGCTTTTATATGTTTCAATGGCCATTTAAAGCTACTAACCTTGAAGGCAATGACATCCACTGACCCTAAAAAGTTGACTCAGGTAAGTGCTGAGCGGCAGAGTGGTGGGCTGAGCAGCTTTAACTGCCAGCCAGGTCAGCAGCAGGAGGCTCAGCACCCGCAAGGGGTTCGCCCCTGACTGCTGATATTTTAAAACTGCCTGGGCTGAAATGTCAATTCTAGCAAGGTTACTCGTTTGTGCAGCTTGTTTCAGTAGCAAGGCAAGGTTCCCCATGACTGTACAGCTGGTGACTGAGTTTAGGATCTGATCTTTGAGGGTTCAAGGTGCTTCAGTTCCACTGGGCTTCCCTGGGAGCTGATGACCTTTGGCACTCCAACAGGTCAATCCCTAGGAGCAGATATAAATGAAATGCTCCCCACTTGATATCTCACAAGTCTATGCAGTGAAGATTGGCTAGCAGTATAATAGATCACACTTGGCTCGACAGATTGTCATGATAAAGCCAGTTAAAAGTTATGATGTAATATTGACATGATGTATTGTTGACATGCAGTATGTTATAGCTGCAACTACAAGGCAGCTGGTAAAACTCTGTCAGGGGTAGGGACTACTCTATAAGGGTGACTAACTTCAAAGCTAATTTGGCTGAAGTAAGGTCTGTAAAGCCAAATTAATTCTGCTACAAAGCTGTGAAGATAGTCAGTTTTTAAGACTTAAAGGTTTAATCTACACTTTTCTGTCCTTAACAGCTGATCGGTCCCTTAAACTAAACCTGCTGGAAAAAGTGTCGATGTTACAATTACTGAAGCCTTTATAATTTGTTCTGAGTCTTTGTTATAGGCTGTCCTTGGAGCTTTCTTTACCTGATTTTAATTAAGAATATATCTGAGCTTGGGAAAGTAATAGCTGAAACCAAAAAGAGATTTGAAATAACAACAGT
Organism: Cygnus olor; assembly: GCF_009769625.2. Lineage (NCBI taxonomy): Eukaryota > Metazoa > Chordata > Aves > Anseriformes > Anatidae > Cygnus > Cygnus olor. The sequence goes on from NC_049173.1 coordinate 25,153,005, forward strand.
ACAGGAAATATTAATTTGTATTCAGAACATGGGTTACTGCTAGCTGATACCCTTGATACTGTAGCCATTTTGTTCAGCTCTGTACAATCCTATATATGAGCTCAAGAACTGATGTTATTATTATTATTTACACTTCCACACAAATACATTTTGGGGTTTTAAATTTGGAATGTGTTTGAAGGTTTTATTGTTTGGTTCTTTGTCTTTTCCTGCTTTCCCTTGCTACTGGTTCAATTTGACTCCAAAAATTTCGGGGTGGGGGATTACTGGGAGATTAGACACTGGCTCCAGGCCTCTCTGGATTGGAATCAGCACCCTGCCAGTCCTCTGCAAAGAGGATTTTCGTTGGCTGTTAACCAACACAGGACAATTTGGAAGCCTGCTTTCAGTTCTTAAGCCTGCAGTTTTAAGGGGACCTTAAAGGCCCCCTTACTCAACACTCTACCCCCAAAACAGTTTTGCATAACACTGGGTTGTGATTTGGGTGATCTGCACAACACTTCCAACATCTCAAAGATATTTTGTAATGCTGATGGAGGGGGAAGGAGAGGATGACTTTATTCCTCATCTTGCTTTCAAGATACCTTGTTTCTAACACTGGCAGAGAAGAGGATGTACTGAACCTTGCGTGGTGTCAGATTCTGAATACCACACTTCTCCCTCATTAATTTTACCTCAGACTTATATGTATTCTTATCACGGAATACATCAGCAGCCATTACAAACATCCAGTTCTCCTCAAATTAAATATGTGCTTTAAACAATGATTGCTTTTCTAAATGTTCCTAGTGTTATTGGTGTAACAAAGGAATTTGAAATAGCTACTGCAAAACATGTTAGTAGATTGCATCTACAGAATAAAAACAAAATGATTCCCTTAATTGTTTTTGCTATAGCACGAATGCTCAACATAATGTAAACTGAACTTTTTAGCACAAACAAGAGTGGCAGTGTTCTCATACCCTCTTTCTCAGAAAATCTGTCAAATGAGCAAGTGTTAACAAGCCATCTCAAGACACTAGTCAGTGCCTGCACTCACATGTTTAATTAAGCATCACATACAGGAGTAAAACTAGGTACCCTGCATGAAGTATATCAGAACTATTTGGAGACAAAAACTTGAAAAACTACACATCCAATTCTGATCTAACCATGTTTTTACTATTAATTATGGTCATAAAGAGCTTTGCAGTAAGTTGAAATACAGCAGAGCTTCCTTTGCTTATATCACTTCTGGTACTTGGTCTGGGAGATGTGCTCCAAAAATATGGGATGATTCTGCTGGTATCACAAATAGTGCTGCTGGAGTTCCTTTGCTCCCAGCTCAGTGTGTTAGACAGAGAATGGGAAACTGGGGGCTCAGTTTTCTCTTGGGGAGCGCTCCCTATCATATTTCCCCTGGCAGAGACGCGTAGCCTACTATTTAAGCAAATGGCTGTTAGGCTACCATTTAAGCAAAGAGTAAGAAAGTGTTCCACCAGCTGAAGCTGATTTACCTTCCCTGCAGGTACTCAAAGGTCAACAGAGGAAGATGATGTCCAAGAGCTGGGTACAAGACACGAGGCTGGAAGTTCAGAAGTTTATCAGGAAAGACATTGCATTGGGAACTGACTCCTAAATGTATTTGTGCATTATATTAACCAGTCATTCAGTAAAATATTGAAATAGTCATTTCAAATAAGGACTCCAGAAGAAATCTCTCTCTCAGGAGCTGGATTTCAGGAGAAGGCTAAGGACAGTGATCTCTCACCAAGAAAATGAAAGCCTCTCTCCAGGGGTATGAGAGGTGCTGCTGCAGCTCCAAAAAGGGTTTAAATGTAAGATAGCAGCATGTTCAGTACTGCCTACTGAGTAGCATAGAGCTGTCTGCTAATCTCTGGCAATTTCTCAGCATTTGTCAGAGTCATGATTTATTGAGCAGTGAGAGTGTTCCTCACCTTGCAAGATCAGGTCCCTAGATTGTAACACATTTTCTTGTTCACCAAAAAGGCTCATCCACAACTAAGAAATTAAAGAAACAGAGAATTATTCTGTTACACCAGAAACAATGAAGGAAAAACTATGTGTAAGCCTTGGCAAAACATCTCTAAGCAGCACTTTGAGCTTGCAGCACAGCCCAGCCATATTTCAGAGCCAAAGAGAAGATATTTTTTGTACTAATGTGCATCAGGCTGAGACTGGGACCCAGAAATTGCTGCAAATACTCAGCTCCTGAAGGCTGTATAAACCCAGTGGGATCCTGCTGTGCTTGAGAGGAAAGAGGGCTGAAATCTAAGTAATGGCCAAAGTCCAGATTTTGAAAGAAAAAGGATTAATGAAGTCTGCTATAGTAGTGTACCTGTGATAACATCATAATTAGAGATTAATAACAACCACTTCATAAAGTCTGACACACTTTTGTGTTCGTTAGTACCATTGCTGTATCGAGTGAGCTTTCGATGCCTTAGAATAAAAGTGTATGTCAGAGTGAACTAGAACAGATTTCCTGAGACCATAAGTTAGCAAAGTCACTGACACTACAGACTCGGAATGACTCTCTGGGTCATACACTCAAATGGCCAATTTCTTATATAGAATAATGGCACACTGAATAGATGCTACTGTGTTTTCCTGATCAGACCAGACCATCACAAACCTCTCTGTGAGTTTAGGTTGCACAAGCTGATTTTTAAGCTCCCCTGAGAGCAGCAAGTTTGAAACTTCAGCTGATTTTTCTTTAAACCACTCCAACTGTTTTTTTCTTGTCTGATACCTCAAAGCGACTGAATTGATTCTTCTGAAATTTTGCATTAATGCTTGTTTCTAAGCTTGTCAAGCATGAGAAGAAAGAAACATATCAGTGGAGTGAAGCAGAGCCTTATCCTCTAGCTGTATCACTAGAGCATGATGAATTGGTGTTTAACAAAATTCCTTAATGCTACAGGCAATGACACAATTAAACCCTAATCTTGCTTTTTCTGTTACTTTTTTTTTTTCCTGTACAAGTAAGAAACTTAGAAATAGCTATAACTGTTATGTTGTTCCCAACCCCCAGTGATAGTCAGTTCTTTAGTGAGGTATGACTATACCTACATTATGTGTTGAATTGTTCTGGGACAGTCTAAAGCTCGAAGGAGAAAAGTAACATCTCTAGTTTTCAAGGAAGTAATGCTTGAAGACATTAACTTCCCTTATATTGATGTGGCTAGGCTGAAATCTTCAGTAGACTCATGGATTTTTAATTCAATTCTTTGCCCCTTTGAAGCATTTGGCATTGGCTGCTCTTGGAAACAGGATATTGTACTAGATGAGCTACTGTTGCAGTCTCTGTGTTCCCAATTTTTTACTTTTTGAAGAGGATTTTGGGGTTGAATGTGACTTGTATTCAAATAAGTGTGATGTTTCTGCCCCCGTAGTAAATGATGGATTCAGGTAAAATATATTAAAAGTAACAAACAAAATATGGCTTAGGTGCTTCTGATGTGTAGATTATAAATGTGATATTTATCTCCAAAGAAAATAAGCACTTTCAAGTGATTTGATTTTGAAGGATATGAGAACAATAGTGAGTTACTAACCACAAAGTTTCTTATACTGTCTGCCTGGTTAAGAAATATTGGTTTGACAAGATAGTCCCATGGTGTATACTTTCTAAAATTAAAACCATGGCTAAAATAAAATGAAACTTACACAGACCAAAATAAAATGGCTCAGTGTCCATTACTACGCTTGCTAAAAATAGGGAATAAACAACAATTACTGCAAAATCTAAAGGCAGGATTGTTCATTTATTTATCAGCTACAAAAAACACAGCATTATCAAATCTAGTACTAAACACTGTGTTTTCATATTCACTCTACTAATGTGACAAGGATCACTGAAACTGTAGAGAGACAGATTTAAGTAAAATTTGGTGATGACCAGAAGCATTGCTGTAATTAAATTGACATTAATACTAGCAGTTGAGAAAGTCACAGAATTACAACACTGGGTTATTTGGCTCTGTTACTTTCACTTTTTATAAGGATTCCCGTTAATTAGAGACAATGTTTAGATAAACAGTCTAAGTGAAAGTGACAATATTTCAGGACTGAAATCTGGTGCTCAGCCACTAATATGTATGTGCTTGCAGTTCTGCCAGACAGAAAACCTGCTTACTTGTTGGAGATGCCATTACCTACTGATCATCCCCTGTGCTGGTGTTTCAGCCACAGATGTATTGTACATCTCCCTCTCTACTACGTATATACAGACTTTGTCTGGTTATGGAGGACTAAAAATAGGTTAAACACTGGTGCAGGTGTACAGTTTCTGATCTGAAGCAAAGTTTTTACTTAATGCAAGGCAGTTGTCTATTCTGTTTGTATTTTACATATTTCATCAGAAAGCCTCCAGGAATACAATGGGCAACATGTCAGTCACTTGTCACTCATGATACCTTGAGGAAGAAGTTGTAGGTTCAGTGTAGTATTCATTTTAAAAAAATAAATGTAGGCCTACTGCTTTGTGTTCATTGATTTTATTGTTACACAGTCCTACATTGTTACCTCTGACATGAAGGTTATGGAGGGCAATGCTAGACTGTCACCGCTCAGAGCTGAAGGTAAACTTCAACAGGGGAAATTAGACAGGGTTTGCCTTCTTTTTCAGCTCCTAAGGTCTCAGACAAGGTTGTCTTCTTGCCCTTGGGTTGTCTTCCTTTGGGAACTCCTTGTAAGGAACTGTACGACTCAGAGTTTGAGGTGCTTCCTCTCTGAAATCTCCTGGTAAATAGAGGAAATCAGAGCACAGCCATTTCATGTAGCTGTAGTTTTCCCTGTTTTTAATTTTAAAATTTTGTTAGAAAGTCTCCCAATATAAGAATTTTTAAAAGTATCCAATTAAGCTTACCAAAGTGATGAGGCATATGAACTACAGCTTTTTATTTTTATTTTTATTTTATTTTATTTTATTTTATTTTATTTTATTTTATTTTATTTTATGACAAATCTTGGTATATTGTGGTCTGAAGATTTCACCATGTAAAGCTTGTTTCAGATTTTTCTTTCCCCTCTCTGTCCAATTAAACTTTTAATGTTCTGGGTTGTTGGAAAGTGTGAATGGTAGTCAATCCCTTCCAAATACTCAAAGATTGAACTTTTAAAGTTTCATAGCTGTCTGATTTAAAAACAAAACCTAAAAAAGTCAGAAATTCTATATTTTTAAGACAATATTAACCAATTCAGAGCATCCAATTTTATGCTCTTTCTAACAATGTTGAAAAATGAAAAACTAAACACATTTCTCTCACCATTCTCCCTGTTAATCCTTACAGCTTAAATCTTCTCCCAGACTAAATTGGCTTTATAAATTTTGCTTTAAAAGACAAGCAAATAAATATAGAAATAAATTCTCAGTTCTTGAATGTTCATTTGGCTTACATTTTTAATACAGAGCCTATATGGAAAATTCAAACTAATAATATTTTGACAGAATTTTAAATTGCACATTTTGCTTATAGTAAGAGCTGTTGACTAGATTTTAAATTTGTAATAAATTTATACTGCTGGCTTAAAAGTTGTGGATTTTTGTCAGGGTGGAAGGCAAGAGGAACATTCTAAAGAGATCCTTTAACATACTGGGTGTTTTAGTCTTTCTCCTCTGTCTCCCTTCACCCGCACCCCATTGCTGTTCCATCACCTGCTCTGATGTTAATCAGACTGACTGGGTCATCTGCTTTTATAAGCTTGCTGGATTAATTCTTTTTCAAGGTCATCTGTGAATTGACTTTCGTAACCAATTATAAATTGGATGGCATTTTAATATTCTACCCTTTCCCTGAGCTTTAATCTAGAAGCAATGAGAGACAAAAAGAAACCCAAAGGAGTTTGCATTTTAGGAAGTAAGATGATGAATGCCATTATCCAATACCTTTCTAATTTCTCCTGCCCTGGACACCCTTATCTTTCCCACTAAGTTCAGAGGGAGTTGAAAAAATTAAACATCTTCCAGAAACAGTACTTTACTCTTTTAGTTAATATAACTGCATATGATCTCTGGAGAAATCTGTCAATATTGGTATTTGAGGCAGTTAAATCTTGATATTCAGAGTTCTGCACTGTAACGAATGCATCTCTATTAAGGTAACAGAAGCAGCTCTTTCTCTGTTTGATACTGCCTTTTGAAATTTAGCATAAAAAGCAATATTTTCCTTCATTTCATTTTGAAAGACTTTGAAAAATTTAGGAAACTGCTTTTGAGGCCTCACACAGCAATAAATTTTAGTTGTGTAATCAAAGATGTTTTCATTGATTTTTTTTTCCCAAACCCTATTAGATACAGGACCTTCAATTCAAAGGACACAGCTTACAAAGACCTGTTGAAAAGGATTTCTACTAGTCAAAGACTTCACAAGCATTTTCTAGATGTACACTTCCCAGATGGCTGTGTTTAAGTGCAACCATAATATTTCCTCTTAAGCTTCTTTTGACCTGATAATGCTAAATCAATGGATTTTCCTAGACTGACTCTTTGGCATGTTTTCTAAGCATAGAAGACACACTATAGCTTTCTGTTTGACCCCTCAAAGACCAGCAGTACAGCTGCCTCAGTTCTCCCAGACCAATGCCTTCAAAGACCTCCAAGACATCTCCCCCATCTTTCTCCCACTCCATAATAATCAAATCAGCAAAAGAATTTCCCCAAAGGTTTAACCACACACTTGCACTCACTTAACTATCCACTTCTTCAACTGAACCAAATAGTTTATTTCTTTAGTTAGTACAAGAAATAGATATCAGTTAAAGTTAAATGTGTTCTTGTTTTTGTTTGCGTACCACTGTGCAGTATTCTTTAGGATAAATTCAGGAATAAAATGAGGATGTCAGGATCCTTCTCTACTTATTCAGGGATTTTATTCCAAAATATCAATGCTAATGTGTTATTCTCAGTCTTTGTCAAGATTATTTTAAAGTATTTTTAAAAATTAAAAATGAAACAATAAATAGAATGAAAAATGGAGAACACTGTTGCAATAGAATTTGTTTTTCAAGGAGAATGCTGATGTTTGCCCAGGAGGATTTAGTTAGGGATTTCAGACTGTGCTACAGAAAGAGGAGATATGGTGTTATCAGTATACCTGATCTACAAAGCCAACAGAAAGCCTGGAAGTAGAATTTGCCTACTTTGCTACAGTATTTTGGGAAAGGAGTGAGTTTTGTTCAGATAAGGACAGTCTTGCATTATGGTTTTGTCAGAGAACCATGCAAAACTCTGGGTTTTGTTGGGCTTTTGTTCTAAGGCACAAACAGGAGGTGACAGCTGCTTAGTGTTTCAATTTTGTATTCACAAGAATTGCAAACAAAGAACAAAATAAACAGCTTATACGATGAACCTTTCTTTGTGCTTGATTTCATTGCTTTTCAGTGCTGCCTAGGACTTATCCATATAAAATCAAGACAATAAATTCAGTTTTTGCCTGTCTCCTTTTTTTTATACTTTCCTTTTGAAGGTATGTGGCAGGCAGATAGTGCTGGAAAAATAGCTGCTTGCTTCTTCTGCAAAACTTGTACAACACTGGTAACTACAGTGCACGTTGCCCCACGGTCAACAAGTCTTTAGCCATTATCAGGCAGATGATTGCAGGAATGAGAATTAGTCTGGACTCCTTGCCTAGACATAGGAGTGACATCCTGAGACTATTCAACTTAAAAATCAATGTGTTAAGGACAAAGAAGCAGAGGAGAGTCATATCCTATCATCAGTAATCTGTACCAGCCTCCCACCAGGTTGTGTACTTTTTTTTTTTTTTAATCCTTATAATCTACACCTGCTTATAAACTAAAGATAATAAGAAAGTTCCCTGTTATGCTACAATACTATATCAAATCCTTTTATCTTAAAAGCGTAAAGTAGAATTAGTCTTGCAAGTGCTGAAACACTAATTCCCCAGTAATTTCAGTAACCTACTTCTTCTTTGCTGGGTAATAGCCATTTTTCACTTCTGCTCTGTATAGTAACAAGACAATGTCAGAGTGAGATAGGTATTTTTTAAAGCATTCTTCTAAAATAGAAATGCTGTTTTCTCCCTTCTAAGAAAAATATTTTTGACATTCCCATTTCAATGTTTTCTCCAGAAACTATTCATTTTTGCTTTCTGATGTGCTTTAAATGGTATTCTAGCCTTTCCGAATCTAGTGGAAAAATTCACACTGCTATAAATGGAAGTAAGGATTTTGTTTTCCAAGTATGCACATTTATACAGTTGTTCTTTTGTGCACACGCTTGGGTAGACCACTTTAGTTCAGCTTTCAAGCATGTCTTTCACTGTTTTGCCATGATCCCTGCTCACTCAGCCCCTTTCCCTGTTTTTCAGGCACAGAAAGTTGCTTTAAATGGCACAAATTCCGTGCAGGGAGACCTTGTGCATTCAGGCAGGGGATCTATTGTTTATGTGCACTAGGGATAATCTATAAAACACACTGCTGAGTACAAGTTGGAGTCGAATAGGTCACCTTAGAAAATATGAGACAGCTGCAAAATATTTGTCGTTCCCATTCAGATATCAAAATGATGCCATTTTACCCACACTTTTGAATTTACTTTCTGTCAGCACAGGAGCAATTGAGTTTTATTCCTGCAAATGTGAATGACTTTTGAGGATGTTTGCACATTACATGTTGCAGCTCGACACAGGCATGGCATGGCACTTCCACCTCCCGAGGGGGTCACTGTGTCTCACAAAGGAGCCACAGAAGTAAGCAGCCCATGATGGGCAGAGTTATACACACCGCCAGGTTCAGTGTTCATTTAACAGTGCAATGTCCAAGAAAGGCAAGAGATGAAACGTCTGGGTGCACCAGGGGAATGACCAGAACCTCTTGAGTTGTCTTGGCCCTCCCTCTGAAGTTATTGCCCCTGGGCAGTGGGGAAAGGAGAGGCTGTGCATGGAGGGTGGTAACTTCTCAGGCCGACACACATTCAGGCTTCCTGTAAATCCATCTGCAAATGCCTTAGCTTGCAGGCACACAGACCAGGATGGGGAAGATGAGACGTGTTGCTGTCCCCCTGCAGCTCTGGTGATCTCTGGCTAGCAGCAGAGGCCCTGCGACCCACCTCCATCTGCCACCTCCATGTCTTCTGGCTAGGCCTGGAGCACAGGGATAGATCCAGCCTGGCAGGCTTCCTCCCCTGAGGCTTCTCCTCCCGAGCAGGAGGTACACAACTGCTCTTGGCCATGTAAGGGATGATTCCCAGCAGTCCCTGTGCCTTTCTCCTACCTCCCCTCACCCCTCTGCCCTCCCGTGAGTGAAATGGCAGAATTCAAAATTAAGAGTGGATTGGGAGGATTGGGAAGATCCATTTTCAGGGTCCAATATTTCTTTTGTATAAGAGGTCTCAGCCAGTGATGCAGCTACGCTACCCTGGCCTGGAACACATTTTGCACTGCAAAATAACTTTTTCTTACTTCGTAACATGATGTAAAGATGCCATGAATCTATAGAAAGTTATACCACAGACTGAGTGAGACTCAGAATGCCAAAAGCACAAAAAGGTCTTACTGACATTTGTTTTCCTGTCGCATTACTGGGCCCATGTGATCTAAGGCTGCAAGTCCCACATTTGTATTCAAGAGGTCATTTGTCACACACAGACTAATAAATTAGGGGGAACCTTAATGGTGACAAGCATAGAAGACTACTGAACAGTAGAAGCATTTCAGTCCCTCTGGGAACTGGGAGAGCAAGGCTTCGTGGTCCTCTCATCCAGTTGCCATAAATCCAGCATATCAGCAATGAATGTATTTAAGTACATCTTTGAACTGGCATTGCATATTCACATGCAGTTAATATGTGTGATTATACAAGTTTAAACTTAAAGTCTAAAGCTGGAGGTCTACATAAAGCCTACTTTTCAAGGAGAGATGTTTCATGTAACACTTGCTTGACCTTAAGAAAAAAAAAAAAAAGTAATTTAAATTGTTCTAAGATTTCTTAATCCTGTTTTACTTATTTGCCTGGGAGAAAACAGTGTCTCTTATAGACTTTTCTCATAAGCATGGGAGATTCCCCTCACATTAAAAATAAAATAAAATAAAAAAAAATATGTATATATATATACTGTATATGTTGTACAACCAATTATAATTAAACCAGGAAGCTAATCTTTACAGTGTCAGAAGGACACGATAAATTCTCTCTGTAGTGACTAATATGGCTATTCTGGCAGGGGGGATTCAGAACTGGAAGCTTTATCTCTTCTGGCTGTCTCCCTTGTCTGTCTTCCACCAAAGAATTGGCTAAATTAAAAATACTGACCCAGCCCCCTTCCTGTTTCCCCTGGAAATGTTACCAATTGTGAGCAGTAGCTTGAAGTCATAATTATTTCAGCATCTTTATTAAAATATAATGTTGAGATTTTAGCTGAGATTAAGTGTATTCATTTACCTAAATTTTATTAAAATGAACTATAAAGTCTTGGGGAATTACTAAAGAAAGTGATTTCTTCTCCTCCTCCCCCACCCCTTTTTTTTGGGGGGGGGGGGAATATTTAAACTGTAAAGAATAAAAAAATCCCTTTTTCATACATTGGTGCAAAGATCGGCTAAGACTAAAACCAATACATTTAAAAGTGGATGATTCTTACTGGCTTTACAGCAGCAAACATTACTATCCTGATCCTGAAGTGGCAAGAGGCAAACACAGAACATTTCAGCAAAAAGCACTGTTTCTCTAGATGTTTTGTGGAGAGCTCTTTCCTTTGTAAAGCAATCTGAATATAGCAGACAGATCTCAGTTTAGGATTGACTTCAAAGGAGCAATCTGTCAAATGCACTATGTTCCTAACTCAGCTGAGGATGGAGACATACTTAAGGGCTTTCTGTCTGGAAGTAGGAAGGAAAGGAGTTTTGCTGAGACCAAATCCCCAGTTAGTATACTTCCCGTAAATCAGAAAACTGATATGTAGTCAGTCTATCTTAAAAAAAAGAAAAAAAAAAAAAGAAAAAAAAAAGATAAAAAAAGACTGCTTAGTGATTAATATGCTTACTTGAATGTCAGAGATAAAAGTTCAAATCTTTCCTCTGTCAGATTGTGGAGCAGGGATATAAAGCAAAAACCCCATGCTTCTGGAAAAGATCAGGCAATCTTATGTAGGTTTCTATATCAGTCTTTTCTGAAAAAAAAATGTTACCACTGGATTTAAAATACAGAAATAATCACTGCAGCAGAACTCTGCTTTGTTGTGAAAAATGCCTTAATATTCAGGCTACAGGACTTCCCTGATGTGCCCTTCTACCATCCAACTGCATTCTGTGCAAGACTTCCTGCAGTGGTGTGACTGGCTGTTCGATTCACCTGTGATCAGAGGATAAGAATAATACAGGAGGGACAGTTCTTAACTTTGATGTCAAGGTGTACATGGGGGTCTAGTGGGAAAAATGTAGATTGCTTTACAGGTAGGAAAAGGGGAGTGTTGGGGAATTGTCTCTGGATGGCTAAGCACAGCACAATGGAGGTTTTGAAGATCCACTCTTGAACCAGAAATGGTAGACTGATGCCTAAAGTCCTTTGTAGATACATTTGAGTGCTCTCAAGGTAAAATATGCAGGATGGACACTACACAGTCAGAATGGAAAGGAATAGGATGGAAATTCTGTGTAGAGAAAAACTCATTGCCTCCAATCTTCCCTCCATGTGAGGCCACAGTTGCAGTTCCAAGAGCCTGCAACCTTATCACTAAGCAGTCTCCTCGTGCCTGACCTCCCTACCCAGGACAAGTCTCTATGGCATGCCCACACTGTCCTGCAGGAGCAGACATAAGCAGGATGTGCTCTGTCAAATAAGCACATGGTATTTGTAGATGACACACAGTAACTATTGTTCTTAGTTTGTTTATGCTTTATTCTCTGTCACTCTGGTAATTTATTATTCTTGGTCTGATCCTTATCTTTTACTGACAGACTTCAGAATCATTTCTAGATCTCTGGGTGGGGAACAGTTTGACATTTCTTTTCCAGTTAAGATTGATATCGGATCAGCAGGGATGGGTCAAGCATTTGTAGCTCTCATTCCTTTATTATATATTAATATTCAATTGTCTCTAACCTCTCTAACCTTTCCTATTCAACTAGTATTAAACCAAGGCCCTTTGAACCAAGTGCCAAGTGGTGCAGCTGGATTGCAGGCTGTTGCCCTGAGTAATGGGCAGCTAGAGGCACGGCATGCCTCCCTCAATGCTACTGCTTGCCCTACCTCAAAAAATGTTACTGATTATGAGCACACCACTCAGGGAATTTGGTCTGCCTGTACTGTCCATCGCTGGCTAAAATAAACTGCAGATTCTAACCTCTCCCGCACCTTATACTACAGTCAATGAAGGCTGAGGAACAAATTGCTGTGACTGGGCTTTTGTACCACATAACATTTGACAAAGTATATGGTGGTTGAGGTCTGAAACTAGCAGAGCAGTGATGACAGACCCTCCCTTTAGGGAAAACCCATGGACACAAACAATCTTCAAGGGCAGCCTATGGCTGGCATTGCTCTAAATGAAGCCAGGAAGTGAGGCTACTGTTTGTTCTCATAGGTTATTATTCATGATTTATTTTAAATATGGTTATATGATTTTTTTTGGGGGGGGGCTAAACAATAGTTAGGGCTTTATTTTATCATATGAATAGGTTACATATTTTTCTCAATGATGCCCGGAATAATAGGGGACAAATAATAACAAATGTCCATATATGGGCAAAAGAGTCTGGATCTGCAGGTCACACGTGTGCACACAACCCAATGGATTGGCTATACACTCAGGTGGGAGCTAGTACGCCTAGTTCTAATGGAGACACATAATGGTTGCATGTTGTCTGCAGCTCTGTGATGTTAATATTGGTTAAATTTGCAGATATTTTCACACAACCTGTGAAAATAAAAGGAATCCATGGCCTGTGACACAACCAAAACACAAAAATAACATTACAATAATCATAACAACAAAACCTGCTTGTGGATGAAAATTGCAAGATCAAGTCTACTTTGTGGGTACATAGCTGTTAATGTTCTCCTGGAGAAGCTGGCAGCCCATGGCTTGGATAGGTACATGCTTTGCTGGGTTAAAAACTGGCTGGATGGCCAGGCCCAGAGTGTAGTGGTGAATGGAGTGAAATCCAGCTGGCGACTGGTCACCAGTGGTGTTCCCCAGGGGTTGGTGTTGGGGCTGATTCTCTTTAATATCTGTTGTGGTTTAGCCCGGCTGGCAGTCAAACACCACACAGCCGTTCGCTCACCCTCCCCCCTCCCTCTCCGGGATGGGGGAGAGAAACGGGAAAGTGAAGTCTGTGAGTTGAGATAAAGACAGTTTATTAAGACAGGGAAAAGAATAACAACAATAATAATAATAATAATAGTATTAATAGTAATAATGTGTACGAAATAAGTGATGCACAATGCAATTGCTCACCACCCGTTGACCGATGCCCAGCCTATCCCCGAGCAGCTGCCCCCCCCCCTCCACCCCGGCTAGCCACCCCTATATATTGTTCAGCATGACGTCAGATGGTATGGAATACCCCTTTGGCCAGTTTGGGTCAGCTGTCCTGGGTCTGTCCCCTCCCAGCTCCTGCTGCATCCCTAGCCTGCTCGCTAGCAGGACAGAGAGAGGCTGAAAAGTCCTTGGCTTGGTGTAAGCACTGCTCTACAACAATTAAAACATCAGCATGTTATCAGCGCTCTTCTCATTCTAACCCAAAACATAGCACCCTGCCAGCTACTAGGAGGAAAATTAACTCTGTCCTAACTGAAACCAGGACAATATCTTTATTGATGACTTGGATGAAGGAATTGAGTGCACCCTCAGTAAGTTTTCAGATGACACCAAGTTGGGGGGCAGTGTCGATCTGCTGGAGGGTAGGAAGGCCCTGCAGAGGGACCTGGACAGGTTGGATCGATGGGCAGAGGCCAATGGGATGAGGTTCAACATGGCTAAGTGCTGGGTCCTGCTCTTTGGCCACAACAACCCCATGCAGTGCTACAGGCCTGGGGCAGAGTGGCTGGAAAGCTGTGCAGAGGAAAAGGACCTGGGGGTGCTAATTGTTGCTCACCTGAACATAAGCCAGCCAGCACTGTGCCCAGGTGGCCAAGAAGGCCAATGGCATCCTGGCTTGTATTAGAAATAGTGTAGCCAGCAGGAGCAAGGAGGTGATCGACCCCTGTACTCTGCTCTGGTGAGGCTGCACCTCAAGTACTGTGTTCAGTTTTGGGCCCCTCACTACAGGAAGGACATCAAGGCCCTGAACGTGTCCAGAGAAGGGCTATGAAGGTGGTGAAGGGCCTGGAACACAAGTCCTGTGAGGAGCAGCTGAGGGAACTGGGATTGTTTAGTCTGGAGAAGAGGAGGCTCAGGGGAGACCTTATTGCTCTCTGCAGCTACCTGAAAAGAAGGTGTGGGGAGCTGGGGGTCAGCCTCTTCTCCCAGATAACTAATGATAGGACTCGAGGAAATGGCCTCAAGTTGTGCTGGGGGAGGTTCAGGTTGGAAATGAGGAGACATTTCTTCTCAGAAAGAGTAGTCAGGCATTGGAAGGGGTTGCCCAGGGAGGTGTTGGAGTCACTGTCCCTGGGGGTGTTTAAGGAAAGGTTGGGCCTGGTGCTTAGGGACATGGTTTAGTGGGTGACATTGGTGGTAGGGGGCTGGTTGGACTAGATGATCTTGGAGGTCTTTTCCAACCTTAATGATTGTATGATTCTATGTATAGAATATGTGACTGTGTCTTCTGAACTGGGTTTGCTAAGCAGAAGCTTGTTTTATTCTTTGTGGAAACAGTTGGTCTTTGGTTCCCAGCATTTATAGACTTTAACTTTAAAAAGCTTTTTTTTTTTTTTTTTTTGTGAAAACAACATTCTCATAATGTCATAACAGAGATGATTTATTTATTTAATTTAAATTGTGAAAGACTGTCACTACTGCTAAGATCTTAATTGCAGCATGAAAGAAATACAGCTATGACCCATCCATCACTTAGACCTTAGCCATTTCTGGCAAGTAAACACTTCTTTACTTAAAATATAATTTTAATTTCCTGCTTTAAGTAGACATGGATTAACACCCCAGTTCTGAACACTCCACATCCTGGAGCATGGGAAGTCCAAAGGCAAATGCCAATTTTGTTTCTTGAGCCCATCTCTTCAAAATTCACTCCTTCCAGAGTATAACAATAACTTCCTTGTGATTTTTATGTCACGTAAAATTTTGAGATCCTAGGTACTATTTTATGAGTATAGAGCCATTTAAGACAGCTAGAATAAGTATCTCTGCACACATTTGAAATACAAGTACAAAGAACAGCACTGCTTGTCTTTTTAAACAGGAAAACAAACAAACAAACAAACAAACAAACATCATGCTGTACAGCAAGTTCTTCTGAAATCTTCTCCGTCTATAGGACACAAGTAATTTAAAGTCTCTGCTTCTATCTTTTGCAAGCAAACAATGAGGTACATTTGAGACATTAGACCTTCTGGAGAAGGAAATGCTTCAAGAAAGGGGATTATTTATAAAGGGAAAAGGGGAAAATGCATCAGTAAAGTGAACTAAAACCTTTTTAGACTGTCCAGTCTCACAAAACAAATGGCAATAGATATTTCAATAAAAGGCACGCTTAACTCTTATGACCTCCACAACAATTAATTCACTAGGCTCAGAATACTCTTCTTTCCTTTTATTTTTTTCATTCTGAATTAACTGCTTGTGTAGACAAGCATCTGCTGCCTCTCCATTTCACAGCTGCTCTCTCTTGAATTTATTCTTACTAGCTTGTATTCCTTGCCTATTTTCAAGCAAATACTTCAAGACTCTCTCTTAAATGGTCAGTCTAGGCAAAATGCCAGGAAGTGAAATCACCTCTTTACCACTAGATTTCCTTCTATTTTACTTTATTTCCCTAGGAAAGTTTGTTTCATTCCAAATAATCTGCCAGTCCCAAAAGCCTGTTAGATAATTGCAGTTCTACAAGCAGATACTAAAAGTATGGGTTTTCTTACTTCAAATAAAAATTCATTAATTTTCCAAAATGTTTTTAGCTTGGTAAAACTTGTTACAAGATTAGAAACCTATAATAGGATATAGGTGAATTTGAATTAACGGCTCATTCTTCTCTCTCTATATTTTTTTTTTTTTAATAGGATGTGAGGACATCAGAACTGCACACAACATTTTCCCAGACTTTTGAAACCTATGACTTACAAAGCCTGCTGATAACATCGCTATGGACCAGAAAGGAAATGGCATAAAGAAGGTGTAAAGCTCATTCTGACAATAATGCTTTTTGAGGATTGCCTTTGAGCCACAAAATTGCTTTAAGGCTTTGACGGCCTCTCAGTCCATAGTGTGTCTCCCACAGCTGCCTATAGGAATATGATTGAGGAACTGTACGCAGTCCTTACAGGGTAACTATCTTTTATTTTATCTGTCGTTGTTCTTATCTTGACCCCATGTTGACAGCGCTGCATTGCCTGGAATCAGACTGTTCTGGGGGCTGCCCAGCTGTGCAAACACGCTGGTCACCACCATATCACGTACCAGCACACATGCAGGGATATGGCCCCTTGGCTCCCTCTGCTTCTCCTAGTGCTTCCACACTAACGAGCAATATTAAATCTCCTGTCTTCTTTTGATTCCTTCCCTATTCTCTACTTTTATCCTGCCTACTCATTTTATTCTGTGCAGCAGCTCCCCATTCCTTCAACTTAACCCTTCACTATACTCTCAGCCTTATTTTAACACCACACTGCTTGGGTGTCACAGAGGTGGTGTCAGACATTATGAGATCAATGACAGGAGTAATATTTGCATTCCTGCCCCCCTCTTCTAAACTCCTTATAGAGTTATGAAGACAAAGATGACAAACTTCATGCCAGTTTGCACTTAAAAAAACAACTCCTTGAAATCACAAGTACTTAAAATGTCTTTATTTTCATATATATTTATATGCACATTTTACATACAAACATCTAAATACATGTACACACACATGAACACAATTGAAAGCTTGAATCAATTGAAATTGAAAAGGATTCTGCAGCATGTAGACACTTCATGTGAACCACTAGAACATCAAATCAAAGCCCTGGCCTCTGCTGGCTGTCATTCAAGATACAGAGAAAAGAGAAGATGATGCCGGGAAGGTTGATCATGCCATGACCCATTTCAGTGCTGTTACTAGTTATGACACTGTTAACCACAAACTAGAAGATATGGTTATACCCTCTTTGCAGTTCCTGTGGCCCCCCTCACACCAATGTGTGTTCAATATGAACCTCAAAAGGGGCAACCAGACCCTGCTACATAATATAGCAGATCTGAAGACTTTGGAGGTTGGGACAGAATGAGTTTGAATTATCCAGTCAACAAAAGGAAGGCTAGAGTGAGAATAAAAAATATTTATAGACTACAGTATTTTTGGAAAAGATTTAAAGTGTTTAATTTGAGAGTTCTAGAGTTCATTTCCCCTAGCTAATTACAGTATTGGATTTTTTTTAATAACTCATGGAAGTGTTAACAGAATACATTATTTTCTTGCATAATTTCTAATAGAAACATGAATATCAAAACTGAAACAGGCTTTAAGGGTAACATATGCATATTGGATAACACTACAGTCACATCTTTTTTTGTTTGTTTTTGTCAACACATTCCATCTGTTAAATGCCACTTCAGCAGATCACGATTAGTTAAATTTTATGTCCACATCATCAATGTAACACATATATCACTGTGTTCATAACAGCAGTTAAACATTATTACTTATTTTTTTAAAGTCTCTTAGCTATGTGATAATGTCACTGGAAATTGTTATTACAGTAGACAGGAACTCGCATGACCCCTGCTGGGTTATCTTTTCCAAACTGTATAAGTGAACCTTGTTATCTGTATAGTCCTTCTTAGAGATGAATAATTAAATTTTTACGGTCGTGGAAGTTGTTGAAATAGGATAGAAAATTTTATTTTCATTTCTCGTCCTGTTTCCTGAAAAAGTTACAAAGGCATGCCAGATTTCACCTGGCATTTTTACTCCCTGTTGCAAGTTATTTAACTGAATGCAGTGAAATCCATGAGAAATCTTGGCACACTGATGAAATGAGACAGTTCTCACTGACTTCAAGAGTATCTGTTTTTTTAACTTAGGCATTTTCTTAAAGAATATAACCTATTGTGAGAAAATATTTTGCTTAAACACCACTTAAATGTGAAATGTGAAATAAGGCTGTCTTATTATTTGGTCAACCACTTCTTAAACACAATTATCAATTTCATGAAGCAGTGAGTGAGGAAGGGAGGATAATGTTGGAAGTGTGCTGTCAAACAACTGTGAGTCTCACTTGTTCAAAATACCTCTTTCCACTGGGACATTTAAATTATTACCTATCTCTTGGCAGAGCACTGAAAGACATGGAATATGTTTTGACTTTGATCACAGTAAATTCAACAGGAAGATGTGTGGATCTAGTTGGGATGTTGGTTGGGATGAAGGAGAAGGAGCAAGTTCACAGGGACGAGGCAACCCTTTAGACAAAATAAAAGCTGCTTCTGCCTTTAAATACCATTTCCAGGTTTGTGGCAGAATGGGCAAAGAACAATTTCCAGACATTTTCCTGTATCCCCTTTGGTTATCGGAAATGTCACTAGCCAGTTGAGCTACTTTACTCCTAACCTACACATCACAGTGTAATGCAATCACTTTACTTGTCCCGTTCACAGCCAGGCAGATCTGTTACTGCACCATCCATCTCCTCTACTTCAGCAAAGCAAAATACAGTTCTTAGTAAAAAAAAGTAAAAAAAAGTAAAAAAAGGATAGTAAAAAAAGGATAAATATCCTTAGTAAAAAAAGGATACTATACCTCTTTGCAATCCTACTTGTAATGAAAACGTACCCCCTTAAGCCCTAGCAGGTGTAAAGCATGTGTCTGAATATGGCTGACATATGGCTCACAAAAAGAATAGTTTTAATTTACCATGTAAAAATGCAAGAAATAATCCACCATAAAAGAAAAAAAAAAGTAGTTTTATTAATTTGCTCATTACTCTTTAATCAAAGCATACCTATTATTATAAGGCAGACATGGTCACACAATGAAACAAAATAACTAATTGCTCTCAGTAAAATTGCAATTAAAGGAAGCCATTGTATCTTCAGAGGCTCAGATCTTACAGGCAGGAGTCTAAGGAACGACTATAGCTAAATAAAGCTTTTACTATTGAGCAAAACAGCTACATTAGGACTTAGACATCAATTAGTCATAAAGCAGTCCCATTCACACAGTAAAGTCTTCTTTATATATAGAATTTTAACTGCCTCACACGTTGACTGGTGTGTGAGCAGCTAATCCTCTCATTAAAGAAAGGAATTCTTCAGGAAAAGCCCTATGACGGCACTTAATGAAAGGGTGTTTTCTTATTTGCCTAAAATGGAACCAAAAGAACCCTGAAAACCAGAGGGAGAGCTGCTTTCTGGAGATCTAGTAGACCCAGTACTTTTAAAATATTTTGCAGGACTCTTGGGTGCAGCTGTAGGAGAAAATAGCAGGTGTACAGTCAGATCCAGCAGACAATCAGCTCCCATCTCTATTCCCTGCTGCAGAAAGCCTTTGGCATTGGCATGTAGTGTTTGCTGTTTCTGTTTGGTATGAATTCCTCTGATGAGACAGGACTGTCCAGGGCACTGGTGGCTAACCTGTTGTTTCTAAATGGCTGGTTCAAATGTAGCCAAGGAAATTAAACTCATGGCCTGTGTGAAATGAGCAGGTAGTACCTACCAATTACCTGGTGGACAGGCCATCACAAACAGGTCACATCGTGCCCTTGCTGACAGTGGAAAAGAGAAGCAAGGGAGCAAATGTTTTCAGAGATTGAATTGCATTCTGCTCTCTAGGGACACAGCCTGAGGTCTGAAGCACAACAGACTATTTTGTTCCTTCTGTTTTATTCATCGTGTTTATAAAGGTTTGTTTCTATTCAGCTGCAATACATTAGCTCCATTTTGAAAGAGAAAAGAGAAGAAGATGTAGGATTACAGGTGCATATTAGGCAAAGCCTTGTCAGCAGTCCTGAGTAAGACGGCAGTAGTAAATATAACTTATGGCTTCCAATATAACAAACTCTTCTCTTTCAAACCTATCATCAACTATATTTGGCTCCAGATACCAAGCTGACAGGTATTTGTGGAACTGTAACCTTTGTGCATCGTCAAGAGCCATCACTGGACCAGAGGAATGGCTTGTTTAGTTTGGGTACGTTCAAGGCTGGATCCAGTGAAGAATTAGAGATCTGAATATGAGATGGTAACAGCTTTCAGATGCAAACTGAGCTGCATCTCCACAGCTGGGAGTGCTGGCAGACCACAGGGATCACCCTGTCCTTGCCCACCTGGACTCATGGCTCGGTGCCTCCACCCTGGTGCACTGTGGAGAGGAGAGAGAGTGGGGCAACAGCTCCGGCAGGCAGCAGAGCTCTTGAAACACTTCGATGGCACCATCATTTATATGTCTTGATTAATCAAATTTCTAATTTCCTCTAGAATTCAATCAACAGGTTATTGTTTGGTTATAAAAACCTGCTTTCCATAAAGCCAAGTCTTACTGCCACCCAAATTTAATTACACTCCCAGCTGTATATAGTAAATTTAATGTATTTTTACTTAAGCAGTTTGTGCTCTTGAAATATAATAATTGTAAGAATATAGGCAATATTTGACCTAGTTTCAGTTCTGCTGAATAGCATGAGAAAAGAAATACAAACTGAATGTAATAGTCTGCTTAAACACAGTTATGAATGTGTGAATTCAGTTTAGCCCTAATCCAGTTTTTCTATTTCATGTATTTTGAAATGCTGCTTTGCTAGCTCTTACAATTGTGATAATCAGAATTTCTGTATATGTGAGTGTCTAGCGGGACCGTAAAAGCAATTAGCAATGTTTGCCCAAAGCAAAAATTAAGTAACTAATAGATACATATTTTGGGGACAGACAATTACTGTGTTTTCTATAGATCTCAAAAAGGTATTTAAATCATTCTACTTGAAAAGACATAAAGCACATTTGAAAGTCTACTTTATTTGAAAATTAAAAAAAATCTTCTTAATTATTAAGAATTGACCAAACAGAACAAGGGAAGCTAGGACATATTTTTTTTGTTTGTTTTTCTTCTTTATTGTGTCCTCTGTGTTCATCTTGAAAATAAGAATGCAAAGGCTATCCAAAATATTGGCTTTAAAAGGTTAAATATTGGCTTTAAAAGGTTACAAGCAGCTTGCACCTAGCTGCAGTTTCTTGTCATTAAGTATTCAGGAGGAAGATAGACAAAACAAGGAATTGCTAGCATTGTCTCTAAAGTGTTTCCGTCTCCATGGGTAGATATATTATCTTGTAGTGGGTTTACGTGGCAAGGTTTTGGTAGCAGGGGGCCATAGGGGTGGCTTCTGTGAGAAGAATCTAGAAGCTGCCCCATGTTTGGTAAGGGCCCCACTGCTGACCAGAGCTGAGCCAATAAGTGATGTTGTTTTGCGCCTCTGTGAGAGCATATTTAAGATGGGGAAAAAAAAATGCTGCGCCACACAGCAGCTGGGAGAGTGAGAGGAGTGAGGAACAGCCTTGCAGGCACCAAGGTCAGTGAAGAAGGAGGGGGAGAGGTGCTCCAGGCGCCGGAGCAGAAGTCCCCTGCGGCCTGTGGTGAGGACCATGGTGAAGCAGGTTGTCCCCCTGCAACCCATGGAGTACCATGGTGGAGCAGGGTTCCACCCTGCAGCCCGTGGAGGAGACCACGGTGGAGCAGGTGGACCTACACTGACAGAGACTGTGGCCTGTGGAAGACCCCTGCCAGAGCAGATTCCGGGCCGGACCTGTAGCCCGTGGAGAAGAGACCACGCAGGAGCAGGTGACCTGGCAGGAGCTGCTGCCCGTAGGGGGTCAAGGTTGGAGCAGTTCGCTGCTGAGGGATGGACCCCATGGTATGGACCCATATCTGGAGCAGTTCTTGAAGAGCTGCTGCCTGTGGGCAGCCCACACTGGATCAGTTCAGCAAGGACTGCATCCCGTGGGAGGGACCCCACAGCACAGGGGACGAGAGTGACCGAGATGGAGCGGTGGAAAAGAAGCACTATAGACTGACCATAACCCCCATTCCCCCGTTCCCCTGCGCCGCTTGTGGGGAGGAGGTGGAAGAGGGTGGATGGGGGGGAAGGTGCTTTTGGTTTCTTTCCTTTGTTTCTCACTTCTCTAGCTTGTTAGTAACAGGCAATAAATCTCACTATCTCCCTATGCTGAGTCTGTTTTGCCCGTCACGATAATTATTGTGCGATCTCCTCGTCCTTATCTCAACCCTTGAGCCCTTTTCATCATATTTTCTCCCCGTTCCTTTTTGAGGAGGGGGGAGTGAGAGAGCGGTTGTGGTGGACCTCAGCCGCCCACCCAAGTAAAACCACCACATATCTACATACTGGATACCATGGATGTACTTTATATAGAACTGATATAGATGACTTTTTTTGCCCTTTTGCCCCTCATCTTCTTGTTAAAAAATAAAAAAAAGAGAGATTTTGTGAATAGAGACCACTGTGTGCTTCCTGCATTCATTTTTGATTCAGGACACAGGGTCTGGGGCAAGTGGAACAGCCTGAATCTAAGCTTTTGATTTTTCTTCAGTATGGTTTACTGCAGTTCTGACATTGCAGCAGAAGCTGCTCAGCTTCATGAGGACACCGTCTCTAAAACAGTTTGTCAAGACAGTTTCCTGCTGGAAAGCTTGTAAAATTTGCCAAATATTTAGAATATACAAAAATATACAGTGCTTCTGAACTTCATCACATTGTATGTCTGTATGCTGGTCTTTCAACTCCTTCTTTGAGGAAGCCAGAGAAAGTAAGCGTGGGCCTAGAGTCAATGAGATCCATGCAGGTCAGTCTAAAACTAGTTGAATCAGGCTTGTCCTCCACATTTATTCCACCTAAGAAATTAAATTCCTAAGAATGGGCTGTAGAGACACAGAGCCTACCAGCATGCTTGAGCAGGGTGGGGACTTTGTTCAGGACTGAATCTATGTGGAGCCTTGATCCGACTGTAGAAGCCACTCCTCCAGAAACAGCAGCTACTGATGAACCTCACTTTCTTAAAAAAATTCCAAATAGATGACACTTTTTTTTATGCTATTTTATTTGCTTTCTCTGAGTTATCTGCTTTTTGAGACACTAGCAGTTTCTATTGCATCGCGCTCACTAAACTGAAAACATTGACATGGGTTCTTCTGAAGTGAAACCTGGAAAATGAAATGCACATGTATGTATTGTTTTTATGCCACATAAAATGCCTGGGAATGAAACTGATGTGTGCTGCACCTGAACGTTTGTGTGAGGTTAAGAGCAGAGGGATATCCCAGTATGGAGTATGAATAGGAGGCGACACGCAAACTGCCTGTGGAAGAACAGTTGCACCAGCTCAGTAAAGCTCACTTAAAAACAACCCACTGTGCGTTGGCACAGACACCTATAAATGCATTCAGGCCAACTTTCTCGAAACATGAGTGTGGAATCAGTTCTGGCGAGTGTTCGCCTGGTGTGTCGGGGTCGGCGGGGCTGCACTACTTCACCTAACCCTCAGCCCCTCAGCTCTGAAGGCAGGGCTGCTGCCGCTGGGCCTCCGGGCCTCGCTGCCCCTCTCGGGGCCAGGGCGGGCACCGGGACTTTTCCACCCTCACCCCGCCGCCGCTGGAGCCCCGCCAGCCGGGGCCGGGCCAACGTTTCCTCGCTGCCCGCCAACAAACGGAGGATGCCGAGGTCAAGCCCGGCTCTCGACACGCTTCCTCCGGCGGCCCGCGGGGGAGGGCCGTGGGCGCGGGGTGGGCCAGGCCGAGCCGGGCAGAGCGGAGCTCCGCCAGAGCCGCCGGGGCATCCCTCGCCCCTCAACCCGCCGCGACGATGAGGCGGGCCGGGCCCTGCTGCCTGCTCCTGGCCGCGGCCTGCGCCCTGGGGCGGCCCCAGCCGCCCGCCGCCGTGCGCTGCCAGGCGGCCGGCGCCTGCTTCAGCGCCCACCTCGCCAACGCCTCGTACGGCGAGGCCCGGAGCGCCTGCGGCCGCCGACGGGGCCGCCTGGCCTGGGTGGGCGGCGAGCCGGAGCTGCGGCTGCTGCTGGCGCTGCTGCCGGAGGTGGCGGCGGGGCCCGCGCTCTTCTGGGTCGGGCTGAAGAGGAACGCGTCCGCCTGCACCGACGTGGGGCAGCCGCTCCGCGGCTTCTCCTGGGAGGACTCCACCGACGGGGCGGCCCCGCGGGAGGTGCCGGCGGCGCTCGGCCGCTGGGTGAAGGAGCCCGTGCGGAGCTGCGTCTCCGCCCGCTGCGCCGGGCTGCGCCTGGCGGCGGCCGCCACCGCCGACCCAGGCTGGGGATGGCAGGAGCAGAACTGCCAGCGGCAGAGCCAGGGCTACGCCTGCAGGTACGAGGACGAGGGCGCCTGCCCCGACCTCCGCCCCACCACCGCCCTAGGCCTCGACTACCGCCTGCCCTTCGCCGAGCGCAGCGCCGCCCCCGGCTTCAGCCCGCCGGGCACCGTGCTCTCCGTGGCGTGCCCCGGTGGCGAGGTGCGGCTCTCCTGCCAGCTCGAGCCGGGCGGCTTCGCCTGGAAGGGCACGGACGAGCCTGTCTGCCCCTGCCCCTTCGGCTACCTGCGGCCCGGCACCGGGCAGTGCGCCCCGGCCGCCGAGTGCCGCGATGCCAGCGGCGGCCTCGCCTGTGACTGCGCCCCGGGCGGGCGGGACGGGGCGCCCTGCGCGGCCCCGGGGGCGGCCCCCACAGCCGCGGGCGGCAGCCGCCTCTCCGCTCCGGGCCCCGGCGGCTCCCCGGGGCCCCCCGCCACGCCGCCCGCCGGCCGGGAGCAGCCGGCGGCCCCTCCGCCTTCCTCCACCTCGTCCACCTCCTCCTCCTCCTCCTCCAACTACGTCTTCATCCTGGTGACGGTGGCGGTGGTGGTGCTGGTGATCTTGGTCATGACCGTCCTGGGGGTCTTCAAGCTGTGCTTCAACAAGAAGCCGGAGGCCGGCGGGGACAAGGAGCCGGCGGCGGGCGGCAGCAAGGCGGAGGCGGGCGCCGCGGAGACGCGAGAGGCAGCGGGCGGCGAGTACGGGCGGCAGGGACCGAGCCCTGCCCCGCTCTTACCCCGCTCCCTGTCGCTCCCTGTCGGTCTCTGCCACACGCCACCCGCGGGCCCGGCCTCCAAAATCACCGCTCACCGGCAGCCGCAGCCGGCTGCGGGTTTCCCTTTTCCCCAAAAAACTTCCCCGGGGGCCTTGCTGCGAGCAGCTGAGAAGTGGACGCTTTGGACCACTCCGTGCCTTGAGATTTAGACGTCGTTCCTCGACCGGAGGCTCTCCTTTTCGTGCTCATTGCTGGGACGTTTGGGGATGTGAACCGCCGTAATTTCGGAGGAAACTGTGACCCATACTCTTTCAGACTGATATTCTTATAAACGAAGAGCATTTCTATATCTTTAAGGTCACTAAGTTGCTAAGGAAGGGGGAGGTTAATGGGGGTTCAGTTTTATATTTCAGCTGATGGAAAGAATAAAGGATTATTTAAAGCCTAAATTGCTGCTCTTATTGTAACTTCATGCAATATTCATTTTTATTGTAGCAGAACAACAAGTTTTCCAGTTACAATTTTGTTCCTAGGGTGTGTTGGTACAAAACTTGGTTTCTGCTTGCAGCGTGGGGATCCCTTGCAATCAGACAAGGTGCCTGCACAATTCTCACGCTGTGAGAAGGGTTAACATGGGTCCACAGCATGCGAATCCCAAGCTTTTCTGAAATCTTGTTTTCCATGGAGTCCCTTGAGAGCAAGGAAAGAAGGATTCACCCTTTGTGCCCATTTCTAATCGAGGTAAACACTTCCTCTGTGATTTCCCTTCGGAATTTCCCATAAAGCAGCTTTCCTCCTGACCACATGACTTGCTTTCAGTGCAGCTCATAGTGCTGATGCTCACTACCTATTGTTAGTGTTGATTTTCAATTAAAGTGGTAATGCTAAATATTGATTCAAGGTTTTCTGAGTGCAGTAAGACACAGGAGCTCATCCAAGCCTTTTGGGGTGCATGGAAGAGAGGGAAATATTTTCTTCCTTTAAGAGTATGTTACAGTTGAATATGCCTTTTTCTAAGCTGCCTTGCCAAGCTGCTGCTTTTTTTTTTCTTTTCTTTTCTTTTTTCTCTCTTCCTCCCTTCAGAGCTGACCTGACCCTTTGACTACTTTCATTTTGTGACTTTCCTTTTGAATTTGGAGGACTCTGTTTCAAACAATAAAGTGTATTATTGCCTATTTTTCCTGCAAGCAAAGACTTGATGATTTATCTGGTATAAACTTCTGCTAAGGATAAAGTTTGACATAGCGTGCTTTTTTTCCCCTCTCTCTTGTTTTAATGATGATAGTCTGTAGCCTTCTGGGAGACGGCCTTTTGCTTTTCTTAAGGGTATCCCAGACATCTGTGAACCATTAGGCTGTCTATAGCTATAAATTCTACTTTGTTATGACAGGAATTAAATCCAGCTAGGTCAGAATACTAGTCAGTACAAAGCTATCTCACAATTTGCATACTTTTCTAATCTGTTTATCTGACATTTGTGTTACAAAAGGCAAGCGTTTTTCAGCTTCAATAAGAGGTTGATTCTACGTTGCAATGTGCACAGATATGGAAAATGACTAAGCCTCTAAATGCCTTTCCTTTTAATACTGTTTCCGTTACCATCACTGTAAGTAATCTGTTCCATGGCACAGGGTGCTCCATGCTTCTACAAGGGGCTCCATAAGCGAGTAGCAGTGAAACTAAGATGAGTGAGAGCCTCCCCGAGTTATTGTTTCTATGCTTTCTGTTTTTCCCACGTATCAGATAGTGGAACTCCTAATTGGATGGTATGACTGCTCAGGGACATTCTTCTAAGCTCTAGAAATACTCAGATTCTCTGTTTCAGGAGTCTTATGAAGCACACATCTAAGCGCTGACTTATGTGCCTGTTACTGACTACTTTTTTTTTTTTTTTTTTGGCATCTCTCAGGATTTGACTCAGTCTATTCAGTTAAAATGCACAAGTTCGTGCTCTTACAAGCCACTTGCCTGTCTCACTATTTTCATTTCATTCTTTGCATTGGCTTCCTGTTAAATCACATATGGATTTCAGAATTCTTTTTCTTACACTTGAGGTTCAGGATTAAGCATTAGATCATCCTTTTAGACACGTGTCTAAAGGGCTACACAAGGATTCTGTTGTTTTCCCCGGTCTGTAATTTGACTCAGTTGAAAGGAGATTATTTTGCATTATTTTCGTCTAGACTCACCTACTCTTCTAATGGAGAGAAATATGTACATGCAGATAACAATTAATCTCATTTTAGAATAGAAGCTGAAAACAGGACCAATGAATTGCATCCTAAAAGTACCATTTCTCTACATCAGCTGAAAAGACAGCCTAGGGAGCCTACTTGGATTTAAATGACCGTAAAACACAGATCTAAAATTAAATCAGAAAAATCAGCAAAGCTAGGTCTCTAGCTGTGCAAGTCACTTTTCTAAAAACGAGCTCACAGTCTTGTGTCTCTTCAAAGCTAGATGGTCATAATTTCACCATAGCCACTATTGTTTTTACATACTATAGATTCCTGTTTTCTCTCTGTGGGCTGCTTTACCTTCTTTTTGCAGCCAAGAGAATATAAAGCCAATAGCATTTGGATTTGGTTGACACCTGAATGTGTTTGAAATGCCTGAGCTGGCAGAGTACAAATTTCTCTTCCTTTTCTGTAATGGTTCAGACCAAGAAGTAGAGGGTTTGGGAGAAAGGGTAAATCATTTTTACTTTCCACTCTCAATTTAAATTGTGTCTTTCTTTGGTAGGAAACCAATAGATAGCTGGCTTGTATCATGTACCGTTGGCTCATATCACAGTGATGAATCAGTTTTATGCTAGGCAGATTCATTGCAGGGTTTCCTATTTACATCCATATGAGGGGAATAAGTAAGGTCATAATGAGTACAGATAACCATAACAACACTTACATTAAAAGTGTCTAGTTATGAAATTGGATGCAACTTTCTTTTAATTCTTATTTAACAAAGTATGTAAAACACATAATCAAATGTAAATATTTTTCCAAGACAGAGCAGAGATTAAGACAAATCTTGACCTGGTCCCTCCTTTTACATACTACTCCTTTCACTAAAAATACTTTATTTATATTATATAAGCATATTATATTTAATCTGTTTTTCCAGTGCATCTTTTCATCACATATTAAAACTATGTAAGTCACTATAAACATTGTATCTGTGAGTTTTAGATTTGTATGGGGGATTTTAAGTGATCTAGTACTTTTACTTGTTGTTCTTTTTGGGTGGTTTGTTTAAATTGTAAATTCCCTAGGGGACTGAATGTAACAAAGTAATGCTAACAAAATAGTCGACATAAGAGTCTATGAGTCCACGTTTAAAAATGCTGATTTCTGCAAGGGGTAGGAATGTCCAAACCTCTAATGTATCACAGCGGTCCAAAAAGTGTGACCTGCTGCCAAGTGTTAAATCTAGTGTTTAGATTTCCTTAATTTCTCCAAAGATAGTTTGACTAATAGGCACATCATTTGTTGGCTGCACATTTTATTCATGAGTATATAATGCTTTTTTAATGGTTTGTAATCATCAGATAATCAGAAATAAAATTTTGACTTTCCCAATTTTAAAAATGATATTTTATACTACTGAGGGCTTGATTAAGTGTGATATGGGAGTAAAGTGAAAGCTAGAAGTGGATGTAGGCAAAATTCAAACATTCCAAGAAATTTCCTCCTTTTTTGAGTGCAGTACAGCGTAAAGAAGATTTCGAAATGAATGGATTCTGTGTTTCCCCCAGGAAGCATGATTTCCCATCACTTAATATTTTTCATATTTTCAAATTTCATTATCTTTCCTCATTTATCACATGGAGCTTAATCACTGATACATGTTAAGTTCCTTCTAGAAAAAAATATTTTCCATTTCTACAGCATGTGGATATTTATCAAGGCTGTAGAGAGGTGTTTCATGCATTTAACTGGTATATAACCAACTTGAGGTAGCAACAGTAATCACTCTCCCAGTGCTTCAAACTAGGTTAAACTTCATGCCTTTCCTTCTTCCCCCAATACACAGCCTTGCCTTTCCCCCCTGGAGTTGTAGAGCTCTGGCACTGGAAGACGTGAATGTGAATGGGGAGTCCAGCAAGCCTTCTTTTCCTTTTTTTGTATTGTAAACTTGAAGGACTGAAGGACCACTTTACCATAGGTGAGGTAGCTGAAGGCAGCAGCAGAGGCAGAGAAGGGAGAGACGTGGTGGTGGTCCCACATTTATAGTGTCCTGTCCCTCCTGCCACCTGCCAGTCCTTCCATTGCAAGTCTGAGGCAGAAGGATGGGGGAAAGTCAAACACTATTATGTATTTCTTGGATAAAGTAAAGAACAAGAATCCAGGGAGTGGAAGAGCTGGGGAGGAAGAGAGAAGAAATTCAGGCAAATATCCATCTTTAACCAGGATGTATCCATCCTTAACAGCCTCTTTTTGCATACTTATTCAGGTATTTGTTACTTAGAATGCAGTGGTCTGCAAACAAACAAAAATTTTCAGTCATTAATCAAGGAAAAGCACATGGCCTGCGATATTTAAGCAAAGTGTGATTTGTTTTTTGGAACGTAACCAGTAGGTCTTGTGTTTTGGATTGATAAGAATGGTTTACACTGTTCCCTGGAACATAAGAACAGATAGTTTGTGTGAGATTAAAAGTCACCTAAATCAGTAATCCGTCTCTGACAATAGCAAATGGTTTTGGAAATAGAATAGGAAAGCTGACATCTGTAAGTGGCACTTCTACTAGATACTCTACCAGGTTACAAAATGAGTTTGAGACTGGGTATCATCGATGTCACACATGGCAGACTTCCATCAGTTTGTCTAATAGAGGTTGGATCCTATTTATTACTTTTAGCATCCAACCATCCCATATCAATTAATTGCTAAATTAATTTACATGTGACATGAGAAAATAGACCCATTCATCTTCTCAATTTTCTATACCTTTGCCATGCACTCTCTCACTCAGCCAAGATGATGAGTCAATTTCCACTTTAAAAAAAAATATTCTATAGACCTGATGGTTTACTTATAGTTTTTTGCACCCTTTCTTATGCTGCTGGATTCCTTGTGAAATACAAGTTTAGAAACTATTGCAGGTATATTTTTTTGTTATTTTTATGATAGCTTAACAGTATATTTTTTTAAGTTATGAAGAAAACCATTTGTTTATTTTAACCGCTGAAGAGAATGGTGCTGATGTTTACAAAGAATTCTCTCTCTCTCTCTTTTCCCCAGATCATTTATGAGACATTTGAGCTGAACAACTCCCCAGAGAGAGCCCTGTGGTTTCCAGCAGGTTTCACCACTATCCATAGTACAGCTGTTTCATTACAGAATTCCCTCTGAAGTCTTAGGAGAGCATCAGCCTCTGCTGATGGTTTTGTACTGTCCTTTATTGGATTTATACCAGAACTGCTACAAACTCTTAATTCTGGTGAAGTTCCACAGTCTCATCCTTTCCCCTTCTTTAAGAAAAAGGATAGTCCATAATGAACACAGGCAATAAGATTTCACGTTTCTTTCCCCTATGGCTGTTCCTGAAATGTTCTTAAATACAATCATCATTCATCAGCAGTGAGCACACTGGTCGTTTTCCTCCTCTACTGCATTTTCCATTTGTAGTTACTGTGTCTTTAGGCAAATGTTCCTCGACATTTTTTGATTTTGTCTGCTTTAAGAATTTACCGTTTATTTGCTAAAGTTCATTGTTTCTTTTGTTTTCTTTATTTGTACTTGATTTCAACTGTAAATTAGGTACTTTTCTGTTGTGTAGTGTTTAACTTTCACTTTTAAACTTAGGGGAAAGGGGTCTAGTAATGTCTTCTTTTGGTAGATAATATGTGTTAATCTTTTCCCCTATCATTAAATAGCTCCAGTGCCACCTGCAAGCTTTTACCTTTTTAGCTGTTCCTTTTAATTTCTTTTTCAAAACCTCCTTAATTTATATGCAGTTCCCTGCTTTGAATGAGATATATATATATATTTTTTTTTTCACTCAAAGTTTTCATTTTTGGTATGTTATAGTCAGTGTTCAGCCAAATATTACCCATTTCTTAGGACAAAATCAGGGTCTTTTTCTCTTTTGTCAGCTGTCTGACCAGTTATGCCAAGTAACAGTTATTAAAGATGTCTAATTTTAGGTGCTAGTCAGCCTGCCATGATAGTAGTCCACAGACCCACACAAACACACACACAAAAAAAGCAGCCCCTTCCCCCTGTATATTTTTAATTCTTCCCTCTTCAAAGAAGTAATAAGTTGTGTGTATGTGGTGCATGCAGCTGTTTCTCAGAATACAAGCTTCCTACATTTCTCAGCAATAACCTTTCCAACTCTGCAGTGCTAATGGCACTTAAAGTGAATTGATTCTCTTTCAATTATACCTAACCACTGAGATGATGAAGCAGATTCAGGTCCATTTGAAGCAACTCTGATATCCTAAGAGAATACTTATTCATAGCAACATATGTGTTAGTCTTCCTAAGTAAAACAAAGTTGATTTTCATTCTTTTCTAGATTCTGAAGCTTAAAAGGATGAGAAGACAATACAGTACAAAAGCATAAACCTGTTAATATGCAACGTTCATCATGGTCTGCTCTGCCCTATACTCAGTGACATATTATTATATATCTGCAGCTTTTACACCACAAGTCCTCTTTTGTTGGCCTATATATCAGTCGGATAGTAATGAGGAAGCTTTCATTACTTTCAGATAAATTGTCCACACTAATGCTGTTGATATCCATTGCAATTCCATAAATCCAGTTTAGACCTCTCAAAAGAACATCCTACTGGCTCATTAGATAATGCCAACTTTGCTGCAGTGAAAGACAAGAACTTAGGTTTAAATGCATTTTTTTCTTTTTTGTTTAAATGAAAACTTGTATATATTTATTTACCTTTAGAGAGAATATGCTCTCCTAGTAAAATTTAAGATTGTGGGAATAGTTTATCTAAGCAAAAATCTGTCTAGTTAGGAGAAGCCCTTCTACAGACTCTAGAATTGGCTTAAGTGCAAGTATTACTGACAATTTTTTTTTCCCCAAAAGTAAGCATTATTTGGGAGATTTCCTTCCTTGCTTGAGTAGTTTATTCTCTTACGTATTTTCTTTTAAACCTTAGTTCTACTTAAAGGTTCTCAAATGAGTACACAGAAACCTGAAATCCTCTGTAAATTAGATAAACCATTTGGGGAATGCAGTTCTGTCTTCATGCTAAACAAAGTTCAGAGTTTCAAGGTCTGTGGAGAGGAATATGTGAACATTACCTTTTGTTCTTAAGAGCATGTATTTCTCTTATGGAAAATAGTTTTCACAGCCATAGCATTGAAGATGCTTTTAAAGTAAGAAATTCTGCAAATCTTATTTTATGATGGTGAAAGAGAAGATAATATGTTGCTACATTCCATTTCTGTCTTGTTGATGTAGAGTTCTTTGTGCTCAGCAAGAAAATGGTAAGACTTTTTTTTTTTCTATTTAAAAGGAAAGAAAATAGCCCATGAAATTTAAAGCACTGGAAAAATCCACCGTAAATTAACATTAAAAAAAAAAAAAATCTGTTATCTGTTTTCTGCATTGCTTTCCTAAGTTTCTAGTAATTTCATAAAGTACTTACATTATCCCTTAGTTTTTAGATAAATACCTAGGTACTTTCTAACTAAAAAGCAACAGCCAGCTTTGAAAATAGCAGCTGACATAAAAAACAGAACTTCATCCTTTTTGCTGAACTGAAAATTCATGTATCTGCCATACCCTAAACAATCTAAATTAATTGTATGAAAGAGCTAAGTCCTACTTTATAACTCTTGTACTGGACATTTTTTTTTTTTTTCCCTCTCTCTCTTTTCTTAATTAAATGACCTTTCCTGGACATCACACACTTGCTTTTTCTCCATTTCAGATTCCCTCTTTCTAAGGCTCTGAGCACTACTGTTCAGTGTTTAGTGGTGGTAAGATATCCACCAATTCTGCCTTCTTTCATGTCCATTCTCCCCAAATATCCAAACAATCGTTTGCCCCACTGTGAACATACCTGGAATGTTCTGCTTTTTCTTATACAACTCTCTGTAAAACACCACAACCTTTCCATCTCCTTTTCCACCTTAAACAACAGAAATAGCAACAGGGAGAGTTAAAACCCCACCTTTCCCTACATCTATGAAAACTTCACATGTAGTCACCTGAGACACCAATCCCATCACTCTTCTGCACAGTTAACTGATGAGGATTTTGTACCATCCTGTAGTAGCACAAGTAGTAGAAAGTAAGATTCAATTTCTTCTGGTCTCATCATGTGACCAGTTAACGTCTACTGATCTAAAAATTAAAACAAAATATCCATCAAAAAAATCCATTCTCTGTGCTTCTCATCTTTCCTTTCATTGAATTTTCTTTTGTTCATCCATTTGGTCTTGCAATTGATTTGTGTAATTAATTTGTATGAATCTAAGGCATGAACCTTGGATCAGACAGGTCTTTAGCTGGTGTAGCTGTTCAAAGCATTGCTGAAATGAGTTATCGATAGTCACCAAGAGTGGGTAAATAAGCATCTTTTCTTATGAAGACACTCAGTTTATAGAAAGAATACAAAATGGTATAGGAAATACAAGGCATTGGATAATAAACTTGTTTTAATATCAAAGTTGTTCTACTTTTTCAAGAAGACATATATATAGCTCCTTAAAAAAAAAGCTGCTTTACAATATTGTACAGTCAGTTTAGCTTCTAGAAGCATCTTTTATTTTCTGTGACCAAATGATATAAACAACAATTCTGATGCAATGTTAAGAAAATAAACTCAGTAACACTAGTATTGATTTTCTGCTCAGTAAGCCAGCGCTTTTCAAATTTTTCTTTTATCCATGACTTGTCTCTTATTGACTGGATAGAGGGGCAAGATCCATCTATGTCTGTATTTAACAGAAGCCAGAGGGCAAGAAGATCCTTAGCCTTTAGCCAGTATGCTGATAGACAAGGTGCTTTTGTATTCAGTAACAGCATATTATAACCTATTTAACCTAACTAATTAAGAAACCAAATCAAAGCCTCCCTTAGTTTCCAGGTTTAGGCCTCAGATGGAGATGCTTACATTATCCTAGCTGAGGCAAGGCATGGTTGGTCCACGTAGAAGGTGTGAGGTGCGATTTCCTAAAGTGCTGGGCACCTGCAACACTCAGTGTGTGTTAGCAAGCTTCAAACCTTCTGAATATCAAATAGATATCTCCATATAAAGCCACTCCAGTTCTTATCCAAATGTTTTTCCTCCAAGAGCTTTTTCTCCTACCAGCTCCAATCTTTCCAGCAATGGACTCACCTCTGCAGCAGAACTGAGACTTCAGTTTTCATCTACACATCAGATTAGCATGAAAAAAAACAGAAAAGACTTCCTATTAGCGGTTGGACTTGATGATCTTAGAGGTCTTTTTCAACCTAAATGATTCTATGAAATAAATGATTCGATATTTTAAGTAGTAAAACAGCACTACCTAATTGTCCAGAAATTCTAATTGGAATTTTATTGATCATGAGCTCCTTCATAACCTTCATAACATCTTAATCCATCTCTTTTGGTCTAACAGACCAAATAGGATAATTATGCATTTTGCAAGCTACATGTATATTACATACTTGCTTTGTATATTTGTGTATCGTTTTGAACTATTCCAGATGACCATTTGAACCTGCTGTTGTAAATGTGCGTGTGATTACCAGTCCTGCATGAAACGGATGAACCTTAGTCCCCTGACTTGCCTCAGTCTGTCAGCAGCAACGTTACTCAGCATCTTCAGCTCTGCAAAGTACAGGGCACTGCAGCACCCTTGCAGAAGCTCACAGCCTCCCCCTCTGTTATCATACCCACTTTTATGACTGGTGAGGCTCCTACATACAGAAAACAGCACTGTCAGCAGCAGTGGAAAGTGAGCTAATAAAAACCAGTTACAGTCACCATCACAATGAACAGCAGGTCCCAAGTTATAAATGTGTGATTCTTAGCTGTCCTCCAGTCCTCATATGCTATGCATCCTGGCACTTTTATCTTAACCTTTCTACTTAGGAAACTCAATAACCCACAGAGATACCCTGCAGTGTTACTCATGTTTCATAGAATAAGAACCCATGCAGAGAATTTTTTTTTATTTTTTTTTTTTTTAAAGAGAGAGTAGAATGGGCCTTTTGTACATTAATACTGCTTTCAAGGTGACTCTACCTGCCATAGAAATGATAAGCATATAATGACAAATATATTCAGTCCAGACGGGAGATGAAACCCATATATTTCACGTAGGACCCATCATCCTGCTGTTTCTGATTCATGGCTGCCTACTACTATGCTAAAACCAGATTTTAGGGTTTTGGTGAAGCAGGGTTTGAAGGGGGTGGGCATAGTAAGATTTCATTGAAGAGCATATTGTGAAAACTGTGCTTAGTTTGTAGCTGTCTAATGAAACACTTTGAAATGGTCTCTGTTTCACCTGTTCTTTTTTATTTCTCTCTACAAAATATAATATTTTGAAAGCACTATTCTCAAAAAGAAATTTAATTAGTAAATTACCGTTTCTTCCTGTGGCTTTGCTTGCAGTCATTGGTCCAACAAGGCTCTGTGTTAAAGAAGACGGAAGTGCTGAATACATAATGCAGTAAAAATATTTTATTCTCCTCTAGACATTCACAATTAACATTTTGTCTGTAGCCCTGGAGTCAGATAAGGATTCTAGGGGAGGAAATATAGAACACTGGACTGATTTTTTATTTTCTTGACTATTTTTTTCTGTTTGTTGTTGGTGTTGTTTGTTTGTTTGCTTATTGTTTTTTTTATTTATTTTATTTATTTTTTTTAACACACTAATTTACACATTGCTGTTCTGGAAACATGACAGAGAAAAGTCAAATCCTATATAAATCATTCATCAGAGGATCATTTTATTTCAGTAACATTAAGCTTAATGTTTAAAGTTATGATGCTGATCTTAGGAAACTGGTTAACATAGAATATATGGACAAATGGCCATGAAGTTGATACAGCATGCAAGATTATGCTTGAAATGCAGACTTTCAGTTTTACAAAAACAACCAGAAATCCATTTTATTCTGATACAACACTGTTTTATCCCAACACAATGGGAATCTGGCATTTCAGAAATGCACACATCACATTCAGAAATCTTATGCTTCTTCTCTGTGAAGAAATCAGATGGATTTTTTCAGTGTTAAATGCAAAAATGTATACTGCTTGATGTTCTCTGCTGTGAGGGCCATCTCAGAAGGCAGAGGATCTACCTGTGGCCATCACTCTCTTCATCTACAGCTGAGATAGGAAGAGCCAGTCGGCTCCAAGCCCACTGTCTGCAGGCAGCAGTTAGCCCCAGGATGATGAGATGTGTCTTCTTGGA
This sequence comes from Cygnus olor, assembly GCF_009769625.2. Taxonomy (NCBI): domain Eukaryota; kingdom Metazoa; phylum Chordata; class Aves; order Anseriformes; family Anatidae; genus Cygnus; species Cygnus olor. The sequence continues at coordinate 25,189,527 of NC_049173.1, forward strand.
TGCACTTCTAGATCTAATCTTGCTTCCTGGGGAATCTGGTGAGAAAGAAGAGTAGCTTTCCACTTGCTCTTCTCTGAGTGGGAAAATGCTGCAGAAGTATCGGGTGTATGTGCTAGGAAAATCCATGTGAAGGCCATTCTCTCTTTGTTTGTACCCAGGGAAATGATGCAGTCCACTGCATGTTATTCAGAGCTGTCATACTGTTTTGTATAGGTCTTAGGCTAAACAAAGAATGGGAAAAGTTGCTTGGGATTCAGTGATGTGTATAAAGTTGAAGTGTTTTTTAAATATTAAACTCACAGGGAAAATTGAGCTACACACCACTGGTTATAAGTTATGGTTTACCTAGTTGTAAATGAATTACATTACAGTATAAAGGGACAAAATTTCACCAAGAAATATGGTGCTGTACTGTGTTTTTTTCAGTGAATTAAGCATAAATTCATATAATTTCCATGTAAAATCTTAATAATTATTTGCAATTTGGAAAGTATTAAAAAGAGTTCTCTTTGTTTTCTGGTATACTACACTATTTCAGAAGGACAGCTTACTTTCTGGTAGGTATCTTCTACTGGGTAGAATAATACAAAACAAACTTTTTCTTCCAAAGGAAATCAAGAGTGATTTACAGTATTTGATCACCTCTCCCACTGCCAAAGTCGAACTAAACTCAGGGCGAAAAATAGCAGGAAGAACTGTTAATGTAGAATAAGCAGGTTTTGTTTCCAAACTGAAACTATGCGGTGTGTTTTAGCCAGGAGTCAGACCAGCACTGCTGGCTGCAAGTGAGCCAGGGCATCTCTGTGAAGGAAAGCCTGCCATCTACTGTGTCACCGACAGCCTCTGCTGCAGCAGCCGGGTAGTTTGCCAATTACAGTCACCAACCCTCTTCACTCTGCCTGGGAAAACTGAAATTAAAGTGCATGTGCTGGCAGGTGTACAGAAATCCATAACATTTTTGTTTAAAGGCAAAATCAGGAAAAAGAAAAAAAAAAGCAATAAAACCAGGCTCAACTTCTCATCAAAGCTGATTTGAATCACTGCTTCTTCACTTTTACTTCATAGTGTCTAATGTTAAACAAATCCAGCAGTAGAAAGTAGACATTCTTTATTTAGTATAAGCATACATAACAGTATGCCTAGATGAGAGAGAGAGAGAGAGCTTTATACCATTTTAAAGAGATTGTGAGTGAGATTTTAAGTGAAGCTCTACAAATAGCACCGTGTGGTATCATGGGGCATTTGACTGTTTTGACAGATGTTTGGTTTCTGTGAAAAGTTAAATAAGCTTATAGAGAGATTTAGTCCTTTTTTTCCCCCATATGTGCATGGAAATCATTAGCAAAACTAATATTTGCATGTTTTCTTTAAATGAGGTTCACTGAGAAGTAGAAGAAAAGAAACTACAATTGTTAAAGCTTTTCACAAAATATTTTAATAAAGATGTAACAGCTTCCACATTAGCGATTTTTAACCTAAAAGGAGCTGACTCACAGTCCATTGAAGTGAACTAGGATCTTTTCTCTCATTTCGATGGGCTTTGAATCAGACAACTTTGAAATACTAAATTTATACATTCATTTAACAGTATCTAATTTTTGGTGAAAGAAATGTACAAAGTAGTCTCCTGCTTTTTGCTGCTGAGAAAAGTTGAAGGGTACAATCTGACAAGAACCTGCAGTAAGTCCACCACCCTGAGTGCTAGATGCCTCTGCAGCCAGCCTTACACTTAACACTGCGTGCACTTCTTCAGCACTGTAGCTCCCAGTACAGGGCTATGGGTGTGTTGCTACTGGAGATTTTTTCCAGTCTTTTGCTTCAGACTGTCAGTAGCTATAATTAATACCACCACAGTATTGTGCTCAAGAAGTGATTTGTCACAACTACCAGGACACCTGCCACTCCGTGACATTGTCAATACAGGTGGTAGAAAACAAAAAAAACATTATCTGCTTGTTTTAATACACTTTGTAGTAATTCTTGCATCTGGGATAAGGGGAGCAGGGAGAGAAGGTTTGTTTAATCAGCTCCATTTATCAAACAAGAAATCTTCATTCACATATATGAAAAATGTTACTTCATAAGAGAAAGAGGGAAAATTCAAGAGATTTTTTTCTGGGGGAGACAGTGTAGATGAGCGTATTAGAAAAAGTTACAACCTTTTTCTCTGAAAAGGAGCCTTCTTGAGCATCACCCATTTTAAATGCACTCTTGCAGGTAGCCACCACAGACATAAGTACACAGTATAAATTGCTTCAGAGAAACACGTTCACAACACAGTGACACGAATCAAATAAAAAAAATCAAATAAAAAGACATCTGGCACACACTAAAAACAACAGTTCTGAGAAATGAAACATTATGAAGCTCCGGGCCAGTATATTACATTGGCAACATATGATAAACACATTTTATCTTTCTTTTAGTGCAACAGAAGAAACAGGAGCTAGGGTAATAGCTATGTTCAAACAGCTACTTTTCTGTCAAGTATTAATTTAAGAGCCTGATGGAGATTTTGAATGAATTCCCCTTTTTTCCATATAGGCTAAAGTGACTTTGCAGCCACCCAGGTCATTCAGAACTGTCTCAGCTCACTTCATTGCCGTTTCATGGCTAATGGAGCAGGCACAAGACAATAACTTCACAGTCTAGCGCTCCCCTTAAACTTTATTATTTGCACACTTTATTGGATGTATGGACGCATTCACACATCCCCCGGCTCAAGGCTCCCTCCTGCCCCCAGCTCAGTGCTCCGCTCCCTGTGGGTCACGAGACCACTTATCTCCTGTTATCAGCAGCCGGCTGTGCAGCTCTGAAGCACAGCAAGAAGCAGCTTTCCTTCCGAAGACCTTTTCTGTTCTGCTTCCTCTGAGAGCAGCACAGAGAGCCCAAGCCCCAGGGAGGTCAGAGCTGTCTGCAAAGCAGAAGACAGCTCCGTGATTACGCTGCTCCTTTTCTCGGGGCCTTTTTCTCCCCTCTTTTATTGTTTTTCCCCCTGGGAAGGCAGAGAGAGGCTGCTAACAGGGCCAGGTGTGCACGGGGAGGACTTTTCCCAGTGTTTCTGTTCTCTGAAGGGCAGGTGCGTACCTGTAGATGCTGAGCAGGGCTGCCATCGGTCAGGGGGTTCTGAGCCAGACTGCTGGGACTTGACTGGGGCAAGCTCTGCTCAGTGGCAGGGGGGTCCCACCAGCCGAGGGGGAGGAGAAGGGGGACCTGTACAAAAGGGACAGTCGCTGTGGGACCCGCACAGCTGCTGGTCAGACACAGAGAGGGGTGGCAGAGCCCGGCTGCCAGAGCCTAAGCTGAGTGCGGCAGTTTACTAAGGGGGTGTCAAAGCATCAGCAAATGCACCCACTCTCATGGGAGGCAGGCAGGGGGGATGGGGCAGCACACCGAGGACATGGGGTTTTCTTTGCTCCCTCTTGTGCCAAACGCTGCTGTCGGTGGGCTGGACCAAAACCCCCTCCCTCCCGTCCTCCCTGTGCCACAGCCCTGGCCTCGCTCACCCTCCTGCTGGGGGCAGTGGGGGGGCGGTGGGGCAGGAATGCTTCCTCAGAGGGTGGTAATCCTGGAGGTGCAAGTGCCGTTCCTGTACATGCTCCCTGACTCCAAGTTGTCCGGGGGAAAGTCCTCCACGCTGTATGCCCTGCTCTTGAGGGCAGTGGCATAGTAGTCGATGGGTTCCTCTGCAGCATTGTCCATCCAACTGAGGCAGAGCAGCCGCTGGAAGGACCGCTTGAAATTGTCCGAGAGAAAGCCATAGAGGATGGGGTTAGCACAGCTGTTGGCATAGCCCAAGATGACGGAGAGCTGGCTGATGGTGGCATCATCCTGCTCTACAAAGACATTGACCAGCTGCACGATGTAGAAGGGCATCCAGCAGATGACGAAGACCATCACCACCATCATGACCATGAGAGTGATCTTGCGCTCTGAGCGTTTGCGCTGCTGCCAGCCGGCCTTCAGGGCCACCATGCGCATCTTGGCAATGATAAGGATGTAGCAGAGGCAGATGGCCACCACAGGCAGCAAGAAGCCCATCAGAAAGGTGTAGACCACAAAGACCACCAGCCACCTCTGGGTGGGCTCTGGCATGAGCATGTTGCAAGCCACCGTTCCATCACTGTTGGCCGCTGTGTTGGAGAAGATGATGATGGGTAGGATGATGAGGATGGAAAGCACCCAGACGCCCAGATTGACCATCTTAGCCACAGTGGGCCGGCGGTACCTCGCCGCCTTGATGGGGTGCACCACAGCGATGTAGCGGTCCACGCTGAGCACGGTCAGGCAGTAGATGCTAGTGAACATGTTGATGGCGTCTACACTGAGCACCAGGCGGCAGAGCAGCGAGCCAAAGGGCCAGTGGTGCAGCAGGGTGGAGGTGACCAGGAAGGGGACGCTGAGCATCAGCAGCTCGTCCGCGATGGCCAAGTTGAGTATGTAGATGTTGGTGGCCGTCTTCATCTTGGCATAGCGCAGGATCACATAGATGACCATGGAGTTGCCGCACAGCCCCACCAGGCACACCACGGAGTAGATGAATGAGATGAGGATGGCGCTGCCCTGAGACTCGCTCAGGGTGCTGTTCGGAGCGCCAGAGGAGTTCCTGCCGCCCGAGTCCATGCCCCCTGCCGCCGCTTCCTCCAAGGGGCCGCCGGCTCCTCCGCCGCCGCTGTCGCTGCCGCCGCTGTCGCTGCCTGCACCGCCCGGGAGCCTGGTGCAGGTGCCATTGGGGAGCATCCTCTGCCCGGACCTCCCCGCTCCCGGCTCAGAGCCGCAGGCTCCCGCCGCTCGCCGGGCGCAGCATCCCGGCGGGGCTCCCGGCGCCGCTGCCCCGGGGCGCTGGCATGGGGACGGACGGAGGCGGCCGCCGGCCCCGCTCGCTCCGAGCGGCAGCAATCGCTGCTCCCCGGCTGGTGAATGATTAATAGGCGGCGGCGCGTCACCGGCTACGAAAAGGAGGAGGGAAAGAAAAAAAAAAAATGCGGGAGGAGACGTAAGTGGGTGTCCCTCCCCCCCACACTCCCCCGCCTCCCACCCCGCCCCCCCGGCTGCTCGCAGAGCCGGGGCTGCCGAAGGGCAGGCACCCCCGGCCCCTCTGCCCACCTCGCTCTGCCCCTGCTGCCCGCACTGCCCCTGCCCCACGCCGTACAGCTTCAGGTCCCCCTGCAGCCAGCGTCTTCTCCTGCCCATCCGTGCTGCACTGCTCCCTACCTGCCAGGGGCACCCCGGGCAAAGGGACCATGCCTCCGGCTTCGGGACAAAAGCGGCGGGTTCAGGGGCGGGTGGGCAGTGTTACCTGGGCTGGCATGCTTCATTCCTGCACAGCTGCTGCAGCCGCACCATGCACGCTGCCCGCCCCATGGTGCTGCCACCGGGCACGGCACTGACTACACACCCCACAGCCTTTACCATACATGCACAGCACTGCCTGAAACCAGCGATGCCTACACCTCCTCCTGCAGCCGTGCTGCTGCTCCATGCTCCCCACCTTGTCCTATCCCACCACGACCACCAGCCATCACACATTAGCAGCATCCAATACCTTACGGCACTGCCCCCCAGCCCATGCTATATCCCGAACCTTGTCCCATTCTCACACCCCCAGCACAACTTCTGCCTCTGTGCTTCTCACATCTAGGAGTGCAGGCACTAGCCTGCACACTACTGCTCACCATTACTGTCTACACCATGATGGTGCCAAGAACATCCCAGCTATGCTGCCACACGAACACACCATCTGTCCACTCTTCTGTCCCCTCACATACTGCTTCTGCTCCCAGTAGCACTTCAAACTGAACCACCACATGCTGTATCACCACTGCTGCACATGCACACACCTTAATACTGCACTTAAAACCCTTGCATATCCCTGTTGGGGATGTGCACCACAAACTGCTTTTACACACTGATCTACACCATGCTGTTTCATATACACACTCCAATCCCAGACAACGACAATCAAAACCAGTAGTTACCCATGCTGTTATCCCTAGGCAGATGCTGCTTCCTCACACACTTCATCCGCACCACCGGTTACAAACACATGTGAACACCAGCAGAATGTCCTGTTACTGCACCTCTACACCCTAGGCAAACATATTTAATCACCTTCATATACACATCTCCCTCCAGGCAATGTCTCTTATCTTTCTACATGCTATCATTCAATGCAGAGTTTATCCTTACATATTTGCACATAACCACTTAGCCAGCTTTCAAATACTACCACCACCTGCCCATTCTGTATTAGCTAGACACGGTTATTCACTAATGCATGCACCATGCTTGCATCAAGACTCCTTCAGCACATAGATGAACAAAATTAATAACTGCTTCTGTCTATTGTATCCACACATATGTGTGGGCACACCTCACCTGTATGGAGACCAACCTGCTTCTTCACATGAACTGTCACCTATGAGAACCACCTACTTTTCCAAGAACAGCAGGTCCAAAATGCATAAATATCACCATAATGCATATGCTGCCATGTGCCCCCCACAACATCACTATACACAGCGTCACACATACATCCTTGCTTCCTACTCATTTTACCATGCATGCCCATCACCTCCTACGGTTCACACATCTTGTTATCACTGTCTGCCCACCCTCACAATTATACATATTATCACTACCCACCACTTTAATATGCAGATACACACAGCATTACCATCAGTTCATTATAACCCATCATCAGGAATTTATTCTCTCTAACACATTATATGTGTACATACCCATTATCCCCACTAGCAGCAATTCTAACACATACATGTAATCTCTCTGACTGTATGATTTTTCTCATATCAATCACCACTTCCAACCAGTATATATACCCAGACACTCCAATGGGACCAGTGCGTGTTTTTGACACCTTGTAATAGGTACTATTTTTAACAAATGCACACTTTTGCAGGAGCCTTAAGCAAGCTGTGAATAAGAAGGAGACTGTAGATTTATATCAAATATTACACAGAAATGTAATGGTATAAAATAAAAAATAAAATAATATAAAACACCCAACCCATTTGTTAGTAATTGCACTTAAGTTCTATTTGAATGATGTTCTTTGTGACTTTTGGTCATTTTGAGGACTTTTTGTATTTACATTCATGTATAGAAATGCATTTATTGAGCAACCTCTGCAAATGATCTTAATAGTCTTAGGACTATTGCTGTATATAAGTGCTTTATCTAGATGTTAGAACACTTAGGGATGTCATGCAAATTTTACTTTGTTGAGTTTTAGAGGTTGTATATTCTAATATACTAAGATCAGAACTTCCAGTATACAGCGGAAAAAAAAAAAAGAAAAAAAGAAAAGAAAAGAAAAGAAAAGAAAAGAAAAGAAAAGAAAAGAAAAGAAAAGATTTATATTTAACTACAAAGTGCAAAGTCTTTATTTGCAGTATACTATCTCACACTGTTCAAATCTCTACAATTACGTAAATTCAGCTGGAGAATTATTTTCATTAAAATTTATATTCTGGGAGAATGTGAATCAGCTTTCAGTCACTGATATGAGGACGAGCGTAAGTAAATAACTGCAAACCCATCAACAAGAACAACTGTTCGATTGCAGCACTTTAGTCTGTTTGAAAACCTATAGTTCAAATATAATCCAATTTTTATTTACATGAGCATTTGTTTTAAGGGACATTTACTTATGGAGTATTGATTAAATGGTTTCTTTCTTTTGTATTGTTGTAAGCTGGCATTTAACAATAGTTCGACTATAAATTTGAATACTTTCATATTGCCCTCTGAGAACACAGGAGCAAAAATGAGTGATTTTGAAGCTGATTAATAGCAGTGTCATCAGCACAAAATTTCAGTTCTTGTCGGCATTGTTCTCCATTACATTTGTATACATATAAACACACAGTCACTCATGAAGGTACTTTGGACACTTTCTTCATGCTTTGGCCTATTTTAAGCCCTTCCTTTGCCATGCTAGCAGCCGGCTATGCCCTGCACCCAAGAGGATCAGTAAAAGCTCTTCTACTGAAGTACTTTTGTGCATGGTGTTCTTTCTTACTGCAGTGATTCAAAATAAATTACCTGTAAATTGTAACTCCTGTGGAGGTACTAATCTCACTAGGCATCATACATATACCTAGTTGATGTGTATTTCCAGAAAAACAAAATATCATTATAATCATAATTATATTGAGGTACCATGTGCCTCTCAATAAGTAAGTATGTGCCCTACTTATAAGTCTTGAGGATTTCTGTATTTCTATTCAATGAAGTTTCCCTCCGTTATGGAAAATTACATTCACATTAGAGAATACTGCCATTTTCCAAAAATGAGTTGTTTGAATGCTTGCCTAGTCACTTAAGCCAATTGTTCTAAAACACTGTATATATTAATTTACTGAGAAATTCTAGATCTTTGCCAACATTCAATTGTCTGTTGCTCATGATTCAAAAGTGGATATTTCTAACCTTAACTGCTTGATAAAGGCGCAATGCTTGAATACAAATAATGTGTTTTATTATCCCAATAATGATATAACACCATTATAAATACCAGAATTGTCTCATTTCACCCTCATGAAATGAAAGGAATAGGTATAACAATCAAAAAGTCCTGTAAAGAAGAAATACTGATACAAATAAACTCTAATTTGGGAACATGCTTAGACTTTTTTTTTTTTTTTTTAATGGTCATTTCTTTTACCTAAGGATTTCACTGTAAAGAATGAGCCAGAGGTCTCAGTTTGTGATTATAATGCTCCTGTCACAAAACTGGGAAGGGCAGCTTGACCTTCTCAACACAGGCTGCAGGTTTGCCTAAGATGCATGCGGATACATTCCATCACACCATCTTTGTAGCAAGACCTGTTTCCCATGGCAGGGTGAAAAAAGAATTATCTCCCCAAAATTCTCTCATCTTGGCCATATTGGGCAGCCTAGTGCTAATGCTTAGCCCACGCTTAAGGTTAGAATTCGAGTTAGGAGAGACATGAATGAAGCTTGTAATGGTGAGATGCAAGGGGGAAAACAAATGATGGGAGAGGCTGCATGTTTGCTCCTCTGCGACATGGCTAGGCATCTCAGGGTACAGCTCATCCCACACTTAGGCTTATGTTTAGGTCCAGGAGAGAGACAAGAGCTCCAGCTGAAAAGGGAGTGAAAAAGAATTTTTTTTTTTAAAGCTGCATAAGGTAAGAGAGGACTCTACAGATATTTTCTCCAAGGACTTTCTCCTTTGGGCCATAGGCTGGGGTTTCAGGATAGGGCCCAATCTCTTAACCTAACTCTAAGACACAGGCATATTGAGTTTACGTGGCAAGGTTTTGGTAGCAGGGCGCTGCAGTGGTGGCCTCTGTGAGAAGAGCCCAGAAGCTGCCCCATGTTAGATAAGGGCCAGTTTCATCCAGCTCCAAAGGGACCCACGACTGCCCAGAGCTGAGCTGATAAGCAGTGTTGGTTGTGCCTCTGTAAGAGCAGATTTAAAGGGAAAAAAACTGCTGTGCAACAGTAGCTGAGGGAGCAAGGAGTGAGAACCAGCCCTGCAGGCACCAAGGTCAGTGCAGAAGGAAGGCAGGAAGTGCTTAGGTGCCAGAGCTGAAGTTCCCCTGCGGCCTGTGGAGAGGCCCCTGGTGGAGCAGGCTGTCCCCCTGCATCCTATGGGTCCCACATGGAGCAGATCTCCATGCTGCAGCCCGTGGAGGAGCCCCCGGTGGAGCAGGTGGATGTGGCCTGGAGGAGGCTGCGGCCCATGGAGAGCCCCCGCAGGAGCAGGCCCCAGGCCGGAGCTGCAGCCTGTGGAGAGGAGCCCACACAGGAGCAAGGGGTCTGGGGGGAGCTGCCGTCCATAGAGGACCTGTGCTGGAGCAGTTTGCTCCTGATGGATGGACCCCGTGGTACTGAGCGATGTTGGAGCAGTTCTTGAAGAGCTGCTGCCTGTGGGCAGCCCCCACATGCTCAGTTTGGGAAGGACGGCATCCTGTGGGAGGGCACCCACGTGGAGCAGGGGCAGAGAGTGACTGTGAAGGAGCGGTGGAGATGAAGCTTTAGAGACTGACCGCAGACCCCATTGCCCATTCCCCTGTGCTGCTCGGGGGGATGACATAGAAAAGGGTAGATGAGAAAAAAGGTGTTTTTAGTTTGCTTTTAGTATCTCACTGTTCTAGCTTGTTAGTAATAGGCAATAAATTATATTAATCTCCCTATGCTGAGTCTGTTTTGGCTGTGACAATAATTGCAGAGTGATATCACTGTCCCTATCTCAACCCTTGAGCCCTTTCCATCATATTTTCTCCTTTCCCTTTGAGGAGGGGGAGTGAGAGAGTGGTTGTGGTGGAGTTCAGCTGCCCAGCTGGGTAAAACCACCACAATAGGTTAGAAAAGAGACAAAGCCAATAGCTCCAAGGGGAATGAATCTTAAGAGGGGTTGCCAAAGGGAAGGTAATGAAACTTTTTCTCCCCTGTCCATGTTCTCTGGGACACAGCTGGAGTATCAGGATAAGGTCCATCCCGACCACAGTCTTAGGGTTAGGCTTATGGGAGGCAAAGCCCAGAGCTGCAGGTGCAGTGGGAGTACCATGCTGGGGTAGGATCTTCCTGCCAGCTCTCTTGTGAGTCTCAGAGCTCCCTAAAATGCAGAGGGGGGGACCTGTCACCACTGCTTGCAGAAACTGAGCCCTGAGCCCCTAGTATCATATCCTGAACTTGAATTACTTAACTACAGCAGAAATATTGTCTGGCATACATATCTCTTAGTCTAATTTTTTTGTTTACAAAGTCTAATTTTGAGGAGACAGGCAACAAAAATCAAGTGGACTGTAAAAATCACGGATGCATTGCCTTGTGGTCTGAACTCCAGGCAAGTACATTTGCTTTTGCACTAGCTGATGGAGCACTTCCTGCTCTGATATGAAGAGAATAAACCTTCATTTTATTTCCAGTTACATGCCAGCCCATTCAACTCCATCTGAAGTAGTTGAGGCATGAAAGTCAGTGGCAATTAGAAACAGTCTTCTGACAAACACGTCTCCTGACAGCAGTGTAAGGCCACCACTCAAAATCTCCCATCTAAAAAAAACCCTACAAACAGCTCATAAGTCAGATACGTTTTCTGTCAATCAACATATATTTTGCATAGTGTCACCATGCCTTGTGTATTGTAAGAAGACAAAAGGAGACAGCCAAGGCACTCAAAAGGGATCCTAGGATAATTTATTATGTATTTTAAAACCTGGAAAATGTATGTCTTTCAACTTTTCAACACAGCAGTGATGTAGTAGCCTGTGAAACTGCTCTGATTTGTATATGCCATGAAAATTTGGCAAGATCAAAATCAATTTGGTAGCCTGAAGTCATTTTGATGGGGTTCCACTGAATAACTTGGTAAAGTGTCTCCTGTTCAAACTACAGATACCCTGTACATTTCAACTGAATGTTTCATAAATCTTGCTGAGAAGTTAATGACTGAATGTTCTTTTACAACCATTTATTTCTACAAAATAGCAAAATATGATGTAGTTTGGTTAATCAGTTGAATTGTAATCTGTTATAGTTTTGTTATAAATCATTCAGTACCCATTTAAATTGCGTATTTTTGAGTCATACATTTTTCATGACCTTTTGATTAAGATAGAAAATTTTGGGCCACTTAAACTACTCAGATGTAAATTCTGTTCTTACTTTATGAGAGGTATCAATGGATGTGCTGTGAATCAGCAGAGTTTTTAACTTTTCACTAGAATGTCAACATATTTTTAAGAAGTTTTTGTTTTAATACAGCTATTGTATCTTAGATGTCATGATTCTTATCATTTTACTTTAACAGAGTAAACTCTACAGCCTAAACTCTACATCATTTATAGTTACAGTTGAAAATGCAGTGCAAATAGACAGATGGGAGTGATTCATTATAATAGTATGTTAGAAAGCATTTGCTTCTAAAAGGACAATTTTGTCTTTTGAACTTTACAATTAATTGAGAAATTAACATCTATTCTGTAGAAACAGATGTTTTAAACCAAATTCATCACAGAAAGTGTCAAGCTGTTGCTTAGTGAACATACAAATGATTCTTTGTCTCTTGATCCAGATGCATTTATTTCAGATTTATTTGCTGAAAATATTAAAATCAGATAGTTGACAAAAGCTGTGTTGTATTGTAATTCTCCCCACTTCATCACTTTTTCTACTATAATAGTTAATAAATGATACAGAGTACCATTCCTGAAATCAATAATCTGGCAGAATCATACAAGTGACTCTATGCCAATATTTTTCCAGAAGAGCTGAGGGCTGAATACATGTCTTGACAGCACATACCCCCAAGTTCTCAAACGCATGGTTGCTGCCCCAGTAAACAAGGTAAAATGTGTCAGATTGTGATCTCAGATACATGTTTCCAAATCTGAGTAATTCTATTGACTTGTAAATAACTAGGTTTGTATTGATGTATCACAGGCTGGGATCTTGATTTTAATCCTTGCTTCCCTTAGAAATATTACTTGGCGAAAAGTGGCCACAGCAGTAGGTGCAGCTGAGAGGCTACTGAGTGTTTTGGCTGTAAACATCATCATGGACAAACCATATCTAACAGATTTTCATCAGGCCTAGTTAAAATCTGCCTGGAGCAGAACAGATATAAAATTTGCATATATATATATATTTTGTTTTCTTTTGTTTTGTTTTTACTGCTTGATTAACTTGAATATTTCTAAAGACTGAGAGAGCTATACGTGTTGTTCTAGACAGATAAAGAATAGATCAGAAGTGATGGTCCCCAAATAATACCACATCATACTGTGCTACAATGCATCTTCCAGTAGAAAAACGTTTTGTGTTAACAAAGTGAGACAACTTGTCTCCTTACCTCAAAGGGCATAAACCAAGTTCTTAAATATTAATTGCAAGAAGATTGCATGTTTTATTTCTTAGCTTGGAAGTAGGGATACCTTCTAAGGGGGAACGTCTTCAAACAATTGAAAATTGCTGTATTTCTATTGACTTTGCTAAGCATGGATCATTACATCAACGGTGTCTTGCCTCTGAGGTTTCACAGTGGTAGGTATTCTGCCCAGGGGCAGAACATTTCTGTCTCAGATGCCAGTCATTATGACAGCATACCTGAACATGGAGGATTTGTGGATTTGTGACTGGATTCCTATGGACATTCCTGGTGTTTGAAAACATTCAGTGTTCACCTTACAAACTTGGTGTCTGGACTGATTTCGCTGTAATTTTCTCACCTTGGCAAGATTTGTATAATTTTAGGTGTATCTCTTGAGGAGAAGATCAGTGTACAGTTACTTTTTTGGGGTAACATTTAGAGTCTGTATCTAACCTAACATCCTTCAAGAAACAATCAACTAGCTGCTGGTTTACAGTTTTTGCTATCAGCCCTCTTGATCTTAGCCAAAAGCATTGTCTGAAGTTCTGAGTATGGAGATCTGTTTTAAAGGGAGACAGTACATTCTTCAGGAAAATGGCCATGAAGCTTCCACAGGTATTTAAAACAGGTTATTTATTATTATTATCTTTACATTTAGCCCCTATAAAATTGCAGCATTTCAAGATGACTGATAGGTATCACTATATTTAAGCCAAAAAGCATTTTGGAAATAATTTGACACAAAGATAATCTTAAAAGAAATTTCACGTGGTGAAGAAATATGCTGTTGTTTGAAGCAGTTTTCTTTATTGTGTGTAACTGTACAGGATAAAATATCTCAATTTTCTTATGGGTAAATGTGCAAAACCTTATTGAAACCAATAGGGACTTCATACATTACCCCTGAAGAAAATTTTGCCCACTTCATCTGTCAGTAAATGGAAGAATAACATCTTATTTCACTTGCAGAATAGAGTTGCTTTTACTTATTCTCTCTTCACTGTAACTGGGCAAGGAAATGAAAGTAAATGAAAACTTGTTAAAATTGTCATTGTCAAATGGAAATGTCAGAAACCCCTTTTGATAGAACAAGCTCACAATTTATTCACAAATTCATCTTATAATCCCTACATCAAGGGTGATGATTAAAATCATCATTTTAATTCTGTGGATAATTCTATACAATTTGTAATACTCTACTTGTTCTTGCTTCTTTCTATGTATTGGTATAATTTTACTGATTCCCTGCTGTGTAATCTTTGGGGTTTGGGAATTGTTTTGTGTGGTAAAAGTGACTCACTATAAACTCTTTGTTTTGGAGAACTGCTTAATCTTTAAATAGCTATATTCATGTAAGTTACAAGAAGAATAGGAATTTTTCGTCATTCAAGCAGAGATAGAAAACTGTATTCGATGAATATGTAAATCCATTGAAATAATTTGGGTTTGAGACATGTCTGTAAAACTGAACTTTCCCAGTGATTCAATGAAATATTTCACAATTGATTTAAACAAAAACATCTGTGACATTTATGACTTTTGTTATGTTGGAGATTGTGTAAATCACTAAGTACAAGTAATTGCAAATAATTACTGCAAAAGCTTGTTGGGGATAAAGGTTTTAGGTCATCTGCTCTTTGCCTTCTATCAAAGTACTTTCCTACAGCATATACTGTTCTCTGGTGCTTTGCCCAGCCTAATTTTGAAATGGCTCAGTTACTAGTCTTCTCCAGCCTCTTTACAGTAATTGTTATGTTTAAATGTATGCTGATGGCTACTGTTTGCCAGTGCTAAGTATTTATTTTGGCAGATATAGTCGGAGAATAAATATGGCAATAAATGTGTGAGCACAGCGAGTGGATGATCAGTTATGAACGGGGCGGGCTGGGAGAAGGGGAGGTCCTGTTTACATGCAAATAGCTATAAAGAAATCGGGAAATATTGCTCTGAACAAAGTAAACATATAGGATAACCATAGTTGCCTGTATGACACCCAGTTAAATTTTATTACTTATTGCATCTATTTTGCTTCTCTCAGTGTATGAATTTTCATTTAAAGGTCTGATGATCTTCCTGATGGATAACTCCTTTCTCAAACTCCTGAAACACATTTGTACAGGGAACAATCATGTAATTCACAGTAAATCTTGTTAAAAATTGATGTCTCATCATAGTCTGATGTATAATTGTTTCTTTCTACTTGCAAGCAACCGGAAGCTGTTTTTATCATGGAAATGAGAATAGATGATTAAAAGGATATTTGGCTGCTAACAACTGAAGTAGCAGCACACATCTACAGTGACAGCACAGATCTAGTCTGTGTTTTGAAATTCAAGTCCAGCTGCAGGAGAAAGATTAACTGTGAAAAAAAAAAAAAAAAAAAAGCATAATCCTAGAGTTACCTTTGGCTACCTATGGTACTTGTACATCTCTGAAGACCGTTTGACATTTCAGGCGCAGCATTTTGCACATCTAACTCTCGTGCAGTAAAACAGAAAGCGGTATCTTCCAGTTTGACATGATCAAATTGTTTTTTTCAGTTTTATCTTGTATATTTTATTAAGCTGAAGGACTTCTATTTTAATTTCCTACATGACCAAAAAAAAAAAAAAAAAAAAAAAAAAAGAAAAAGGAAAAAGCCAAAGGCTAGTTGTTTTTAAAATAGAACTTAATAACCTAAAATATAGTTGTAAAGTAAAAATTTACAACAAAGTAAATACAATTGTAAAATAGATTTATTGCAATATTTAGAACAGTCAGTACTTTTTATTCCACCTTCTAAGAAATAAACATAATATTCTGAATAATGGCAACAGTGAAAATATTTCAAGTAATGACTCTTCGTAGCTAAAACCTGACCACTTGCAGATGCTTCAGTACTAAAACCTCTGCAGTAATTCAAGACTTTCATTGATTCTTCCTGCACTGAAAGACCAACTTAGGCCTGCTGCATATGAAACAATAAGGCATATCATGGTATATTACACATAACTTCACATCTTGGCCGCAAGGCAGGGGTCAAAGCAAAGCTTCATGTAGGTTGAAAACTCATCTGCATGTCTTGAGTGAAAGTAATATTTCCATAAGTAATTTGCATGAGGTGATCTATTTGTAAATTTTTTCTCACCTCTATTTAAAAACAAGCTACTTGTTTTTAATTTCTCATCTATGCATCTCATTTTCTTTTGACACAAGAAATACAAATTGTTGTTTGTTTCCATCATGCTAGCTACTATCTCCCATTGCATTTATCTAGTTACTGTAGTTTTCAGACAGGAAAAGGCATTTTGCAATATTTAAAACTATCTTAAGAAAATGACTAGGTGAAGGTCATGAAGGAAGCAGGGATGATAAATGGTTATTTCATCTCTATGTCGGAGTCAATAATGCACCTAATGTCATCCTGTCACCTCAAAATGCAAACTGTGATAATATATGAGTGCAATGAAAGAAATAAAAGATTTTTAAAGTATATGCTTTCAGTTAGAGGATGTTCAGCCCCAAGCTCTTGGATTAACAAGAATACATGCAAAGAAAATAGATGTTATAGGTCACATTCATTCTTACCTTCCTAAATTAATAATGATTCACACACTTTGAGATCCTCTCAGACCTTGTCCTTTGGTAGCGTGAGAAAGCCTGCATCTTTCCACTCTTTTCCCCAGCATTTCTGAGAGCATCACTCACTCTGCCAGTCTCTTTCAGAGACATGCTGATAGGACACCTTCTGCCTCTGCCTCCCTCTCTCTTCTCTCTCAGCTTTTTCTCATCTCTCTCCTTGTTGGCTGAAGTCAGAGCCACTTCAGTAGCCTCTTTCACTTTATCAGAATTTGCCACCACCTGCAAAAAGTGATATCAGAGTTTACATTAATCCAAATACTGGATTAAGTGAAGCCAATATATCATTTGGGGGATTGTGTGGAGGATGAATGAATAACTCAGCATTTCCCACACCAATGGAAATAAACACATCACATTGTGCTAGTATATGGTTATCAGATAATAAAACCAAGATTATAAAGATGGAGTTTTCTAAACAGATTAGAAAGGAAGATGTCATACAGTATATTACACTTCTCGCTTTCGTAAACTGAAGTGCTACCTGCATATATGGGGAAAATATGTGGAGATGATTCTCGGGCAGTATTAATAGTGGTAAAAAACAAACAAACAAAAAACCAACAACCTGTGAGTACAGCTCCTTCCCATCTGTTTCTCAACATTCGTTTTCAGAATAGTTTCAGGCCATGATCCCAGTTGCCTGACAGGCAGAAATATTCTGAGATATTTTTTCTTGGTGGTCATGGTGGATTCGAGCTGCAGAATCCATCTTACTACCATTGTCATGCTATGGGGTGGACAGAATTATTTTCAGGCTTATGAATTTGAGTTGATCAGCCAGTGACAATTTTTTCTAACACTGTCTATAGAAGAACAGGGAGGGCAGGATTTCTTTGAAGGCATTTCTTGGCACTCTTTTATCTTTAGAATGGTCTTTATCTGCTTCCTTCTGTTATTGATGTTTATCACTTACATCAGCTCTAATGGTGCCATCTTCATACACTTCAGGTATCACTTAATGCCACAGAAGCCAGTCTGAAACAAGTTTTGGATGTTTAGCTTGAGTGTTGGTTGCAGAATTAATCCTTTTGAAATACATATTCGGTATTGAGTATGTCCCTGATTCTGAAACAAGGCCTTCCAGAAAAAGAAAAAAAAAAAAAAAGTTCAATAATGACTGCATCATAAAAACCATTTGCTCATCACTTGTGCCGTCTTTGACATTATACTCATTAGCAAATCCCATTGCAGGTTTAGGGTGTAATTGAATGGGAATAATCCTGTTGACTTCAGTCAAAGCATCATCAGACTCATTTTCTGATGTGAAGAGAAAAATAAACAAGACAGTTTGGGAGACTGCTAACATTTATATGATGTGATAATTTTAAAACTTGTCTTATTATCTGAAAAGAAACAAAACAAAGAAACAAACAAACAAAAAAACACCCTTCTGCAAAACAGCTATAAAATAGGCCCCAGGAGACTATTCCAGAAACCTGTGTTATGTTTTAATTTACCATAAGCTACTAGCACCTGAATTGTCAAATTGTCAAACACCTGAAACCTGTGTTATTTGCATTCTATCTTTAACTTTTTTTTCTTCTTCTTTTTTTTTTTTTCGTTTTGGATTGTGAAGTTAAACATGTCTTAAAGACACAGCATCATTATGTTAAGACATACTGATCTGCAGAGAAATAACTGTATTCAGCATTACCCATTTGTGCTATGTATTGATTGATTAATGAGTCAGATTCCTGCTGAATAGTGATTGACAGCAGAGGCAAGTCAGTACTTGGCATCCTAATGGATAAAATTCTCATCAGTCTTCTGTAGCCTGACAGGTCTATATCTAAACTCCCCCTTTTTGTCTACTCTGTTAAGATTCCAGGGCTGAACAGTTACTAAAATATGCAGTCCATATTTTTTCAGGTCTGATTAATTAAAGCTCATGATTAGATAGCAATATTTCTTTCTGCTGCTATGCAGAGGCCCAGTGAATGCAACTGGGCTCTCTTCTGTCAGGGTCCATGTGAGACGGGAGCTTTCTATCCTTTCCTTGCATCAATATTCCTTCAAGAAAACAAGGTGGAGGTAGCTGCAACATTTCCTGCTATCCCATCTCAAGAATGGATAAGGATTTAATCTGCTGGTTTGGTCAAATTTAATTAAAACTCCACCATATTCCTTGTACTTGTGTGGTTTTTAGTCTTGCAGTCATGCTATTTGTGGACTTTGTTTTGACCTGGTCTGGAAAGCAATATCTGAACGACAGCATTTTAAAATGCATAGAAACAGGGGCTGGTGAGATAGGAGGATATGTGTTGCAGCAACATCTAAGGAGTTGAGGAGTCGTTCTTCAAAAAGTTATGAATAAAGTAAAAGGGAAATGTATTTCACAGCAAAAACCATTGACCTTCTTTCTCCTTTCTACCCTGCAGTTTAAGTTGGTTATGAATAAGCTGAACACTGTGGTAGTGAGTTCTCACTTCCCTCCTGCTTGCTATATGCATATTTCTCTTATGTATGCAGTCCCTTTTTTAGCATTGATTTTACTGTTATGATTTTATAATCTGCATAAATTTATATTTTCTCATAAGAAAAGCAGGAAATAATCCAACTAAGTGTGGTTTGCAGTCAAATGTAGTTACAAAACCATTTTAATATTTCCCTGTTGTACTTGTCTGAAAGGCAAGCATGTCAACAAAATAATTTCATCTTTAATCTGAGCTAGTTAGTTTATTTAAGATAAATAAACCATGAACTCTGCAAACCAACATGTTTCAGTACCTCCAAAATATTTACAGATAGATATAGGAAGTGGTATTTTAAACTTTGTAAATTTTTAAAAGTTTTTACTTAACATTTTTAAATACAAACTTTGAGAAAAAGTCATTGGTAAGCTTCTAGATTTTCTAGTTGTGTACATGGATGCGGGAAGATTTATTGTGTTTTAGAGACCAAGAAATTTACCCCAAAAGGCTTCGCCTCCCCACACCTCTATAAACTAATAACTCACTGAAGTGTACTCTGTACTCTAAGGGATGGGAGGAAAACAGATCTGTGAAACACGTAGCATAAGTTGTCATTGAACTGTCTCTGGTTCATCACTCAATGTTCTGACATATTCAGAAACCTGTACTCTACAGGAAAGCCCTCAGCATCCAGTGTTGCTTGGCCAACATGAAGAAGAGAATACTCCAAATGTGCATTTATTCATGTATGTTTTCCCCTTTTACAGAGTAAAGATGCAAGCAGAAGAACATGACCAAGCTGGTCAGTGAACAGCGATCTTTCATTTCTCAAAGGCTGGTTTCTTGAAGGTAAAAGTGATGTGGATCCTCTTGGGTTGAAAACTGACCAAAGGATCTATGGGTGATTTAGTAAGCAGAAGCCAAAATTGTCCTGGCATGAACTACAGATACAGCACTGAAAAGGCTTGTTTGGAACAGACAGAAATTTGAAGCTAAATTCTGAATATTACACTGATTGATCCTGACATTTGTTTTAATGCGTTTCAGTTAGTCCAGGTGAAAGAGCCATGCTTACTGTTTCATTGTGGTGTCATTCCAGAAGTCTCCCTTGCCCTTCCATTAATGACATGACAGCACAACTCCCACAGCAATGGAAGACCAGGGAGCTTAATGACTGAGAATGCGTCAGGCATTGTTTGCTACCTTTGTGTGGTAGTATGCTTGGTGATTTTTGTTTTCTTGTAACCCTCAAAATTTTATCAAGATTTCCTATTGTTCATTTTCATTTGTTCTTTGATTGTTGACCTTTTCAGAGAGTTTTTACATCATTTTTACCAGCAGCTCTATTTCTGTTTAATATCTTAACTTCCTAACTACTAAGCTCTGATACAGAGCCATCTTTAATGACATATTACTCTTAGTGACTATTAGTTTTACAGTAGCAATAATCCCAGAGAAATTGATTTGTCACAGCAATTATAGCCAATTTGGGTCTGCTACCAAGTCAACTGCTGTCAGTATTCCCTTATAACTGTTTCACTAAAGCCTTAACTATAAATAATAATTATAACAGAGAATATGCTCCAATGTTACATAAAGAGTGTCTGTATTCTACTACTGTGCAATCAATGTGAGGGCAGCTAGGGTAGTTAAGCACTGCATGATCATTCAAGTGACCTTTATGATTTGTCAATGAAATGAGAATTTAAATGTATTTTTCAAATGCCTTGGAAAACGTAACTCCCCCAGGTCCACCTAGGCAAGGATCAGAAACGATTCTTTCTCCCCGTGATAGACTGCATGTATTCCAAGTTTTTTTTTTTCCTTTGTGTTCCTGTAAAACATTAAGCTATCTGTAGGCAGACATAGAGCAAGGGGTAGAACACAGTGGTCCTAGGAACTGAGTTTGCAAGCCCTGTCTATGCATGCTGGCCATATCTGATGAGTTGATTTGGTATTGTCACAGAAGTGCAAGCAAAAAGGAGAAGTTCTTATTTTTCTCCACATTACATGCTGTTGTTTCCCTGTTGTGACCACCTGAATAACTCCCTGCTACACAGCTATTGGAACTTCGAATATCAGCAGTGCTTGGTGATCTCCTATTCTCTGCCCATAGCATGCAACAATTACATCTTCTGAGAAAAGAAGTATTTCAGTTTAATTCTGCTTTGTGATTTAAATATAGAGAACTCACTCACTTAGCAAGATATCTGACTGGATGACCTCTGTGAGGTGTAATCTCTGTGGAGCTATGGAAAGATATTACCATGTATTCTCTAGCAGCATCAAATGTCCAGTCCTGTGCTAGGCTCCCATCATAGTAGTGTAGAAAAGAGAAAAGAGGAAGTAGGTGAGAGAGGTAACATTACAAGTAACTACATTTCCTGCTCTCCTTTCACTTTCCACTGCAACACATGCTCTAGATGGAGGAAAGTGAGCAGCCATCCATCACAGCTCCTGTTTTTGGTCTTCTCTAAATTATTTTAGTAATGGCTACCAGAAAAATCAGTGTCCAGTTATCCTGAGTACTGGATAGACACAAAATAAAACAGAATTCTCACCCCAAACAATTTACAGTCTGATACAACAGAAAGCAGATGAGAAAAAGAATTGCAATTTTCTGAAGAAACTTTAGCAATGAGAAAATGAGGACTGGATTAAAAAAGGTATTTTGATGTTTATACATTCAGAAATATTGATGAGCTAAATATACGTAGGTACACAAGACTCAGAGATGCGATTCCTCTAATTACTATAAATTAGTTGCAACCATACTCAGAAATATTACTAGTAATTTAAAAAAGCTTTTAGATGAAAAAAGTTTAAAGCAAAGCATTGCATTAATCAAACTTAATGGTTCTGTGCACTAGATGTTAATTGGGTGACCTTGTACAGGAAGGACTTTTGCATATTGCCTATTCATATGAGCTTTATAAATGCAAGGCAGCAGAACAGTAAAAACTTGATGAGGCATTCCTTTGTCTCAATTTTGCTGAGCAGAAAAAGGGTTCTCAATAATGAGTCACAACAATGGCTCCATGGCCAGCATCCTGAGAGGGAATAGGGCTATTCTGAGTGCTTGTTAGAGGAGATTAATTCAAGCTAAATGAAATAAAAAAGATTACAGATTTCCAATGCAGTTACAATTAAACCTGACCAGCACCAGATATCACCAGTTAAAGTGAGCACACAGTGTGCTCAGCGTTATGAGATACAGTGGGGACATTTTATTAAAAAAACCTCATTTTTCTATAAATTTTAGACTGCTTCAAGTCTATGCACCAACTGAGCATGGTTTCAGTTATCTGAATTTAGTTCTTGGACTTCACAAAAGAAAGGGTTCAGATGCCAAAATTGAAACTAGAAGCAGAAAAGGTAGCGCCAAGACCAGACTTGTGAACTGAGTTCCAGCATTGATTCTGTGGCTATCTAAATGAACCAAAAATCTGTACGTATTATCCAAAACATTATTAAAATTCCACAGATATGTGAAGCCTTTTTTATGCAAATGTCCAGATCTGCCCGGTTTCTTTGGTCAAGCTCTCAGCTCAGTGCCAAGATTGGCATGGTTCCACAGCTTAGTTTTTCCCTTACCCAGATCTCCTGAGGTCTGTAGGCATTGGACACAGCTATCATCTCAACACAATGAGACAAAAATCTAACATTTTCTGATAAAAGTGAGTTTCCTCAGAGAAAGCAACCTGCTATAAAACACAGCCATGTACGAAAAAAAAAATCTTGCACAAGAAGTGGAAACCCTTCATCTTGAGCCTATGTGAATAACTACCTTCTAGTAGATAGATTTAGTAGATAGATCTAGTAGATAGTAGATCACCTGTAGATAGGGCAAGTTTCATCTCAGACTTTTCACCTAGCTTTAATGATACGTGGAAGGAAATGGCTGATTGTTTCTGTAATCTTGATTCATTTCAGCACAATCAAAAGAAAAGAATCTGTGAGGGGGGCAGTTTTCTTTATTTCTGACACAAAGCCTCCTCTCTTCTAATGTGTGTTGACTTGTAAGGTAGGTGGGTGTTCAGCACAAATGTGAGCTTACATCCGTCTGCATTCTCTTATCATTCTTTATACAGGCTCAGGGCTTGGTTTTGGCTTCTTTAGGTGCTGCTGTTTATATTTTTAGCATACCTTTTTATTTGTATACAGCAACAACTATGCTACATAAAGATTTAGGCATGCAAAGAGTAGTAGAAAATGCTAGAAGAAAAATAAACCTGAAGAAATAAATGTAAAAAACATCTTCTTGATCTTTAAGTCTTTGCTACTGCAACTGTTTAAGCATGTGTTATTTTAATAAATCCATTGTTTTCACTATGGTTACAGGTAGAAACAACATTAGCCACACTTAAATTGGTTGCATGACAGGCTGAAATCTAGAAATGACACAACTGCATTAGTATCTATTGTTGCTTGCTGAAGGTATGGTATTTATACGGTACTCAAGGAATATTGTATTGTATTGTATTTGGTGAATACTCACCAAACAAACCTTGAAGTACAGTTATCTTTTTGTTGTGTCCATTTAGTAACTTTTTTTGATGAAGTAAAAGCTGCTGGGTGGCATAAATGTGTCAGATACATGTCAACTAGGTTTTATTGGGTCGTGAGCTAAAACAGAGGAGAATGTTTTCCATATCTGCTTATTATTACAGACATTTTAAAAACACTTATTACAGCAGACCTCTTCCAAAAAAGAGCTGATAATACTTTCACCAGTGATGACGTGACTCCTTCTTCCATAGGAAAGTAATAAAAAAATCCCTGTCCTGAGTGCATGTGTGAGAGAATTTTGCCAGCCATATTCTTTAAGAGGAAAATCTGAATTAGTATACTGCAGTCGGAAAGGCAAAAAGAGATGAAATTGGGAAATGGGAAGTAACTGGTGCATTGTGCCCCTGCCCCCTCCGTCTGTCAGTCTAGAGCTGAAAAGTCTAAAAAATTCATCAGCTGCAGGCTTCATGCTAGCAGGCAGAAAATAGATGTTCTCAGAGTCAGCCAAATCTTAAGGCTTTAGAGATAAGGACCAGTGCATTGAATGAAAACCAGGCTCCAATGGGTGGCCAATGTACAATTTAGAGATTAGTATAATGTTTTTCATCTCTGTGCTGGCAGACCACTGCATTTTGAATTAGCTACAGTTTCCAGGAAGTCTGCAAGCTTAGTCCTAGTAGGCATCACCACTCCCTGTGACAAAGATGTCACCACCAGACCCGGTATGTAGTCTTGCATCTTAGTGAAAAGGCTGCAGCCTTTTAGCTTGCCCAAGCGGTAAAAGGCATTTCTGGCTACAGTTGCTATGGGAATACAGGAGCAAAAATGAATCAAATCACCTTGAAAATTAGACCCCTAAAGAAACATAAAATGTTCTGAAGCTTGAAATATCACCCAATGGTGTTAAATCTCACAACTGTGCCGTTATTTCAATATCTGAATAACAAACTGTTTCTCAAATACCTAGAAGTAGTGTAAAGGGCAGAAGCAGCATCTTACTGTGAAGATGGCATTCATTGTATTTCTGTGAAAAGTGCAAATAATAGTAATAAGACTCCTATAAAAGGAAAACCAACTGGAATGGGATGAGGAAGGGTTTGTCTGGGGAAAGGAGTTGTACAAATGTATATATTTTTTCTCCTTCTGGCCTAATTCTTCTAGCCATCACAGCTCAATATTGCTAATATTAGACTTTGCAACTATAAGGAGAATAAAGTGCTATGGATTGACTACACCGAAAGTATACAAAAGCTAATCGTGATCCTCAAGGGAAAATCTTTTCGGTACTCCACATGAACTTCATTAATCTACGACTACCTATTACACATTATCCATTTATGCAGTGTACCCGAGGGACAAGTCTTTCTAATGACTTAGTTACTACTCTCACAGATTCAAGAAGTTATTGAGTAACTTGACTCCTGGGATTTTCTGTGTTTCTTTGTACATCTAGACCTAGACTGCTCTGTAAGAAACTAGGGTTTAGTTTCTCAGAATGATACAGTTTGATGCTTGAGACCAACAGAGCTGCTATCTTGGTGCTTAGTGGAATTCAGGATAGATGTTCCAGTGCCTTGAAGAAGAAAGTGAAACACATGCAATAAAAGAAAAGGATTCCAGAAGTCAGTGTGCTGAGGACAAAACACTGCGGTTGCCAGCCATGGACACTCAGGAGCAATATGTGCAAGTTCTCTCTCTGGAAGATAGAAATGCATTGACACCCAAACCTGCAGGATATGCCTGTTGCTGCCCAAGCACCACCTAATCAAGTCCTTTTTTTGGAAGGAGAGAAACCTCTTTTCATAAGAAATTGGGATCCTTCCGAGAATACCCTGAGAGATTAAAGCATGACACTGGAGCCAACTTTCAAACTTTTCATACTTTGTGTCCAAATTCAGTCCCAGTCCCACCTTCTATTCTGAGACCAGAGTATCTCCAGTTGAAGCTATCCTACCATATAAATAATGAGCTACTTAAGATGAGAAAAAATGTATGTGGTAACAAGGATACTAACCTAGAGAGATTCACGCTCCAAGTCACCATCTTAATGAATCTGTGATTGTTTTGTAAAATTGCTTGTTTCCACCAAAAGCTCTGTGAGAGGGAATTTAAAATCTTGGGAGAATGTGATTTAGGAAAAGATCCTATGCTGCCCTCACTAACCATGAAGGGAATCAGCAAAGATGTCAGTACAGATTCAGATGGTTATATAGTTTATGGAGAGCAAGTCCTAAGGGCCAACTCTCACAGTCCTTTACAAGGGCAACCATGAAACCTAGTGGCATCAGGCCAGCACTGAGGGAAGTGCAGTGTCAGTGGAGAGGTGGCTGAGGTTCCAAGGGGTGGCAAAAGCTGTGTGCTAAGTGGGCAGCTCCCTCCCCACCTCCTAACTCCCTAACACCTTTTCCACTCATGAAAGATTTTACCAAAAAAACCTCAATAGGACACCAGAGTTTTCCTCTTTCTTGATCCCTCCAAGATAGTCTCCTGTCAGAAAGGCATTGCAGGTCAGAAGTAATGTTTGGTTTACAGTATCTGTTTTCCTGCATGCTCACAGCAGCACAAGGTCACTAGTTTGGTCCCAGTACTATTATAACCTACCAACAAGATCAGGAAATGGAAGCAAAAAATGCACTCGGTGGTTTGTTGGTAGGTTTTGTTTATTTATTTTTTGTTGTTGTTGTTTCTGTTTAGGAAATGCTGCTTAACAAATCATGTTTATTTCCTTAAATCATTCCTGAAATGCAAGTTGGTTTCAGAGAGTTTCTGAATTTCTGTGCTCCTGAGATGTTACCACAAATCTCAGGGTTCTAGTTCCTCTGTAGAGGATGAGATCCAGGGCTACTCCCAGGAGTAAAGAGCGTCTTGGGGAATCTAAAGCAGCTTCATGGCAAGAGCATCCAAGAATCAGTATAGCTATTTTTGTTCTCTTAGAGAAATACCCCAACTAATCAAACAAATTGTTAGATTTTTCCAAATCAAAGTGCTTCCAGAAATCTATGTCTGTAGCAAAATTTTAAAAACTCACATGTTTGGCTCCCAAATAAGCTATACTTTTGCTAGTGCCAGGATTTCCCTTGAAGTGGGAATACAGCATTCAAAACAGCTGTGTAGGCTGGAGTCTTCCCACCTTTACACTACCAGGACTATTAAAATGTTTTCCAGGGGTGTTAACAGGAAAGACACGTGAGTGCTACAACCCACCTAGGGCAAAATGAAGCTTTTGCATTATCCTACTGGACCTAAGCTGCAAGAATCAATTAAATAGTGTTCAGCTACTGTCATTGTCCCTCTGAGCAACAACTTTGTCAGTATTTTGAGCAGAGAATGCTATGAGTAGAAAATAAGTAGGAAAACCTTGATGTGTGTTTGTGAGCAGAATTTGTCCTTTTCAATCACAGCCATAGCAGTATTGCACTTTGAAGCCTTTAAACATTAACCAAGAATAAAGAACATTTTCTGCTGTTTGGGGCACTTGTGTTACATCATCAAGGTCTCTTAGCAGTTGAGAGGATTATCCTAATTCTCTCTTTCATCTGCCTCTAGTTTGCCAGGGACAGTATTATCACATACAGGCTCCAAGTCTCAGTAGCTGGTGGATTGCCTGTCCCTTGAGTATTGTGCATTCTTGATGTGCTTACACTCAGCTTTTTGTCTTTCTCTGAGTATTATGTATAGGTCACATAGGAATTTATGAAAGCCAGGAAAAAAAAATCATCCTATTTTGAATAGTGTGGGAGCAGTGAGGACAGGCTGCTTGCTCATAAGGGAAGTGAGCTTGGAGCAGGCTGTGCTCTCACTGATGATGGCATGCCCAGGCTGTGCTCTCACTGATGAGGGCATGCTCCTGAGCACCTGAACACAACAGACAGAGGTGGGTGCTGGTAGCTGGGCCCATCGACAGGCCCAGGCAGGGCAAAATGGTGAACCTGGCCCAGCAGCCATCCATGGAGTCTTCTCAGGAGCAGCAGAAGCTGGGTCTGAAGACAGGACTGGAGACAGGACTGCAGCACAGGTCCAAGGGGACCATGTGCCAGACAGGACTGGGGAAAGACACCCCTTCAGCAAAGCTCAGGCAGGGGCAGGGGGCTCAAGCCTGAGCTGAAATTAGGCTTCAGGGCCCAGGGGCAGAATCTGTGGGTGGGAGTCTTGAGTGAGACTGGTCAGGGCCACTAAGGCCTCCTAGTGCCCTCAGGGCTCTGATTTGAACATTTTGTTAAATCTTGTAGAGACCCAATTCTGTACATTTATTTCTGCTCCTGTTTTTACTTACTGCATCTGTCTTATCAGCGACATTGTTCTTCTGAGTTTCACATGCCGATTTCTCTTCCAGATGGCCACAAGAGAAGTTTTACCACTGTCACATGTTAGAGTAGGCTTTATCATTAAATATTTCCACAAGGCTTATTCCTCTCGGAGGTTCTTGAACGCTCCCATATAGGTCACAATGTCAATCAGCTCTCAAATGCAGGGCAAAATGACTAAAAATAAATAGAAAAAATATATATTTCTAATGAAATCCTAATTGTTTGTACTCAAATTATGAATTATAAAGCTCTTTGTAAAATCCACCTATGATCAGGTATAATCCATCCATTCGGAGATCGCAACAGATATCCTTTTGTGTATTAGTTTTAAATAAACATATATTTAATGGATGATTTTCTAATATATACAACATAATTCAGTTTAATCCAATTAAAAACCCAGAAATCTTTAAATTATGTTTCTTTTCTTTTTAAACTGAAAGCCAGATTCTTCCTATAAGAGGTCAAAAAACTGATTAAAAACAAAAACAAAACAAAAAACAACAACTAAGTGAATGATGAATGTCAAATGAAAACACACAGAAGGAGAAATATTTTGGAACTAATAAAAAATGCAGGTAAAAGCTTTTCATGGGTTAGGGTTTTTCAGTTATTTCTGTGCAGTTTTTCTGCACAAGCTGTTGCTGTTTTCTTACTTGAGCTTACAAAAAATTAAAAAATCACATTTTTTTTTTTCTCATAAGGGACTTATAATATAACTGGTAAGCAGTAAATAACTTGATTCCTAGGAACATGGCAACCCTTAAAACTGGGGTAGTGGCACAGTTTTCAGCAAATGGGTGCTGCAGTCCATTCCTCAATAGAAGGTGGTAAGGGCCAGAGGGGCTAACACTCCTGCTGTAACAAAGATAAAACTTCTTGTGAGCAGTCCTATCTGGAATTTCATTGGCAAGCAGGAGGACAGGGAAAAGGCTTTCTGAAACTCATAATTATCAGGGAGCGTGTGACAGTTGCTTACATACAGGGAGAGGCATGTATATTTGCTGATTAGCATGACAAGAAAAAGAAAAAGGAAAAAGGAAAAGGAAAAGGAAAAGGAAAAGAAGAAAAAGAAAACAAAAAAAAAAAGAAAAAGAAAAAGAAAGAAAAAGAAAAGAAAAAGAAAAAAGAAAAAGAAAAAGGAAAAAGAAACAAAAAAAGCAAAAAGAAAAGAAAAAAGAAAAAGGGGAAAGAAAAGAAAAAGAAAGAAAAGAGAAAAAGAAAGAAAAAGAGAAAAGGAAAAGAATCTATGAATTTCTTAAGGATAAAAAGAAAGATATATATGCAAAACAAATTAAAATTGCTTGCTTAAGATTTCCTGCTTCTTATCTGGAAAAGAAGGATAAAAGGTTAAAATTGGTTGTTTAAAACCCTTTGACTGAAATCAGTCCATCAACACAGGGTCTATTCACCAGCATTGCTCATCATTGAATGTACAAGCTTCTGTGTTGGCAGCTGAGGACCAGAGAAAGGGAAACAGTCCAGGAGTTTAAATCTCATCTTGGAAAAGCTTGTACCTTTCTCTTTCCCCTTTGGCAGCTGAGACCTTTGTTGTTGTTGTTTTCTTCATTCTTGTCATTAATGAGGAAATATCTGTGTTTAAAGAGCATTTTCCTGAGATTTCATCTCACCCATGCCATTTCTACTGTTCCATTGAGCTAATAGGTCACCTCGATTTGCAGTAAGATACCTTGGAGAGGAGAATGAGGTCACCAAATAAATATTTGTGCTTGTGAATTAATTCTGTTTCTCAATTTGCAAAATTCAGAGCCTATACACTGTTGTCCTTAATTTGATTTGTCAGTCAAACCTAGCTTTGCTACGAGGCTGAAATCTGAAAGACAGGCAGAAAGGTCATGGTTTGAGGAGGATCCATTCTCTATATGAAAGATGGAAAGCTAAAATAGTTACTGTTCATGCTCCACACACAACACGAACGTCAGTGATTTTGTGGGGCATTTACTAACACAAAGGCAGATGGGAGCAGCCATCCATGAAAGGATAAACTAACCTTGCAAACACAGCTTAAGAAATTCAGCTTGCTTTAAATTAAAACTTAATGCT
This sequence comes from Cygnus olor, assembly GCF_009769625.2. NCBI lineage: Eukaryota > Metazoa > Chordata > Aves > Anseriformes > Anatidae > Cygnus > Cygnus olor. The sequence continues at coordinate 25,219,301 of NC_049173.1, forward strand.
TTGAGTTTTACCCTCCACTATACAGTCATTGTGAAACTGAGCAATGAGGTACAACACTGTGTGCATCCTGGCCTTCCACACTGAATCCATTACTCAAAAGGAGGCTGACAGTCAAATGTTGCCAATCCACATATCAGCAGGCAGAAATTCATGCAGAAATCATTTGAACTCCTGAGAATCATGCAGTTATTAGGTATGATATAACGTGTTATTTTATTTATAAAAAAATAAATTAAAATGAGAAACTAGCAACTATTAAATGCAAGAGTGTTCCCTCCATAAACATTTATCATGTTTTCAGTTCTATATTAAGTGAGGAAGCTGAGATTCATTTTGCAAAGTGACTGTGGTTCAGATGCTGTGCAACCAGGCAGTAGCTGCCACAGCAGCCCCTAGCTGGAGAGGTGTGTGCGTGGAACCAAGCATACAAGTCTTCTCTCTCTATTTCCTCACTGCTCTGTGAGGGAAATGATGCTATGGGGATCTGTGTAGTGGAGGGCCAGTTGCCTCAACTTCTCCATGGAGTCCAAGTGACAGTTGGCTTTGATATGACTCAGGCTGATCACCTCAGTTCTAGGGCCAGCACTGAAAAAATCTTAAATTCTGTCTCACCTCTTTAATCCTCCCAGACTGTATATCTTTCACCCATCATTCATGTAGGTATGGGGTAGGCTGAATACTAGCACTGCGACTATTTAGTTTCTCACCCTTCCACCTGTTTTTAAAGAAGAGGAAGAAGAGAAATTGCTCAGTAATTTGTTATGCAAAGACCTCAGAAGGGTTCACAAACACTAGCCTGTGGCTCATGGACAGCGTGGACAACCTTCTGTGTCTCATTGGCACCTATAACTGCATGTTTCCTGGTGTAACCTGAGCATTCACTCTGTCATTAAGGTCAGGAACACAAAGAACAATGGTACCATGCTTGTAAAGTCATTTTTCCAAGACTATTTTAAGTGTTTGTGCTGCGTATTTTCTTCCACGATTTTATTTCAACACCATTAGTAGGTTTGTCTCCACTCAGGCTTCAGGCTATCTGTACTGTTTATTGCTTAGTGTGGTTATGTTTATCATGGGCGGTCCTGAGAGGAGGGCAAAAGTGAAGAAATCCGTATGAACTGGCCCAAGGGAATGGACTGATATATATATATATCCTTCAAACTTCTTTTATTTCAGTGATGGTGTTAGATGGGTCAAATGGGTTCTGCTATTTCTATTTAACATAAAGGCTTTAGTTTTAGGCCATATTTTTAATATCAATGGCATAAAACTTTCAATCACAAACAACTTGCTTGGCTTTGAGTTCAGAGAAGCATCTAGGCAATCTCTCAATCACAGAAAATCATAATTTTAATCTTGCCATCTGAGCAAGCTAAAAGCAGCTCAGAGAACCTTATGAAAATCTATCAAGAAGCCCTTTAAAGCAATAAAAAGCAGGAACTATTCCAACATCTTCCTAGAAATAATTTTCATGGAGTTTTGAAGCCCCTGAAAATGGGGCTCTAGATTGTAAGTGCTATCTCATCCATGTCTACATATTGTCACAAATATGAGTCTGAAATACTCAAAGCTCTTGAAAATCAAATCTATTCCTTCACAGTGCGTAAGACAATTTAGATTTGTTCTTCTTTCCTTTTGTGCTTCTCCAGGTAGCTATGAAATAGTTTTTGAGATCTCACAGTGTCTAAAGCCAGTAAGATCTTTTGCCAAAGTTCTTTAGATAATTGGAATAGCTTCCATCTTCTTTACAGTACTCACAAAGCTATTCAGCTCAGAAGGAAAGTAAGGCTATTTAAAAGAAGTATATTTCAAAACAACAGCTTGTCCTCACCTACCTTTTACTGACAGTTCTAGCACATCAGACAATAAGATGTATGCTTCCATGGGCGTGGGGCACCCTGAGATCCTAGATTCCATTTGGCTTCCAAATGTGTAATTACAAAGTAGCAGGGAAAGTTGTCAAGACTTTTCCCTGCTATTTCTACACTGTTTCATCAGCAAATTCAAAAGAAGATGATTTTTTTTACTTTTTTTGACTGGATAAAATGCTGCTGCTTACAAGCACCTTATTTAGCCGGTCCTCCATTACCCTCATATTTATAGCATTGACATGATGCATGTTTACTCTTTTATTAACAACAATTCCATTACTACAGGATAGGATTATCAAATATATTTAGTGTTTTACTTCAGCAAATTTCCTGCTGATTTTACTGGGACTAGTTAGCCCAAATCTACCTGTAATGCTGCAACATGGACAGCTAAAGGTGGGCCCATGCCTTTCTGAAGGAGGCCTATAGAGTGGTTAATATCTCTGAGCTCTGCCAGCGTCAGCAGCTTCCCAGTGAGATGTGGCCTGCAGTTGCAGGGAAAGCAGAAGATAATGGTGGTGGTGGCTGGAAAGAGGTTGCAGAAGACAAAATGCTTCTGTGCATAAAAATTCTTTGCAACATCTCCATCTACCATCTTTTCCTAGAGCTAACGATTAGCAAACCAGCAGTTTGGCCCACAGTAAGAATGTTTTCCCCTTCTCTTTTGCTCAAGGTTCTACCTTCATAAATGTGATTGTTCTTGGTGAGAAATACTATGGCCCATTCTTCAAGAGCTGCTTTTGGGACGTGTTCACATGAACAGGCCAGCTGTTCATTAAGCAGGCCGTGGACCAAGCTACCTTTTGATTCCATGTCAGAGTCTTGACGGAGCTTTTAATACTTTTGTCTGGATAACTATTTTCAAAGGATGCAATGATCTAGACAGTAGGAGCTTACTGAAATCAGTACTAGCAGTCTTGTATGAGTACAATGAGATAAATCTCGGTAAACCCTGCATCCAAAAAACAAGAATTAGTGTCTCTAGGATAGTTGTGACAGATGGGCTTGCAAGCTTCTGCTGCTGTTTAACAGAACATCAGAGAATTGGACAGATCCCACATGAGGTCATTTCAGTTCTTCACAGTTCTCCCCTTTTAGTCAACGTGACTTACAATGACCTTGAAGATATGCTAAATGAACATAAAAAAGGTGAAAAGAGATTATATAACCATGATCTCACATCATCAGTTACAGGACTGTTATGATTTCTTTTGTAGATCTATGATTTCTTCTGTAGGTAGGCAAGTAAAAGCATATGAGGTTTGAACGAGGATACAATGAAAGCAAGTAACAGATCTAAAAGTAAAATCCAGAACCCCTAACACCTACAACTTAGCAAAGGAACTACTTTCTGCATAGGACAGTTAAAACCTACAACTGAGCCAGAGTAAATTTCACTGGAAATTGACAGTAAAGATTCCCAAGATGCCAAGAAAAAATGAAAAAGAAATAGGAGAACTGCCATTCCCAGAAGGGCCAATTATTCTAATAGCTAATATTCTAATATCAAACATTCTAATAGCTAATCAAAAGCGATAAGCATATTTAAGCAAGTTTTATACTTTTTTTTTTTTTTTTCACTTGCATGACTTCAAAGTGATGATCATTCTGGTCATCTGTGAAGAAAGAAAATGAGGCTGGTCTGGATTTCAGCATGTGTGAAAATACTATGGTTTTCACCCAGCTTTTTCTTCACCTATCAGAAATTATTATCACTGATGAAAAAAAACAAACATAAAATACTGTACCACAATCACCACAGACAGTCTGATCTCTTTCCCTTCATATTAGTATGCCATGCATTAAATGACAATTTTCAAAGACTATGCAAATTTCCTTAGTGTTTCGGGGAGATTCCATTCCTTGATACAGTGAAACATTACAAGTATATCGTTCTGGATGTATTTGAAAATAATGTAATTTGCAGTCTGCACTATATATTATACATTAATGGTAAATATAATTAATAAATGGAAGACTTTCGACACCCAAATTTTTGAACAGTGAAATCAAAACTGGGTCTCTAAATGGAAAGTTTATAAACAAAGCATTTCTTTAGTTCATTAGCTCTATTTATTTATGTAGTCCTTTTTATGTTAACAGTGGTGGTATCCACTTGGCAGCATGATGTAATAGCTTTCAGACAGTAATGGTATTTAAAAAGCCCTCGAGGTCATGTCACTGAGTTGTTAGTTTTGCCTTTAAATGAAGACCATTCCTCAGTGTTACAGATAAACTGGAAACATGCTCAGGTGGTTTGGGCATTAATGGGCAGCCAAATATTTTCCATGGCCTAGAAGGGTACCCATTCACTGCAATGTGGAAAAGATGGAGCTAAATGGAAAGGAACAGAAGAAGAGTGAAAGGGTTAATTAAACACGTAGTCCAGTGAGTACTTTATTCAAAGACAGCTAGGCAGAAATTGAAGAAAAAGAAGAGTTAAGCTCTGTAACTCCTTATTCCTGGTTTCCTCTGCAGTGCAAGTGAAGGCATTTCAGACAAATCTCAGACAATGATGCATGAACTGAGGCAGTTATAACAAGTAGAAGGTGTCTTCCCAGCAAGGTGATGACGATCATTCCTACAAATAAAATAACATTGATGGAAACCTTCCCCTCTTAGGAAAGGGGAAGGTTAAAGTCAAAATGCAGCAAGGTAAATCTTACTTGGTGATCTTGCTTTCACCTGTTTGTTCTATAATGATTACAGAAGAACAAACCAATACTCCTGCTTGGGTTTGTCTGTAGACATTCCTTGCCTTAGTATCCAATCAGAGTCTTGCTGTGCTGTCTTATTGTTGCATGCTCCATATAGCATCTGTCTCTGTTAGGGCCTAACCCTCATTGCGTCAAAAAGGCATTTCAGTATTAAAAAAGAGGGACAAGGGGAAATGGTTGTAAATGGTGCTTCCAACTTTTTTTTAATCGCCTTTGAAATGAATGCTTCTTTTTTTTTTTTTTTTTTTTTTTGCCATCCTCAGTTCATATCAATTTATGAAACAATTTGCTTTGTATGGATTATTGCTCTTAAGGTGTGCAGATTGACCACTTCTGATAAATCTCACACACTGTCTAGGGAATAATCATTTTTCATCCTGAATAGTTGCGCACAGCTTGTCTGCTTGATTTCTCATAGTGGAGACTTCATCTTTCTGAACCTCATACTAAATACATTTGTCCCAATATACTTGACAGGAGCTACAAATTGCTGTTGGCCCACTTTTACTTAGGTAGTTACACCACAGTCAGTATAGGTAGAATAAATAGGTACTGGAATACGTTTGACATTCATGTGATGCCATAGTTTGACAATCTCTGTCACCTTGACAAAAGAACTGATTACCTAGTTTCTTTTTTATCTGTCTGTGATAAGGTACAACTACCACAAAACCTGGAAGTATTGGTAAGCAGAAAAGTGAAGGTAATGATTATATTTACATTTCTAGCATGTATTTGACCATAGTGTACTAATGCTGTTTTGTGTTGTCCTTAGTACACTTGCCTTCTGGGTGGAAACTGATATCTTAAAATGAGTCAATATATCATTAAATCCTCTTTGCATGCCTTCTTGCCAATAGATATTAACACAAGAAGGATAGTTTATTGATTTGCTTCCCAAGCCCTCTTTACTTGAAGGAGCTGATTTCCTTTTCTCTGTTGGGAAGTCATTGTCCCCCTTTTGTCCTGACTGTGACTCCCAGTATATTGTTAAATAGTACACTAAAAATGGGTCAATTCTGAAGAGATGGTATTTAGAATAGAACAGAATAGTATAGTTCAGTTGTAAAGGAACCTGTAAAGGTTATGAAGTCCAACTGCCTGACCACTTCAGGACCAACCAAAAGTTAAAGCATATTATTGAGGGCATTATCCAAATGCTTCTTGAACATTGACAGGCATGGGGCATCAACCACCACACTAGGCAACCTGTCCCAGCGTTTGACAACCTCATGGTAAAAGTATTTTTCCTGTTATTGAGTCTGATCCTCCCCTGGCATAGCTTTGTACTTGTTATCATTTGTTACCGAAGAGAACAGACTGGCACCTCATTCTCCATTTCCCTTCCTCAGGAGGTTGTAGAGGGCAATGAGTTCACCTCTTAGCCTCCTTTTTCCAAACTAGACAAGCCAAGTGTCCTCAGCTTCTCCTCATAGGACATGTTCCAGCCATTCTACCAGATTTGTTGCCCTCCTCTGGATGCTTTCAAGTGTCTTAATATCCTTTTTATTTTGTGGAGCCCAGAACTGCACACAATATTAAAGGTGAGGCTGCACCAATGCTAAATATATTGGGAGAATCATCTCTTTTGACTGACTGCTATGCTTTGTTTAATGCACCCCAAAATGTGTTTGCCCTCTTGGCTGCCAGGGCACACAGCTGCCTCATGTTGAGTGTGTCAACAGTATCAAATAATATTGATTTTGAAATCACCTTTCTTCTGAGTCATAATTATCACTCACTATCTCTCAGCCTCATCACTTTCAAATTAGAGGCACAATATCTACTTTATGTCAAGACCTATTTCAGTCCTGAGCTACGGAGCTGCTTGATCTCAACAGTGTTGCAAATTTCGTACAAAAGAAGGAAGTTTTTTTCAGACATTTTATGTACAGAAGCAATTATTACTGTAATTAATGATGTGATTCTACCAGGTAAGCTACAAAATTTCCTTCTCTTCATTTCCTCTTTATCCTGTCTAAGAACATATGGACTGTTATATGGATTAAAGCACATCTCCTAAATTAGCCAATAATGGATACCTATGGAAAGAGAGCAAGCGCTGAGAAATACTTCTTACAGATTGCTCTGTTTATTTTTCATATTTGGCAATTGCCAAAAAAAAACAGCCTGTGATGGAAACTGCATATGAACCAGCACAACTAATGGTTCTTGATGGATCTGTCCTTCACGCCATATGTGTTCCCATCTCCTATGACAGATACATCTTCCAGAAAAAGATCTACCATGATTTTAACGCAACACAATAATGGAGACACTACCACATTGGTAAGGTAGTCCAATGTTTAATTTTCTATGCTGTTCAAGCATGCACCTTATTTTTACCTCCAGTTTGTCCAACTTCAGCTTCCAACTGTTGGCTTTTCCTCTGCTAGATCAAAGAGCTTCCTGCTATCTGTAAGCTTCTTCCCACATAGATGTCCAGATATAATCATTATGTACTTTTATATTTGCTCAGACCAGAGTCAGGCACTTAGCTATACAGATGAGGCAACTTTTATTTTTCTTTCCTGTTTTGCTTTTATTTTATTTTTATTTTTATCTGTTTGTTTGTATCTGTTGGTAGTGTTTTTTGTTTGTATGTTTGTTTGTTTTTCAGGAAACTGAAGTTGCAGTCTTGGTGTATCCTAGGGGTTATGCTCTTTCAAAGAACAGTAAGGTCCGTCAGGATTTCACCATGAAATCATAAGTACCAAGTGTATTTCTATTCACATGTGCCTATTATTGAGTGGGTATGAATGAAGGAAAAAAATGAACTAGGAACAAATGAAATGATGTTGCTTTTATATAAAATATGAACACATGAATCACCTTATGATTCAAACTGAATGTGGGATACTATCACACAGCACTTAAAAGAGGAAGTGTTTAAGGGATGCTGCAGCTACACAATGCACCTGAAAGCTTAAATAAAAGGCGCAGAGGAAGGATGTTTAGAACATAAAATGCAAGTGTTAAGTAGCTCACTTCAATAGAAATAATGCATGAGATACAGCAAAAATTTAGTCAGTATGGTAAAACCCCAGCAGTTTAAGGTCTGATGCAGATCCAGGGCTGGTGAATAAACAGCATTTTTTTCTGTTCTGATACAGCCAAGCCAAGTTGCTGTAGCTGATGACCTGCCTGTAAGTGCATTGACAGACTTGGGATGAAGCTTTAAGCAACAGTAACAAGAAGTGATTAACAATGTTGGATAAGATCCCCAAAATGAAAGTACAGCACTTTTGAAAACTTTCTGGAAATGGCTTGGACTGATTGTTTATTTCAATCTGCTGCAGAGATCTGGGACTGTGAAAGAGTTTCAAACTCTCACAAAGCAAGGAGTTGTTCAGGTCATTATGCATTGGTCAGCCTCAGGAGGTTTATTTATTCATGTATAGTGTTTACATAGTCTAAGGATCATGTGATAGTATTTAATAGATCTCTGTCTGGACTGTATGCAGAGTAGAGCATTCAGTTTTGATCAGCTTATTTACAGAAAAAGTTTTTAAAGTTCAAGAATGTACTAGAAAACAGATAATTCACAGACTGGAGAAGGAGGCCTCTGTGGATGAAAATTGAGTGATATGGAAGTACTTAATCCAGAGGACTAATGTTTATTAATGTTTATTAAGATGGGACTGAGCCATCTAAAGGAGCTAAGGTCTAATAAAATCCCAAGTTTGATTTAGTTTACATCATTTAAAAGTGAAGCATGAGGAGACTAATTTTCTAAATTAATAGGGAATAAACATCAGAGTTTGAGGAGGTATCAGTATTACGGAAAAGAGTTGATAAAATAGAATGTTTATGAATGGGTTCATAGGGAATTTTTCACTCCTTTTAATGTGTTTAGCTGCTGTGTGGGGTCTTACAGTGCAATGTTGTTTCTGCTCTTCTGATCTTGGCATACTTTGTTTTCCATTTGCAGTATAGAAGGGTGAGAATGGGCAATTTTAAAAGAGACTTTTAAGGCATTGCTCACATACCCCAAGCTTATAAATGTAAGGTTGTTTTCATGTGTTTTTTACATCAACATTTAAAAGAAATTAAATCCAGTGGCACGTAATAGGGTAAAGAATTTTGTCTGTACCTTGTACAAACACATACACACATGTACAAGCAAGGCTGACAAAATCAAAGAGCAGAATTATTGTATAGAGGTATAGATTAACAAGGCTAGCAAAGCATCAGTAAGATTATGAAGATTATTGAGTTTATCTCTCTCTATATAAGGTAATCCTGAGAATCTCACTATATGCATATACATCTACCATGACTTACTTTCATACAAAGATTAATCAAATCTCTAGAATCAAAGATTTAATTATCTCTATAAAGACGTCTGTGATGTTTTTGTTCTGTGTTTTCTTCAGATCTTTGATTCACTAAAAGTCTGATTTCAAGTACTACCAGCATTATCAATGACTCATTTTCCTTTCAGTTAAGGAATAATCAGAAAAGGGTAGTTATTCATCAAATATCAGTGCAGCTACACTGATACTAGTGGAATTACTCTGTACTTCTCTCATTTTAAGTCTGGATATGCCTGTAGCCTGCAATATTATTTTATAAAAATGTAATAGTATTGAAAAATAATAGTATTTTATTGTTATAATATCATTACTACATATGATACATTTAATGTGATAAAATAGTATAAAATAAATCTATTACTATAGTAAGTGTGGTGAACAAGAACTAAAAAATGTCAAACTGTTAATATTTCAAGTAAAAACATACTGAGAGAGCTTTTAAATTAACAACTGAGGAAAAAACTACAAACATGTAAGAAATACTTTGTCATGACATAATCTCACGGCATGGAGCCTTATTTAGCTCCTCAAAGACGTGTCCCAGAAGGAAATAGTATGAGGAGCCAGGAGCTGGTCTGTTAAAACACTGCTGCATGTAAGAAGTCAACACTTGCTTTTGGGGCTAGGGCAACTCTTCTGTGGGGATCCTTACCACAAAACAGTGGAAAGGATTAACACTGCTAAGACAGTGAGCCCAAATGCTAAAGAAACAAAAAATTCTGGGAGCCCTGCATCTCTTGGATCGCAGTTACTAGATACCTGATGGGACCCAAAGCCAGATTTGATCTGTTACATATTCCCCAGTTCAATAGTTTTGGTTTTTGTTTTTTTTGTTTGTTTGTTTTTCCTAAGAACCACAATATGCTACATTTATCTCTGTGCTTAACCTCCTGAAAAGACAGAGCTCATGTCATCATGGAGATAGCAGAATTATAAAAACAAAGCAAATCAAAACAAAAAGCCACCACCAACAACAACAAAGTCAATTAGAGAACAAGACTGTCTATTGAACTAAACGTCTGAACTGTTAAAAAATTATGCATGCAACAGAATTCAATTACTTCTTAGTATACTACCCAGAATTCATCTTTAAAGATCAAAACATACACACATCTTATCTAATTGCAAGATAAAATGAGTCAGCCAAATAGAAAATTAGTCTTCACTGAAAGACAGTTTCAGAACAATTGCTTTCATGATAAAAAAAAATGAGATTGTCACAATATAAATTTATAAATTACATTTACTTTTGACATTTGCAGAGGGAAAAAAAGTGATTGGTGCAAAAGAGATAAAAGAGATCTTTGGTCTTTTGTTTCGCAAAATCAAGAAAAGTTTCATCTCACTCCTGCTTCTGAATAAAATAGAGACCTACTATCAACAGACTGAGAGAAAAAGCATTTCATTCCATCCTACAAAAACATCCTTCCATTTTGTGTTTTTTTTTTTTTTTTTTTTGATGTGCATCTGCTTGCACTATATGTCCATACATGGTACAACATATCTTCCTGAAATACTCAATAAAACAACTTTTATGAAAGAATTTGCTCTGAACACAAGTGCATCAGAAAATACTATTAAGATCATTATTTTAAGAATATTTTTTATTTTGAAAATAATTTTAAATAATAATCTTAAAAATAAATAATTTTAATTTTAAAAGTGTTGGAAAAATTAAGACGTGTTACCTCTTGATCTCAAAACACAGGCAAAACAACCTGAACAGTCACTAAGGACTTGTCCATTAACTCAGGAGTCTGTGTTGTCTAACCAGCACTTCATGGAACAAATCTAGTTATCAAGACTTATCAGTGAATTCCAAAATTCCTGATTTGGTGATTCTCTTAAACTTCAAGCAATCTGTCACCTCCTGTGTTTAAGAGCAATTCTACACAGCAAGTACAGAGACAGTCATGACAGTCATGTCGCGTCTGTATGTGTTAAACACAAACCCACATCTAAATGGGAAAGGGATGCAACAACTTCTGAGCCAGGATAGGGCCTGAAGCAACAGACAATTACCTGAATGAAAAGAATATCTGACGAGAGACAGTATGGTCAACAACTCCTTTGACAACGGTTATGCTAATGGACACAGAAGGACCCTGCTATTCTGCCTCTGTTGGATAAACTTGTCTTCACAGCACTGCCATTGGAAGTGACTATGTGAGGACTCCCAAAACTTCTTCAAAGTCAGGAACATGATCGTGAGAAGTCAGTGAAAATTATCTAAACAAACCTGCCTGATTTATCAAAGGAAGTGTCATCTGTTCTCCTGGCATATCTGTAGGCACAGCAATGTACACCTTGCCAGTGGTATTAAGCAACTGGAAGAGTAATGCCTTCTACTAGCACAGCTGTTAATGAGAGAATGTCTTTTCACTCCCTAAGGAACTTTCACCACTGAAAAACGTGTGAAGTTATAAGCTTATTTGTCTCCTCAGTATTTCCTATTAGCTATCATCCCTTCATGATGCTGGCTTTTGCTGATCCTCTTCTTCAAATAGTTTGATGCTTTATATAGGGAGCCTCATTGCCTGTTAAGGCTGTAGGTTTCACTGAGCAGACAGATATGTCGAGGGCAGTGTGTTTTCACTACTAAGATCTTGTGTGAATTTAGCCATAAATCCTTCAGAAAATAAGTTTGTGAGCATATTTTTAATAATTCAGGTATGTGCAATCTAGTAGTGCATTGTGATTAGTTTGAGTTCTCTTCTAAGTGATTGATTGGCTCATAGAATAGAAACAAAAATAATTATTAAAAGGTGGAAATTGGAAAAGCAAATATCAAGAAAAAAGGGCATTTTTTCTTTTTTAGAGCCTTGTGTGAAGCTGTAAATGTCACATTGAAGTGTTGCACATACAGGCCTTTCAAAAAATCCAATGAAGAACTTGTTGCCTATGGAAAAATATCCCACTTCTCCACACTCTAGAATCATGAGTGTCCCCATCAGGTATGAATACTTTCATCAGCCATTTAGGAACAAGGAAGAATTAACATGATTTTTAACACAGTTGAGATCTGCTTGGTATAGATTATTCCAAGAGAACTCACTAGTTCTTTAAACATCCCTTCAGATATTGTAATTTGAACTAAAATCAAATTTCTTCAGAATGGAAGTCAGTAGGGAAAACACCATAAATTTCAGTGGGGCATGAATTTCAGTATTCATTTTTGGCAACTTGATATAAAGAGTTCCTTTGTTCAACAGTATCTCCTTCTGTTGCATATGTGCATATTTCTGAGACCAGACTACATTTTGCTAACAGAAAAAATTCTAAGGTAGCAGGAGCTAATCTGAAAGACACACATTTTGAAAACCAGATTTCATGACTGAATAAAATTTATGAAATAATTTTCTACAAATAAGGTTGTCATATCTGGAAACTGATATTTGTACAGGCAGGCTAACCAATTAAACATGCATCTGTCTGCTTTGAGCTCAGACACGTCTTTGCACATGTAAACAGTCAGGAAACATGGCGTTTCAGTAGCTAGACTTAATATATATATATATTTCAAGGTTTTAGTCCCAGATCCTGATGTCACTTGTGCTGATACTAGTATCTTCAAGTACATCAGTTACATTGGTATTGAGATCTCAAATCGATTCTCTTCAGATTTGATTTCAGAAGGGGCAAAACAATTACAAAATTTTAAATGTAAATGCCATTTTTTTTTTGTTACAGGCTTGTGGACTGCCATGGAACTTTGGCTTTGTTCTATTTTATGTGTTGCTATTATATGAATTTCAAGCACCTTATTGCATACAATTATTGAGACCTTGGGTTTGAGCTATTGAATCTAGAGGATGTTAGTGATGCTATGCCCTTATTACTTGTTTTCTAAAGGCAAAAGGAATGAAGTCTTCTCTGAAGAAAAAAAAATAGTACTGTTGCTATATACTTTACCTACAATAAATACTTTTTTTTTGATTCTTAAATTATGGCCTTCACCTGATCTTGCATATATTTATTTATTTATTTATTTATTCAACCCCTACTTGAATACGCATAAATCTGAGTTTCAGCTAATGTCCGGCAGACATGCCTTAAATCAGCTGCATGGGTAGGCAAAGATTTCAGTCTTCAGCTATATCAGATAAACTTAAGTAACAGAGAAATGATGAAGGAGGTGGTGTAATCCGTGAATATATTCAGAGGTGAAGGATTGCTTGTGTAAGACTGTGCTAAAGCCTGCACTACCTTGTCTTTGCTGCTGTCATTACCTTTGCTAGCTAGAACAAAGGTCTGGTGTACAGGCACTGGCACATTAACACTCAAATCACTCACTGTTTCTATGACCTTGGCCTATCTGAAGACTTTAGCATGACAGAAGTTGCTGAAGTGGTTCCAGGTTAAGCTATGTTTTAATTGTGCAGAACACCATGCATTCTCATCTGGCCTGCATTCACCCCTGCATCTTTTATTGTGTATTCTATTGGTAAGTTAGTTCCTACATGGAAAGGGACAAGAGATGTGGTATAGACAGTTCTCAGCTGGTCTTTCCTCTCTGTGCTACAGAGAACACTGATCTGCCAAGGATGTGCTGCTTTTGTAACCTCAGTGCAGAGCCATATACAGGTAGGGTAAGGCCAGCAAGAGCTCAGCTGGAAAATCAGTCTGTTCTTAGAAGTACTGATTGAAAAAGAACTATTACATGGCCAGTTTTTCAGTATTACTATTTGCAAATGTGTCCTTGAATTTTGTTCTTTGTCTAGAATATTGACTGTGGAGCTTCATCACCAAACAGGTCTAAAGTGATACTGAATTTCACTCTAAAATATTTTGATAGGTTATCTTATCTGAATAGACACTTTGGATGAAAAAGACAAAGTGCAATGACATAGTGACTATATGAGACTATCTATTAACATTTAGATAAAGATAGTGTATTTATACATCTCCCTCTCTTTTTTTTTCCTAAATTTTCAGGAGTGAAATACTTCAGACTAAGAAGCATGTCTGCTTTTTTATTACTATTCATAAAGCCTTAATCTAATCAGTCTACTGGGGGGGGGGGGGGGGAGAGAGAGAGAGATATAAAGAAACTAGTTATCAAAAAACTCACATTGAAATCTCTTCTAAATAGTTTTATTGATTTGTTTCAACTTTCTGACATATCTAGTTCGAGTGCTAAATTGACATCTGACCATCTGGCAGCAATGCCTTGTTCAAAGTTGCTGATTACAGTTCAGATTGAGGCAATGTTTCTATTGGCATGCTGGTGTGACTCTGAGACATAAACAATTCTTGCTTATTTCTCAGTAGCATGACTGAGTCATGGCAAAGGGGAATATACATTAGTACTAACAATTGAGTGAGACATGGGAGAAAAAAATATTTTTATAATGTGTTTTGCAAGCCAGTAGAAAAGAAGAAGGAAAGAAACTCATTTACAAATATTTTCTGTAATGTTTGTAAATCGAAGATGGAAAAATAAAAACCCTGAGGAACCAAAATGGCAAAAATAGTAAGACCAGCTTGTAGAGACCTGCAACAGAAATATAGGAATAGCGTAAAGAACTATGAATGGAAATGTGTTCATAAGAACACCAGAAGAAACAGCAGAAGAAGGGTTAAAAGCCTATAAAGCTTATGAAGGACACCATTCCCAGGACACTGCTCCCAGGAAACCTTTCCCAGCAACAAAATTGAGGCATGTGTTGTGTCTGCCAAGATCTGAAGGCCTATGCACTGATAAGACCACAGCACGGATGACTTGTCAACTGGATGATTGCAGCCAGGTTGCAGCACATCACATACACCATTCCTTGCCTTGTTAGTCCACCAGGAAAACAGACATCAGTTTCAAAAAGCAGACAATGAAGAGTAAGTTTGAATGCAACTTATGGAGACTGAAGTAAGCAAGATTCTGAAGCAAAGGACAGTCCCATAACACTTGTCCCTTTTACACTCCTCAGGAGTGTAAAAGATCTGCTCCCAAATTATTTCACCACTGCCAGACAAAAGAACATCAGAGATTTAGCAAGGACTCAATAATCCATGTACCTATGCAGCATACAGGTGATCTTGGCCAGATCACATTTGGTGCTTGGGAGTATGTGGGTGTGAGACTAAGAGTGAACGAAATCTGAGATCAAATGCATGTCCTGCCTGTGTGACAGTTTCTGGAACAGACGAAACTTAATTCCATCAGCAATGCCCATAAATTTATGCAAAAAGAAATGGAGAAGTCACCTGTGCACAGTTTTTTACATCCTTAAAAACTATATGACTCAGTCAAAGCAGCCGCAATGGTCTATAACTAGGTATTGTGCCCAGTCTTACAAGTAGATATTTTTGAAACAAAGCTGGCTCTGAGATAAAAGAATAGGTCCAGTTTAAGTCAAATAATTGCTTTTTCATTCACAAGTATAAGAGGTAAGGCTCTCAATTATGCTTTCAGGTCCTGCTGTGCAGATCTATTAGCTTTAGTGAGAAAATGAACTACATTTGCCTTGCTGCTTTTAACTTCAAAAACTATATGTTGAAATGAAGGTACGCCACTATTAACCTTCATAGATCTGCCTAATCCAGACAGATCTAAAGTTAAAGCAGTTAGACATGAGTTGCAGGTGGTGAGCGGAGGGATTTTTGCTGGTTTAGGGTCTGAAGGAATATGAACATATTGATTATATGAAATAGGTGCAATAGTGTTAATATTATACACACTGTCCCCTGGCCTGAGTTTTTTTTGTCATGTCAAAGTTCAATTCAAGGCTTAGTAACATAAGACACAGCATTTCTTCAGCAGGAAACCTCTTTTCTCAGATGTAACCTGTGCCTGGTCATATGCAGGGGATGAACAAGGTTCACATGAAAAAGAAGTGCAGAGAATGAGCTCTGGAACAGACAAATAGTTCTGCAGTGCCGTATTCAGGCATAGGTGTAGCTCATCCATAGATTCAACTGTTAATTACCAATTTTCTTGCACATCTTCCTTTTTTTTTTTTTTTAATTTTTAGTCTGCACTGAGTATTTATTTGTATTCTGAGATTCCACAACTTTTACCCTCTCCCTGTTCTTTCACCTTCATTTTATCTAGTTGTCTTCAATTATATTAAACATTTCTTTCTATCATGCAATTTCTTGAAATTTCAAATTTCATTTGATGGCAGCATGCTCCATCTTCAGTACTTTGATTTCCAGTTACTTCCCTGTGGCTAGAGAATTTCAGCAGAACATTCTCAGATAGAAACTTATTTTTGGATTAAGCACCCAAAAAAACACCTTCAGAGATCTCTTTTTTTTTCCTTTCAGTTCAGTTTTCATGATATTATGAGATGACAGATTGTAAATTCAGCTCCATCATTTAGGTATAACCTGATCTGTCCAAGTCAGTATCATCAGTTTTCACATCCTCAAATTTTGGCTCTTGAGTCTGCCTTGTCCACAGCATATAGGCTTTCCTTTTCTCTGTTTTAGGAATTGATATCTGTCACCTGAAGCAAACAATTGCCCATAAAATGGTGGGGGAAGTTTTCCATTTTGGCATCACTCCTTTCCAAACACAAAGCAGGCTGGTCTTGCTGTATGAAGGCACGATTAACTCCCCTCTCCTGGACTTAAGCTTTTAAACGGCAACATCTATCGAAAACAGATGCCAGCATACATATTTCCCATGGTTTTCCATAGTCAAGGACAGCATTTGGCTCAGTAGCAAGTTAATTGTCCAAAAGTCTGCCCCAAATAATTTCTGCCTCACTACAGCTATTTTTTGGAGCGTGATTGATAGAGTGTTTCACAACTCTCTTTATATTGCACCCTTCTTTCCACTTGTCAGGAGTCATTGGATTGCATCTGACAAAGATTTCCTCCCACAGGTGCAGCATTTGGCATCATAAGGCCTTGAATTGGTTCTGGCAGTCCCATGGAAAACATACATCTCAGGTCTTTACAACCCCTTTATGCATTTTGGGTAATCACACCCTCCATAGCCATGAGTGATGATCCACCGCTCCCACAGCAACACAGCAATCTTCAGCCTGACCTAGAGGCCATGTTTATTAGCAGGCAGAGTTTAATTGTAGGATTGCATCTAGTTTATTTTATCACTGTAGAAGGTCATCCTTTCTACTACAATTCTGGCAAGTAAGTTACAGAAAGTTAAAAGACAATTAAATCCGGTTTTAGTGGCTAATCAAAAAAAAAAAAAATTAGTCCATTTTCATGTCTTCCTTAGTATTTCTCTCCCAGATATCCACCAGCCATAAGGCTGAAAATGAGACTAAGTGTTCTTCCTAATACAGAGAAAAATCACTCTGGTTATGGAGTGAATTGAAAGAGTAGCTAATGAGTGCAAGCTACCTCTAGAGACTTACCTTTTCACTCTTCCTTGTACAGTGACATCAGCTAACGTGCGAATAGTGTTTTGTATGGTTTGTCTTGGACAGTAACACTTGTAAATGTGGAGTCAACCACCTTTGATTTGCTTCTCTTTATAAGAAAGCAAACTTTCATTTGGTACAAACACAGGAAGGAGGTGTTTGGTGTTTTTTTGTTTTTGGTTGTTGTTGTTGTTTTGTGTTTTTTTTTTTTTTTTAAATTTTCCCAGGAGATGAATCTCATTATTTCTCTCGTGCTTGCTACTGCCCTTTCTCACAAGCCATTTTTTTCCCATCCATTCATGCATTCTTTTACTCATCATTTACCTTAGGACACAGTAACTACATGTCTTAGTATCATAACAAAAATACAGCTTGTCCTGGAGATTTTGGAATTCAAAAATGGTGCATAAAAGTATTGAGTGATGAAACTGGAAATGGGATCCCTTGACTTAATAGCAACTCCACCAGTGCATTGTAAATTTTAAAGAATCTTATTACAGATATTGAGATCTGTTTTCTCATTAAGCAATGAATACCTGGTGCTCTAACTGAGCTGTTTCATTTTCTAATTTTCTTGTTTGTGCTGACTTAAATATATCAGAGAAAAGTACCAAGTGAAAGACTGAGCCATTCTTTTCCAACAATCACTGAGGTTGAAAGCTAATTATTTCAACATGCAGAAGTTAGAAAATTCAACAATGATAATCATACTCTGGAAACATTCACAGAGGCAAAAGGTAAGTCTTAAGAGGTATTTTTATGTCTCTATTTGCCATCCTTAGAGAACATAAATATCTTACTTTAAATATGTTAAAGCATTTAGTAAACTCCTTGTGAGATAATAATTTATTATTTTATCTTTACTTCCTCTTAATCATTGGCTCAAAGGTTTTTTTACACTGACCTTTTCAAATGTCAGTGTCTGAAGCAAAATGTGGGGGGGGGGGTCTTAATGCACCACTGGACTTAATATGCACAAAAATCCTGACCCAAAGTCCTTTGAAACCCATTACAAGATTCCCATTGACTTAATAGCTTTAGGTCAGATCAGTAATTACTAGAGTTGAGGCTAACTCAGAAGCTTGCATTTAAACACAGACCATCTTCTAGGAATATCAGATCCGGAGGTGGTGCTAGGTTAGAGGCTCAGCCTCATCCTGACTATTGCATTCTATAATGGAATAACAATTTACTGTTTGCGTTTTTTTTTATACAGAGAAGAGATGCATGGATCTAGAGGGAGGGTTGAGGTAAAGGTGCTGGTCATGGTTAGAGAATGCACAGAAGTGAAAAGAGAGGAATCAAAGAAAGAGCTCACAGGAAGGAACAGCAGTCAGATTTCTAGTGTTCTTTTTTTTTTTTTTTTTTTCCCATACCTCACAGGTAAACGGCTTTCTGGCTCTCCAAAATCTTGTGAGAGTCTCTCATTGTAAAGAAAGACACTACATTTTCACATACTAAAGTTGGCCTTCTTTCTAATTATTCCCATGAAGAAAAATTACCTAGAAGAAAATTACACATGAGGAATTGCCAAAAGAAAAAAGGATGATTGAATCTTCCCCTTGTTATACTATCTTTGAGACTAAAGACGGTGAAAATAAGGTGCTTAGCAGTCAAAGTTTTGTGTACTTTTGTCTTCAAACAGCTCTGCTGATCCTGTGTGTTAAAGCAGAGATGTGCAATTTGGCAGTAGGTTGCTTTTGCATCAGATAAGCGTTTTTTATCACCCTCATGAAAATCTAGCTGTGTCTTAGGCCTACAGAATAGCTCGGGATGATGACAATTTAAGCAATAAGGCCTTTCAGATAATTGATATGTACAGTTCCAAGTACAATAAATGAACAAGATATTTGTGCTGCATCCAAATTTGTAAGTACAATCAAATTATGGAAGTGAGCGCTATTGAGCAATGGGGCTATGCACAGCTGCAGAGACTGCATGGGTGACTGACTATGAGATCTGAGCAATGGTGCACAGCACTTGTGGCTATACCATGAGGCATGGCAGAAAGTGCATATGGCACTGGAAATAAAATTCTGTTGGTCACCTTGCCAGAAACTTAAAGACTTTCCAGACGGCATAGTTCTGTAACCAAAAATGGCAATGAAATGCTCTGGAATAAGTAAACATTTTATAATTGCCCTTTTGGTACCTTTTGATTATTTGAAATTTCATCTCACACGAGTAAATACTTTTGCAGACCAGCACTCAGTTAACTGGAGGCTGATCCAAGTCCTACCATCAGCTGGGAGATATTCAGCAGACACTCTGGGCTGAGGAACAGATTGAGAGAAACACCACCACTGAAATAAATCAAGATCTCCTTTTGTAAAATTGGTGCTAGTAAAATAAAGATCAAATTCAGTTGTACAAGTGACCATTAAAGCCTCTATAGGGCATCACTACATTACATGTTATTTTGTTTTGCAGACATTTTTGTATAATTCATCCATTTGATGCAGGAATGAACCAGTCAAACACTGCTCTGTCTTATACAAGGAATGAGACCTGCTTACAGTAATTCCCAATATGACATTAAAACATAGATGAGAACAAAATGAATTTACATATCTTGAGGCTTAAAAAACAACAACAACAACAAAAAACAGAAGGAAGCTTATTATTCCTGAAGAGCAAATTTTTTTTCTGCTTGAGGAAGTTTTGCTTGCATTGTGAATCCAATCATTGTGTTGATTTGGTATAATGCATGTGCATATGTGTTTGTTTGAAATAATAACTTCAGTCCAGCTTTCTCTAAGCAAGTTCAAAATGCTCAAAATAAAGAATAACTTCTCCAGCTGGTTCACATACCTAAGCAAACCCTAGGGCAAACTGATCCTCATCACAAAATTGCAATGCAATAACTCTTTGATCTGGTTTGCCTTACAGAAGTTTTGTTTTGTTTCATGGGTTGTTCTTTTATTTCCACATTTCTATTTCTATCCCATTTTAAATGTCAACACAATGGAAGTTTTTTTAAAAAATTGCTTCTTGTGAGACATAAAACAGCACTTGCTCTGTAGTTCTTCACATTTTTCAAGAATTTTTGACATGGAAAAAATGATTGTTATTATTTTTTCATCTACTAAATTGATCCTAAAATGTTAGCTACAATTGATACAGTGCAGAAGATGTGGTTATTAAAAAGGCTGGAAGAAATTTTATTAGAGGCAAGGTGTATTTCAGAGACATTTTATTTTAGTGTGAAAAGACTGCTTAGTATTATATAGTCTCTACTTCTCTATGGTGAAGTATTATTGATATTTCCTTTTGAGACACTAATCTCATAGCAATTACTAAATAAATATGGTATAAAGATGAAAGCTTTCTAAAATTCCATGTAGAAGTAATAAGCACTAACTTCACAAAGACAATAGGTTATAATTTCAAAATTAAACCTCTTAAAATAATTTTAAATAAAGCCATTCTTCACAGAGAGGGGTCTTCAATGAGCAAAGATGGGTCTACCCCTTACAGCTCTGTGTATCTTAGGGTACCTGAACTTATTTGTTATCTAGAAGGAAGTAAATGGCATCAGCATATAATCTAAGGTGGCTAAATTGGTAGGAAAAGCTGGCTCAGCTACCGTCCGCAAGCCACAGACATAGGCCAAAACACTGGCAAAGAATTCAAAACATTTTGTGTTTAGTTCCCAGTTTAACCACAAACAGGATCCAGGAAAAAAAAAAAAAGTTGTATGACCCAATAACAACTTTATTATGTTTACCTCAACAAGCCTTGTTGCTGACCAACAGCAAGATGCAATAGGGCCTATTTAAAAACAGTGTGCATGGCCAAAGTGGATCTGCCAGACTGTGAGGAAAGGAGAGCAGACAGGACCAAACAGGTAATATTTGGAGCTATGCATTGGCAGCTGTCAAGTGACAAAGTTGATGATTGTGATCTGTGATGGATTGCAAAACGGTGTGTGCTTGCCTGGTGTTGTCCCAAATTACCTTTACCAGTGAAAAGTGGTGGTGAAGCCTGAAGATGGGTCCTTAGCCTCAGATGCATCTGGGAGTAGTGCTCTTTCTGCTGAGATGACAAATTATTCACTGTATTCAGAAAACAAACATCCATAAGGCTTTCCTAGATCTGCTCTGAATAGTTTCCACACCTCCGGCAGGAGTGAAGGCTCAAGGCCTGTATTGGGAAGGCCTACTGGTCCTAAGGGGTTTTCAGATAAACTGATTCCTATTTGAACCTCTTCCTTGAAAGGCTGGGCTGCTCTGAGTTGTTAATCTGGGTCCACAGCTTGAGTTTCAGGATATAAATCCTTTATCTGGATAGAAATCCTTGATTTGAAGTCCAGCTCAGGAGTATATAGGTGGGTGTACCTTCTGCAGTGGGGTTTTGCAGATCTAAAAGATTAAATATTCTTGGCACAGAGGCAGAGAAATTTAGAGACCTTCTCTGTAAGGGTTGCAATAAGAAAAGGGAGTTGTGACACTGCCTATCACCACCTTCTTTCACAAGTCTTTGTTTCAACACACAGGTAGGCAAAACCTGACTAATAACTGGATTCAGATTATAACAAATGGCCCTTGGACAGAGACCTCCTCATCAGATACTTTGAGAGACTTTTACATAATCATTGAGAGCTGGTCATACAACCACCCTTCTTTGATGGCTTGCTGTGAGGAGAGAAAAAGTAGTATCTTAGAAACTGTAGTGGTATCTAACTCTTGCAAGAAAGAAACCATATTTTATTCAGCAATGCTATCTTGTCTCCTGCCCTGATACTCTGCTTGAGCACGTTGGTTTCCATTTGCAGAAGTCTGTGGAAAAAAGCAAAGTAAGGGCAAAGATGGACAACATGCCATTGTACTGTTGGGCCTTGTAGAGTGATTGAGGGAAAGCCCTTCAAGTGGTAGCTTCATGCTTTGGTAATAAATGTTCATTGTCCCTTGTACATAGGCTGTGAGATTCAGGCAGATACAATTTGCGGAGAAGGTCTGAAAGCCTAGAGGTCTGGATCCATTACCTACAACTTTTACTGAAATACTGTCACACATGACTGAAAATCCAATAGGATCCTTGGCATAGGGCAGAGAACTGGGGTCATTGTTTGAAATAGTCAGAACTGGGGAGAAGTGGTAAAGAGGCTTGCCTGCTGGGTATGATAGGATGAATGTGCTCTCTGGAGGTGCTGTAAGGATATACAGTGTGGCTGCAAGGCACCTTATGTTGAAATATCTTTCCTAGGGCAATCCTCAGGAGCTACCCTCTACAACAATGTAGACATGATTGTCCATACTCAACAGTATTAGGGTACTCTCCATCTTGTCCTTTGAAAATAAATCTGAGAGAGTACCTGCTGCGTTGGGTTTCGCTAGCCAGTTCCAGTAGCTAAGTATTCTGTTGTTCTGTTTTAACTAGAAGCAGTTCTGTCTGAATAACAGATTAGAGAAATAAGCCACAGATTTAGTTCTACTTTGCTTTTCATCTTCCCCAACCTCCATTGTCCTTCTCATTTAGGGCTACCATTGACCTCTGGGACATCTTGATAAAACCTCATTAACTCAGAGGCCATGTATTTGCTGATCTGGTTTCCTGCAACATCTGTTGCTCACCTGTCTATTAATCAATTAAAAGCTGACTATAGAATATAAAATCACATACAATGACATTAAAAACAGAGTGAGGCAGAATAACTTTTTGTCAGAAGAGTATTTCATCATCATCATCAACAACAAACCACAAAACCACCCTGCACAAAGTGTTTAACCTATTCTTGTTCTCTTGCTCATTTGTACTGGTTTTATACTTAGTCAATACCTGTCATACCAAAGTCAGGGCTTGAGTTTCAGCCTACCCTCTCTGTCAGACAAGCAATCTAGCAGTTTACTTCCTTTCATTCCTGTACTTAGGAGAGTATCGGAGGTCAGCTGAGAACACATCCTTTAGAAACAGTGCTTGCCAAATGCTCCCTTACAGCACTCATCACTGTAGTAAGAACAAAAAGATATACAGAAATAGATGAAACTTCATTAAATTAAGTTAGATTCCAACATCAGACATTTCATGACTTAAGAAAGTGTAGGGAACTTGACCAGATACATATGTGCATGATATAGGACAATCTGTTTTAGAAAGGGATTTAAAATAAGTGACAGCATCACAGCTCTCCAGAGTCAATAATTTCACAGTTCTCTGGGATTGAAATAGCTAATTAGTATCAAAAGATATAAAATTCAGAGAAAGCAGTGAAAAGCAGACAAAGTAAAACACAAAAAACAAAACAAAACAAAACAAAAAAACCCACCAACCCACAGACTTTTAGTCTTAAAATATGTGACTGACATTTCCATAAAACAAAGCTGTGAGGAATTAAGACATATATAGCATAAAGGTACAATTACATAAAAGAGAATCATAGATTTAACGTATTAACTTATCAGCTACAAACAGGTACTTTCAAAGAAAATTGATTGGCATTTCTCATATTAACTCTCTGTGTAATGCAATTAAGAATTCCCCTGCCGGCAATCTGCTTCTCGTCACCTCTGCTAGGCAGTGCGAATATTGTTGCTTTTCATAAAGACAGCAGTGCACCGGTGAAGCAGTACTTCTTTATGTCAGGTTTCAGGAGGACTCCTTTGTATTATGAATTAAGTACATTGAACAGTTCCTCTTCTGATCACAGTGGTTCATCTTGCCTCCTGCTGTTTTGGCACTCACATTTTTTCTACCATATTTTGTTCCTACTAGATGTGCCACTGAGAAGTGTATGAGTCCTTTTGCAGTTGAAGTAGTAAGGGTACGTTCTGTTACTCACGTTCCTTATTTCCCCTGCTTTGTTTGACTGCCCAAACTCAGGTCTCCAAATGCTTTTAGGTTGTTTCTAGTTAAAAGTACTTTAGCACTGCTTTGGGTGACTGTTTCGTTGTCAGCATGGTACGGTAATATCCTCCTTATTCTGTCTTGCTTAGACTTCTTTCTCCTTACCAGATGTACATGCTAATTTAGGACCATATTAAATGAAAGCAGTAAAGGTACATAGAGTGTCTCAGCTCTGTATGAGGAGAGTAATTTTACTCACAGATCCATTGCTGGGGGGATGACCCATGGTGATTTTTCAGATACCTATATGACTCCTAACTCCACATGCCTGAGAGTTTCCCTTTCCCCACTCCTTGCTCTCTGGAGTTTCTTACCTTCTTACTAGGCTTCTCCAGAACCACAGGTCTCCCCAGTTCCTCTCAGCTCTTCCCAAAAGTGCTTTACTTCTCTCGAATCCAATTTCTGGGTCTCCCAAGAGGAGTTCACACTTGTCACAAACATCTCTCTCTTCCATATGCCAAGACCTTGCCTTTAAAAGCCTACAATAACATTTACCCCAGCATTTATTGGGACTTTGACAGCAAAAACAAAGACAACTTTAACATGCAGGAAATATGTTTCTGAAGGGATGTGATCTGTAGAAGGAAAAAGGCTTTGGCCCTTTACCATTGTACCTAAAACATCAAAAGGTTTGGGATTTGTAGCCGGAGCTGTGAAACTACCTCAGCTTTCAATATATTCTTGACTAAGGGACCTTCACCGTGTCATGAGAGCACAGTAAGAGATGTACAGTGAAGTGTACCACAGCACAGTATGGTGCAGTGCTTATTTTGAACACTTGGGCCTTCCTCTCATAATTACCACTAACTGAGAGTTAATCAGCCACCAGATCCAATTCCAACTGCCCCAGTTATCCAGCAAGTAGCCTCAGAGGTGTCCCAATTAAACACAAGGTAAAGACTACAAAATACATGCGAAAGCTTAGCTCCTGGTGAGACCTCTTGATTAAAAACACATCATTATTTCACACCTCTCCTAATTAGCACTGATGGTACCTCTGATTTCAGAGGAATTTGATTGCTTCCAGCATATTGCCACACTGACAACTGATACAGTCCTGTCCACCACTCCATGTGTTGATCTTGAGACCAATACTGTAAAATGACCTGACATCACCTCTGATAGTTTTGCTGGGAAATACTTGGGTGCATAAATATTCAACATAGCTAGAAGCTCTCATAACAAAGGAACATAACTATATAACTGCAGATAGCAGAAAATTTGATTCTGGAGTTTACTTAATTTTCATTTCCTTGTTGCCCTGGTTCTGTGTATCCTGCTCCAGGTCCTATTGCAATTTAATCACAAGATGGCTATTGCACAGTATAAAAGAGAACACCCAGTATAACATTAAAACCATGATTACTTTTGAAAAATCATCTTGTTCTTTTTTAATTTAAATGTGCAAGCTACTTCACAATTACACAAAATTAAGAAAAGCCAGTAAGATCTATTTTTTGTGAGACCATACCTAGACTCCACTAAACTGAAAAACAGTCAAATGGCACAGATTACATCTTCCTACGGCTTGTTTAATCCTAATATGGACGAAACTGACAAATGTTCCTGAATTGCTGGCTTTTTATTTAATTGATCACTTTTTTAATACATTAAAGACAAACAAACAAACGAAAACAAATAAAAACCTTCATTTCAAGTGTAACAGAAAGAGTGCTACTGTCTTTTTTATAGAGTATTATCCACAGAGAATCCAGGATCTAGGTCACAGCAAATCATTCGTATTTCTAGTTCATTCACAGTTCAGGTCTTACTGAAATTAGTCTGTTGCATGAAATGATGTCAAAGTATACTAGATATTAAAATATATATCCTGCTGTGAATATTTAAAACTTCATTTGAAGGATAGTTACAAATGTAAAGCCATGAGACATCTAACTATATGAGCCATCTAACTATATGAGGTTTCACTTTGTGCAGCTTTCTGGACACAGTGTGTGTACATAATTCCTGCCTTAAAGTGAAAAATACACACATAGCATGGTTTGATTTCCTCTGCCCCAGCCAACCCACCCTTTGGCTACAGGTGAACAAATGTAAGTGGATTGTCACTGAACTCAGTGCAACATTCCAGCATTCAGACAACATAATCTTCCAGTTACTAACATTGTCTTTAAAAGGCTGAGTAGCATGTCTGCTTTGTAAAGCACCTTTGGCAACAACGTTTTATGTTGACCAGGTGCTGGCACCAAGTGTAGGCCACCAATGTGGCCTATGTAGCACATCAGCAAATCCATTCACAGCAGTGAAGCTCATTTGACCTTCCCAAAACTGATTGATAAGGCATATTATACTGTCCCAGCATGCAACACCAAATATATGCCAGTACTCGGAGCCATTTAACACAGCCAAGTAACTGAGAGTTCTTTATGAGAAGCCGTATACCATTCTTTTATGCTTGTTGTGACTAAAAAAATGCAATTACCTGGCAGCTTTCTGTTTTTACAGATTCGTGCTTTGAAACACACATTTGAAATTACATCATTACTTGCAACTACATCTTGGCTTAGAACAAACTTTAAAGATAGATTCTTAATTCTAAGGTGTCCTATTGTTTGCTAGCTGTCTTTTTTGTTCTGTAAATATCTGAGATCAATTTCTATATAACTGGTAAGCCTTTTGGAGGTAATGAAGATGAGACTTTCTTTAAGTGTTTATAAATGTTTCTTCCAACCATAGTATGTTCTCAGATTTCAAAATACAAAGGAGAGTCCAATATAGTTTTTTTCCAGAATTATGTGGCTTTTACTTGAGATTTATGACGAGTCAATCAGATACACAGTACCAGTAATTGGGAATGGAGTACATTCATCCAAGCCAAGCAAAATTTGACAATTTTCAGCCTGAAATAATTCTCTTAAAACTGTGGCAGAAGTGCAATCTACCCTGTAATAATTTTGTGAACATGGCTATCTTTATGGCAAAACATCTTTGCATTTTATTGTACATTTCCTATACTTCAGATAATGTGGTTTTCTTCATACTCTGACCTGAAATAGTGGAAGATTTCTGATTTTGTGCAAGTCCAGAAGGGATGCAATTCCTTGTGACTCAAGTCAGAGTAAATGTGATGCTAAAAGAAAGCTGAAGCAATTAAACTGTTCTCTATCTCTTCCCAGTGACTGTAAAAGAAGTCCAGAGTATTAGCCCAGATACATATCCCTTCATAGCATATGTCCATAGTCGGGTAATATGAACCGTATTTGGCCAGAAAGAAAAGACAGACAGCTAACTAATACTATGAAAACATTGATGTGACTGATACCAGAATTATGCTGAGTTAATCAGGTGTGCAGAATAAAAGAGAGTTTTAAAAGGTGAAAAAGAGGGCTTTAAAAGGTGAAGAAGAGAAGAATAATATGAGGGTTAGAGAAAATGGTTTATAGTGGAATACATTACTGTATGAGACATCATTTCGGACTAAATGTTCTTCTGATATATTCTGGGCCACAAGTCTATGAGTAAGTCTACATTTCTCTCAAAGAGCAGCTTCAGGATTGCTCAGGAACACAGATTTCTCTTACATCTGTCCTACTCTCTTCTCCATGCAGGTTTCTGCACATCAGCAGTCTGTCCAGATGTGTTCAATGACCCCGTACTCTCTCTAAAAAACAAAACAAAACAAAAAAAAATAAAAACAAAAACAAAAAAAGCATTATAGCTAATGAAGAAGACGTAGACATCAAATGATCTTTAAGACTGGATTACTTGACTGCCATTTCATTAGCATCAAAAAGGAGCAAAAATTTTGCACCGTTGAAGACTGTGCCAAGCTAACTGCCCATCTCTTCAAACTGCAGCCAAGTTTTGGAAGAGCAGAATTGTGTCAGAGCGGTAGCAGTAAGGTTGAAGTACATAATTATACTCAGTTGAATACATTCTGTTGAATAATGAAATTGGCTTTTATTGAGATTGCAAACACTTACATCAGAGAATATTTTAACACCAGGCTTGAACTATAGCCAGGAGCTAAGCAACTAGGAGCTAAGAGAAAAATCAGTATGATCATCACTCATAATACAGTGTTTTTCCTCCAAGACTCATGGAGCACTTTAACAATATCAATTTCATATGCCTCACAATACCCTGCCAAAATCTGTTCTATTGAGAAGCTCTGAATCTGTGTTGCTCTTTAGGTCATTACCTACACCAGACTCAAAGTATATAGAGTGCAGAGCTCTACCTCAACACAGAAATCTGTTTTAGAAGGTTCCCAACACAGAGAACAATCACTGCTACAGTGGCATTGTCTAGGTGAGTGCTCCAAAAATACCACTGGCCTAAATTAGCTCAGTACCCTAATCAAAGAGCAGGAGAAAAACCTGTCTCTTAGTTCAGTGGCTTAACCGCAAGATTTTCATTTTTCCTTTCCATTATGCATTAACCTCAATACAAGTACTTGCACTGCAAACATTTTCAAACAGAAGAGTAGTCCCAATAGAACAATTTGTGTTTATCAGGTTAAATATATGCACAGAGCAAATCATGGAACGGGAACCGCCAAGCTGTATATGCATTGGGAGGTACTGTGCTATCATGGTTTTTGAGCAAGATTTCCATTTGTAAACAGTGAAGGGCTTTTATTTATAACTTATTTACATAGAATACTAAAAGTATTTAGTCAAAGCATGCCACAGAAGTGCATGAAACAGAAGTTAGGGTATATATCTTCCAAAGCTGAATAATGAAATAAAATATTAATATTGGAGAATGTAGAATGTGCAAGCAGTACAAATGCAGGTCCAAGTATAAACAGTAATAACAAATAGAAATCCTGGAAATACTGTGGACTGTAATTAAAATAAAAGCATTTTTTGCCTAGTTTACAGTCATAGTTTTGAACAGCAACATCCAGCTTTAGCCAATTTTCAAAATGGCTCTGGCATACGTGCTGAGGTTTGCTGCTCTTAGTACTCAGAGAAGACTATGCTCCTTGAATTGAAAATTAATGGTGTTCCAAAAACTTTGCTTTGTGTTTTCTGACCACATATTTATTAGCAGGCTTGCCTGGTAATCTTTATCTTTGGCTCAGCTTTATGAAACAGCAGTATGGGTAGGACTAAACTATTTCCCTATTAAAATGGGAACCTATAAACTCGTGGCTGACACCTCCCATTAATATCTACAGCTCTTTAAAATGTTGAGTGTGATCACTCATTCTGTTTTAGCACCGTCAATATAATTTACATGGTTCCTACCATTGTACTTGATACAATGACAGGTTGTGATAATAGAAAAATACTATAAATAAATAAATAAATTGTTAACTGTGGACTAGTTACTGACTTTAATCAGTTTTGAAAGGATTACAACAGACTCATGAAACAACTACATGGAAAAGGAAAGAAATTTTTCATAAATATTTTAAAAAGCAATAGTGATGGAGTAGTGAAGTGCAGCATGCACAAAGAAAACAAAAAATATTCCAGCTGACAGAAGGGTTGGGAAGGGAAGAGGGAGAGAAACAACTTTATGAACTGGATTTACAGCTAAAGAAGATTGGTGGTAGAACTGCACCCTGTGAGCTATGTCTGGAGATGGATATAGCTCTGAACATCCGCCCCCAACCTTGAAGAGACCTGAAAATGTAGGAGGGAGTATGTGGATCGAGTACAAGAAAGAAGGGCATCTGCCACATTTTTACATGTGCATCTGCCAACTGGCTATTCATCCTAATCTAATTTTGCCAGATTAGTCTTGTCTTTATACCTCATGTCAGGTTTGGCTGTCCCTCTGCATGTCCCCCTTTAGACATCTGTTATGTACCTCTTCCCTTTCATTCCCTTCTTTGAGACCTAAGTAGCAGGGGAAGGTGGAGAGGAGAGGTCCACGACAGGGGCACTTCCCCATCACACAGGCTACATATGAGAAGGGAAGGGAAAAGGAACTCCAAAACAGATGTGAGGCAGCAACATGCTGAATGGAAGAAGGCAGCAAAGCTGCTGCATTCTTTCCTGCTTTGTGCTTTCCTGAGCAAAGCGCTCATGTAAGAGTCAAAGAGAATGCTCTACACGTACCTTGCAGACCTTTGAGTATAACAGGAAGAAACACAGATGAGAAGAATTGCAGAGAGCAAGGCTTAGATTTTGAGGAATTTCTTTACTCATTGGTGATAAAAGGTTTGTCGTGAACCCCTTTTGACTCCAGCATGGCAACACAGATTCATTGCGCTCTGTAGCATAAAAAGAGGAACTTTAATATGAAACTTTAAAAAAAAACTGCTTACTGCTTTAGACAGCAGGCAAATTAGGGAAGCCAAAGAGTTTTTCTACTCCCCAGCTGAGAGTAAAATTGGGCAGCAGTCAGACGCCTGCCTACTTTTTGAAAATGTCTACCTGTAAGTACAGTGTGCCATTAGCCAAACTCTTTACAGGCAAAAAATTTCAGGTTAAAATTTATGTATACAAGAGCCCAGCTAGTAAAAGCCTTATTGTGGTCTATCTATTTTCTTATTTGTAGGTTCTCAAAAAAAGTCTCTAAAGAGAATTAAAGACTCATTTACTGCGAGTCTCTCACACACTTATTCATGCTGAATGCTGATTTATTTCTCTGAAATTATGACCACCTTTGTTCATTCTTTTCCCTGTTTTCTAAATTACTGTTGAGCTAGTTTTCAAAGTGGGGAACATTGTTCTTCCAAAACTATTTCTCTTTTCATCTGACATCTATTTTACACTACCAAATTATATTTGTTAAAATCCAAAACCTCATATGATCCTGTGAAACAGTTACATGGTTGTGTCCTTGGTTAAATAAATTCAAAGTCTAGGATGTTGCAAGATAATCATTTATTGATGGAAAACAAACATTCTAACTACACAGTGCCAACCTGCTGATTAACTTCAAGGACTCAGACATGACTCAGGAATAGTGAGGGGTATTTAACTGGCAATGCATTTACTCCAGCATGGCCTTACATTCTCTGTTTTTCTGAGGAAGGCACAGAATGGG
Organism: Cygnus olor; assembly: GCF_009769625.2. Lineage (NCBI taxonomy): Eukaryota > Metazoa > Chordata > Aves > Anseriformes > Anatidae > Cygnus > Cygnus olor. Next base: position 25,250,347 of record NC_049173.1, read on the forward strand.
TAGAACAGCGTCTCTACTGCAAGTTTCAGTCTAGTTTTCCATGTCACTCTTACACTTGGCATTTAGACTGGCAGTGAGAGAATCTAACAGAACTGGAGAACTCAGCATGGGTCCATTCCTGAAAGCCTCCTCAAATTCAGGGAGACAGTGAAAGGGATTGGATTTGTTCCTTAGTAATCAGTAGGCTTTGTCCTCACCTTGCTGTGGTATCTAGATCTGGAAATTCAGTTAAATTTTGTGAGGGAAATTGTATCTAACCTGTACAGGGACAGGGAATGTTCAAACAGTCCCACGATTTATGGTATGAGCATCACAGCACTAAGAAGTAATTAAGACTCTGCTCATAACTAATTTTTCAATTCGGCAAATGAAACAAAAACCTGGAAGACTTCAGTCCAAACTACATCTTTCTTTCTTGAGGAAAACTATCCAAAACTACTTGGTTTCATTTACATTTTTGTATTAAGAATCATATCAGGTGTGCATGGGAAAAAACAAGCAAATGAAATTATATATATAATTCACAAAACTGTTGAAGGAAATGCTATTCTGCAGCTGTCCAATCATTTGAGGCTGAGCAAGCTTGACCAGAGAGGAGGAATTTTGAGCTGGTCACTGACTGAGAAGATATGAGCTGTTTACTGCCTAAATGAATGCTCTAACCACTAATCAACTAGTCAGAAGGAGATAGCACCTAGTCAGTCTTAGCTGCTATGATTTTTCTGATTCGTACAAAATAGTGAAGTTTTTTCCAAAACAGATCAGAAGCATGGTAGTGGCCTGGCAGATCAGTGACTCAGCAAGCAGATAAAACACACAACCACTCTAGGGAAAGTTTAATTGCATTTACTGTAAAACAGCTCAAATAAGAAATGAGAAACCTTCTATTTCCTCCTATATCAACACCAGAATATATGTGGCTTAGCTGTTTTACCCTGGAGAGGGCAGGATTTAGATCTCTACATCCTGAATTCCATTTTCTTCTGGACTAAAAGAAGGCATTTTTGCACATCTAGACCAGAAAATACGTTCGAACTTATTTAGCAAATTCGACTTTGTATCACAGTTTTAGGGTAACCAAACATGAAAGCACAAATTTTGCCTTGAGCTTAGTTTTTACGTGAAAGAAAAAAGGCTCAGCTATGAAGATAACTATGATAAAATTGCATGAGGGCTAAAATACCATTAAAAAACAACAACAACAAGAAAAACACACTTGTAAAGTAACAGTGACTAACTTACTGAACTGGAAAAATGTGGGAGTTTTTTCTTATTAGCTGTAGATTATTGAGGATTATGTTTTTATATATATATAACCTGTCATACTTGAAAAGTGTTTAACTATTTTCATGCTACTGTCTAAAGGATATATCGAATTTAACAATAATAATTTTAAGATGCAGCTACTACTCAGGCATACTGTGTCCAGATTTTGAAAGATTTTGATGTCCTATATGATTTGACATGGAAATGGAAAATGCAACTTAATGAAAATAAATGAGTAATATTAAGTCTGAGGTCAATAAAGCTAATAGATAGTATATATTTAACGGCATAACTATGGAGAATATTGAGCAGCAAAGGGATTAAGAGTTATGCTATAAATAATCTTTATTTCACCATCTCAGCTCACAGATGATGGAAAAGCAATTCAGAGGGATGCCAGGAAACCAAAGTACTTTTAGATTTTTTCTTTGATAATGCCAGTCATCTTCTGGATTGGGGAAATGTAGTGACCTAAAATGAAGCCAGATATTAATTTAACATAGGGCCAGAAAACTGTTAGCAAAAAAAAAGAGTGAGGGGGATAAGTGCAAAGGCTAATCTGCAATGCAGGTCAAAACCTGACTAACTGAGAGATAAGAACCCTCGTAGACAGAGCACACCAGTTAAAATGGGGTTCCTTCTGATGTTCCTCAAGGGCAGACGGAAGCACTGAATCTCTTTAATGTTTCCTATAAAGACACTTGTACAAAAGACAGAGTTGATGAAGTTTCCTGAATATTCAGTGTTGGATGTAAACTCAACACAGGAGCCAGAGGGATTGTATTACAAGAAGTATAGCTAATCTTGAAAACTAGATTAATAGCAACAAGGTTAACATTAGTTGTAAGAAATACAAAACAATGTATTAAAACGCTGTTTACCAGGAGTCCTGGTGTCAGAAGCAGATGCTTTTCTGCCTTTATGCTGTTCCCAAACTGGCACAGGCACAATCATAGAACAATTCACTTCAGCAGCAGACATCATGTCAGTCCAAGTAGCAGCCTGTAATTAGAACACTGAGCTAGCACAGTGGACACCTAGAGTCAGACCCTCTTGCTGATACACAAGATTATTGCCCAAAACATTTGGGAATCTGATTGTTGGGATCTTCTCTTGCAGCTGTTTAGTCCTCTGTGAAATGTTTTCATGCTAACTGGAAGAGGACCAGAACTCAAGCCCTCTGATCAGACAGACGCACCCTCACTAATTTACAAGGTCACAGCCACTCTTTCTGTTGCTCTGTGAATACTGAATGACTGAATAGCTTATGTAGTATTTAATGACAGTTCAACAACTTACTGGGAATTACCTGCCACACATTTGTACTGGATTACAGCACTTCTTTCGGTGATGACTGACAGGAGCTCAAGACTAGAATTCATAAAGAGAAAGTCCTTGAATCTATCTTCTAAATTAATGTTATCACCACTGAACACCGATGAGTTCAATGCTTCCAACCTTCCTCAGTTTGGAGGGAAGAGCTGAACTCCAGGTAGAGCAGGTGTTTCCATTCAGTACAGAGACATCTAATTCCTTTTTTGCTCATCTCTGCAGTACGTTGCATTAGGCAGCCTCATACTTAGTATGGTGGCTCCTGTGAATTCCAGTCGTTAGTAAATATAGGCCAGAGAACATATAGATGACCAAACCCACAAAGGCATGCTATAGCCGAAACAGCCAAGATATCGAAGGATGTACAGCACACATATGTCCTTACTTCTCCTCTATTTTCTCTGGAAACAGTTCCCATCAGTTACCACAGTACTCCTCATTTCACAACCCAGTGAGCAGAATAGCTATGGGTCTTTCAGAATGACCCTTTGAAAGCTACAAAACTCTCATGAAAGTTCTATTACACTGACAAACTGAATAAACCAGAATAAAAACCATAATATGAAAGGGCACACTGACAGACTGCGTTGATTTTTTCTGTCTTGCTAATGCTATTTGGATTCATCTATATTTCTTCTTTATCTTGTTTCCTCTTTCCAGCTACAACATCTAACAATGCCATGCACCTGTCTTCCCTTCTTCCCTCAGTTCTGCACCCAAAAAAGGGAAGTGCAAGACCATGAGCAACATCTGCAGAGCAAGTTACCTCCATTATCTCTCCACCTTGCCTTTGGTCCTCTGCTCTTGTCCATCATTATGTGTCTTTCTATATATAAAAATAGAACTCCCAGTTCACAAAAGATATGGGTGAGCAAGTCCTTGAAACTGTGTTGTGTCCTATTGTTCACTAACAGTTCATACCCAGACTTAAGGGGTATCTACACTCCAGTCTTTGCAGATCTCAGGTCTACTGAGTCTCCACTTCATGATTCAAACTCTTGCAACTCGTTTTAGTCTTGTGATGCCCCTGAAGCTAGTTCCATATCACATTCATTTACCACAGAGCATCAAGGTCTCCATCCTGCTCTAGAATCCCATGTGCCAGATGCACTTGGCTGCTCTGATTTGCAACCTACTGTAGAGCACAGAGAAATGGTCCTAGCACATCACTTTATTCAAAGGACTCTTTTTAAGTGGACTCTCCCATCTGTAGCCTCACCTGTCGCAGGACTGACACATTCTTTCCTGTTTGAGAAAGAAGTTCCCTGAGATCTCTGAGTTACACAGTATGGGCATCACAGCTTTTATCCTTGTCTTTGTTCTGTAAAGCATTTTGCACAGACTCTAATTGCAGCCTAAGTAACAGAATAAGAAGTAAATCATTATTAATGATATATGCTGTCCAGCATCAATTTTGAAAAATGCCCAGGTGGAAACATACAAACCTTCCCTAAGACTGTTTCTGCTTTCAAAGAGGCTTTTAAATTGCTAATTAGTCTGGAATAGAAAAAATTAACAGTTGCTTTCCAGACAGTTACCCAGGAGTGGCTGTAGGCTCTGTGGCTGGATATGTTATTGTTCTGCATCCCAAACACCTAGTGTGGCTGGGAGGCAGGAAGGGAGAACAGCACAGTGTAAGAAAAAGGCTTGATACAGCACTAATTTTCTCACCATGGAGTTCGAGTAGTCTTTGGGTAGTTTGTCCAGGTGAAAATTCACTCTTCAGGAGGAATTTTCCCTAGAGAAGAAAAACCAGAGGAGGAAGCACTAATTCAGGAGTTTTCTGGAGGGATGTCTCCCTCATCGCTTGCTTAGACTTGATCCCCAAAGATTTTTCATTTTTGCATTTGTTGGTGATCATGGGTCATTTTGGCACAGAGCTCCAGGAAAAAGGGTTACAGAGGGCTTATCTGACTTCTCTGGAACAGTCAAATAAATACTGACAAATACGTGTATGCTTTTGATCATAAAGATCACTCGTGTTGCCCAGCAAAATACTGAGTTCATCAACCCTGCTTCTTGCCTTCCCTACCATTAGAGAGCAATGAGATACGCCTTTTAATGCTTCCCAGTCCACACTAGCTGCTCAGCAAAAGCAACAATCATAAGAAAATACTGAAGACAAATCAAGCTGGACATTGAGAACTTTTCACTTAAGAGTCTTATTTATTAATTTTAATAAGCTAGAGATTTATGTTGATCACTTTTAACTTATTCATGAAAATAATTTTCTTTCATTCCACTGTCTTTAATAAAGACAGATTTATCTCTGCTAGTTCTTGGGTTGGCCTCACTATAATCATGGAGGTGAAATAACTGCAAATGAAATCTCAGTTCACATCCTCTGTATCAGTTAAACGCCTGTGCTACCAAGCAGTTTGAGCACTATCATAAAGATACCATTTCTGTAATATCTTTTTTGTATGCTATGAGTTCAGATGGGTTATTGATGAGGGCTGCTGTTAATAGCTTCCGTGCTTCTTTACTATCTTCAATAAATCAGTAGTATTTGCCAGAATGTGACAAGTACAAGACTCAGTTGTAAAGATAGAGCTGTTCAAATTTGCGTTTGAACATAATGTATCCAAGAACACAGGATGTTATATGAAAGGTATAACTTATGATAGTCAGGGAAAAGAAACCTTTCTTGTGTTCAAATTAATTATGAGAAAGTCATTATGGTAATATGTGCAATGTGTTACACTGAGATAGGAAGTATACCACAGAAAAATAAAGATTATCCCAGTAATTGAGGAACTGCTCTCATACTGAGTTTCGATTAAATCTCCAGTCTCTGTAACAGATGTCCCATGTGACTAGGCACATGAGCGCAGTGATATTTCCATTCACCTGCCATCAGGTCTCCTCAGATTTTTAGGTTATAGAAGATCTCTTACTATGCACCAGTACAGCCTCTCACATTATATGTTACTTTGTGTTTGGTGCATTACTAATCATACTATATTTGTAAAAATACATGCACTAACTCAGAATTACTTGTGATCAAAACATAATTTCAGAAGGCTCCTACAGTCAGTTTCACAACAGCAGAAATACAAGAAATGGCAACATTTCCCTCCTTTATGAGAACAACACCAAAAGAAGAATCTGGATTCAAACAGTGGCTTTGTCTTAGAAAACTAGTGAGCAGAGTCTGAAGAATTTTGTAGGATTTTGTAGGAATTTTTCAGGATTTGCAGGATTAGACACATTTTAAGTACATACCAATATTGTGAAAAAGACTATACATCTGGTGAGAAGAATTACACGTGTTCAGTACCTCTCTGGATTTGATGCAACAGGCACCCATAATCTCCACTTCCTTCAAAGCATAACAGGCATCATCTAGCTTTTTCTTTTCTTTTTTTTTTTTTTTTCCTCTCTCTGAGGATATTCTGTCTCTTAAAGAGTAACCGTTCACTACTGGAATGAAGCACGTACAAAGTGGAAGTAGATATGACACAGTCACCCATATCCGGTTTGCATTTCCGCCATCTTTCACTTTTTTTTTTTTTCTCTTCAGGATACCTATCATCTTTTCCAGTGTTGCTCTTTCCCCCTGTTTTTCATGCCCTTCAACTAGGAGGGCAATCAGGTTCTTTTAAACGATTCTTTTAAAAGCTCCTGTAAATGTAAGATTGGGAAGAATCCTCATTTGTTGACCAAATAAAGAGAAAAAAATCCACATGTAAAGCTGTGAAACAGTACACAGTGAAACCAGAATGGGTCTGTATGCTTTGAAATCTGCAGTTTCAGGAAGGTAGAAAAGTGAAGACAAATGGTGTATTCCACAAAGTACTCAAAATGTGCTTTCAGGCTGTAAGGGAATACAAGAAAACACTGTGTTCTTTGGAGCAAGGCTGAACCCAATGTCTCAAGCCAAACAGTTGGTTCTTCTAGCAATAAATTCCTAGACACTTAATAATCTTTTACCTCTGCCTCCACCTTAAAGCAGAGTTCAGAAATCCTGAGAGTTCCCCCAAACCACACAGTCTCATCCAGCTAAACGGATTTCAGGTATCTGCAGATGAAAGAAGAGTTTCCGTAAGTGATTGGAGTGACAGGATATCCTCGGTGCTTTATGGCTTCTCAGCATTCTAAATTAGTTTCTCAGCATTATAGATGAAGCCTAATGGCCAATTTACAACAAATAAAAACACTAAAAAGAGTGTTATCCTGGATGTAACTCCAGAGAAGCCAACGAAGCTGGCACTGGAGTTGAACTGATGTGACATGCTAAGTACAATTTTGTATCCAGACCTGCAATTCACCTCGTACCAATGGTATTTTTCTGATCAGATGGAGATACAGTATATACACCCTTCCTGATTTCATGTATGCTTTATCTCCCTCAAGAGTCCTGTTATTGTCAATGTGTAAAAGTTATGGTATGGGACATTATTATTACCATTGAAATGCTAAAGAAAACAAACAAACAACAATAACAAAAAAAAACTAATGCTATCTATGCCGTTTAGTTAGTGAGCCAAACAAGCCTAACTCCTGCCCTTGTAGATGTGGGTCTGAAATGCCAGCACTGTGCTTTCATTTCTATTCCCTCTAGCATTAAACTGACTGTGCTCTCAGAGAAAAGTATACCCAAGAAAGAACAAAAGCAATGTGTTTATAAAAGAAAGAGCAATATATTCTCACTTCTTTCTGTAAAAAACAGCTTTAAACTGAACATAAATTGACTGACTCCAGATGATGCCATCATTTTGTATAGTACCTAAAGGGCAACAGAGGCAAGAAAGATCTAGCACTCAGCAGCATTTTCCATGGGATAGATATCTTCAAATAATCATATTCCAGAAAAAGTAAAAGTGAAATTCTCAAATCCTGCTTTGCTCTCAGCATCCTGGGGTGCCAGCCTCCCTTGTTCTGCAGTGGTCCATGAATCTTTCTGGGGACTCAGAGCTGAGAGACAGCACCAGGGAACCTGGCAGTGTCGTTGCATCCTCCAGGAATATGTTAGCATCAACAAAACCAGGCTCTGGAGAACCTTGGTTCCATCCAGTCACAATTTTCTGATGGAAAACCATTCAGCTGGAAAGAATTTAGCCAGCTCCAGAAGACATACAACAGTTTTGAGACAGCAGCCCTTTAACCTTAGGTCTCTTTTCAAGCCTGGGACCAAACTGTCAGCAGCAGTCAAACTGTGCAGCTTTGCCAGCATTTGCAGAAAGCAGAGAGGTTTTCTGTGTGTAAGTGAGGGCAGAAATGCTGGTTCTTTAATTTGCTTATCCTGACTGCATTGGGTGACAATATGAAAATCTAACCTGTCCTATGTGTGACATTAATCTATTCCTGTCACTTTGGCTGTCCTGTGACTGAAAAGCCGTTTGTTCAGGTCCAACAGAAGGAATTAACATTGTTACAGAAAAACTGATGCAATTCACATGGAGACTGATCCTGGAAGAGACCAAACACCCTGGGTTGCTACTGACCTCCAATGGGAGCCAGGAGATTTACAGGTTTGTCATTCCACAGTCTCTCTTCTGCTGTAACCATTGAAATGTACCCTCTTTAAACTCTGGCTGTGATACCATAGTAAAAATGAAGACAGGCTGGAGAATTGTTTAAATTGGAGCATGGAGTTTTGCTGAAAATTAAAGGACTCTCTCTTTAAAAAGCCTGTCAAGTTATTATCCCCTTTCCCTCTGTTAACGTATGTCCTGAGATTTCTCTTTCAGCCTAGCAATGTTTTAACAAGCTGATAACAAGAAGAGGAGGGGAAAAAATATTAATAAAAAGAAGACAAAAAACACTTTCAAGATTGTCTTTTTGAGCACTGCAACAATCTGTCTTGTGAATCTACACGATTCAGTGTCAAAGGGGTTTTCATGTTTATTTGCTTTATTTTACACCTTAGCTAACAGAGAACATTGGATTGGATCTTGATTTTTGCTGTGCTGTATTGCTCTGCACAGAGTAGGATGTGTAGTTCATCTGCACCTACATCTAATGAAGGATCTGTGCCATGGCAGAGGTTTTAGATATCTAGTGATGAATATCTCTGATAAAAATAAATAAATAAATAAATAAACAAATAAATAAATCTATGTCTTTTTCCCTTCTGTGGAATCTGCTTTGGTTTAATTTCCAGGAGAATAAATTTTCTGCCTTTGGACATATTTGTTCATGTCACTGAATAAGGCCTGTCAAAATGCTGAAATCTCTACATCAGAGAAACTAATAAAATTTTGTTTTTAAACAAGTTGAGCTTAAGTGTCGAATGCACAAATATGAGCATGGCCAGAGGAGGAATCCACTGAAATTGTGCTCTGCTGAAAGGAGTAAGTTCTCCACTGCGTGGAGAGGCTTCAGTCTTCCCTAAGTAAGACAGACAGGGTAGAAGCAGATTGCTCCTTCCTGATGGATACCAAGCTCCATCAGTTTATACAGGTTGGCAGAGAACCAAAAGGGCATGCCCCTCTGCTGGCACTCATGGTGTGCTAGGCTCAATTTCCCCAGAATTCTGATGCATTTTCTGGACTATTGTCCTATAAGCCAGCAGAAAACAGATACTTCATAGAGCGTTTTTTAGCTCTTGTCTTTAATGGAGTTATTAATTTTTCCTGAGAAGGCAAAAATATTTGTTTTTGTGCAGGTCAACGTCTTTGGTGGACATGCCTAACTTGCAACATCTAACCACTTAGTATTAATGCGAAGTTTATGGCAAAAACTATGGCTTGAGAAAAAAAAATATTTAACATTTGCAACATTCTGTCTTTGAAAGGTTTGAGTTCATGACAACTTGAAAGTATAGAGTGAGTCACTGCATTCAAAGTACAGGAGGACAGACACCTTTTTATCAGAAAAAAAATCTCTTTTTTAATTTTTATTTTTAGAAATCTAATGACATTTTGCAGCTGTGTCTTTCACTATCTGTCTACAGCTCCCAGGCTAGGGTCCTTTGGCGTACAGTTGTTTGTTCTATACATTACCAAACCAAGTGTGCACATAGGCATTCATGAAATCCTCTGGTGCAGCTCTGATCTCTTGAGCATTTGAGTTAGTACATTGATTCATATGCATTCGAGATGTTGTAGTCCTGAGTTACCAATGGTATCTTTAATATAAAATTTATTTTTTCACTCTATACTTCCTAAACAGGCTACAGATAGAGATTTTAACATTCTCCTCATACAGATCTTCCCACTAGGCTTCAATACTGCCAGTTAAACCAAATTTTTTCTCATCAGTGAGAATTACAATTTCCCCTAGCTCATTAGTCAGTCTTGTAGCATGGGTAAATATTTAGTGAAAAATGTCTTGCCTTCACATTCTTGCCATATCAAACCACTTCGTTTATGACACACTGAGTTTAAATGGTTACTGCCTGTATTGTCCTTACACCCTTGGTTCATGTAGCTACTTGTCTTCTTACTTAGTCAAGCTAGTCTCTAGCTGAGAAAATTATCTCCCTACCCATAAGATACAGCATGTTCTGGGCAAATGGCACCAATTCCCAGTAAACTGTCACAAAGTTCAGTGCTCCAGAAAATCAAAATCTTCTGTTTCCCACCAGTCAGCTGTACATCCACTCATCTCCAAGATGTTCTCTCTTATGTTGTTCATAAAACCAGAAAAATCATTTGATTTTTTCTTTGCTTTTCTTCTGCAGCTCTCAAACCTTTACTATTCGTGCTGTTCCACATTTTTTTGTTCCAATGTGAACTGTCAGCAGAGCATGATTTGCATTGATCAGTCATCACATCCAACACTACTGTTACATTTCCATAACTTTGCACTTGGAAAACAGCACATTTTTTGTCCCTCCTTCCTTTATGAATTTTCTTTACGTTTATTTTCATATAATCTATGGACTGCATCTTCTTGAGTTTAAAATATATTAAGGAGATCTCTGTTCCAGTTCATTTCTTATAGTAAAGATGTTCATCGAAGATGTCCCTCTAAATTTGTCTTCTGTTCCTCAGTAGATAACTCAATAAGGATCTGATACTGAGACAATATCATTAACTGGATAAAGTGTCTCTTTTTACAGATCACTAGTCCACTTGCTCAATTTGCAACCTCACCAGTTTCCTTGCCTCTAACCCTTTTCTTGTGGAGTCTGTGGTAATAAATTTGAAATCTAGTTGCCAGAAAAGATGTTCTTTGATTCTGCACTATGCCAAGCTTCACATTTCCAGATCACATATCTTATCCTCCAGAATAGTTGTCATCTTGCACTTCGTGCATCATAAATCCCTCCAGCCATTCAACAGAATGGTATAGCACTGCAAAAACAAGTCACAGGGTTTCTATGTCAGTCATAACAACCACATTTCCCCAACACCCTTTCTCTTCCAGCAGAGGTTATGTGTAGTCAAAATATTAATAATACACTTTTGTAAGGAATCATATGTGTGTGGTTCCAGACCCTCAGTGAAGCAGAATGGGATAGTGGTATCAGACAGGGCAACATTCAAGATAATGCTTTAAAGCCCCCAAACTCTTGATTCCATGGACCTTGACAACCTTCATCATGTCTTGCAGACCAATATGCAACTAAACAACCCTAAATGAACAAAGTAATGTGATAAATACACGTAGAATAATTCAGGTTGCAAGAGACCTCTGGATGCCACCCAGTTAACCTCTGTTCAGCACAGAGCCTTTACATCTATTGATGTTTTCTATAACTTCTGCAGGCCACTATCCATGTTTTGTGGCCTAGAGAGACTTTACAGAAACAAGCTTAAGGAGCTACTGCTCTTCCTATTAGCACCTGTGAGACACTGGGTTCTGAGGAAATGATTAGATATGATCTCTCAACTAGAGTCTGGAAACCTCTGCTTTGTCTGTAAAGGAGATTTTATCGGACACATAAGAAAACAAAAATCCTTTTCACACAGCTATACACTGGCACATCAGCTACAATAAAATTAAACTGTAGAGAAGATGAGAATGATCTAACAGAGCAAAAAGGTTGGTGTAGGATTTCTGAACATTACAGCTCTGACATGACCTTACTATCTGTCCTTGTTTATTTAAAGGGAGAAATGACCAAAATAATTAAAGTTAGCAAAAGCCCTGTCATGAAGCTGGGATCAGCATGCATATAGAAATTACATACCACTAACTGCAACAAAGACCTTATCTATATTCCTCAATTTATCAGTTTAATTAAAAACTGAGGCCAAAACCACCCTGAGTGTATTGCCAGGTTTCATTAAATGGGTTTAAGAATCACTTAGAGAAACCTGTACAACTGAGCAGAGATAAGGCTAGAACTTAGTGCTACATTACTTATAACTCAGCAGAGAGTCAGAATTAATTCTAGGTGTAGCAAGAGCCTCCACAGTAATTCTGCAAGACTCTTCTGCTTTTTTGAAAACAGTAACAGAATGCGCTGCACTGAGCTCCCATCTAACATCGTGAGTTTTACAGCAAGACTTGCAAATTCCTTGTAGGTTTTTAAATTCCATGCCTCACCTCACCTCTGGACAAACACTTTTATTTTATTACCTAATTCATTCACCCATTACTTCTTCACACTGAAATCAATTGCGCTACTTCAGAGCTATTCGTTACAGCAGGTGCTTTAGTGTCAGACAACTGGAGGAAACAGTACAACCCCCAGTTTAGCCACAGAAACACCGTTCAAGAGCGAACTTGTATAAGTTCATGCACTAGCTGTTTTTTGCAGTTCACAGAATTTCTTGATAATAAATGCAGGGCCCGGGAACTGACTTGACTTCAGCTATCTGCGTATGTGTCTATGCTAGAGATAAGCAAAACAAAACACAGCGCATATAGAAACACCCTGTAAATTTCACAAATGGGATTGTGTCAGAGGACTGTCTGCCTCTCCCATCCATTTTTTATTCATTTTTTTTTTAATTTCTAAAGTTTCTGAAGTTCTTCTCTCAAACCAAAATGAAATGACTAATGAAAGCATTTTCAGGAATCAAAGATGGCCAACAGCTTTATGAAAGACCTGAGACAAGTTTTTTAAAAATTCTGGAGGTTTCTGAGAAGGAATTAAATCAGTGTATGATGTTTTCCCAGAAAGGAAGGTGAGAGCCTATAGGCAAAGATAAAGTCTGTTGTTGAGGCAGCATTAAAAAGTGTCCTGACAGATTGGTGAACTCAGCTGTAGCTCTCATCTGAGGCAGAAAGCACAAGATTAAGGACAACTGCCTCTTCAGTAACAAAAGCTACTGGGAACACTGCAATGCTGTCCTCTCCTGCCTTGCTGGAAGATTTCAAAAGCACCCAAATCAAATTCAAGGTCTTGAGTATTTTCCTGGAAGTGACTTATGGTCGGGGTCCAGATATCTAAAATAGCCTCTGAGATCTGGAAAGGCCCAGTAGTACCTTCTGGAAGTGCAGGAAGGAAAACACAACTTTCCCAGGGACTGGTCCAATCTGTGGAGTAAACTCTCCCATGAACTGGGAACCCAGAACATCCCTGACATCCTCACCTTCTCCTCTAAAGTCAAGGCAGATTTTATTCTGTTTTTATGTACATGTAAAAATCTATCCCAACAAAAACCCTATCAGAACAAAGCACCTTACTGAGCACATTACACTCCTTATGGAGAGGACCAGAGGACAAACATAACAGATGATGCTTAGGATGCTTAATGCACTTACGAATGGTACTCAAATAGTGTGGTGATAAAGGTGGTGGGAGAGGCTATTCAGAGGAAAACAGATGGAATAGAGGGTGCCAGGGTTATACAACAAAGTTCTGACAATGTGAAGGACGTCTGCAGGGTAAGTTCAGTTTACTGAAAAGTACATGCAAAGGATTCTGTTACCTCCACCACAAAATCTCACACTTGTTTAAAAGGTTGCAGTCATCTCAATCTTTGTATGGATATGTTTAACAGCTTCTAACTGAGAGGTGACATAGTAGTTTAAAAGCTTGCAAAGAGGACTCTGACTCTCAGAGAAGTCTTTTTTCCTCCATTCAGTTCCATGTATCTGTTGTGTTGTCCATCTGATAGATACGTGTTATTAAAGGGTAGCTGGTAACCTGCCATGTTTGAGGAATGTACAGCATGAGGTAAGTGCATGCTCAGCTGGTAAGTACTTTGCTACACAGTTTTACTCAGATAAATATATTTAAAGCATTTGAACACTGCTTGCAGTTTAAAGCCAGGGGAAGAAAAGGAAAAGGGAAAAGATAAATAACTTTATGCTAATCTGTATTTAATTTTATTTTTGGTTCTACAAAGAAAGATAGCCTCTCCCTCCTGCATAATTAGGAGATGGAGACAAAGCTAGAACATGAGGGAGAAAAGGTCGAGAGGTTCAGTATAGTACTGGATAACAGAAGCTGTGTTGTCAACTAGCCCAACCTTTTTCTCAGAAGTAAAGTACCTTCTCCAATTTCTAAGTATTCCTCTTTCTTTCTTTTTTTTTTTTTTTTTTCAAATAAATTACTAGACATTTCTACCTCCCCAGTGTGCCCAGGGAGTCAACATGTATAGATTCCATCCATGCTAGGGACACCTTCCACTAGACCATGTTGCTGAAAGTCCAGTATAGCCTAGCCTTGAACACTTTCAGTGATGGGGCATCCACAGCTTCTCTGGGCAACCTGTTCCAGTGCCTCACCACCCTCTGAGTAAAGAATTTATTCCTAACATCTAATCTAATTCTACCTTTTTTTTAGTTTAAAGCCATTACTCCTTGTCCCACTGCTACACCCCCTGACAAAGAGTCCCTCCCCAGCTTTCCTGTAGGCCCCCTTTAGGTACTGGAAGGCCACAGTAAGGTCTCCCTCCAGCCTTCTCAACCAACACTCCTTCAGCCTGTCTTCATAGAAGAGGTGCTCCAGCCCTCTGATCAGCCTCGTGGCCCTCCTCTGGCTCATTACAACAGGTCCATGCCCTTATATTGAGTCCCCAGTCCTTACCCCCCAGCTCTCTACTATTTGTTTATTGATACAGTATTCAGATCAGAAGGCAGCATTGGTTTCTCATGAAATAACTCCAATGTGCACCCTTGCAACACGAAATTCTCATCCAAATTCCCCATCTAGCAGCCTCATTTGATTCACGTTACCAAGGTCAGCTGTGCACCTTGGCACTTGAGTCCATAGCTGCAGTGCAGCCCCTGAGTCCACACTGCACATGCACTTTAGGAGACACATAACCAGCTGCTCAGGCTGGGTGTGGGTCTGCTTAGGGGGAATGGAAGAAGCAGGTGAAATTTAGAATTTTACGTGCCTAAATGTTTCACATCAAAATGTCCTGTTTTAAGCCATGAGGAAATGGCAAAAGAAATGCCTTCCTTGCAGACTTGATTCCAAGCTCACTGAAGTCAATGGCAAGACCTCATTGACATCCGAGGCTTCAGATTAGGCCATTGGTATTATCTGGTCCATTAGCCTGTGTCCTCAGTGAGGATTTATGTAGTATTGCTATGATTTTCAGTACATATTGCTTTGAACCTCTTACCCTACTGTTATAAAACAAATGTTCAATTTGTAGAAGAGTAAATTTGGAAAAGAAACTTGAAAGCAGTTTCAGTTCCTCCTGTCCTTTTATTTTCTGACTGATCCAGCTTTATTGCAAAAAAAAATTTAAGTTCCTGATCCTTTTGCTAATACATAATTTCTAACAAAGACACTGACACATAACTATATATTAGAAACTAGATATTTTAGAGGAAAAGTCTATCAGGAAATACTAAAAGAAAACCAGTTTGACAGCCCACATCAAAAATAGCTTGGCTATTAGTTCCTCTGACCTCATTATTTTTTATTTTGCTCTCAATTCAACACTGCAAGTTAACATTATAACAACATTCACAGGAACAGTATAATTAATATATTCATGTGTGATTATATTGCATATGAAACTTTATGGGCAATGAGTAAGAATGCTGTCTTATGCCAATACGGACACACAGTCTAAGTCTTACAGTCTTCTGTTAAATGACAGCCTGAAAAGGCTCAGATTGTTCAAGAAAAATTTGCTCCAATAGAAATGCTTTGTAAAATTATAACCACTTTTTAAGCTTAGACTGTTTTCCTGAAGCAAATACATTAACTTTGTCATGTCAAATAAACTACACCAAAGCACCGTCACAATTTCAAAATATTTGCAAATATTTCTGGAATGTGAGGACCCATTGACTGAGAAGAAGAACATGGACAGAAGGAGGAACAGTAAAAGAAGAGTGTAGATAAGAAAAATGAAATTAGTAATGAAAGATTTCCCAGGAAGAAAAAATCTAGACTAACAGAATAAACAAATAAACAACAAAGATGTCTAGACACTGTGAAACACCGTACATAAAGCTTAAAACATCTTGTGAGAGAAAAATCAATGTTTCTTCCAATTTAATAAAAGTTGAGGAAAAGCACTTATGTGGTCAAAACAACCCATGTGGACATTTTCAGATTGAAGTTTCTCTTCCTCATTTAAGATAATTTCTGTTTTGGAATTGTATTTTTCCTACGTCAAAAAAAAAAAAGGGGAGGGGGCGGTACGTGGGTTTTGTGAAATCAAAAGTATAGGAAGGTTTTCAAACCCCAGGGTCAGTTCACTCTGGTATTAATTACCTGTTTGTGGCAAATAGGGATTATTCACAATTCCTTTCTCTGGGGAAAACCTTGCTACTTCACATTCTTCTGAAAAACGATGTTTTTCTCCTGCCTTACTTCTGGGCAGGGCAATCCAATGAAGGACTGCTTGAACTGTTTAAGCTTCATCCCCATGTGGGGAGTTATTCGTAATCAGCATTGCTCGGAAGAGCTGCATCTTTTACTCCCATAGCTTCTGAACCTGTGTATTTAGGACACCTGTTACTCACTTCTGGAGCAAGGGCTTCTGTAATGACATCCATAGTCTCTTAATCATCCTTTTCCTCCAAAGACTTCCCTGAACATTAGAGTTACACCTGCTCTGGTCATATGCTGTGTTCCTTCCTGAAGCAAAGAGGAAGTGAGAAAAACTTGCTTATGAATGTGAGCCTAGGCTAAGATCTTGAGGAATTCCAGTTTCACTATGGAGATGGGGAGAGCACAGTGGATTTGATTACCTTATGGTAGCATCATCTTCCAGTAGCACTAAAGGCATCTTAAAATACCATACAGTCACACCATGAAATGTGACTTTCAATACCCAGTAGAAGAGGACATTCCGGGAAAGGGACAATGTTTTGAAAAGAAGGTCTGAAGGGAAGGGAGAAAATTATTTGAAGTCAGACAAAGGCAGAGATGTGAGCAATCACAGATGACTCACTGCTACTACTTAGAAGCAATGAACTCATTTCAAATGGATGTATCACATTTCTCTAGAATATTGTAAAATGTTACCTTAAAAAGCAATTAAAAAGGAGAATAAAGGCTACTTAAAGGATAGATTAAACTTTTTTTTTTTTTTTTTTGGAAAGTGCATAATTTGTTATTAAAGCTAAAAGTCATAATTGTTTAAATGTGTCATAATTTGATATTTTTAACAAGCAAATATAAAGACAAAGTTTGTACCAAATGTAACTATGCTGCTAGACAGAGAACTGAGAAATGTTCTACCATCCTACGGTAAAGATTTACTCTCAGTAATTAATTAATGATTGAAAAGTATTTACTAGCTGACATACCATAAAGACACATGAGGTTTTGTCAAGTCCCTGTTGTCTCAAGAAATATGTCAAATATATACATATATATATATATATAGTGAAAACATATGCAACACTTTGTATACATCTTTGTTGACCTGAGAATCACAAAGCAGAAAAGAAATGCTGTATACTTAGGAGTCCACTCTTAGAGCACAATGCTAAGTTATACACAGTATGTACCATAAAACAGCTTTTCTATTATGAATCGGTTGTACTTAAGAAGATGATAGTCATGAATGAAAAATTTAGTATGTAAGTGATAATAAAAAAAATGTATTTTCAGATATTTGAGTCACACATTTTTGTACCCAGGTTTTGCATAACACAAGAGAGTAAACCAACATACTTGGGTAAAAAGGAGAAGGATATGTAGCTAGGATTTATAAAGTAAAACCCAGGCCTCCTAAAACAGAACTCAACACTGCAGTGCTCACTTATAGCTATTTCTAAACAGAGCAGCATGAATCATATATTGCTGAATTAGATACAGAGGAGTTTCTTTGTTATTTCACACACTCCATGCAACTGGAGCCAGCCTCTTACCTTTAGAAAACTTTTAAGCTGTTACTGATGAACAAAAGGAGGGGGAGAGACAGCTGAGTAGGTGGAGGAAAAGAGGAAGGCAAACCAGGGCTCAGACCCTGATGGCTGTAATCATCTCAAAGGGCTCAGTGGGAGATACGCAGTGACGCTCATGACACCTGAAATCTTCTTTAAACAAAGACCTCTCTTGTGGCAGCTTACAGCGTTGTTCTTGCCCTAACCAGCACAAGATTCAACATTCAACATCAACAATTAAAGTCACACTGTCCCCTTGTCTTGAATGTACATTCCAGTCTGGAAAATCGAAGCTGATAGCTCCTTGCATATTTAAACACAAGTTTTTTGCATCATCAAGTCTGTTAAACACGTTTTTTTGTATCATAGGTCTAAAGTAACCTGTGTTAGTAGTAACTAAAATTATGTCATGCACAGGTAATAAAAGCAAGTTTGTCAGACCCTATTGTGTTTTTATGGGATAGTTTCAACTAAATGGGGATACTCTGAGCTAATGTAATTTCAAAACAGGAGACCTGGAGGATAAATATTTTTTCAGAAATAAGACAATTTAGTGATTTGAGTTAAAAAAAAAAAAAAAAAAAACTTCCAGGTTTTCAGATTTGTTATGAAGTGAGATGATTCCTATGGATGCCAACCAGCCAAGTATAAAATGCAGGCTAACTTCCAGCACTGTGGTGTTTTAAATAGAAATGCAGATTTCCTAGGTTTGTGGCCACATTCTCCCTCTCTTGGATATTTTTCTGCTTTACAGATCTGCTTCAGCAAGACCCAGTATCAGGTACTTTTGTCTGCCTAGAAAGCAACATTCTCACTAGAAAAAACATGCCACCCCTGGGTCCGTAATCAAATGTCTTCTCTGCAGATTTCTAATATGAAGTGAAGGGGTCACTGCCTTTGGCATGGCAAACCATGAAAGCAGTTGTATTAACAGCATATTGAGCCACAGAAAATTACAGGAAAAATGTTGGCTTGCATTCAGCAAATGGACAGCAAGTGTTATACTGTACTACAGGACAGGTTCTCAAATGGTACTAAGAAGTGTCATGCCCAGTGGTTTTAAAGGAAATTAGAAGTACATTTTTGTGTGGATCGTGGGTCCAGCAAGATCCAAGTTTAAGTGCAAAGATCCAAAGCAAGATAGAGAGCGTGATATTGATCTCCTGCTAGAGAGCTTTTTCCTTAAGATTAATTCTTGGATTCTAAACCTCCTAAGCTTACATTCAAATAAAGTTTAAAAAAAACCAACAAAAAAAACAATTAAATAATAAACTTGATTTTGCAGCATAAATTGAAAAGCCATGGTAGTATATGGAGAATGCACCTTTTGAAAATATAATGGTAAAGAAGGATCAGTTAACAGGGTGCCATTGATGGAAAGGCTGAAGAACTCCAGGTAAATATATGCCCTCATAAACCTTCAAAACAATTTGCTATAATCAGAAAGCCTCTCCAAGTGAAATCTTCACATAGCTTTAGTCCACTACGTACTTACCTACCTTGCTCCACCGTTTTATCTGGGATACTATTGGCTTTATGTATCATAGTACTTGTAGATAATTAATTAATTATGAATAATGTAATGCAGTAAACCATGCTGCTGCATACAGTCGGAAGACTTTTCCAGCTGGAAAGCCATTGACACTAAAAAAACTGCCCTCCCTCTTAATCACTGGGGGCCTCTCTTAGTCTTCTATTGGAGGGATTCAGTTTTGTTGTGCCAGTTCTGATCCTTAACATAATAAAATTAATTTTGTACTTGAGTCAAACATAGCTCCTGCAGTAATTTGAATTGTTCATAACCTAGTACCCTTCTTCCTGAGTGCTGAACAGAAACTGTCTCTGTGGAGAATACAGAGTATTAGAAATATCTGAAATGATGTCTATAACAAATTCTCATTCAGGAGTGCCCTCACCTGACCTCTGGTCTGCAGGTCCACAGTCCAGACTGCATTCGGGCGAGACAGGCGCTCTCAGGCAGGGTGAGCCAGTACAATAGCACAGACATTCGTCTTGGTCTAGGAGGAGGCACTTCCTGGAAACATTTTCCTTGAATAGAAAAGATCTTTGACAAACAGCTTAGACTTAATGTATAATTTTGATATGGTCAAGACTGAACCTTACCACATGTGAGAATCATGATGAAATCACAGCAAAAACTACATTTAGAGATTGTCTTATTCTATCAAAACACCATTGAATGGGCCTATAAAGTCTGTTCTTGAAAACAGCACTTAGTTTTGGACAGATTAAAACAGAAGATCAGATATCCCAGAATCTGAGTTCCACTTTCAGATCTCCTGCTTGCAGTGCTATCCTCAGCAAGTCCCTTAATTTCAGTCCCCTGTTGCTAAACTTTTGTCTACTTACTAGACATCATTCATGATTTTTGAAAGCCGTTCTGAGCTCTACAGGTCAAGGAAGGTAGAACGAGAGAAAGGAAAATAATAACAATAATTGCTAGTGACTGAAAAGAAATTGCAGTTATTTCCTTGATAGCCTCAGCTGACTTTCACTAACAAAACTGCATTTAAAAAGCAGACAACTAAGTTCTGCTCTTTGATATTCATATGTAAAGGCAAATAAAATATATCTTTATATTATTTTCTCCTCATCTAGAGTTACAGCTGCATATCTGTGATTTCCAGGCCATCATGACACAGCCTGAAGCACCTCTAATGAGATTTAGAAGTGCAGAATGTCTGCTTTGTTGGATTGTTTTTAAATACAATTTTTTCCAATTATCTTCTAAAATGACAGTTTCTCATGCAAATGAAACACTATGTTGGAAAATCCAAAGACTGTTTTGTGGGGGTGGGAAGCAAATCAGTCCCTTGACTACTTGCATCACTTATTTTACAGGGTTGAGAAAGAGGCAGTAGTTTAACAAAAGCACAGGGGAATCAAAGTACTTCTCAAGATAGCACATGCATTTAGACCATTAATGACAACTGGCAAATAAAGAAACCAGCACTATATTAACACACACAGCAGGGAGGCTTGATAGGCACTGTGCATGTGCATGCATGTGTAAGTCTGTATTATCTCCTCCTCTCCGTGTGACTTTCAAAGACTGTAGGCAAGATCACGAAAAGGTGTGCTAAGTGTGCTTGTCATGGAAATGATAATAAAAATAAATTTGTTTTAATCTTGATAGAAATAATCCTTTTGTTCCTCCAATGCAAAAAAAAAAAAAAAAGTCACTGTCCTTTGAATCACTAAATTACAGGAAACACTAAAAGCTAATGTATTTTCAGTTTGCAATTTTCATTTTTAAAAAGATTGCTTTGCCACTGCTTTATACAGAATCCACTTTTATATAGAAGCTATTGCCTTTCTAGAGAGAATTTAGGTTTAAAAGCCCAAAGACCAAATTTTGAGGGCATCTTTTTTGCTTCAATGAGAACCAGAGGAGTAGATGTCTTTGCAAATCTTAACTGTGCAATGTAGTTTTGCTGGAGTTTTACTGGATTCTATACAGCCACAGTGGTTTACACTTACACTAATTGGGAATCCCATCTCTTTTCTGAAAATTGAAGTTAATAAATGCAGATTAATTTTATGAGCTTTTCTTCCCTTTTAGTTTAAACATTTTACCTTCTTGCCAGCTTGTAGGGTACTGCATTACAATCAGACAAATCTGTTAAACCCATTTTTCTGGTGCTCTATATTGTCACTGCTTGAGACTGATCAAGACTATCATTACAGTGTATAACTTCTTTAATGGAGATGAGATGGGTATGCTTGAGGAATAGACACATTCCATTGTACATACATTTTTCCCTTACAATGTGTAACTTTACACTGTTTCATTACTGAAATAAGAACTTACATCCAGAATAATGTCAATATTGCTCACTAGAGCCAAGGGAAGACAGCTAGTAGTGCTGATACTTCTTATTTTTTATTTCTGGCAACATTAAAAATTCAGCATGGAGAAAGTGTTGATGCCTTCTGTACTTTTCTTGTATGTTCTAATCTAATAGACTCAATGTTTGTTGTTAGTGTAGAAAAAAAAACCTGCCTATTTTTTTCAGCTATACTATGATCACAGGACTTGTGAGAGCATAATGAATCATTTAAGTCAAATCTAGAAAAAGCATTACTTATTTCCTTATAACCCACCTGAAACTGGATATGTAAAATATTTTGGTATCCAGCATACAAATGCAGAAAAATTAAAATAGAGAGCTGGCTAAACTATTAAAATACAGAGCTGGCTAAACAAGATGCTAGAAGCCAGTCAGCTTTCAATCAACCATATGTATATAACCTTTGAAATACATCTCATGACTGGGTCCAAAAGCTCTGCTTGCTGTCTTATGGAGGAACAGGAAGATTCCTTTGCTGAGTTAAGGGGAAGTGGTAAGGATATAAGCATTTAAGACCAGTGTATACAAGATGAAAGTCTTATTGCAATGTTGCACGCATTAAATCACCTTCTACCTGCCACACCTGGAAAGATCAGAATTTCCTTAGACATCTTCTGAGTCATGGTGCTGAAGTATACTGCTCTGTCCCCTCAGTATTCTTTTCCTCTTCATATCTTTCACGTCTTCTTTTCTCACCCTCTTCTAACTTCTGTCTGCAGTTACTGAAATCCCAAATCCTTAGCATCTTTCTGTGTACAGCTTGCTACAGCTGTCATCTCTGTCCAGAAAAATGCACATTTCTTAACATCCCTACAGCAAAGGAAAGGCATAAATACTCAAAACATGCTGCAACCAACAAAGAGAAAGAAGTGAGAAGGAAAACAGGACCCTTGGACAAAGGCCAAGACTATGGATAGGGTAGAATAAGAAAAGAGTCTCTAACAAAACTGAAACCTAAAAGGGAATCCATAGATTTTCAGTTTTCCATACCATTAACCTGTGATTATCAAGGTGGTTGAATGTTTCTCTTTGAATCTTCAATTTATGTTCAATTTAGACAATGTAGACAATTCAATTGTCTATACAGAACTAACATTTGTGTGCTATAGGACTTAATTCATGAAAAATAAATTCCAATGTAAATTAAGGGATTCCCACTTGTTATATATCTGTATTATTTATAAAATTGCTGAATGCAGTCAACTCTCCATTTGTAGCTTATCTCCTGAATCTTTCCTAATACGTTGGTCAATAAAAAATGCATATGCTTATATTTCAAATAAACTTTATAACTTCAAAATCAGGTGCAGTGGGTGAAAGAGAGATCAAGAACGTATAAAGGGACATTTCATTATCATCAGAAAGCTGTGTCAAGTTCAAGTTCACTTTTGCTTTAAGATCACATGATAGCATATGCCAAAGTATTTTTTAACTTTTTACCACAAATAATACTATTAACACTCTGTTCAATGGGAGAGAAAGGTGTCCCTTATATCTTAAAAATTTGAAAATATCTTCCTAAAAGAGTCTTCATAGAATTACATATTTTAGATTAGATAAATCTGAAATCTTGCTATGCTGCTAGATTTGCAGGCATTTAATTGCCTGGCATTACTTTCAAACACATCTTTATGTGCAGCAGGTATCATGTGACCATGTCATAAGTGTAACCCAGCTGTCTGAAAAATAACTTACTACAATTCCTAACTACTACACCAGGAAGCATTTAAAACCTATCCAGTCTATTGAGCACACTTTTTTTTTTTTTTTTTTGTGGGTGACGTGTCAGCTGGTTTTATTTTCTCGGTGCATTGTTACAACACATTTAGATTGTCATTCAGTTTGTCTCCACTCCAGAACAGCAACAGAAAGTCAATGGATATGTATTTGTCACCACTACATTTCCTCTCGTCAGAGGCAAGATTGACTCCATTCGTTTTTTAATATGACCCAGGGAGATAAGTGGTGGTTGAGATAGAAAGAGGAAGTGCTTTTGTTCTTTGTACATAAAGGAAATGTGTGGTTCCAGATACACAATTACTAACATAAAAGTAAAACATCTTCTATCTGCAGAACATCTACGTGACTGAAAAATAGTCAGCATTTCACCAGATATGAAAAATCATGTTGCTCAAAGGAGTTTGTCCCTAGAAAACATGCTCTATTTTTAGGCATTGTGAGTTGCTTTTACAAATATTTTCATTCAAAGTTTAAAGATTATTTGATGTGACCATAATGCTATTATTATAAAGGTTTTAGGAATACCTCTGCAGTGGAAACAAGGAATGGAAGTCAAATATTTGGGTTTGTCACAGATACTGGAGATTTAAAACTTGATCCCAGCTGAAGATTCACAGAGAAAACAAAAATTAACATACACAGGCTTCTAAATCATTTTCAATGTCTAATCTAGTTAACTTATATTTTAATAATTTGCTAATAATTTTAATATTTAAGAAATATAATATTTACTCTAAACAATTTTGAAATAGGATATTAATCCCCATAACACTTTGCATTCAAAGATTAAGCACAGAAACCTCTACTCTAAAAAAGGCAAGCAAGGTGAAGATAATTCATATTGAAGATGCAATGTAGAAAGGAAAGACAGAATAAGGAGGTAGAAACTACTGGGTTTATTACATATTAATTTGAAATCTCAACAGCAGGTGCTTCATGTGTTGAAATAAGCATGCAGCATATTTGAAACATGTATTGTTTAGCATTGAGGCAACCATGGAACCTAAGCCTTCCATGACTTAGTTTACTAGTGCTTAGAAATGTCTGCACTGATTCATTTGATGTACAGTCATGATTTTTCCTCCAAACAGACATTTAAAAAAGACTTTTCAAAATATATTTCAGATTTGATAGGGACATAAAAAGAATCTATTCCTCATATCATAAGGTTACTTTTTTTGCTGTAACTGGCTGGAAGTTTTGTTCAAATTTCATTAGTTTTTCTTTAAGACAGATCCTGCTTTTGTTGTTTCTACATAGACTCATCCTTTTGTAAAAGGAAAATAATCCTTGATGAAAAGAAACAATACACAAAACATAACTGTTTACCTTGTTCACTCTTTTATACAGTGGTCTGATGTGCAAATTTTAGGGCATGATCCTCCTTCGTGTAGACTTTCAGAAGAGAAGATTTAGGTGTAGTTTTTACTTTTCTAATGATTGCCACTGGGAGCTCTCTAGGAAGTGAATCTTAAAGCTTTCCAATCAAGGAGATTAACCTGGTGTGTTTAAAAGTAATAGGTTAGATAAGTGCCATCAGCTTGTCATTTCGCTTAAATCCTTCTTTCCTGTGTTTTAGCTGGGTGTCACCACCTCAAGAAAGAGAAATAAGAAGGCATTCATTTTTTTCATGGCTTGGTTCCCACCAGCACTAGAGGGATTTGCCCAGAAGTACTACTCACTGAGATCCAGATGGCAATCTCTATCTTCAGACAGGCAGTAAATCCTAAAAAATCACCCCCCTGTGGTAGTGAGTTGGCACATAGCTGATTGCATGGCTGCAGCAGTTCTTAGGCAGTAGCACTAATATGCCATGCCCCACAGAGCACCAGGAGCAAGGCAGTGCTTGTGCTTGAGTCATTTTCTGAAACGTGAGCTCTCATGTTCACTCCTAGGTCATGGCAACTTGGCCTCAGCATCTCCCCATGCTGGTTCAACACAGCTTCTCGTGCTGGAAGGGCTCATCAGTGTTATTCACCACTATAGTGCCTTACTTAGCTTTAATACAGGTTTTCTTTCTTTTCTAAATACAGCATTTTCTGTGAACTGTCCTAAAGTCCATAGTTATTCCAGGTACAAATCATCCACGTTTCCTTCCTCCCCATCTGCTGCCTGCAGGTGGCATGATACAGATACAGACACAGAGCTCTGCAGCTTCTGTGTACAGACTGTAGCTGCATCTGGCTCCAGTTCTCCTGCTATTAACTGATGTATTAGGACAAAAAATTCTGCAGTGATGAATGTATTCACTTGGGACATACTTTAAATTGGAGATAAGAAATCTCCGTTTTTTTTTTTGTTTGTTTGTTTTTTTGTTTTTTACTAGCGGAGCAAACTAGATTTTTATTAATAGTTTCCCAACACTGCTATTTAGCATCTGATTTGCACATCCAGAAATCTCCAGAGGTTAAAATGTTAGGTTTTGATCATTGTGTTTGAACAGAAAAAATAAATATTCATATAGCGTAGTGAATTCCTGCTTACTTCCTAGGGTGTTTTGCTTCATCTGTTACCAATCAGGTTGTGCCATTTTCCAGGAAAGAAAGACATCTCCTGGCTGAATCTGGGTATGGAGAGAAAGATATTAATTGCTCAGTGCTGACTATGTCTGCATGGAACAAGAACAAACTTATAACTTCGGAGTAAGGTTTCTGGCTCTTGCATGTCATTGTTGCAGTCTTTTTCTGCCTGGGCATCTGCATTTAGAAAAACATATTTCAACTGAACATAAAGATACATCATTTGGTGCTGTGCTAAGTCTGATAGTAAATAGTAGGAAACTTTGTAGCTTAAGACAACACTGTGGCCTGCATACTTTCATGTTAACCACAGCAACTTGTCCCTTCTGCTCCAAAAGAGCACAGGCAATTAAGCAAAATCTCCACTGTTGTTAGCAATATATTGTAGTATGTGTTATATGCCAAGAAGAGGTTCTGATATACTAGAAAACCACCAAGTGTGTGTGCGTTTATGTGTTATGTGTTTATGTACACAAGGTTTATGTGTATGTATTCATACACAAATTTGCATACACATATATATGTGTGTGTGTGTAAATACACAGTTCAGTATAGGATAAGTAACACAGGCAGTTGCTAACAGCAACAAATGGCTGGAGCAGAAAAATGACCTTATGTTTCTATACAAGTCTTGAAAAGCCTCTCCCAGACTGCTGTGTTTCTGAGAGTGTCTGACAGAATGGTGGCCCCTCTCATCAGCAGCAATCATTTTCCCATGACTTTGCCTCCTCAGCAGCAGCAGGATCAACAAGGTTGACTACCCTCATCCCCTTCAACTGTCTCTTCCTTTCCTGAGTCAAGAGCAGCCCAACCCTTGTTCCCTTCTTTTATTCATTGCTGACAAAAAACATAAAGCTTTGAATCAGCTTTAGGCACGTGAATACTCGGGGAGCAGATTGCCTAATCCTCTGCTTGGGTGCATATGCAGGACTTCAGAGCTCTATCTATTGGGAATGACATGGGTTTATGGGAAAGCAAAACTGGGTCGTAGATCAGCCACATTAACAGGGATATCTTTAGTTTGTTACAAAACCATATTCCAGTTTATGCTGTAGAACACTGGAAATATCTGCATATCCCAGCTTTCTCAAAATAAATTGGGAAAAAAATTGACAGAAATATGCACAAATATAACTGAAAGGTTAAGTATGGTGTATGTGAGGATAGGAGAAAGTCAAAACATTTTAGATTTTCTTCTTCATTATTGCCTTGTGTGTTTACAGATTATGGTAATGAGAACTGCAGAAACATAAACTGAGCGCATACAGAATTATAAACCTGTAAAATGCAAAATACCAACAATATAACTCATAACATCTGAGCCCCAAAGTTCCCAATTTTATACTAAAAATGCAGAATACATTGGAATGTTTTAACATAATTTTGATAAAAAGAAAAAGTTTAGTGTAAATGTCAGCCTTAAAACCTGTCTTAAAAAAGAGATTGCTGCTTGCGGCTCTGGGTGTGCCTACCAGCGTATGGAGCATTTTCATCTTGTAGCATAGATTTTGGCTTCATACAGTGAAGACATTACCGGTTGTTGTCATGACATTTCTCTCTGCAAGATTAAAGTATTTCCATTCCAGCATCCACAGCTATTATTGAAATAACATAATTTGTGAATTATATGAACTTGCACCTTTCCTAGGATAATGAGTTGATGAGGCATTTGTATGAAGAACAATGTTTTATTATTAGCAGCATAAATATGAAGGTCTTAAATATAGGCTTCATTGCAACTTGTGCATGATTCTTTGCTCTGTTTTCATGTTCTCATGTTGATTAAAAGAAACAGCAGTTGTGTTGTGGCGGCATAGTACTGAGCAAATTTCACTTTCATAACAGCTTCCACAGCACTTGGCCACCCGAGAGTACTAACAAACCCCAGCAGTGCCATCTGAAACACTCATCCGGTTAATCTCTGCGTGGCAACTGCATCTGCTCTCATTGCTTACTTCCTGCACCCCTTGCAGGGTTTCTGTAGGATACCAGCTGACTCCAAGGCAAATTTACTTTTTTAATAAAAGTGAAATTCACACCCAGCAAATAGTGAGGGCACTGGCTTGGTCAGGAAAAACAAAAACAAAAAGAAACAAACAAACAACAACAACAACAAAAAAAAAACACAGAACAAGGGACACGTAGCAGAGTACTTGGTTCAGCAGCTGGGAAGGCTTCCCTATCTCTATTGACTACTGAAGGTGCCTCTGATGATTGCATTTTTCTATTAGCTGCCTCCAGTAAATGCCCAAAGCATTAGCAACATCAGCATAGTAACATCCTTCACAGACTTGCCATAGGTGCTTGTGCCACAATACTCCAGTCTCAAATGCTACTGGCACAACACACTTTGCTCTTTTAAGAACTTGAAAAGCCTCTCACAACAAAAGGTGAAAGAAAGCTCTGTTTTACACTGCTCCTGGGAAAGATCTCCTAGGGCAATTTTAATTTTAAGTTATTGGATGGCTGCTGCAAACCCTTCCCAGGTAATCAAAAGGTGGGTGTTTTCTAGTTTGCCCTTTTGAAAAAGAAACTGAAGCTAAAGTGAGTGAAAAAATGCATGTTATAGGCCAAAACAAGCAGCCATAATTTGCTGATCTATAGCTGGTCATGTAAATGTAATGGATCAATTCATATTTCTGATTATCCTTTTTCATCACAAGCTAGGATGTGTAATGTTGGCTGTGTTTGCTTTTGTTAATTGTGACTGTAGTCTGCCAGCTTGTTTTGTTCCCTAAATTGAAGATCTAATTAAAAGGCAAAAAATATTCTCGGTCTAAAATTCAGTGACCAATACATTCAAATTGAGAAAGAAGGGATATTAAAGCTCAAGTACTACATGTTAATTTACCTCGAAACTTACTTTTTATGGAAATAACATTATCATCAAAAACTGTTTTTAGGAACATTGGTTCAAGCAAAAGTCTAACATTATCTGAAGGCATTCCTGACTAATATTGTTCACACAGATGAGGAAAAGCTTCATATTTGTGAATATGAATAAAATTTTGTTCATAAGAATATTTTTTAGAAAAACAAACAAACACATTAAATGTATACAAGTATGTATTCGTATGATTACACATTTTATGAGCTTATCACCTGACTTAGAAACCATCAATTTAGAGGGAAATAGAATGCGATATGCTTTTGGTGGCCAAACATAAAGTGTAGTTAATAATTTAGAAGTAGTGAATATTTGAAGGAATAATGATTTTTACTGAGAAATTTACACACTTCTGATGCTCCTATAAACTATTTTGGATGCTCACTGGATGCTTAAAAACAATTCCTGGACTATTTTGAAGCAGAGAAAGGAGATGATACCTAAGCTGCTATTATTATTATTATTATTATTATTATTATTATTATTTCATATCTTTCTACTGGCAGCTTTCAGATAAATTAATTTCAATTTCTACAATATGCTATTCTGTTTAAGGACAATATAAACAATGTTAAATATAAACAATATTTAAGGACAATATAAACATGCTACTTTACGTAAGAGAAATTGCTAAGTCTTTCAAATTTGTGCTAGCTTTGCTCACCTCCTTTTTTCATTCTCAAACTAGAGCAGCCTAAGAATCCTGTAAAGAAATATGAACTACCATGACAGAGTTAAAACTGCAGTATGTATCTCAGGCTTGGTGCCTATGAGGCACTGGGAGATGTTCAGTTAAAGGCTGTCCAAAGAATGGGATTCCATCTGACAAACGGTGGGAAAGGTTTGGTGGAAAAAAGATCCTTTGGCTTGGGCAAGTTTACTGATTTACATTAGAATTTGCTGCCTTGTTAACTACAGCAGCAAAAAAAAAAAAAATAAGTCTTCACACTGAAAATGAGATGAGCCCTTGGTTGTCTACCATGACATGGGCATTTTCTGATGTCATCCCTGCAAAATGGAGAGTCAGTGTGCCTGAATTGGTATTTTTATCCATGTCTTTTATCACTGACTTCTCTGGTGCTAACCAGGAAAATCTTCTGAGGAGTAGGGCACCTTGGTAATCTTGCTACTTGGGGGTGGGCATCTGGGTTCTCTGTCATGTAGCTCTGGTAGCCTTTTCACAGGGATGAAGCTGGAAACAGGGTCTCAAGCCCAGAGTTAATCCACCAACCTCGTGTCATTTGTTTCAAGAAAATCAATTAGCTTATATTTCAAAAAGAACCAGGCCAGGTTTGCTATTCCACAGGTGAATTTAGAAAGAAAGTACCAAGCTTCCTTTTCAACTCATCCTACAAAATATTGAGCTGTATGGCAGAGTAGAAGAGAGGTTCTGGTCCCCAGTGCTACAGCCAGTTACACCTGCTTTGAGAAAGAAATAAATTACATCTGCAGCAAACAGTATTTTGTAGCTTTAAAATGTCACTAGTGAGATTGACAGTGTTTAGCTATCTTAGTTTGAAAGTTGATTCCCTTCCCAAAATAATGACATTGTCATAACATTCCTGTATGTAGCCCCATTTTCCACAGGATGTGCTTAGACTATTGAGTCTCTGAGGATTCGGTGATCTGTGGTGTGACACAGCTCTAAAATAAAGAACATACTCAAGAGAAGTGCAGTCTCCTAGCTTTGTCAGGTCATTCACTCCACATTTAGCACTAGAGAAGTCGTTCAAGGAGTTACATAGGTAGTACACAAAAAGGAATTACATAAGTCAAACCCAAAAAGTACACTGTGGTAGCTATGGCTAATGCTATGGAAAAGTTTACAGGAAGCACAGGAAGTCTGGCAGAGTTTTCAGAGGAAAAGGGGAGAAGAACATTTTGTCTGTCACTCTAGGTAAACATTGAGGGAAATAATATATTGGACAAAAAAAAAGTCCATAGTCTTCACTATACAAGAGACTCTTTAAAAAATCTACATAGGAATAAAAATTATCTCTGTCCAATTACTCAAATCTTGGGAGCAAACTTCAAACCATTTTATGGTCTTACATAAATATTAGTGAAAAAGTGGGAGAATAATGGTAGGAGCCCTGAGCTTTGTAGAAGATTACACAGCTTCAGTGACAGAAAATATTTGTATCGCTAGCTTGGGATGTCCAGCAAACTGCATTTACTGTCAGGCTTTGTCCTGAATGTCCCAGGTACACTGAGAACACTTTTCTCAGGGTTTGGGTAGAAGGTTCCAAAAAATATTTATCCAAGAGAGCCTAAATAGAAATAAATTTTGCAATTTCTATCTTAGGAAATGGTTAATATTAAAGTAAAAAAAAAATATTTCCAAATCAGGATAACTTTAAAGTTTTCACATGATGGATTTGATAAAAAACTTATTGAGAGAAGTCATGTTTTTATCTGGACCTGAAGTGTTTCATTCCAATTGATTACATTGACCCTAGTGCTCTGCGATTAAATTCAATATTCAGTTGAGTTTTTTCCCCTTGTGGACTTTGGGCTTAAGGTATCCAATACCCCCACTTTCCCCTCCTTTTCCTCACCTTCAGTGTGCCCTGTGCAGAGTGTTTTTTCCACAACACATGCAGAGGCAAGTGCTTCCAGTGGCAAACCACTTCTTGGTTAGAAGATATCTGCACTGAATAACAGGAATACTACTTTTTATGGGAGCATTGCAGAGGAGAGACTGAGAATTTGAAAAAACGTCCTTTTCCATAAGGAAGTGAGGAAACAGACACATGCAGCAAGGTGTTTTAAACTAAGTTGATATGATGTGTTTAATTTTTAATTTTAAAAGTAATAAAATCTCCCCATTCATGTTAAATCAGTTTGAATTAAAATGTTCCAACTTTTCACAAACTGAAAGATCAAAGAATGTAAAAAGGCTAAATGCAGCTAGAAAAGACTGAGAGTAATTATAATTAAATGCTGTAAATACCTCAAGGTTTAAACAACACAGAGAGAAAATAGCTATTGAGCTAGTAAAAACAAACCAGAACTGAAATTAGAGCAAATAAGTACAGACAGTCCCAAATAAATGAAAGCTGTAAATTACAGGAAAATGTGCAATGTTAATTTCAATAGACAGCAGGTGTGAGAAACCCTTTTCTTTTTTAAGATGATGTGATATGCATATTTATGAGAAAAGTTTGTTGTCTGTGGCACCAAAGAACTTCACAAATCAAGATCCCAGTGTACTGACTGCCAAAGCTGTCTAACTCTCTTTCATAAATAATAATAATAATAATAATGAGTGTGTGTTTGTGTGTGTGTGTGTGTTTAAATCAATTTCCCAAGAAGGCAGTATTTCTGTGGAAGCTGGATTTTCTTTCAGGAAAGCCATTCTGATATGCCATCACCTATTAGCTATACATCTAAGTCTTTGAGAAAGCTTCAAAACACACAGCACAACCTTGAGCTATTTCAAATCTTTATCAGTGAAATGTAATTACTGAATCTTCCTTTCTATTCCCTAGATTTTTCACATGACTCGTCTAGTTGGATAAAGGTATATTTTAGGTATCTATTTTCTGTTTTGTTCAGTCTGAGTTAAATGTTAAGATACACCTAAAAATCTGGCCTGTGCTCTTATACTTCTCTTACTGCATATACTTACAGTAACTAGTACACTGAAACTAATTTCGCTAAGACTTCTGCTTTGTAATAAAAATGAATTGTTTGGGGTCCAAGAAAAATATTTTTTCCTAATTAAAATTAAAACAGTTTATGCATTAGAAAAATGTTCCAAATAGCTGAAATGAATGAACAGATATATGCTTTGATATCTTTTTTTTTTTTTTTTAATTAAAAAAAAGGGGGTGGGAGAAAAAGTGGTGTTATCTAAATGACATCATAAATTTCAGAGACTTCCTAGAGGCAACACTACTGAACAGAATCCCAGTGTGTTCCCATTGTCAGAGGTGCCTTATATGGCAAATGTTGGGCAGAAACTGTGGCTATTAGTTTTAAAGAAACAATATTTACTTACCATTACTCTTGATCAACTTAGCATCAGTTCTTATAACTGTTTTCTGAATCTTGTTCTGCATTCATCTGTTGCTGCTTCTTTGTCTCAAATAGTCTGCACAAACTCACAGAGCAGAAGACAACTGAATTCTGGCAATATATAATTAGTTGTTGATGATTTTGCTAATCAGGTCACTTTGCTTAGTGTTTTTCTGTGTAGAGGTAGGCATACTTGTGCTTGTCTGATGTTTCTCTTAGAATAAGCTGCTCAGATAATGTCGCCACCACTAAAAATGTCAAGGAACATACTTATGTACCTAAGTTGAAATTCTCTTCATTAAAATGAATGATTGGCTCATCTTTGAGCAAACCGCATAATTGCCTGTCTCTGTGTAAAGCCCTCGCTGTTCTCTTTCAAAAAAGAAGCACAATCCTCCTAGTGCCCAAAACATAGATCCCAACCACTGTGAAGGTGACTCTAATACTTCAGACAAACTAATATTGGCTAACCCTGACTTCATGCTGGCAGTTTTCCATCTCCATAATAAAGTTCACTAGTCAAGGAGTTCTGAGCATCTCATTTTGAACTGTATGCAGAAAGCTGACCTTGCTCCATGCTAAGAAGAGAAAGAAAGAAAGAAAGAAAGAACAGACTTACAGGGTAGGACAATTCAATTACACCTCTCACCTCAGGTGAAGAAAACTTCTGAAGTTTTCTCTCCAGCCCCAGAGAAAAAGACTGCAAATTTGATTTTGAATCTCATGACATCAGAATAAATCAAAGCATTTTGTTGACCTGAAGGGGATGGGGTATGAAAGTGATAGGACAAGCTACGCAAAATCTGCAGATAGAATCCCCCTACATTCAGGGGATTAATAACACCATTGATTTAAATAGAACCCTGGAGATGGAGGCAACAGCAGTAATTCCTAAATGCCACACAGACCAGTCTAGGACACTAATTACCAAGAGATAACCCAGTACTGGTACCTGGAGTCATCCCTTACACCCTAATCTGCAGGTAAGTCTGAAGCTGAACTTTCTGAGGGTTCTGTCACGGTCTCTGCAATGCAGCAACAACAGATATGTAAATGCATTAAAAAATTCATGATGTGTACTGAAGGGCTGTGTTTAATGAAACAGTTTGTAGCAAGCAGTTGATGACATAACAAGGGCCCCATCCTTCTCAGAAAGCATCCTTAGCAGAGGTTTCATAGCAGAGGGTAAGTTGACACCCCAGAAGTCCACTGCTAGGTGGAAGTGCTTGTCCCTCCCCAGGCTTACATTTGAAAAGCAGTTCAGCCATAGGCATGAACTTAATAAATGACAAAGAGAGTATCTAATTAACATTCCCATGAATCATGAGAAACCTATCTTAGCTGGATTTCAAAAGGCTTCTAGAATGAAGGATTTTCTTAGGATGTTCATCTTTATTATAATTACAACCATATTATAATTATATTATAATTTTCTGGTTGAAATCTGGCTTTTTCAGACACAATCCTAAATGATGACGAAGGGATGCACTGCACTCTGCCACACCAGAAAGAGAAGCTTCTTAAGATGAGCCACCAGCTATTCAGCTATTAGCTGATCAGCTATTAATTCTACATGAATAATGTCCATTGAAATGTGGACTGTCCAAATATTTCCTAAGCCTTTTCATCACTTGACTTAAGGTGAATTTAGCCAATTTACTAGTGAGAGATTTAGTTTCACAGCTGACATTTTTCAGCCCTTGCTTATCGGCTTGTTCGCCTGCAGGATGTGGAGGTGGACGTTTGTGGAGCCTGGACTTCATTTTCACAGCATCCAGTAAAACAAAACCTTCAGCAAGCAATAAACACTGAAAAAAAAAAAAAAAAGGAAGGGTAAGTGTCAGGCTGTGTTGCTGAGTAACAACATTTATAGTCACATAAAAATCAGAGCACATTCACAAAGAATCTCTTTGGAGGTGGAGAATCACAAGAAAACCTTCTGTCATCTCTGGCCATTAGAAAAGCAATTGATTCTCAGACTTCAACATTCCAAAAAGCGCATGCATCTTGTGGGAATGGACACTATGATTCCTGATTCAGCTTGACTTTGCTGAGTAGCAACACTGATAGCTTAGAACAAAGGAAAAATGAGAGAATATTTAAATCAAGAAGGGCCCAGTGAGGCATGTAACTGGGAGAAAAACCTCTCATGATTGTCCATTGTATCTGTGGCAGGAAAGGGCATTGCTTTAATGATTTACATGAATGAGAAAAGACAACTTCATAATTGCCAGAACGTTGTCACAGGAAAAAGCTGAAAAGAAATTGCAAGGAAAGCACATGAGTCAACTCTGAAATTTAAAATGGCATCCCGAGGAAGCCCATTTCTAACTGATTTCTTGGAATATAAAAAGAAATGTGGGAAATAATTTACAGAAATTTAAGATGTTCACAGTTGTTTATTAAAATAAACACACCAGCCTATTCACACATTCATCGGTTCATTCTAGGATCTGACTTGTGGAGTAGATCTTCAAACACTGCCAGAGCACAGCAGCAATTTCAGAGTCAGGGGAAGGCGAGGCACTGCTGAAAAATCTAGTATCTGGTTAGTACCCTGTCTCACCCATGGTATCTTCAGAAGGTATGGATACTGTCCTACACACACACACACATTAATATACATACACATCATACTTTATATACATGCATATATATACATGCATATACATATATATATTATATACATACACACACATTCTCAGCTCTAAGGGCCTCTCCACTGAGGTTCTAAAGAGGTGGCTGGCAAGATATTTAGTAAGACTTTCCTTGTTCCATAAACACACACACATGGATATTTTAAATGTGATGGTGTGGTAGTGAGTTTACAGGATTCCACACAGCAGATTTTGATACTATTTCAAACAAGTTATGAAAGAAACTGTTGTCAGAGCTGAGCTTTTGAAAATATACATTTTTTTTTCATAAATGACATACATTTTAAAAGTCTGCTAAAATACAGTTTAAAATGTTTCACCCACTTTTCTGATTTCTGTCCTACATTCAAGATATGAGATGGGAAAGAAAGTGCTTTACCTCTGATGGGATTTTGCCTAGATTCCCATGAATATCAAACTGAGAGAGTTTGGTTCTTCCAATGTCCTGTCCAGTCTCAGAATTGCTCAGGTTTTTTTGTTGGTTAAGAACTTCGAAAACTGGTATGAGTTTTTTAAGCGTACTGAAATAAACTGTTTTATAGGCTTATTTTTTAGTTGTCATAGCACAGCAAGAGAATTAGTGACTGCTTATCAGAATTAAATTAGGTGGGATACAGTAATCTTGCTCACAGACATGGGTGTGTGACCAAGAATTGCTCCTTCCATCACCACTCTCAGAGCAGCTTGAACTCAGTATGTCAACAAAGGCTCAGTGCATTTCTCAGTACGTTCAGGTTTGCTGTACAGCCTCACAGGCAAGGAAAAGTAATTTCATGAGAATACCTGCATGAGAATTAGTCACAAATTTTTAAATGTCTTGCAAAAAATTTCCTGCACCCACAGTGTTCTGACATGGAAGTAGTGGCATGTTTTAGAATGGTCTAAGTACTTTCTGCACCACCTTACTCTTTTTTAAAGGGCAGAGACTAGTACCAGCACTAACAACAGGTCTATTCAGACAACATGTCCAGATCTGATCAGCTGCTAATAAATACATTGTCACCTAGCAGAGGTGACATATTATGGGCTGCAGATGC
This sequence comes from Cygnus olor, assembly GCF_009769625.2. Taxonomy (NCBI): domain Eukaryota; kingdom Metazoa; phylum Chordata; class Aves; order Anseriformes; family Anatidae; genus Cygnus; species Cygnus olor. Next base: position 25,286,827 of record NC_049173.1, read on the forward strand.
TCCCCACTCACTATGTGCATGGTTTGGAATTAGACCCTCTGCTGTACCCGTAACTAACTACACAGACAAAATGCCAGTCATTTTAACTTATGTTTTTGAGTCAACAGAAATGGCAAATGTTTTTCACCAATAAAACTATTTTTCAGAGGTGGAGACTGGCTATAGTAGGGGTCTCTCCTACACTTTACATAAAACTAAATCCACTAGCCATGTGGTCCCCTGTACCTCTTGGAGGGAGGGTGACATGCTTGCAACATTCTCTGAAGCTACTGGAAGCTGAGTGGTGAGGAAGCAAGGCACTCTAAGACACCCTAGACCAGAAAGCGCTCAAGGATTCACGTTCTCTATAGTCCTGAAGACTGGTGCAGGTTTTCTTCAAGGTCCTCTGAAAATCTGAGTGAGGAGAGTGGGAGAAAAGGAGGAATTAGCCTCTTCTCTGGAATTACTTACTCATTTTCAGAGGCAAGTGAGCAACAGTGAGGACAGCAGTTCCAAGCAATAATATTTCAGGATAGATATAGCCCCAAGCTGCACTGTCATTCACAATGTGTACATAATATTTGGGCATCTGTTGGTAAGAGGAGACAAGTTCTGAAAAGTCTAAACCAGGCAGTCCAGCCCCACAGGCAACTCAGGCTGGCCAAACACCACTGCTCCTGTTCTTGCTGAACTTGTTGTCTCCTGGGACCCTGGAAAGGAAAGTGGAGAAATTGAAGGAGAACCCTTCATTGAAGCAGTGACTGGGATATACCTATCCTTTTGCAAAGATGATGAGGAGGAACCTTGCAGAGTACTTTTCAGTGACCCCAAACCATTCTGCTGGCCTAGACATGACTGTGAAACAGATTTCAGCAATCAATTCTGCTTTAGTTTTCCCATATTACAGTGCAAAACATTATGTATGGCCCTTATCATTATAAAATTGCAAGAAAAATTGAAATTACAAGGATAGATCTCAAGCCACTGCTATTTTACAAAAACATGTATTAATCGCTGTATCTGATGATCCCCTTCAGCACCATGGAAAGCCCTAACAAATACCAGTTGCAAGCTAAAGAATCTGGAACATACATGTTAAGTAATATAGGCAGTTCGGAAATCTAGGTTCTTTCAAAGCTACAAAAGATGCCTAAAACCTTCAGGGTGAGATATGAAAGCGGCACCAAAAGAGGCCATGGCAGTTACAGAAAAACACTGTTGCTATGTATAACAGCAGGACTTAAATTTATACCTTGAAGCTGTCTAATTGACTATGCATAATGTCCATCTATATGCCAATTGTTTGCCTGCACTGTCCCTAGTAACAAATAACTCCTCTGATATGCAGTAATAATCCGCATATTGCTGTTGCAAACAGATACACCCAGATTAATGTGGAACATCAGACTTTACTTTTATATTGCACAAACCTCTTGCCTGTTTCCTGGAGGGAGCTATTTCTGGTTGTTAGAAACACTTTTAATGGGACCATACAGAACTGGACATTACCCCCTTGTTTTGCAGCAGGTGTTCTGGACTTAACAGCAAGAAATTCTGCAATTAACCCTGAGGCTTATCAATTTGGAATGACAAAAAGAAACGCTGTGTGTTTTGCCTGGTTATAAGATGTTCATAGGCCACCACTATGAAGTTGTGTGAAAAAAATTAAAAAAAAAAAGGGAAATACAATTATGGAACGCATCAAGTGAAGTATTTCCACTACTTCATAGGCAACTTCTGCTCAAGATAGACGAACCTAGACAAGAACAGTGACAGAAGTGGATTTGTAGGATAATCAAGAGAATGTAGAGGCTTTTTAACAGAAGAGAGCCAGAAAATATTTGCTTATTGAATCCAAAGGCGTCATCTCAAGCACTAATAGGTATAAAGTGTTTGTTAATAAACACAGGCTGGAAATAGAGATTTACAATAAAACACTGTTAGTAACAGCTGTGAGAACAAAGATAGCATTGGATATAGATATTATCAAATATACATATAAAATTTGATCTGTTTAGGAAGTGACTTTATAACTTCAAAAGATCCCTTTAAGTCCTACAGCTACCACATTATAGTAGAAAAATTATTTTACTTAAACATCCTGTTCAAGACAATGGAACTTAGCTTAAAATAATTAACATTTTAAACATCCTGGGGAACTTCTGTATCTATACTGGCATTTTCATGAAAGCCAAAGCTTTTAACCTGGTGTACAAGCAACATTTGCACATAGAGCACAAAGCAACCAAAAAGGACAAACAAAAAGAGAGATTCAGATACTACTGTTGGCAGTATGGTCAGAGGTCCTTCTCAGTGCAAGCTGCAGTCATAAGCACACAAACCCTGCAAAAGGAGTGCTCCCTCAGAGAAGCGCAAGCCCTTGCCATGGATGTTCTCCTTCTGACAGAGACAGAATAAAGGGCTGCATGAGTCTTTTCATGAAGAACTGTAGAGTTTGGGTGTTTTGCTATGAAAAGGTTTCCTTGCAAAATTAGCAAGAGGTATTATGCTTGACAAAGTGCAGACTACTCTATAAAACCAGTCTCCGGGGTTTTCAAATTCTAATTCATGGTGTCACAGTCCTGTAGTGTGTGAGAGGTGAGATCCTCGCATTGTTACTCCATCTTTCAAGTTCTTCCACAACTGAAAGATTAAAAAGACGCAAGGAATCCCTTCACCTCAAAAGAACTGCTCACCTATATTGAATCTAAGAATATTTCCAAGAAATCTTTTATGGAATTAACACCTAGAAGCAGAAAAAGACATTTATTTTCCACAAGGTTAGTAGCTGGCTGACTGCCATGCTGTCAATCACACACCAGTTGAGAGTAAATCTTAAAAAAATCTCATCCTCTATATCACTTCTGTCAAAAGTATTCCATCATGGACCTATGCTGCAGTTATGAAAATACGCCAAGAGCAATGAAAAACAGGTGCTCAAGATCTGGTTTTCCATACAGGAAACAAGTACACAGAAAACCTTCTTACAACCCTGACATCTCTGCAGAACTGCAGATTCTTGGCTTCTTCCAGAAATTTTCTGTTTGGAAACAAATCCACTTCTTTGCCTAATAAATCTGAAAAGAAATGGAAGAGTTAAATGAATACCGAAGCACTTTTCTGAAGTTCTTTCTTGGCCTGGATACAGCATTTATTGTAGCTAATACATTTGCTTTACTTCATACATTCCTCAGTATGGTTCTATGTGGAGTAACAGGTATACACTTATTTCTGAGATATGTGGCTTCTGAGAAGTGAACAAAATTTTCTTGAAAGGAAGAAAAAAATAGAGAATGAAAGAGTTTCATCAGTGTTACTTTTACTGCCTATTTTATCATTTGCTTGGAGTAGAATGTATTCATAGAACCTGGAGAAGACACCCAGAAAAGGGATTCGCTTCTATTATTTATGTTTAGATATCCTTATGTTGACATGCTCATGTATTGTTGCTAGCGCATAAGCCCTCAGCAGAACAAGAGCCAATAGCGAGCTCTGCAGGGGCAATAAAAAACTTCCCAGGTATCCTTGAAGATGCAAAAAAGATTGCTCACATTGTGAACAAGTTTGACAGCAGAGATAAAACAGTAGCAGGGAACCTGTGATCTATGCTAATGATATGTCAAAAAGTAAAGTTTTCCCTGCAGGTGGCCAGGCATATGAAACATTATAAATTAGCAAAAGAAACAAGTCTGATCTGAGTCTTCTCTTCATCCCTGTCTTAACATTTCTTGTAGAATTAATTTTCCACAAGGAAAACTGTGTGGAGACAAAGACAGACTGGCATACCTTAAAGCCTTTTTGACACCTTTCTATAAATCTGCTCTCTATGCAAGAAATATTCCCTATTACAAACCTGACTAGCTTCTTTATGTCACTAATATTCTGGTGTTCTAGCTGATTCCTTAATTAACTGACTTTTAAATCCAGCTTTTAAAGCAAACTAGTCAAGTATGAAGGTATTGGAAGGGTTATTTTCTTCCGAGAGAGAAAGAGAGAGTGAGAGAGAGAGAGAGAGAGAGATTCTAATAATTATACCTTCTTGCAACCCCTGACCAAACATGCATTTTTAGTATTATTCTCTGTGCATCTCATGGGTTATCTAAAGATGTTACTTTTAGGCCAAGTTGAAAATAAAACAGCTCTTTTGAAAAAGTTTTAAATGGTGCTGCATGCTCTGAAAAGAACATGACAACTTTTTCCTTTCCCCTCAGTTTTCAGAGCTACTGAGATATAATTATTGATTGATCTCTTTCTCTGGACTTTAATAGACTTTAATTTTTATTAAACTTGGCTCTATTTTGTGCTGGAAGAATAGCTCTTAGAATAATTTCCAAATGCTTTTCACTCTAAAATATGCTCTGATTAATTGCTAGTCCCTTTACATAATTTGCTGGACTGTATTTTTGTTTCATGACAATTAAATTTTCTTTAAACTGATGGATGTTAATATATCTCACAGCCCTGAAAACTTCTGTTATGGTGGTTCTATCTAAATGAAATCCAGCTTCATTTCAGTAACATTTGCTAAGTGGTGTAATGCTTTAAGTTTTTTGCATTGGGATTATAGATTTATCTTCTTTACATGCTTAGAACTGTTCTGTAACATTCTACCTAATGTTCAGTTTATGGCTGGGAACACTGAGCTTATGGAATGAGTCTCTTACATATTAACATAAAATATGAGAAATTAAATCCCATAACATACGTAATTGCTACTTATGTAAAAAGCAAGATGGTTATTTAATTTTTATACTTGTAAAATACATATTTGCTAAATTAAATACTTTAGTATGCCTCTCTAAGACATGTTGGCTAGAGTCACCTCAGCCTTCGAAATGAAAAATAGAAATGCTACCTGCATTCTAGACTGATCCAATAAGTTTAAACTTTAAATCTAGGCAGTTTCTCTCTAGCTCTTATACAGTTGCCATTGGAGAAAAAAAAAAAAAAAAAAGCCAAATTCTCTGATGTCTTCATTATTTCAAAAGTGGGAAACAAGTGGTGAACATTTTTGTGGACTCTAGAAATGGGTAGGCAATCCAACAGAGAAATATGCAGGTCACTGCACTGAGGTAGCCCAGAAAACATACCTCTGATTTCACCCACATATAATAGCCATCTGAGTCCACACGTACTCCAACACTCTGCACCTGGGAAGACTTACTCATTCAAGAGCAACTTTAGGCCTGAGTGTATTCTATGCACTTGTGTGGTTTCTAGATCCTTCAGGATCCAGATCTTCCTATATTTTCCCAGTCCTGGGAGCCAGAGGCAGAAATAACCTCAATGGTTAGGGGGAAGATGCTACACAGGAGTGTTCTCTTCATCTTCCTGAGTCTGAAGACAGACATTTACCTCCATTACAGGACATGACGGAGGAGCTGAAAAGAAACTGTGGTGCTGTGCTGCAGCTATCAAGTATGTGAATTGCCACTGATTCAGGGTAAGAATCAAGAAACGGGCAAAGTCCCCTTTGCCTTCAATAAAATGCTTTCCTCAAAACATCAGTGTTTGATTGGAGTCCAGAGCTGAGAGATTTACTCTGTACCCAGAGTGGTCTAATTACCTTATGGATGTGGTTTTGCATATCCTGCCTTCAGACTGATTCTCCACAGTGGCAGAATCGCTCTTCACAGCCCTTTATCCACAATTAATCTAAAGTCCAAGCTAAATCTTCCAAGGCTAACAGCAGATAGGAGCCCCTGAAGTCATGGGCAATACCCACTGAGTGCCACTAGTGCTAAAAACAAAGAACAAAAATGGTCTGTTCCCCACTGTAATCGGAGCAAGGAAAATAATACAAAAATACAAATACTCATCTGAATCACTTTTCAACATAATTGCTCATTCTTGGAGCCACAGAGACTACAGGAGCAAGGTACTTGTACATTCAAATCCATCATCTTCCCCCTGTCTTTTGTAGTTTGCAGGCTGGAAGCTTTGTGTGCAAATCATGTGAGCAAGCAGAGCTGGACAGCTGGTGAGCTGCCACATCCCTGCAGAGAGCTGATGTTCTCCTCATCTCCACACCCGGGATGGGTAGCGCTTGCTGTGACACAGCACAGCTATCAAACAGCGTTCATGCAGGGGAAAGGAGCAGAACAGACACAGTATATGTTATTACTAAGTGTCCATACTGAACTGGAAATATATTCTGTTTTGCAGAATAAACTTATTCAGTGTTGGTGGAGATGCTGTCAAAATTGCACAAGAGTTTCTCTGAACACTCAGGAAAAAGAAAAAAAAAAAAAAGAAAAAGAAAAGAATGTTTACTATCTCGCCTCACTTTTTGGAAAATTTGGAGTCTAAACAAACACCAAAAAAAAAAGGTGTTTTTTTAATTAAAAAAGAAAAACTATGACAGTTTTACATACCCTTAAGGGTCACCTGAATAGCTTAAGGTCAGCTGTGTGAGAGAGTTACCCAAAGCAAAACACCACCTGTAATAGTTAAAAGTGGGGGTGAGTCACTGTGAATTCCCAGAATTTCTGCATGGCTAAGTCAGTCACAGACACTGGTCTTACCTGGCACTTTGCTGAGTCAGAGCCACTTGCTTCTAAAACTAGAAATGTCAGTGGATAGCATGCTAACATCTTTTTTTAATCCAACTGTAGGCCTTGACAGCTTGTGTCCTTCACTTGTCTGTTCTGGTATTTCTGCTCACGTTCTACTTGAAGACTAGGATAAGCTGCTCTTAGGTTACAGGCAATTATATGCTATCCAATGTCTGCAGCACTGGTGTAGCAACAGAATTTTAGACACCCAAGAAGTGCAAAGTGAGTGCACTTGTCCTGTCTGTAGTATTGTGCTGCATCTCTGGGATGTCCCTGCAATCTCTAGAAAAGAGTTTGTGCTTGTAGCATCCTTCCCGCTTAAGGCTAATCTACTTCTAAAAGAGGAATCAAGAAAGTTTACCTTTTCCCATTATATTTATGCATGCAATTTTTACAGTTCCATCCTGTTGGTACATGTCCACTACAGAAGCAGTCCTTCCAGTCACTTCTGCTTGCAGAGTCTGATATGAGAGAAAAACACCAACAACAAATCTATGATATAAACCAGCAGGCATAGTGGCTATCTCTGATTGCTCCCTTTCCTCTCATGTTCACAGGGCATCTTCACAGAGCATGGAAAACCAGCTGCATGTATTCACAGAAAAAACCTCTGCATTAAATGCCCTGCTAAATCTGAGCCTTGACAAGTGTCCTCAGACTCCCTGTACTTGCCCCCCAAGTGTATATGTTTACATTCAAAAGCGCAGATGTAATAAAAGCCAAATCTGTCTTGTTCCACTCTCTTAGATGCCTTAGCCTTAGTAATGCTAAAAGCTATTTACAACTCTGTAACCTTTTACCTAAGCCATTGAGGCAGTATTTCCAGAGACTGTGTCAAGAACTTTTCCCTTATTATTCTCAGCCTATTGTACTCTTACTCTTGCCTTTCATATTCTTGCCCTTGCAAATCCCAATAGTGGTTTTATGGTAGGTTCTCATCTGCAAGTACCGTGGGCACCACTGGCATGGGAATCACCTCTCTCCTTGCCCTCTTCCTTTCATTATATTTTTTAGATTTTTATATTAGACAGATCAAAAGCATAGTGCACCTTGAAGCAGTTAATAGCCATAACAATCCTCAATACATATTAACCAATAATTATATGCGCAGACATATAACAACCAATAAGTGTGGAACGCTGGCACCTATTTAGCATAATCCAATCAGCACTAATGACATCATCATTGTAAATAACTGTGAAGGAGTTTGTGTGGGTCCCAATTAAAAATTATATACACAGCATTGGAGATAAGTGTCAAAACTCATCAAAATCATCATCATTGCTGCCTGCTGCACTGGAGAGAGGATATGCATTTGGGACCCTGTCCTGTTGTTCCCAGCTGGACACTAGGGAGAGTTTTCCCTTTCCCTTTTTGCTTCCCCTCTTTCTCTTCTTTGCTTTGAATGTCCCCAAAAGTAACATTCACCAGAAGATATATCAACCTGGGGATCTCACTCACAAACCTTTTTTCAAAGGAACCCTTTATGCAAAGATCTCTAATGCTACTCCAGGTACTACAAGTAGCATAGGCAGTGGGTTTCTTTGTTCTTCAGCAGCAGTGATATCTTTGTACACATGCAGATGTGTATAACTGCATAGGTGTTTATTCATGCTTCCAGACACATTATGCAAAGTGGCAAAAGAAAATCTAATACTCTTATGGGGTCCTCATTTGTTTCACAATATTGATGTTTCAAGAAGAAATCCTTCTCTGACCTACTTTACCTTTCCTACCATATCCTCCTCTGTTCCTTTTAAACTGTATTTTAGCCTTGTAAAGCAGTTGACACCAAATGGCTATGCAAAGCTTTTTTTGTCTGCCTTGATACACTTGTGAAAGTGAGTACAATATGCTTTCCTATCATTCCCCACAGCCACATAACCCCCTCTCTGCCCTGAAAAAAATAACCAACTTTGCTCAGTCTAGTTTCTGTCTTCAAAGCTAGGATTTTGCTGAGGGTTACACAACAAGACACTGAACAAGTACTTGCTTAACATTGACTGAAAAGAGCACATTCAGACCAGTATGTCAAATGCAATTCAAAGTGTGGGGTGATGCCCATGGTCAACCTCTGTTGAATTATTACTCCTAACAATAGAACATTGTTACAATGGAAATTCTCAAGGCTTCTTTACAGTGGGCTTTGTGTTCCAGGCTAGGTCACCTCGACTGTGGATTTAAAACAGAGACAAGTTACAGCCGATGTCAGACTTAGCATCTCCTAGTCCTCTCTTCTCTGCCTGTCACCTGTGCTCAACTGACACCAGAGCACAGAAACATGGAAATAAACGGACTCAATATATGAAACATTTCATCTCGTTATGTATTGTACAGTCTTCATTATGAACAAACTACTGCAGGTCAACATACATAAGAGACAAAGTTTAAGGCTCAAACAGGGCTGAAACCACAGTGAGGACTCTGCCAACATGGAGTCAGTACAGGAATAAGGAGAACTCCTTAATTTATCAACAATATTTCTGAAAATCACAGGAGCAATCTGCTATATGCACCTGAAAACGGTCATTAATGCTTCCTACCTCCAAGCTTTTTTTCCTCAAATGCTCTTTTAAAAATATTTGGTTGTAAACGAAGGGGACACTGTTGGCCTAAAAGTCTGTAATGGTCTTCCGCTTGGATGCTTTTGCAGTTCTGCTCTCCCAATTGAGAAATAACATCACTTCCTCTGCTACTCTAGGAAAAGCTAATGCAATGGTCACAAAGTGGTACTGTTTGGTTAAATAGTCACAAAGGAATCAGCTGTCTATAGCGTCTTTCAGAAAATACCAACTGAAAAACAGAGCAGTGGACAGGATTTCCACTTGAAAGTTTCCACTTAATTTAGCAGATCCTGAAGTAGCCAGTCATATATGAAGCAAACATGCATTATTTATATTTTCTGTTGTGGTTCTTTGGGCAAAAGCAAAGAGTCCAGACACTTGCTGCACATAAATGAAGTGTGCTTCATTTTAGATGCTTATAGAGGAGAGGCAATTTTAGGTTAGATTTCTGCAAGAACCCCCTCTGTGTGAAATGCCACATTGTAATGCATCCCTTCCTGCCCCCTGCAGGCATTTCATAAGCCTTCTCTGCAGGAAACTGTATGTTTCAGCTGTCATGTTCCAAAACCTCAGTGGCTATATATTTTAACTTGATCATGATATACTCATTCTTAATCTTTCCTTTCAATAAAGCATGTTTCCTTATTCTCATAGCTAAAATAAGATTTCTAAGTATAATGTTTAACAAATGAGAGAAATAACATTATACTACAATCATATTATGAAAATCATTGTATCATTTATTTCCTAAAGGGATTGAAAACCAAACCCAATATCATGATATAGAAGGCAGTTTCACAGAAAAAAATACTCCCCAAACTGTTCATAGTACCTTCTATTGGTTACCAATATAGTAAAACTTGATGCCAAATGCATTGCTATCCAGTAACAAAAATTCAGGTATATGTCTATATTAAATTAAACTATAAATTTTGATTCCTTTACCACATGAACTTCTCTGAATGTTCCCTATAATTAACAATGCCAAGATGCAAGTGGCTTTTTTAAAAGCCTTGTCTTTCTCATTCCTGTTCCATAGTCGAAATTCTACTCATCAGCTTTTCACTATTTCACCTTCATCCCATAAATCAATATGAGGACCTAAAAAATATTCATCTCACCGATAATGCTCTGAATTGGTCAATGATCCTTGCTTATGCAGAGGTGATGGATTGCACTTCTGATTAAACGATGGTCCTAGAGAGACACAGTTATGGCATGCTACACTTCCTCTGATGGAGCGTGTTGGAAGTGCAAGATATGACTACATGTTTATGTCAGACTATTCTGAGGGCTGTGAGACTCAATTTAAAGTAAACTTGACATTAAAAAATAAAAATGAAAAAAAAAACCACCACCCTCTAGCATCTTCAACATTTCAGCATATCTTTTGTAACAATGTTCTTATGAAAATGCGTGGATAAGAGCAGAGATAATCCTTTGCAAGAACTTGGCTTTCAAAAAAATTTCTGGTCACATTCTCTTGGTCTTTTTTTTTTTCCTTCCTTTTTTTTTTAACTTCTTTTTTCTATGCTTTTTTCTCAGTCTGTGCAATTCACATTTATTTAAAAGAGTGATCTTCTACAAAATAACAGTCTGCATGGAAGTCCAGATAGCAGACTGTGGTGCATTTTCACCCACATTTTCAGGTGTTCTAATGTGTCTTTGTGAAAATCTTTCCCAAATTCACCAAACTCAGAGGACTTCTTTACAAGAGAGTACTATAATTACAAGTTACTTGAGAACATCAGTTATTTTCATTTCATGTGTGGAGAACAGTTTATTACCCATCCTTCATTCTTAGCACATTTACTTAATTCGCTGAGGCAAACCAGCCAAGTGTAAAATCAAATTATTTAAGGAAGATTATAGGATAATGAGGTAGTCAGCATTAGTATAATAATTATTGTAATGTGCAGAATATTGCATATTTTGCAATTTATTGCAGAAAATATGCCAATATGCTAGTAAGTAAACCGACTAAAGTTTTCTAATGGCAGAAATATACTGCTCTCTCTCCATCTCTCTTTCTTAAGTAACTTTTCTTTTTAAGCCTTATTCAGAGATGGAAAGCTCCAACAATTGATTGCATCAAAAGACATTGATTTACAGACTAAGTTTGAGTGACTATCTCTTATGATTCATTCTGAGCTGGGTAAAAATCTACAGAAGTCAATGGAAACAATTCCCACTGCTTTTAGTATGCTTTTGATCATTACCTGTAGATCTCAATAGATCTAGAGTGTGATCTTGGAGTAACCCTCCAAAGCATCACTAAGCCATCATCATTAGGATTAAGTGAAAAGCTAAGTTTTGAAACTTTGCTCCAATGAAATGTTAGATTGAGAACATTTATTGTACTACATAACGATTTTCTTACCCCAACTGCCTGTTACATATGACAATAACTCACTAAAGAATGGGTAGGGACCATATCACAGAAACCAGATTACCTGTGTAAATAATTGTGTCTCTCTGTGGGACAGTGTCACTGAAAAGACCATCTCCAAATTGCTCATAGGGGGAACAGGTGAATAAAATTAAATATGTATGAGGATTTAAAACAAAACTCTAATTTAAGTTGACCTTGTTAAGCTGAATACATGTAAAATAATCCTGGATAAGAGTTACAAATTCTCTTCTTGCTAGATGTTTTATTTTTCTAATTGACTGATGTGTCACTTTCAATTTTTCTGTTTCAAAAGGAAGCAAAAGAAGCACACAAGAAAAAAAAATCCCTCTAATTACATCAAGACAAAATTCTTATTACTATTGATTCCCCTAGAGGTATCAAGAAAGGTCTCTATCACTGCTTGCAGAAGTGCATTGGGATGTACATGTTAATATTCCACCCAGTTCCAATTAGGAGATTTCAATATAGAGAAATTTTCAGTTAGATGTTAAAGTCATATGAAAGTTACTCTTTCCTTCTCCTGGAGCCCAGGAGAAGAGCTATAGCAAAAAGGTTGTTTTCCAGTTATGGATGCTTTTGTTAGTGGAATTCTTCAGAGAAAACCATCCACTTTCCAAACTTCTCTGTTTTTAGTACTAATCAGAAAACTTGTACATTGTCATGGTTTCAGCTGCACACAACATCCTTCTGTTTTCAGTTAATTGATCCCTGTGTCCACATAAACATGACCAGGCTGATGTGCTTTCCATCTTTTTACTACTTATCACTGGGATAATTTTCTTAATTTGTACAGAAAACTGAAACAAATGTTAAATTTATTTTTTCCTAAAGTGTGCATTAAGGCTTCAGGAAATGTTATTGAATAATTATGTTTTAGTCATGGATTTAATGAATATTTATTAGTGTTTCTGATGCCTCTTCGAATACTATATTTAAATTAGAAAGCCTTCTCTCCACAGTACAATAGTGATTTTAACCATATCTATTCTGTGCTGTAAAATAATCAGAAATTGTATCATCATTACCAGATAAATCTCACAGACTTCACTGGGACTTAGTCACAGGATTAAAGCTTTCCTGAGAGGGACAGAATTACTTGTGTGAAAATACTTTGCTCTTTGGGGTTAAGGCTTTATTTTCTGATCCCACAGATGAAAAGATCAGTTTGTTACTGTATAATCCTAATGTAATGACCCTCACACAGTTTCGTCCCTTGAGAAAATGTTGAGAACCTGAGAAACATTTGACCTGATAAGATTTTTTTTAAGATGGAGAATATGTGAGCTGATCCTCTTTATCATTATCCCTTATTGAAAATAATTTATAAATATGAACAGATTATTACATATACACATTATACCCATTTTATGCATACACACTTATTTCATACATATTTTGCATATATGTATATATTTCCATATAGATGTACACAGATCCATTTTCCATGTCCTTCTTTAATTGTCTCATTTGTATAGCTGGAATTTTCTTTTACGTGCTTCATAGACCTTAACTACTGAGAAATTTCCCTCTTTTTCTTCTCAATACTGAAAGAAAAGTCTGTGCTGAAATAGGTAGAACAGTACCTTCACCATCAACTCCTTTGATTTCAGGGTCCTGGTCTCCTCGACTCTGTTTTTTTGCAGCAGGCAAAGCACACAAGGATGCTCTATGTTTCCTCGTGCTCTATAGAAAATAAATCAAAAAATGAGGGCTAGATGAAGTGTAAGAGCAACATAGAAACTATGTAAGTCTATCAGAAGCACCATTCTTGCCACATAGCACAAAGCAATTAGGGGATGAGGGATGGTAAGAACCAACAGTGATTTTTAATAACATGCTCTGATTCATTGGGCTACAGAAGATGTAAAATACATTGCCTGGACAGTCAATAAGTAGAGCTAGACAGAGTACCACACAAAGCTAATTTCTAAATAGAATTTTAAGTAATCACTGTTTATCATTTTGCCAGCCACGGACTCTAATGTCTTTGGGGCCTGTCTGGAACAACCAGAGGGATCAATCAACGGCCATTCATTAAAAATTATCTTCCTTCTTTTTATAAATAAAATTTACACAGATGATTCACAAGTCACAAAAAAAACAGTAAATATCAGAAATTAGGTGCTGTCTTTGCTCATTCCAGATCTTCCCAAATAATGGTCTTGCTCTTTCTCGTCCTCATCTGCTTCCTGTTTGTTTGTTTGTTTGTTTGTTGGTTTGAAGGCTGTACACTCAGTGTTTGACCTCCCAACTACTGCTTGACTAAACAGATCAGAAAACTCTACTGGCAGGAAACTTGAATCCATCAAAATATGCATCAGTTCAACCTTTAAGTCAGCAAATAGGTTTCCTGTGATTTCAGAAAGAGTTCGGTTAGTCCACCATGTTGCTGTCATTATGTGGCACTTCCCCTGTACACTTGCAATTGCAAAGCAGTTAAAAACTACCTTAGCTGATCAGCCGTCCATGCACATTACAAATCTGGATACATACTACTGAAATTATTCATTGATTCATTTTTTCCAAACCAGCAGCAAACATGAAACAAAGAGAAATTAAATTATGTATTTCTATTGACTGTAACATATAAAAGAGATAGATGCCTAACTGAAAATTCTTTGTGGAAGACACAGAAGTCTCCAACAAAATACATAAAAACACCCATTCAATAATAACCAATTCAACAAAACTTTACTGTGCTCCCAATTATGTAATTCATTGGACTGGAAAAATAAAAGATCATGAATGTTACCCAGAAGTGTAATTCGGATGTACACAGATGTTTCCACTAAAACTCCTCCTTAGTCCAATGCCAGGAATTAGACTGGTGCAGATAAATTGAAGTGATATATATAAGTAGAACATCCCTCCTGAAAGAAGAAACAGGATCACCCCAGTGAGACTGTTGCAACATCATCTATGTTGGGACATAACAATATACTACATCAACTAAAATTAGATTCTTTGGGTTTTTTTCTATGCTTGAAAATAAAATAAATAAATTAAAAACACTTGAAATTGCTAATGTCATCACAAGTGGGTGCAGACTTTCTTGCATAAAAGCATTCCTATTTTCTTGCATAAAATTAAATATCTTTCTGTGCAGATAGTTATTTACCTTAAAAGACATTATTGAGCTGCTGTGATGAAAGTTCCTCCGTATGATACACATCTGCAGTACAATGAACATGAAAGCACCAAACTACTGACACTGAACTTTAGATCAAAGTATGGATGACCTGTTCCCTCAGAGATTATTTTTATCAAGGATAACACAGAACTTCAGAAAGCCTTGCAGAACATATGAGAACAGATGTATTTTATAGTGAACCAGGAACAGTTTATACATCAGAAGGCAAACCAAAAATGATTACTATTTAAGGGAGGAAAGGGAACACAGGGAAGAGGAAATCCTTCTTCCCTTCCCCAATTAAAAGCATTTGTTAGTGTCACTGGATGTGGAAAAAAAAAAAAAAAAAAAGTCCTTTAGTCTCAATAGGAAATCACGACTCTTTAAAACAGGTCCAGTGGAATTAAGCAAAATACACATTCTACAAATAAACAAATTCAAAGGTATGTCAGAGAGGTTGTTTTCCTTCTCTCTCAGCTAGGTTATTTTGCAGCCAGGCTGAGGAATAGGGGATTACCATTTCTTAAAACACTTGAGAGTTAAGAGGAAATGAAAGCACTCTAAAACAGTTATAAAGTAATAGTAAAAGGAAATAGGGGAAACCCAGTTAACTGCATCCAAGAATAATGAGAGTGATATTGGTAGTTTGCTGTATCCATTTCAGATTTCAGTATTTTGTTATTACTGCTCCCCAAAATACATCATTTGAGCATTTGAACAGAAATTCTGCAGCCAGAGGACATTAAAAATTGTCTACACTGCTCATGTAGTTTTCTCCACAGTTGTTTATCTTCAAAATTATTCACCATTTTAGAATTTGATCTTGTCAGATAACAGAGCCAAACACTAGAGTCAACTGCTCTTTGGAAACCCCAAGACACTCAGAATTTGCAATATTTCTTCTAAAGTCATGAGGCAGCATCAAGAGGTCCTGCACTTTTTCAGGAGAGTGACGGTACCCCTTGAGACTCTTTACAATCATCAAAGAATTTAGTGCAGTTTTTGCAAGAGTAAATATGCGATACACCAATGCTTTGTCCAATTTTCCTCTCTGCAAATTATTTCTCTTTAGTCTTTTTAGATGTTTCAGTCCTTGTTCTAAGATGTTCTGTAACACAACCGCTGTGCCCCTCAGAAGAAGAAACATCAGTACATGGGTAAGTAGCACTTCTCTCATGTAAGGGACATTGACATTCCATTGAATGGAAGACAATGCAAAAAGGAAATGTTTTTATTTTAAGCAATATAGTCTCACTTGATACTCAGACACTCTGAATTCTTCAGCAAGTCATTAGCACAAATCTGTATACAGCTTAGGTAGAGTAGCTACAAGGATGTGTTGAAAAGGAAAGAAACTATGTAAGCAGGCTGATGAGGTGCTTGCTATCACTTTGCTTCTGTTGGCAAGTACAAGCACAGCCCATTTCTAAGTACACTTGTGCCTAGAGTGTGTATTTTTCTAAGTAGGTTACATGTTAAATGGTATGGGTATGCTACAACTACAGATTTCCAGTACCCATTGTATGCTATGTTTGTACTTTCTTTCCAGTGTCACAGTAACCTGACAAAAAGCTGAGCAAGCTGACCTCATTTTACTGCATGTGAAAGACCTATCAGAAGTACTTCTGACTGCTTAATTTATTCCCCATGAGGATGTGGAAGGAACTCGGTAGTATTTTTTTGTTCTTTGCATCTATCTTATTTTCTTCTTGTAAGCAGCATATGAAAAGGGAAAGAAAGGGTTTCTGTTCTAGACTGAGTAGGTAGAATAGGAGATGAATAGGTTTCAGCTACTGGAAAATACAATGTTTTGCAAATTCATTTAAAAATTGATGTCCTTTTCTGAAGATATTAGTGTCTTAAGGGGTAAATGTTATCCCACATATAAAGGCATCAATAATGGATTGTCCCAAAATTAAACTTGTTTCATCAAAAAAAAAAACAAAAAAAAAAAAAACAAAAAAAAAAAAAGAGAAATATCCAGTTTGGGACAAGCCAAATATATTTTTCCTCATCTTTTTCTTATGGCCATTATATAAAAAACATTTATTTTCCTCCAGTTCCAGCCTTCATGAAGACCAACAAAAAAAAACAACATCAATTAGAAAAATTTAGAAAATGCTAATGTGGGAAGGAGGAGTTCTAGTAAATAAACTACAAGAGTGAGAGGTGAGAGATTCAAGTTCACTTTCAGATCAGCTACAGACATCCTGAATAGCTTTGGACAGCTCAAGTGGATTGACATTTTTGAATTTGGCTGCCCATAGTTGTGCATTACATTCACAGTTCCATCAAAGTTAATACTTCTGCATGTCTAATGGTCATTGCATTTTGACACCTCAAATACACAATTAAAAGTCTAAAGTTTAAGTACCTCCACTTGAAAAATAACTCTTCAATCTTAGTGTCTGAGCTTTCATGCTGATCATGTAGTAGACAATAAAAGATCTGTTGTGTTGGCTGAGAAACTGATGGATTAGTGATGATAATGATAGCAATGATGACAAAAAGATGAAAACCCTAAAATAAAATAATGTACAAAACATCAGTGTTATGGCAAACATCATGCTGAGGCCCTGAGGAAAGATCATTCCATTTGACACAGCATTAATGTGGCCATTAGAATGGCAATTTAAATTGTTTGTAATACAATATTTTATGCAAAGAGTATTTCAATGTGGAAAAAATACACCAACAGACAGAATATTGTTAGATGAACAACTTCCACTTAGTCATATTTGGAAAGAAACAAAAAAGATGTACATACATGCATGTATGCAGAAATCCACATGTACACACAAAACCGAGGCTAAACACTTACCCCAGAATTGCCTAAAATTTTCTAACTTCTGCAGGGCCTTGGTTGCATACTGATGCCCTTACACCACACCCGGATTCTTACATACCAGAGCATGCCCCATAGAAAATGACATACTTGAGGAAACACAAACAATCTTATTTCTTCATGTTGCCATTGCCTACGAAGCACTTTGTGGTCTCACCTGGGTTGTTCAGAAGGTGCATTAGCCATTTCCAGTGAATATACAGAAAGGGTTGAACAGTCCAGGTTTCATGGCTGTTGTGATGGTGGACCTTTAGGGCATAACAGAAGAGAATCATAAGCACCGCAATAGATCTGTAAATAAATTTCAGAGTGATTCCTCATGGTAGTTCTTACCTAAAGAGCCATTTCAGGTTTTCCTGTGTCATTTCAACTTACTGATGAAGCCTGAAGTTTAAGCAACCTTGCTGACTATAGTGAAGGTCACAAACTGAAGTGGTCTTTTCAGTAGGAGCAGCAAGAGAGAAGATGGAAAACAATGTAAAGATAAAATTAAGTATCATTTATTTCTTTAATAACTGGGTATGATTTTGGAAAGAAAAATCATACATAAAAGATAAAACGTCCACCTTACTGACAGACTCCTATGCACCAGTTTCTCCTATTTCAACGTTATTTGCTATAATTACATTTATTGTGCCTGTTTCTCCATCCTGACCACTTGCCTGCTTACACAGTGCTGGACGCTGTACTAAAATAATTACAGGAAGCTGCAGCCCTGATCTAAGTAGGTAAGAGATAGAAGTGGAGCTCAGTATGATGAAAACAAATGTTATGCTTGACAAAATCACTCTATTATCAAAGACAGTATGAGCTAATATAGGAGCAGATAAAGGTATAGCCCAGGTATGCTCTAAAGCTGAGATGAAGAGATTATATAGGAAAGAAGGGTTGGAATAAACTGCCAGTCCACACAAGGCAGGGACAGTCCCAATTGGACTGATGTTTTTTTTCATTATTTTTTCATAAGTGGGTTCACTGCAGATGCTTCTGCTCACTAAAGTCTCTAGGAGTCCTCTACCTGAAGGAATTTTTGCCCACAAAAGTAATCTGGGGAGAGTTTCCGGAGACTAAAGATGTCAAATCATATGCATAATAGATAAATTTGGTTTTTTGTTTGTTTAGTTGTTTGTGGGTTTTTGTTTGTGTTTGTTTGTTTGTTTACTAACTAGACCAAGAACGCAACTCCTCATACATTTTCTGGGTTTCGACAAAAAATGTTGATATCAACCATGCCCTAACTCAGACTTATGGCATCAGTAAGAAAATATAGATAATGAACATTGTAATTCAAATAGATATCATACAGATTTGTAATGCTGACTAGATAAAAAAGATGGTTAGAAGAAAGGTATAGAAATATATACGCTGTATAATCAGGGAACTGCCTTCTGCCTTCTTCTACCAGGACATCTCCCCCAGGAGATACTGGAAATCACAGAGACGTTCTGTCCTGGCAAATTTCATTTGTAAAATGACACTGTAATATAGGTGTGCTGCCATCTATGATTTAGAGAAACTCTGGAGCCATCCCCAAATTACAGTGGAGACTGAACCACCATAGCACCATCAGCAATCATGAACACACATGGGGACCTAACCTACCTTTGCACGTCTGACCTCTCTTTCAGTTTTGCAAGCAGAATTCAGGCTAAGCAGAGCTGACCTAACCAGTTTGTTCAGAAAACTTTAATGAAATTATACCTTTGAAATCAAAATATCTCTCCTTTTCCATTAAAAGAAATCATGGAGAAGTTTCTATGATCTTCAAGCAATTACCCACCAATACTGCCACCTGCAGAAAGTAAATTGCTTGATTAGTTTCTGGTTTGAAAAGGCAGCCAGTGGGTCATGCTGTCTCTGTAGCAGGTAACAGATGCTCTGCTTGCAGGCATCGATGTTTGTGTATAATAATAAATGAAAGAAATCAAAGCTAGGCAAAATTCCATTTCTACTGTCATGAAGTTACAGATACAGAGACCTTGAGTTACACAGAACATAAGACAGAATTTGTCTTTACATCTGTCTTTCTGCAATACACTGCTAATGCACTCAGATTTGCTCCAGCTATTGCTCAGCTTTCTTCTTTCACCTGTATTTACTGGCACATAGGTATATGCACTTTGAGTCCCTGCATTTTTTGAAATCTTTTATTCTTCACTCTTTTTAAATCTGTCTGTTTATTCTTGGCCTCCCTGGCTGTCATTTCCAAACACCACTTCTTCAGCCTGTATCTACTTGAAAGGCATCCTTTCTGATGCCTTTTCCAGCTTCTCCACTGTGAACTCTAATTTCTTTTCAGATCAGTACAACTTCCACACTTATTTCTCGAACAGGCATATTGCAGAGTGCTGCTAATGTATCTACAGCCTCCTTTTGCTTCCATTTCTCCTTTGAAAACACTGCAGTTCTGGCAGGCTGTGTAGATAATATTTTGTCCTTTCCCTAGACCAGAGTTCTGTTGTCCCCATTCCCAGAGTAATTTAGAGATCCCACACACTGGCTGAGCACTCCTTCACAGACAACAGCTTTCCCTCTTCCTAACCATACTTTGGAGTCCAGCAATAGAAATGTGTGCCACTCTTATTTCTTGTAGCCAAATTCCTAATGTCCTTTCCAAATGTTGAGAAACATTGATAGGGATATAAGCACAGACTTATCAGAGCTGAATCTGGGTCTCTGTCAATATCTTTTATTAGAAGACCTGATTTATTCTGTCATTTATGTACTAATGCTTACTGCATGGCACTAATTATGCATAAATTTAGGGATGAATGTTAGAAAAAAAAGACCCAAAAGCATTATATCGGGTAAGTCTGTTCTCTGATCAGTGCATGGCCTCTCCCTGTAGCTCAGTCTCAAAATACTCACTGTAAAGTTTTAAGCAGTTCAGAAAGTGTGAGTCGTGTCCTTTATTTCTTAAGAGTCTCATCTTCAAGCAGTTACTATAATAAATATTTGCCCGAAATTCTACTGAAGTGTTTTTGGTTTTGCTATTGTTGTTTGTTTTTAATGATTACATTCTCCTCCATTCATTTAGACAACAAATTCATGTTTATATGTACCAGGCTGGTTGGCATTGCACAGAGATATGCAAAAACGTTACGGAAGGCAAATGTCTCTTCTGGTGAATGAAGCTAAACTCAACCAAGCAAGTAAACAGAGCACAAGCCTGATTCAAATATGATCTGCAAAATCTCCTCTCCTCCATTTGACTGTGGTAAGATCCTATGTAGATTAAGCTTCTTATGGCAAATTAGGATATAACCATAGTTCCTATTTCCTGGAGATATTCACAGAATCACAGAATCGTCTAGGTTGGAAGAGACCTCCAAGATCACCTAGTCCAACCTCTGACCTAAATTCATAGTCAGATTATGTATAATTGCCTTTTTAATATATATTTTTTTCTTTATAAGTCAGCTCTGCTTGTCCTTTGATCTTTTTCTGTAATAGGTCCACAGGCTTCTACTGTATCTACAAACCTCTTCATTGCTGAGCAACGTAAGTGGTACTGCCTGTGTTGGTCTATGGTAGGATGTTTCAGTATTTACACCTCAGACTTTCCATTTCTTCTCTCTTTAACTATTATTCACCATTAAATCATCAGCTATTGTGAAATCTAGGTCTACTTTAGCATAACTGCCTTCCAGGTACTGCTATTTCACTGTGCTTCCCAATACATTTCAGTGACTACAGTTTCCAAGAAGTATGCACCTCCATTTGCCACTTCTATTTCCGTACAAGCCTTTACATAATTGCTCTAACTTGAAAAGCATTTTTACATTAGGCATATCTATGAATATAATTAACCCTTAAAGGAAAAGACAAATGAGCTTGTCTACAAATGAGAATGTAGGAACATGTCAACCCAGTTCCTAGGTCCACAACCTAGATTTGAGTAGCCCAGGATGCATGCAAGGCATAGCACAGGCACAGTGGAAGGAGGAGCCATGAAATACTTGTGTGTCTCATCTTCACACTAATTAAACAGAGTTAATTAATTAAAATTAATTCTCTGTCTAGAAGGTAGCTGGTTCCGTGTTTACTGAGGAAGCTCTAGATTACGCTGCAGAACCTTAGCACAGTTCTAGCTTGTGGCCCTAAGGAAACAGAGGAGACATTTGCACTTAGTGAATAACCTTCTATGCTGAAATATTTGTTACCACCTGCTTTTTCTGAGTCTTGCTGGGTTTCACAGGACAAGATAATCTATGGTGGTATGAATGGTACAAATTTTTACATTGTGGTTCCACATTCTATGAGGAAATGCAGTAGAAGAGAACCACTAGAGGCTGTAAACAACTGTAAAAAGCAGTTGGGATGCCATTATAAAAACAAAATAGGTAAAGTAACTGAAATGACATGCCCTGGAGGCCATGTCCTTATGGCAGGATGTACAGGTCAGTCTCACTAAGCTGAACGTCATCATCCAGAAGACTGATCCAAAGGACAAGGAAGATGCCGCTGAGTGGGAAATGTTTCAAACTGGGAAGCCAAGGGCAAAAACATGCAAAGATGGTGAATGGACTCAGAAGGCAAAACTTCCAAGTGTTCATTTAAACAGCCCTGCATGAAGAAGGGTGCATCAGTAAACAGACAGCTACGGGACAATGACTTATCTCTTCTTGGCTGTGAACTCATGTCAGCACATCAGTGTGAGAGCACAGACAAATTCAAACACTGCTGTTCATTGCTGGTTAAAGTCACAGACTGGCTGAAAGAATTTGATACAAATGTATACCCAAGTGATTACCTCGAAGTGCTTCACATGCTAAGATTACCTGATAGCTTATCTCCCAGTAAAGTATTAGTTTTTCCCTATTCTGAGCTGGGTTTGTTTACTGAGTTTCAAAATACCTATTTATTTATTTTTTCCATCAATTTCTGTCTTCTTTTTCCTCAGCCAAAACTACCTGTGGTCTAGCTACATCTATTGAAGGCCCAATTGATTTGCTACTTCGCTATGTCAAACGTGTTCCATTAAAAGATTTTTGTGCGTTACGTTTTACTAATGACACTTCCAGTGAGTAGCTGCCAAAACAACTTCAGCAGTTTAAACAATTAAGAACATGAGTAAAGGCAATTCTATTGCATTACTCCTCACGCTACTCTGGGTAGCTAATCACCAATAAAAAGCGGTCCTTCGTAGCACAGTTCAGGTCTCTGTTTTAGAAACGCAGATAAAATGGAAAAAGTGTGTTAATCTCGTATGGTACTGAGCCAGTCCAGAAGCTCCATAGCAACCCTTTTCCTAGGTCCTGTGCAGGGAAGAATGACCTGTTTAGCATGAGTCTTTATGAAGGATCAAGTTCATCTCTAGCTGTCTGCAATGTACAGGAGCCAAAATTCTATGTTCCATACTTTCCAAAAGCAGCAGCTCTAAATATGCTGTTGGACTAGTCCATTGTTGCTTATATGTTTGTTTGTTTATTGAACATTTATGGCCTGTGTCATAGAGGACGTTAGGTTAATTGATGTCATTGTCAGTTCTGGTGTTAGAATTGAAAATTCTGTTATATACTAAACCAGCTTAGAAAGAGAGTTACTGGCTTCCCAAGAAGGATAACTAATGGCATAAAATCAGCTAAAAGACAGGCTGCCTTGCACTGGGAGTTGTTTTAATTATACTGATGGCAAAAAATCGAGAATCAGAAGAGACAGATATATAGAAACAATTATTCAGTTGATACCAAGTAAATCTGCTGCACTTACCTCTGTGGAACACAAAATATTTTCCTGGAGAACTTAACACATTTAGTATGAAACGACCATAATTCTCATGTTCTACACGATTCTCTGCAGCATGCTCGTGGAACAGGATGGCTTTCAAATTCTCGGTTAATTCCTTGTCTGTGTGCTGTTAATGACTCCACACTTCTTTCCCTCCTGCCAAAAGATAATTATATTAACTTTTACTTATATATTAACTTATTATTCATATTAGTTCAATATCCTACAGTGATTCTGCCCAAAGACAGGATAATCTGCAAAAGTTTCAAACCTGAAGTGTAACAATGGGTATAAGTTGGCCATCTCCATCTGTCTGCCTTAATCTCCCAATTGAATTGGAGACAGATACACGTCATTAGTCTCCCTTTATAGCTCATAATCACTCAGGATTGGGCAAATAAAACCATCTCCAAACTTGATCATAAAAAATATCCAATGAGTTCTGATCCTGTGAGGACACCTAGTGAGCAATTCCATACAGAAACAAAAGAGTAACTTCCTACAGCACATGATATGAGCATGCATTCTCAGCAAATCTTTTATTGCAGACAGATATTATAATTACTATTTGTATTACAGCAGCTTCTACAGCCAGGCAGTAGTTGCAACAGGCTCCCTCTATGCTTTTCTATAACCATACAGAAAAGAGAAAGCTATGTCCTGAATGCTTACAGATAGAGGAAAAAGAACTCACACACTTTCATAGGTACTTATACTGCCTTTAATAACACAGCTTCACCCTGCTTTAAATATTTATCCAGTTCCTGTGACTGTCATGGGATCATGACTGCTGGCTTCTGCTGGAGTGGGAGCCTTCTGTGGGGGCTCTCTGAAGCACCAGACAATGACTAGGGCTCTCCGTCCCAAAGAGCACTGCTCTGCACTCTCCTTGGCTGTGGGCAGGTCCATTGGGCACTGGGGGCTCTGCATGCAGACACCATGAACCAGCAGGAAAAAAAACATGAGCTGTCAGGGAAGGGAAAATAGTTGCCACATGCATTTCACACAGCCTGCACAGGACTTGGCAGTCTGTGTTTACAGAGGGAAAGAAAATGCAAGTGAGACCCACAGCTCAATCCAGCAACCCTCTGGATCCTATTAAAAACAAGGCATGGTACAAAGAAAGCCTCCTCTCCCTTCTTTTCTGTTTTCTGTTTGTTTCCAGGAAGAGTGATTCTTCAGGTCACTGCCATGCTGTAATTTGCTCAGAGTATTTGAATGTGCTTGCAATCACTGCTCTGTTTAGTAGATTGAAAAAGAAGTGAAAAAGACTGGCGATGGGGGGAGGAGCGGAACCACTCTCAAAGCTTGCAGATATTTTATAAATCATTCCAATTTTTGATTCTCTCTGGCTAAAATACATTCAAGATTTGTGTGAGAATAGGAATTAAGAAATGATCAGCTACAGAAAACCTTAACTACAAAATATGCCATAACAACTCTGTGAAATTTTAAAGGAAGGAAGCCCACATTTCAAGGGAAGCCTATTCATTTGTATGTACTTACAACACCTGAAAACTTGGAAGATTTGGAAGAATACTGCATTCAACTTCCAAAGACGAAATTTCCTATTGTACAGCACACAAATAACACATTTACTGAATTGCACATAAAACCGTAATTCCCCACAATTCTTTTTGTTCTCTGTAAAGGTAGAGACTCTTACATGGAAAGGCTGGAAATAAGAAAATGTAAGACTATGAATCAGTAATGTTCCAGGCACTGTTCATGGCAGATGTATTAAATACTAAGGCCTCCAATTTCCACCTAATTAGTGCACTAGTGGATTTCCCCAAATCCTCACTAATATGGAAGAAGCTGCCAGGTAATACAACAAGCTTAATGAAAAACAGAAATTAGCTTCAGAAAGAATTTTTGCTACATCTCATGGCATAAGCATAAGGAATCAAAACACACACACACACACACACACAAAAAAAAAAAGGAAACAAACAAACAAACAAACAAACAAAAACACCAATAACAACATAAACCCTGAAAATTCAGTGAAAGGAAGAGTAGAAGAGTAGACAAATGCTTTGGTAAATTCATTTGTTCTAAAGCATTCTAAGGTTTTGTATGCCTGACCTTTTTGAGTCATCCAGACAAATCTACACTTTCAAGAAACTTCCAGTCTACTCTGTTGTAGATCTGTCATTACACTGAAAATCACTCCCTCAAGTTAGTGGAATTATCCGAGAACATAGGAGTTAATCTTATGTATTTCAAAAAGTTAATCAGGTATCATAAGAGTAATATCTTAATCTTCTGTGAAAGTCATTCACCAAATAAACAGTGACATGTACGCACAAATAAGCAGGATTTAAGAATGGGTATGGAAATTCTGAAAGCACATTTGTTTTTTCTATTATATAGACATCGAATCTTAAATAGTCTCTACTGAAATGATTGTCAGACAATGTTCTCATAAACTTCAGAAAAACAGACTTGATTTATGTAATTATGTTAAACATCCAAATGACAATTGTCATGCTATGTTATTTGATTAGTTATTTTACAGTGAACAACCTAAAATAAGCTTATTATCTGGTATTGTTTCTGTTCCCAGTCTTTTTACAATTAAGCATGAACATTCATAGTTCCTTGAGAAAATTAACACAGCAAATGAAAACATTTATAAAAATTGCAGTAGAGGTACTGTGGGCATAAATTTTCATGCTAGTGGTTTTGGATAGTCAGACCATACAGAAATGGTAATATTGTATAACTACAATGAACTGAAAAGCAAACACTGAAAAGAATGGCAGAGACAAAGTTCAATAACTTTGATAACAACCCCAGCATCCAATGTCTGCACCCAATTTACTAAAGGAAGTAAAATCCCCAGTGATCACCAAGCACCACTGATTCTGCCCCTCACAAAGTCTATAGCATCTAAAAGGAACCTGTCAGCTTTGAACAGCTATCCAGGGCAAGCACTATTCACTCATTAAAATTAATGTCTCCTAAATGGCTTTGAAAACCTTACACTTGACAATCATTTCACAGAATGCATAAAATACATAGAGCTGCACATAAAAATGATAATGCCTTATTTTATTCTACAGGAAAGGTTAAAATCTGACCTCTCATATAACATAACATCATTTACAAAACTGTTATTTGATTAAAGGACTACTTAACATTGTCTGTGTCCAATTTAGTGGCAGAAGCAGAGCTGATCCCAGGTACTTTGTGCAGACTCGTGCGCCACACTCACACAGTGCCAGGAAGCACAGTGTGGGAGGGTCTGCATGAGGTGGCCGAGGCCAGCTGGTATTTCTAAAATCAGCTCTGCTATCTCTCAGACAGTGGTTTCCAAAGCCTTTGGTTCTTCATCCTGCCCCCTCACAACTCCAGGTCCAAGAGCTTACCAAAGCACGTGTCATCACATGTGCAAGGACCCAGCTTGTGTTTGTTACTTCTGGCTTCACGCTTCTCTCAGAGTGCTGAGGAGCAGGGAACAAGGAGATACTTGGTATGACCATACAGCAGTCATCCTGTAACTATCACAGCTTATGTTGCACTAGATTTGAACCAAGCTGCTGGGACAGGAGCATTATAGGACTTTGTGTTTGTTTGAGTTAAGTGGGGACTTGAGTTGGCCATGTGTACTTGCTCCAGCCTCACTAGTACTCTCCTCAGTAAATCCACACCTGGTCTTACAAAAATATTTATATTCACTCTGTCTGTCTGCATCAGTTGCTTGTTTACAAAAGCTGAATGCATTATTTCTGTGTTAGAAATCTTACTAAATTATGGCACAAAAAATGAGGTGCAAACACCAGCCTTCAGTGCAACCCACAGCATGCAGTAACATTGGTCTTCTTTGCAATCATCATTTATGAATGTAATGACTTAGACTTTCATTAATTTCAAGAAAACTATCTTGCACTGAAGAAATGAAAGCTATGTAAATACTCTAAATTGTTCTTTTCCAAATCTTAATCAAATCTTAATACTAACTGCAACTGAAATAATGCATGCAAAATTCAATTAAGAGGGAAAACAACCATGCTATATTCTGAAGCATTTTTTCTAATGTTCATAAATAAAAATATTTTCCTCACTATAAAAATGCAATGTGTTTGTCTAAACTCTATTAGTTTGTTTTCATACCCCATAGACATTTCTCCCTATGAAGTAAGATTCTTACTGTTTTAATTGTTCCTGTCACTCTTTTTTTTTTTTTTTTTTTTCCCCCCCAGATAAACTCATTTATGATATTTCTTTCCTACTCACTGCAGTTACTTGTCCTTGTTAGCCTGGAGCTTGAGCTTATGCTTTCATCTGAAGACAACCATCTGCATCAAAAGCCCAGAGAACTAAAACACGAGGATGAGAGGGAAAAAAAGAAGGAGCTTTCTCAAACTTCACACAAGGTTTTACTTTAATTTCTTTCACCACAGCAATGTTCTGCTCCAGAGGAAAAATAAAATAAGTAAAATAAAATAAAATAAAATAAAGCACACAGAAAAACAAAAGCAGTAAAAACATGTAATTCTAAATATTGCTAATGGATTTTAGACATAATCAAAGCCCTCAAAAGCATTCAGAAAACAGAGTTGGGAAGACTAAAACATTTATTACTGATTGGGAATACGGCACGAGAAAAATCTCAAGTTTGGATGAAATTTTCCAAAGAGAATAGTCCCACATTGATTGAGATAAGATCTATACTTTTTGTTTTTAGGGAAAATAAAATTAATCTGAAAGCTTTCTACAGTTCAGAGAAGAAATCTAAGCCCTCTTTAGAACCAATATTCCAAATGAAATTTCACTTTTGGTAGATTAAGACTTTCTTTTAAACTAATTAAAATGTTATTAACTCATTTATATTCCTTTCAAATTTTTTCATAAAGTAAAATACAACTTCTCGAATCAGAAAATAACTGTTTCAATGCAAAGTCAAAGCATTTTGTTCTGTAAACATCAAAATAGAAAGGAAACTGAATGTTTTACTTTGCTGGGCTTCTGTCTAAACAAGAATTCAGTGACATGGGCATACTTCCACTAAATATCTGAGTTTAACAAAAACAACATTTTTAACAGAAAAACCTTCTGTGAAAATTTTCTGATTAACACTAATCACATTGTATTTCAGAAAAAGTTAAATTAGCAATCAGCTACATCACAGATTTTTAGATTTATATGGACACCTAAACATGCAGATAGTGCCCAACTAGAATATTTTACAGTACCTAAATGTGTATATACATTATTTTTGAAAGTGAGAATTAATTTTTCAAAAATCATTGAATGGATTAGCTGATTATTTTAAATCAATTTTTATTATCACATTTTCACAGGGACTTGATCTGTCCTTTTTCCCTTATTTCTCAGAGAACATGCAGAAAATTCTCATTTTAAGCTCCACAGTTTAATTTCTTAATTATATTTCATTTTAAAAAAATTTGTTTTGGGAAGTCCTGGCAACCGTGTTCCAGAACAGAAGGCAGGAAAGCTTCACCATTCATGTTGGACTGCATTTTGTCATTCCAACTTGACAATACAGAGTCACAGCAGTCACAGGACTAATGGATCATTAGGGAATGATTGGGATATCAGCACAGTTGGCTCTGCTCTACTGCTGGCTTCCTTGTGTGTTCTAAACAAGTAATCCATCTGTTGTTATTTTCCAAAAGTTTGGGGAGGAACTAATAACCAGAGCTAGGGAGCTGCTGTTGCCATGAACCCCCTGGCTGGACTGAGCTGGCTGCTCTACAAGTTGTCTTCATTCCTGGCAACCGACCGAAAATACTGCCAGCATTTCTAGAATAGCCAGCTCTGCTCATCTATCCAGGTCTAGCTCCCATTTCTGCAATATTTGAGAAGACCTCAATAATTTTGAATGCTGTAAGAGGATGTTATTTTACACAAAAAATTTGCCATGGCATAATGAATAGCAGAGAAATCACCACAGGACAAAAAAGATGGGGAAAGAGAAAGAGTGTGTGTAGGTATTCATTATAGTCAAGTTTCAGGAAGAAGTAGCCACCTGCATCTAGACAGGCATGATTACCTCACTGACCTGTATATCTCAGAACATAAACATTGTACGTGCCACTAAATGTTGTCTTCCTCTCCATTCTGCTGGTCTGCCTAGCCCCACCATTCAGTTTGCAATCCTGTTCCAGTCAAATTGATACTTATTAATATCCTCATCAGCCATCATAACCCAACATTTCTGCACATAGCCTGCACAATCTCATCAAAGGTATGTTACCACCTCCTCAAGTTGACATTCCACTTGTGTTCTTTCCTTTGCATTCTCTTGCGTTTCCCAATATAAGTGCTCCAGGGCCACCAGCAAATGGAACAAGTCCCGAGTAATCTCTGTGTCCCCCTTCTATTTGGGGCAGAACCTTTAGATTGCTGTGCCATGCCATGCCATGCCATGCCGGAAGTGCTTTAGTTTACTGAGCTGATGAGATAAGAGCATTTCTGCCGATGGCCAGGAATGGACAGATATTCTCCCAGAATACACTCTAAAATGTTTCAGAGAAGACTAAGAGAAGTGCTAAGGGCTCAGGATTTCAAGTGCCTGTCCAGAGCTGTGGTTCCA
This sequence comes from Cygnus olor, assembly GCF_009769625.2. Taxonomy (NCBI): domain Eukaryota; kingdom Metazoa; phylum Chordata; class Aves; order Anseriformes; family Anatidae; genus Cygnus; species Cygnus olor. The sequence continues at coordinate 25,316,607 of NC_049173.1, forward strand.
TTATGAATGCAACTACATCATTATATCTCAATATTGTGGACTTTCACACTCCCAAAACCCAGATAACTGGGTTATCTGCAAAGGTATCTAGAAAAGAGAGCAAAAAACAGAGTCTGCAGTTTCCCAGACATGGTGAGGTATGACTTGGGTGTTAAAAGCTGGCAATACCACAGTAACCACTAGAAGCAAGCAAGTGCCACAGCGTCACCTGGGATGTCTGCAATGCTGCATACCACAGCCTCATCCCTGACTTTCTGCAGTCACCTCCAGCCATATCTTAGCACACCAGCTACACAAGGAGTTGCAGCCCGTTTAAGCCTTTAGAAAATAATTACCTGCTGTGCTCTACAACATCTGCAGCAAAGGATAGCCTCTTCTGATCAGAAATAGGGCTATTAGGATATCTTTGCACAGACACAGAACTTTTACAAAAACCTCTGCAAAGCCATGAAAGCAAGAACCCCATACTGAGATGGAGAGCAACAGCTGAAAAAAAAGTTGATTGCATAAATACAGCACACATTGCTTGGCATGATTAATTTGATGTGGGATTTATATCTCCACAAAAACAATCCTCTGTCTCCTACCCATTTCTTATTCACCTGTCCTGATTACTTTATACATATATATATGTACCAGAAGTTTCACATTTATATTTTTAAAACTTACAATTTGCAGTGTCCCTTGATACAGAAATGTACACTATTGCTTAATGAGATTAAGAAAGGCAGCAAGTTCACAACAATGCTAGAAAATAAAATATACTTTCTCCCTGTGAGTTCGTGAAAACAACCAGGAGGGAAGGCTGGCATGTTAGATAATGCTATTATTAGAAAAGAGGGTAATGGTTCTTGAACTAATTAGCTACCTATTGATACTACCTTAACATATTTGTTCCACTTGATACTCAGCTTAGTAACTAACAAGCTAGGCTTCAATGATGGTTTTCTTTCTTTACTCCATGGCTTCTGAATTGCTCTAATCAGAGTTAAAGTACTATTTGGAAAGCCTTTATGTAAGTAATTTTCACTTTCTCTTTAAGGCAACTACTTATTTAAAGACTAGTGTATGTATTCCTCACTAAATCACAATTATAGTTGATAACTGCATGGATAAACTTTTCAGATTCATCAGCATGTAAATTAGGGCCAATGAAAAAGCTTATTAACAAATACAAATAACATACTATTCTCACTTTTTAAGTAAGTACAAATGGTATCTTAGCTGTACTTTTTGAACTCTGCCCTGATGGAGACTGGCTATAAAGACTATGCAGACTCCTACAGACCTAGTTTATATCCCACTATTCCACAGTTCTGTGAGAAAAGGACAATGGCAAGCCATGGAAGAGTGCATTACAAGTTTCATTTTGCAAACAAGAAATTAGAATTTATCTCACGATGAGTAAACCAGTCAGAAAGGCCAGAGTTAAATACACAGACCTGACCTTAGTAGAATTTCTCATCAAGCTTTATATGGAAAAAACACTGATATGAAGTCTGGGAAAACGCAGATAGAGGAAAATCATCAAAAATGGCTCAGTAAGTAGAGATATGGGTGAGGGCCATATAGAATAGCTCCAACATTCATTGTCATCTGACATATGGGGGGAAAGGGTATCACTAAGAGCAGCAGAACCCTGTTCTGCCATGCCCAAGATATGTTTTTCATCCATTTATATAGGTATCAGACTTTTCTTTCTAGAAGTAATACAGGAAACATCCAGCTAATAAAGGATTTAAACTTAGTACATGATGAGATCTTCTACACCACACTGGTGTGATTGGGGAAGCTACTCTCAAGTAAAATAGCATATGCATTTCCAGTGCATGTATTGCATTGAGAACTTTGCATATTATCTTCACATGAGAACAACATTAATAAACACTATGCTTAAGAGACCACTAAATGTAGTTGCATACACGACTTGATAAAACCATTTTGCACAACATAAAGTTGTTTGCATGCTATAAATTTACATTTTAGGAGTTGTAAATAAGCTATTTGCCACACTGCATCACTGTCAGTCAGGTCAGAAAAACCTGATAAATATCACTGTTTTATTCCAATGACAGGTCAAATCAGACCACTCTAGTTTCCATAAACATGGGAAAAGGTAACGGCAAGGGAGCATTTGTCATTCTTCTGTAGCTTGTAGATTTGACTTAAAACATAGTGAAGCTCCTGCTTTTCACTGAATTTAATGAATTCTGAATCAGGCTTTTAATGGTCATTGTATGTATGTGTGCATCTAATTACAAAACAATATGAGACTGCAATTCAATTAACAGTCACCCAGTAAAGAAACCAAGCTTGCAACTCCGAAAATGCCCAATGCCAGCTTTCCTTTTATTAGAGTTGAAAAACACTTGCTCTGGAAGGTCACAACCTCTGGTTGCTACTCTAAGCTTGTTTGTTTGTTTTCTCTCAAGGAGAAAGCACTTTACCTTTTCCACTTGCCACCTCAAACAAAACGTTGTGTCGATGGGGGAAAAAAAAGGCCACCACTTTTTTTTTTTTTTTTAGCTTTTCTCCTTGAATTCCAACAGAGACCAATGATAAGCCTTTTCCCTTTGCAAGAAAAAGATTTTACTGACTAGGTATAGTGAACAAAAAGAAATATGCTGTAAAATGTAACTGCTGGGAGCTGTTAAAAGGTTCCACACAGTTTGCCTCCCTTTTCCGAATACCCCATTTTGTAGAAAAATACATCAAAGCCAGGAGAGAAAAAAATGAGCACATGAAAGGAGTTCTTATTCAAGGCTTGTTCTGCTTATTAACTGCGTTACTGTGTGTGTGTGCACACATATAGCCATATGTACAGTTGTGCATGTGTTCAAGTATTTATATGTTTCCATTATAATGTTCAAGTTCTATACCAGTTATATATTACTTCAGATCTCTTGAGGTATAATAATCTCAGTTATTGTTTTATTGTTAAATAATTGTGCATAACATATCAAAAAGGAAGTGAGAACAATACTGTCAATTAGGCAAGAGACCTAGAATATACCAATACAGAGTAATCCCTCCTCAGAAAAGGGAGCTGCAGCTGCTGCTGTAGTTGATCTATCAGGCAATGAAGTTCTCCCACTTCAGATTGCAGGCTGCCATCTGCTGGTGCTCTTACCCAAATTCATACTTTGTAAACCCTTAGAAAAAGGTTACTTGAAATATTGTCTCTTTTTTTTTTTTTTTTTTTTTTTTTTCCCCCACACACTGATTTTTCACAAGCATATTTATTCTGGTATATTCTGTTCCCTGATACCTCACGAAATTGCTCAGGTTGCATGTATATATATTGCAATTCAAGGTTTGGTCCACCACCAACTCAAATACAAATTAAATTTGTGTCCACACAAGCTCATGCTCAAGCATTGGCTTGAGGTTTGAGATTGAGATCAAAGACACAACAAGTAGCTCAAGCTAAAGTAAATTTTATCTATGTATTTTACAAAGGTGGAAATCTTGGAGACATGGGAAAATCAGACTATATATTTGCTATTTACACTTTGTAAAATAGACTGCTAAATTTGAGCCCATTACTGCTCTCTCAAAGGCTACTCATCTCACTGCCACTAATTGGGACATTCTCTGTGCAACTAGATAATTAGACTGGAGAAAGACTGCTTCAATTTAAAAGGTTTTCTGACGTGAATATTAAAATGTTAGATTTAGTCCAATAAATCTAAAGCCTAATCAATAACTTTAGACAAAGGTTGACAGCAAAACATACAAAAAACAAACAAACAAACAAAAAACTTCCCCAAATACAAATACCATGAAGACTGACCATGAAGTAGTCAAGTTTAAAATCTTTGGTGTTAGGAGGAAAACTGCCGCCAAAACTTCAACCCTGGGTATGGGGAGAGCAGGCTTCAGGAGGCTCAGGGAACTAGTTAGTTCCTCCTCTTAGGAGGACTGGAACAGGCAATTCCAAATTGTTGGAGGCAGGTGGGACAGAAAGTCAGCTTGGCTGAGCAGAGGTCTTCTTCTAAAGTTTAGAAGGAAAAAGAAAGTGTATGGCCACTCAAAGTGAGGTTAGGCAACATAGGAGGACTATAGAGATGCTGTTTGCCATTGTAGGGATAAAATTTATGCAGCCAAGGCTCAATTAGAGTTGAAGCTGGCCAGTACAGTATGTATGGGACAATAAAAAATTGTTGTTTGTTTGTTTGTTAATATGTTAACAACAAAAGGAGGACCAGAGAAAGTATTGGTCTGTTTCCTGATGAGGATGATCACCTCACAAATACGGACATAGACATAGCAGAGACATTTAATGCCTTCTTCACCTCTGTCTTCAACACCAAGGATGGTCTCTCGGACCCCTGGAGCCCTGAGAATGCAGTAATGATAAACTCCCAGCCAATCCTGAACTTGTATGGGATTTGCTGCTCCATCTGGATGCACAGAAGTCTATGGGGCCCAATGCGGTTCATCCCAGGGAGCTCTGAGAGCTGGCTGATGTCATCGTGAAGTGCCTCTCAATTATTTTTCAACAGTCTTGGGAATCTGGAGAAGTTCTAGTCAGCTGGAAGCTGGCAAATATTGTTCCAATTTTCAAGAAGGACAAGAAAGAAGACCCTGGTAACTACAGGCCTGTCAGTCTCACTTCAGTGCCTGGTAAAATTATAGGGATTATTCTGGGGGTTACTGAACACCTGAAAGACAATGCAGTCATTGGTCATAGCCAGAGCAGGTTCACAAGGGGGCAGTCTTGTTTAACTAACTTAATTTCCTTTTATGACAAGGTCACCCACCTAGTTGACTAAGGGAAGCCAGTTATGTAATCTTTTTGGATTTCAGTAAAGCTTTCAATATGGAGAGCATCCTTCTGGACAAAATGTCCATTCTACAGATAAATACATATTTGTATTCGTATATGAATGAACAATTTAGTGATGGGTTGTGCTCGGGGTACATTGGTTTACATCAGGCTGGCAGTCAGTCACTGCTGAGGTTCCCCATGGCTCTATTTTAGGGCTTCTTCAATGTTTTCAGAAATGACATTGATGCAGGACCTGAAGGCATACTAAGTTTGCAGATGACACTAAATTGGGAGGAGCTGTTGACTCCATCAAGGGTAGAGAGTCCTTGCAGAGAGTTCTTAACGAATTAGAGAGCTGGACTATCAGCAACAACATAAAGTTTAGTGACAGTAAGTGCTGGAGTCTGCAGCTGGGAAGGGACAACCCTGGATATACATACGGACTGGGGGACAAGAAGCTGCAGAGCAGCCCTGCTGAAAGGGATCTGAGGGTTTTGGCTGAATGTATTCTCTGCTAATCAAACACTTACCTGTTTTCCAATAATCTATTTATTATCAGTATTTTAAAGAGTGAGAAATTAAACAGGTGATTTAGTCCTTTAGGTGAATAGGGCTATGTTTGCATAATTAAGTTCTGTTTCAGTTATAAAATTAAGTTCTTTATCCTATTGTATTATAACAGTTAAACATTACTATAAAATTTAATTATTTTAGATGGAATCGGGACTGAGAAAACATTTTGTTTTGTTTTGTTCTATAAATCTGTAAATCTTGCTTGACCAGCACTCATAAGGATACATCTGTTCTTCTGCCCTCCTTTTTCAATAAACTGAGCTATGTTTCTACTAACATAATGAACAAATAATGATCAAAGCAATATCAAGTTTTCTTGAAATTGTATTTCTTATTTGGAACAATTACCAGTAACTAAAGATAAAACTTGTATATAGATTTTTCATTTTGTCCATGGAAAGACATAAATGGGAACACAGAAGTCACAGGTAAACTAGTTTAGTAAACTAGATTTCAGTGGGGTTACAAGTAGTGCAAGTCTTAACAATAAAGTGTAACACTGACAAATGTGATATGATAACAACAGAGATGTTCCACTGCTGATGTATTTTGCCTTTCTAGACACAAGTCTTCTGAGCAGCAGTTTCCAAACATAAATGCAGCCGAGGTTTCTTAGTAAGTCTGTTTTATTAAACTACAGCCTATAAAATTGATTTTTTAGAAAAAGAATAAAAGAAAATACAGAAAAAATTAAGCTCCATTAAAGAGATTTTAAATACTGAAAGAACTAATACCACTGTATAACAAGGGACAAGAGCTTCTCTTAAAGTGATTTTGTGAAGCAAAAATTTTCATAATACCAATTATGAAAATTTTCTGGATCTATAATTAACAATGGAAGAAATCTCAGAGTTTAACAACCCTACCATACTGGGTTGAACAAAGTTCAGGCTGCAATAAACCCATAATAATCCTGTTCAGCCTGTAAAATACAATTGTAATGTAGTGGAACTGTGATTCTTAAAGTCACTAATGACCTTATCAATCTATTTTACTAAAAAGACATGAAAGAAGTGCTATTATACAAAATATTTCCACTAACTTTTAAAATGCTTTAGAAAATAAAAAATTTCTCTTGAGAAAGAAAATTTGAAAGAAAGCTTTCAAGAAAAAAAGGAGCTGGTAATCTATTTTTCAAATAGAGCAGTAAATTTTGATCATGCAACTTGAAATTTACAAGTTATATTATGCAAATAAATTCTTCATCCATTTCACTTTTTCAGAAGCATCTAATATGCTCCCTGAATTGCCAATTGTGGTGCTAGATGATAAAAC